>NW_027130587.1:4452500-5088571 GCF_026122565.2 Emydura macquarii macquarii
CTGCTCAGGGGGTAATGAGCAAACTGAGGCAGGGCCCATGCCAGCTGCTCAGCCCTGTGCTGGTCCTGACCACTCTGGTTTTCAGGCCCTGGGCCTTCTTGTCAGGTCGCTCTGGCAGCTCCCTGCCCTGACTGTTCTGAAGCTGCTGGCTGGGAGCGTGAAGCGGGGTTTCTTGGTGCAGGTGTAAGATCCCCATTCCCACTTCTTGCATCTCCCAGCATGCAATGAGTTTTCCTGATCCCCTGTCTCCTTGGGGATGCCAGTGTTGCATTGTGAGGCTGGAAACAGCAGCAACGTGTGGTGTTGGGGGATCCTGTACCTGGCTGGGCCTTACTTCCTTGTGCTTATTTCTTTATGCTAGAAGGGATGGGCTAGGTGCTGTTATCAGTGGGTGGGGAGCCACATGCTGTGCTTGTCAGGAGCTCAGACTAGAGGGGTTATGGCCCCTTCCAACCTTGAACCTCTCTTCCTGATTGTCAGCTAGAAACTCTTTGCTGCTGCCTCTGCTGAAGGGGTGGGTGTGTCGATGGAGCTAGTTTCCCTGGGGCTACAGACCCTGGGCTGTATCTTGGTCCCTTTTGATATTCATGGGCATTTAGCCATTGATGCCAATGCAGTCAGGATTAGCTCTCTTAGCAGCCTTTCAAATAGTTTTCTTAATCTAGACAGGCAGGAGCAATGGAAACATTGCACGTTGATCTATCAGGCCATGTCTTCTAGGAGACAGCTGCCTGTTCTGGCTGCCCTGCGACCTGGACTTCTGTCTGACACAGCCAGCTCTTTGAGAACTGAAGAGACCTGTTCGTCTGCTACCCAGAGCTACGGGAGGGGGCCTGAGGCAGCAGAATCTTTGCCCACTTAATCAAGAAATAAAAGGGGTTGGTCCTTCCTCTCTGCTTCCCAAAACTGTCTACTCTGAAAAGGGTACCACTCATCCAGAGTCTCGTCACTCCCCATCCCCGTGACCACAACTACTCTTGAGTGATCAGAACCAGCTGGAACTGCTGTGTTCTCCTCCTAGCATTTGGAGCTGTTGGAGACCGTGCTGGAACCTACTCTGGCCTGTTCTTTGTCCGTAGGACTGTTTGTTGAGTTGCCTTTAGAGATACCGTGCCGGAGAACGTGCGTCCTGCTTGCCGGTGCTGGGGCTGACGGGGGTGGCAGAATTGGAAGAGGACAAGGTCATGCAGGTGGAACTACCTTATTGACCCTTCGCTCTTGTGACCCTGGAGCAGGTTCCCAGACCCAGCTCGACGCCCAGAGCACATCTCAGGGGCTTAGGGAAAGGTCTTTTTGAGTTGTAAACTGAGGAAACCTGCCCTGGGGCCGCGGAGAGTCAGCGAATAGAGATCACCAGTGCCTCCCAAAGTCCCTTTCCAGAGCGATTCTGTCCTTCCGGGGTCACTCAGAGTGTGGCTCCTCCTGGGTGGAGAGGCCTGGAGGTACCAGCTGCTGAAACGCCTCAGCCCTGTGGTAACCTTGCACCGCGTCCGGTAGTTCCTCGCCGCACGCCGCCTTTGCCCTGGGGCTGTCGGCTCCTCTGCTGTGGGCCCCACCAGCTTTGTTGGCTGAGATGGGGGAAGAGGAGAATGGGCAAGGAAGAATTACTCACTGGTAATAGCATTTGTCATGGCACTCCTCTTCCCCCGCCCTGCGCCCCGCCGGCCTCCTCTCTTGTCCATCCATCCGTAGGTCTCTTTTTTGGCTTTACAGTGGGGTTGGGGGGGGCAGGGAGCAGCCGGGGGTAGGGAGCAGCTGAGTGACTCGTCCTCTCTTTTGCCCTCCGCCAGGTGGAGTCATAACGTGGATTGAGCAAATGTTTCCCTTTACAGGCTGGTGGAAGAGCCTGATGGTGCCTATGATGGACGCAGTTACTGGTAAGGAGCGTCTGTCGCCCCGCCGTCAGGTCGAGTGGCGCCGTGTGACCGTGAGGGGCAGCAGCCCACTTTCCATTGGCTAGGGGGACCCATCTCAGGTTCTTGGCTCCCACTTCCTGAGCACGTCCCTCCCGCCATGAGCCAGTCGAACCCGTTTGGGGGGCAAGTGAGCTGTGTAATGGCGCCCCCTTCTCTTCACTGGCCCCCGGGTGCTGAACTGTCTGCTAGAGCAGTGAGACCCCCTGAGCTGCCCATTGCGTTTCAGAGGGGATTGGGCACGGCTCCCTGAGACCCTCTGACAACCTCATTCCTAGCTCTGCTGCCGTTCAGTCTGGCCTGTAGGCAGCTCACGGGGCGGTGGGCTGGGTCGGGGACCCCCCCACGCATTTGGGATTCTTTCTCCTCCCCCCTCATATTGCCGGGCAGGGGTGGGGGAACCTAGAGAGAGATCTTGTCTGTGGGGCGGGAGTATGGTGAAATGCCACCATCCCCACGCTGGTGGGGCGGGGCTGGCCCCACGGCCCAGGCCAGGGGTGGCCAGAAGCTGCTGTTTGACCTCCTGCGTGGTAAGGAGCTAGACGTCTCGTGGGCCGCTGTCGATGTGACGCAGGGCACCCCCATCTTGGCACAAGGTGGCTTCTGTGTTGGACTCTGCCAAGACTGCCACGTTAGTGAGCTCAGTGAAGAGCGCTGGGCTGCCTTGATCCTAGGGGTGGCCCTAGGCCAGAGTCCGGGTATGTAGGAGGTGGGGAGGGGTACCTAGACGTACCAGCGGGGATGAAATCTGGTCTGCTGCTGACGGGTGAGCACTGGGAGTGCAGTGACCCACGTGCTCGTGCCAGCTCGCTGCCTGGGGAGAACTCACTCAGGGCGAACAGAAGGATTTCAGGCCCAGATCCCCAGAGATACCTAGGCACGTAACTCCCATTGAATCAATGGAAAGCCTAAATGCCTTTGAGGGTCTGGGCTCAGTCTCCAGCACTAGTGACTGGGTCTTCTTAAAACAAGCAGATCACGTTCTAGTGACTTGTGTTGCCTGGGAGGTGTTAGCCAGGATCAACTGTGCACAATAAAGGCCCTTTCCTTTCGCAGCACAGATTTGCTTTCGTGCTAGGCGTGCGACGCTCTTTGTGCAGGATCCAGTCATAGAGCTTGTTGCACCGTTGCGCTCTCGTACCGAAGAGAGCCGGCAGAAAACATGGGAAGTGAAGAAGACACAATTAAGGCTTGAGGTGTTTAATCAGATCCAGCAGTTGTCAGGGTTTTTGCCTTCTGCTACGGAGCAGCACTAGTGTGTAAAGATCCTGGCTGCCAAGCTGCCGATATACTGACTGTAGGGTGTGTCTGTGTGCGGCTCTGCCCCCATTGTGACATACAAGGTCCATGAGCCTGGTTCTGAGACCACTTTCTCGCTGTACTGTGTGTTTGAAAAGAGCCAGGCCTTGGGCTGTTTAGTGTCACCTGTGGTATGTGGGGAGAACATGTACAGCAAAGCGTTGGAAGACTAGAGAGGACCTTGCGGTCGTCTTCAGATGGGATGAGCATCTGCAGCTCCCATTAACTTCCGGTGGAGCGGCGGCTCTTCGCCCCTCTCTAGTAGCCCCATGCAGTGGTAGCTTTTACAGCCCAATTCTTGATCTACTTGGCGTTTACTGGGTGACGTTTCTAGCCTGTGTTTTGCGGGAGGTCTGACTAGATGAGCATTGGTCCCCGTTGGCCTTAAAATGGCTGAATTTCCTGCACCCATAGCATCTGAGCACTGGTAGTGTGGCCCCTGCTGGATTAACTTGCTCCGACTCTAACCCTAACTTTTTCTCTTGGCATTCTGGCCTGCTGCTTGCTTTGCTTTTTTCCCCTCCTCTCTCTCATGTTGGACCTTCTGGAATCTTTATTTCCTATTTTTTTTTTTCCCCCTCCCTTTCTTCAGGGACGCCAAGCGAGCCGGAGCAGGTGGTGAGGAAATACGTGGAAGAGCTGAGCGAAGCCCCTGCTGATGAGGTGAGGACTCCAAGGCGTGCCGGGTAAGGAGGTTTTCCCCAGCAGGGAAGAATGGCAGAAACGAAAGCAGCTGTAGTTGGACGAGAGGCTTGCCTTGCAGTGTGTTGGGGAAGGCTTGTGTGAAACCCTAGGCAGCTATTTAGACCGTTGGCCGGATCGTCAGCTGGTCCCTTCGCTGATACACGCCAGCTGAGGAACTGGCCCTACACAGATAAGTCTGTTGGGAAGTTTCACTGTGATGGTCCTGTCAACACCAGGTGAAAAGGCCAATTGTTCGGAGCATCTTGCATCTGCAAGACCTGTGTGCTGCCTGGAGTCCACACACAGCACCTTACAATGCATGTGATTGATGCTCCAGGGTCCCTGTTCCTACCAAGATAGCTGCCCTTGGACACCACTGCTCTCAGGTGCGTGTGAACTTGAGCTTCTCCAGACTCCAACACAGCCAGAGTGTCATAGAAAATGAGGGTTGGAAGGGCCCTCAGGAGGCCATCCAGTCCAACCCCCTGCTCAAAGCTAAACTAAATCATCCCAGCCAGGGCTTTGTCAAGCCTCACGTTAAAAACCACTAAGGATGGAGATTCCACCACCTCCGTAGGTAACCCATTCCAGTGCTTCACCACCCTTCTAGGGAAACTTTTTTCCCCAATATCTAACCTAGACCTCCCCCACTGCAGCTTGAGACCATTGCTCCTAGTTCTGTCATCTGCCCCCACTGAAAACAGCCTAATTATTTTTTGTCCCTAAAATTCATGCAACAGAGTTTGAAGCAACCCGAGCTTCCATGGGTGTTAGGAAGCACAGAAATAAATGGGAGGCAGTGGTGGACGCTGACCTGGGACCTTAGGCCAGCAGAAGTGCATCCAAAAGGCTGGGACATACCTATTTAGAGGGCCCCGTGTGAAGATACAGCTGACATGTGACCTCTCAGCAGAATATTTGCATCTCAGATGCCTGTTGCCTGCAGAGAGCGCCTGGGGAAAGCTGCCCTCGCTCAGCAGCTAATAAAATAAACTTCAGTGCTCTTGAGTCAGCTTTGGTTCCAGGATCTCTGGGATACACAAGGCGACTGGAGACTGGAAGCTATACAAGGCTGCTGCCTTATTTAACCTACTAATACTAAAGTGCTAAGAGGTTTGGCTTCTTTTGATCTGGAAAAGAGTAGGCTGAACGTGGCTGGAGACCAGACTAGCAAATCCCTATTCCCACGTTGTGCTGGCACAGCTTTCCAGGTCTCTTACCCAGTATCTATGGAAACTGTCTCGTCCAACCACCTCCACCTTTCATGGACACCAAAAACTCCATGGCAAACTTCCTCTCCTAGCCATTCAGGTTAGGATTTCAGGATGTGAATAGCTGGTATAGGACTTTGAAATCTTTCAGGGTGGGAGGTGTAGAAATATTCTTTTTTATTCAACTATAGGGACCGTTCTCTACAGATCGTACTTGATAGACAAGTAAAATAAACAAGAACCAATGTTGTCCTAGTAGGTAAAAGCAGCTGGGAGGAAGCTGAAGCTTGAGGAAATCTCTAAGAGGGGGTTTAATGCCACTGAAGACTAATTTCTAAAGAGTCTGTCTGGCAAGCTGATGCATCACCAAAGCTAAAGTTAGCTGCAGCCGGATGCTGATGGTAAATGACGACGTTTCTTATTGCTCTTTGTTTCCAGGACTGTCTCATCTGTATGGAAAGGCTGGCATCGCCTTCTGGCTACCACGATGCGTGTGAGTGCAAGACCATCCAGCCGGAAATGGTGGGGCGACTGACCCAGTGCCAGCACACTTTCCACCTGCTGTGCGTCTTGGCCATGTACACCAACGGAAACAAGGTACTGCACCGACCCGGCCCCTTCTTACCTTGGGGTCCTGATCCATGAGCTGCGCCCGGGGCTGCAGTACAGATACTATGGCAAGTAGCCTCGCTCCTGTAGCACGATCTCTCTGATGTTGGCCCTTTTCACCTACAGGATGGCAGCCTTCAGTGCCCTTCCTGTAAAACCATCTATGGAGAAAAGACTGGCACTCAGCCAAAAGGGAAGATGGAGGTTTCAACGATCACTCAGTCCCTTCCTGGCCACGAGGACTGCGGGACGGTACAGATCGTGTACTCCATTAGCAGGGGAACTCAGGTATGTAGGCACCTGTACCTCTTCGGGGCAGCAACTATCCAAGGTCTGTTTGTACAGTGCCCAGTGCAAGGAGGGCCTGGTCCATGACTGAGCTGCCTGGCTTCTGTCGGAATGCACCTAATAAATAGGTGACGCAGTTAAGCCGGGAGGAATGTGTACTCCTCACACAACTTTGTAAGCACCAGCCATCCGATCACACCAGTGTGCCCCTCTTCCCTCATTCAGTCAAGGGCTGATCAGGTTCCTGTTGAAGTCCAGGGGATTGGGTTGGGCTCCGAAGGATTAGACTGATTCAGTTCCTTATAAACACCACGGACAGAGGAGAGCTATTGATGCTAAAGGAGCAAATGGGGAGGGACTGGTCAGGCGTAAGCTCAGGGTGGAAATGAGGAGGTGTCGAACCATCAGAGGAGTGAAGTTCTGGAACAGCGTCCCCATTGGAGTACAGGAAGCAAGAAACCAAAGTAATTTAAGATGGATCTTAGGCATGGGAGTCTACGATTGGGTTACCTTCAACCCAGGAGGTTCCTTTTAGTCTGATGTCCTTAAACCTAAAGAATTGGGATTGGGTAAGAGGAGTAATCTAGTGAAGATCCCATGGGATCTGGGCACCTTACGGTTTTTTTCCAAGGGGCTTGTTAACACGCTTCTGAATTAATCATCTAGGTACCAAATCCCTCTGTGCCCTCTACTGCCTGGGACATTTGAGTCCTAGACCTGCAGTTAGCAAAGCCAGTATCGGCAGCCATAGTGCATGCTTGACACTAACTCGGAACCCCATAACGATCCGTTGAGAGAGGCTAGACGTTGCGGTGGCTGCTCAGCCCATGGAATGTGTGGCCTTATCAGACTTGAACACGTTTCATCCTCGGTCGGCCCTTTCCCTTGGAAAGGGAGCAGTGCCAGCCATGATTCCATGAAGTCCCCAGGGACTTCACCACTGCTGTCCATATAGCATGAAAGGTGCTTGGGTACTACGCTGGCAAGTAACCATAGAAAAACCCTCAGACGGAAGGATGGTGAAGAGATTCCCCCCCTCCCTCCCAGATAGGGAAACCGAGGCATGCTTTGCCCCAGGTCGCGTCGTTGAGCGAGTAACAAAGCTTGGGCTGGACTCGGGTCTCCCGGGTGGTCGGCCTGTGCTTACACTTGTAGCAGAGAGGCAGCCTGGGGTGCTGAGCTGTTGAGGCTCTACAGATGAGACCAAGTCTTTTCCCTTAGTGGCAGACACCCACAAGCCAACGTTTTGGCTGACTCGCCTGAATAGCCACATGGCCAGTGGAAACTCTTAATGTAGTGCAAGCAGCCAGCTGACAAAGCTGCCTGGCAATGATCTCCAACGGCCAGTGTCCACACAGCTGTTTTGGGTGTTGCTCAAACTCTCTTCTCGAACTCTCAATCTCCTGGGATGGCTGAGTGACTCCCCTTTGCAAGCCAGAAACTCCTGACCCCAGTTTAATAATGCTACCTCCTGCACGAAAACTGCATTCCCCACAATCCACCTCTTGCCTGTGGGTCAGCGAGGGAGACCGATCTGTGGCTGACCCACAGATTCTGGGGAATGCAGTTGCCCTCCGCTCTGCCAGTGAGAGGGCTGGAGGGGTGCGGCTGGCCGGGCTCTGTGGCTAAGACTTGGTGCAGCAGGGAGGGGGCAGGCCTACCCAGGTCTGTCTGCTACAAACACCCTGCTGTAGGAAACAGTCAGTCAGCTGGTGCCGTCAGCCTGCGCAGATGAGCTGGAATTGGCACCAAATTGATTGCCTTTGTCTGTTGCAGGGGCCAGAGCATCCCAATCCGGGGATGCCCTACACAGCCAGAGGCTTTCCCCGTTACTGTTACCTGCCGGACAACGAGAAGGGCAGAAAGGTAATAGAGGGAATAGAGGCCAGGTCTCCTGACTCTCTGCATGGGGGCCCATCCACTGTGTGGGCAGCGCTACCCTCCATGTGCCCATCTTTCCCCTGCTCTGGGAAACTGGTGTGGGGGAACTGGCCATGGACTTGGTTGGATCACCCACCCCCCTTCCAGCTGGAAACCGGGCTAGCGCAGGAGGGCAGAGATCGCCCAGCCTGTGTCAGCATTGCGCCGCTCCCAGCTCTACTGAAGATAGTTTCAGGCCAATGTGAACAGTAAACTCTAATCTGTCAATGAACCAAGGTGCCTTGATGCTGGAATCTAGCTTTCCCCTTTCCCGTCTCTAGGTCCTGGATCTATTGAGGGTGGCCTGGAGGAGACGCCTGATTTTCACAGTGGGCACATCTAGCACGACCGGCGAGAGCAACACGGTGGTGTGGAACGAAATCCACCACAAGACGGAGATGGACACCAATCTCAGCGGCCACGGCTACCCCGACCCCAACTACCTGGACAATGTGCTGGCAGAGCTGGCAGCTCAGGGCGTCACCGAGGACTGCCTGAGACAGTAACTGGCGGCTGTCCCAGACCGGTACAACGGCTGTGCCACGCGCACCCAAGGCCCACTCAAGCCTCTGGAGAGCTGCTGCTGCACTTATTCCTGTTGCCTTAAGTTCCTGCATCTAATCACTTGTCCCATTCGGAGCAATAACACTGTATTGGAGTCCTATGTTCTGTACAGTCTGTTTTCCGGAGAGCCAGGTTATTTTTGTATAATCAAAGGGTCCTGATCTTGGTGTCTCAGGCATTACACTGTCGCACGCACGCTTGGCATGTGGTCCTTGGGTGGATGATCAACGCCCTCCTCTGTGTGCTTCAGAAGCACTTGAGCCGTCACATTTCTTTGTGATGTAACGGGCCAAGCGCTGTGCTCTTGCTGCGTAGAGGGACATCTTGCATCCTTCCCCCACCCCACCCCATCCCTGGGTAGCTGATTTAATACATATGCCTTTGTGCTGTGGTCATAATAAACGCTGCATTGCTATGGTGAGGTGTCGTTAGCCTTGAAAGACGCTGTGTTGGATGGTTTAGTTTTTTTTCTCACCCATGCTCCCTCGCTGGAGTTGACACTTGGCAAACGCTGTAGCGAGCAACTGTTCTGTTAACGCTGGCGGTGGCTCCCCGCCCTGCCACAGCCGGGCTCTTTCCAGCAGGTGCGGTCTGTGCCCTCTGCAGGAAGGTCATGGCGCTATGGCCTATGCGGCACTGATGCGGTAGAACAAGGGGGAAGGGCGGTTCCTTGAGTTGGCAGAGGGACTCTGCGTCCCCAGTCACAGGGACTTTCCTTTCATGGTGCTGGTAGCGCCGGTAGCTTGCTGTGTCCAATTCGGAGTAGCGCTGTTTTGTCTCTTGCAGGATGTCGTCTCTGCCTTACCTGGTAGTGTCACAGCTCTGGAGGGAAGAGAGGGCCGCATCATTTCCCTGGCAGCAGAGGTTAATTCTCCACCCTCCTGGGGGCTACGCACAGATTTCTGTACTGCCCGACACATGGCGTAGCTGTGAGACAGAATCTGGGACCCGCCAGCAGCAGACTCTGTATGTGACGGGTTAACACGTCAGCTAGAGTAGTTCAGTGCCAGCCAGGGCCCTGCGTGCGCAGAAAACCCCCTTCCCCCCCCCCCCCCTGCAGCTCTGCTTGAACAGAACGGGAGGCCTGCCCCTGCTAACAGTCTGTAACATGCTCTAAAAAGGGGTAGGCAGGGCAGTGTGCGGCTAAACCCAGCCTGAGCCGTCAGCGCCCTGAGCCCTGGCTCCAGTCACTTCCTTTTAAAAGGACGGGGCCTGCGCTAGGCCAGGCAGCGAGACAGCCCCGCTGGCCCAGCGCAGTCTGAGCGGCTCAGCTGCCCTCCGCCAGGGGCAAGTGGGGCAAGGAGCCTGGCCTAGCTGTAGCTGTGCTTCCAGATCTCCCGGTGCAGCTCGTCAGCCAGCACAACCCCCACTTCACTAGCTGCTGCAGTGTAATGACTGAGGGCCGCAGCCTGGCGGCTGCCCCCCCCCCCCCCCCCGCGCTCAGATGGCAGGTAGACAGGGAGCGCGCTTCTCATGTCCCTTTTCTCAGGAGTCAAGACACCGTCTAGTGCAATGAAACAGGTGAACCGCAGCGCTGGAACTGGCCAGGCAAACTGCATGGGGGCTAGCCTGGCCAGCTGTCCTGTGGGGCATTTAGTGACCCAGGTCCAGGAAAGAGGTTCTCCTGCGAGCCTTGGCCCCGGGGCGTAGTGAAACACTCAAGCAGCCGTAACCGTGATCAGAAGGAGGGAAGTGGGGGCCACCGTGTGGTGGCATGTGGGAGTTATTACTAAGAGACGCTCTACCCTACCCGCCCTCCCCGCTTTAAACGCCGGCAGTGGGGCCGGGCAGCAGTGAAGTGTGACTGGAAGAGGAGTAAGGCCCTGGCTACACTGGCAAGCGTACAGCCGCAGGGGTACAGCTGTGCTGCTGGCAGAGCGCGCGGGTGGCCGCATTATGGGGATGGCAGCGAGCTCTCCTGCCGCCATAACAAAACCAGCTCAACCAGCGGCTGTCCACACGAGCACATGTCCCGGCTCAATCTATCTCCCTTAGGGGGGAAAGGGGGGTGTGTCCCCCACCCGCATTCCCTAAGCGACAAAGGTTTTGCCACCATAAGTGCTGGTGTAGATGTGGGCTGAGCGTCTTCTCTTCCAGCCAGGAGTAAGTGGGTACGGCCACCTCTCCACTTCTGCCGCAGCGTCACCCCTGGAGCACTTCACCATTGCTGCTCGCGCCAGCCCCGGGCAGGGTTCTTCCATCGCGCCAGTTAATCCACGGCCTCCAGAGGCGGCAGCAAGGTCACGGGGGAATCCTTCCGTCTGCACTAAGGGTTAGACCAGTAGGGGTGAGTCTCCAGGGGACAGATGGTTTTGTTCACAGCCCTGGGCAACAGAGCTATGCCGATCTCAGTTGTCAGTGTAGACGAGGCTGCAGTCCCAGCCCATTGTCCTACGTAAACCAGCGTCTGTCTACACAGGGGATAACAGCCCCGGGGTGTGGCTGCGGCTGGCCTGGCTCACATGACTGCAGCTGGTGGGGCTAAAAGTCGCTGTGTAGATGCCCAGGCTGCTCTGTGGATTTGCTGGGAGGTCTTTGGGCAAATCCCTGCCCACCCTGGTGCTTCAGTTTCCCCTTGTCTGTAAGAGGGGGCTAACGATCCTGCCCTGCTTCGGAATGGACAGACCGGCCCTCGTGCAATGCAGCAGGACGGGTCTGAGCTGGGGAGCCCAATGTCTGCTCGGTAGGGGTGGGGAGAGATTAACTCCTACACCACTGCCAATGCTGCAGTGCTTGGCTGGGCTGGAAAGCAGCTGCGTGGCCAGAGGGCAGGGACTGATGAGGCGCTCTTGTAATGTGGCAGGGCAGGCCTGACCAAAACCTCCCATTAACTTTTGTCTGGCCCTAACCCGCCCCCTTTCTCGCACACCCCGGCTGCATCTCCTTTCTCCCTCTGCTTCACGCTTTGCAAATAGCTTGCGTAGCCTGGGAACAAAACAAATGGTGTTTAGTGCTAGCCATGGGTTTGCTGGACCCCCGAGACCTTACGAGGCAGGTTACAATGGAGCCGAACAGGGGCCTGAGAGATTTTGTTTCTTTAATGCTGCATAGAAGATAGAACTCGCTGTTGTTTGTTATGTGTGGAGCCGTAGCGTACGGGACCCAGCATGCTGCTAGGAAAACAGACCAGCAGCGTGGGAGCTGTAGGCTAGAGAGAGCCGGCATCCTGCATGCTCTGTGGGCCTGCTAGCATATGTGCGCCTCCTGGGGCGAAGGACACGGGAATCAGTTACCCTAGATCCCAAATGGAGACAAGGGGCCAGGTCGTCACTTGGTGTAAAGCTGTGCTGATTTACACTTTCCTCCTACACAGAGTCCCACTGACTGCGGAGGCAAATAATAACCCCGCGCGCCTCGCTGATCTGTAGATCTCAAAGCACCCGCCAAAGGAGGTTGGTAGCATTAGCCCCAATTTACAGATGAAGTCACTAGGGGGACGATCCCACTGCAAAAGGGGCCCTGCGGCCCCAGAACAGTTATCGGCAAAGACCAAGATGTATTTTGTGTGTTGCAAGCAAATCTAGTGCAAGAACAGTGAATTTGAGGGGCAAAAAAGAGAAATGGGCAGAAGATCTTAAAGTGGCTTATTGGAATTCAGGACTAAGCGGTTTAGCTCATTTAAATTACATTTCAATGGAAGGGGAAATAGAGAAGTGGCAAGAAATCTGGCTTTGCTTCCTGGAAACCTGATTACACTATTTACTGCATTAATGTCTTGTTATTATCTTGATTGCATGTGCGGGCTGTGGGTCTGGGTTACATGTACCGTGTGCCTGGCTGGGTGACAGACACAAGGGGAGAGGCATGGGGCTTCTAGTCGCTGGATTTATTTAATGGCCTTTTTCAGTGTTCAAATCGTGCAAGGACCTTTCTAAAGAGAAGACCAGGTACTGTTTAATTTGGCCCCATAAATCTCTCTCTCTCTCTCTCTCTCTCTCTCTGTCAAAAAATGCTCACAAAAAACCCACCCAAAGTATCTGGCATTAAATGAGTGGCTCTAATATATACATATAGGGTGAAATCCTGGCCCCGTTGAAGTCAGTGGCAAAATTCCCAACGACCTCTGTGGGGCCAGGATTTCAGCCCTAGTGTCTGACTCCCCTTAGGTAACATTTGTATGTCATTGGAATGCCCCCTGCCACCCCCCCCCCTGCTTTACTCTGCTGTCACTGAAAATGCAATCAGGTCCAGGAGCTAATTTTTCCAAGTGATCTGTACAATCCTCTGTCTTAATTACCCTTGAAAAATATTCCCCTGTCTCTAGGAGTGGGAAATAACCTCAGGGCCGGAAGTGGGGGCGGGGGCCCCTCTCACTTGGAAGGGGAACTGCGTTCTGGAGGAGTTATTTCTGCACTCTCCGGAATGGCAAAAATGCCGTGTGAAAGCTGGGGGTGAGGCCTGTTTCCAGCACTGCATGCCCCGAAGGGAAAGGGTCAAGATAGGAATTAGCATGGCCCAGTCCGGCTCTCTAAGGCAGCATGGTCCAGTGGATAAATGCACCCCGTGGGCAGCGGAGCGCTCTGCTACTTGCTCACTGCGTGACCTTGGCTAAGTCACTGGGGCCTAAGTTTTCAAAAGTGGCCTCTAAATTTAGGTGCCTCCAATGTCGGGTGCCCAGTGTACGAGGCCTGGCTTGAAAGGGGCCCAGCACTTGCTACTCCACTCGAAGAGGCTCAAAGACTGAGCCGCTCAGAATTAAAGACCGCTTTGGAAAATTCAGCTCCAGAGGGCTCTGTGCCTCGGTTTCCCCATCTATAAAATGGGCATGACGATGCTGCCCCGCCTGTGTAAAACACCGTGAAATGTACCAGTGAAAAGCTCTCTGCACCCACTAATCGTCCCATTTCTGTTTATAATCAGAGACCTGAGGCGTCATGCTCGGCGCTGGGGTTGAACTGGAATTGCCAGGAGGTTTGGGTCTGGCTCAGTCCACTCTAGAGATTAGCTCACGTCAGGCTGGAGCGGGTTCGGGACACCTCGTCTGGCAGCCAAACCCCTGGGCTGGGACTCCAGAGACGGGTGTTCGGCTTCTCGCTCTGCTGCTGACCGGCTGGGTGACCGAGGACAAGTCCCCGGCGGGCTGACTTCCCCCATTGCCCCCACGGGGGCCAGGCTCTCAAGGAGCCCCGCTCCCCTTCCGGCACCTCACTGGGGGGCAGATGACGGGAACTCTCAGCAGCCCGTGTGCTGAAAATCGGGTCCAGTTGGGGCTGCTGAGTCCTCCCGGCCCGTCAGCTCCCTGGATCTCCGTTCTCCGGCTGCAATTCTCCTACCGCTCTCCAGGGTAAGCTAAGGCCTGCCAGCTGATGGGGGGGCTATAAAACACTACAGAACCCCCCACGGTTCATCGCTTCAAGGGGCTCTGGTGCTCTCCCAGCCGCCCGGCCCTCCTTTGGCGTTCCCTGCGAGTGGGGTGCGGATGTAGGGTGCCAGCCAGGCCCCCTGCGGGGTGACAACGGTGTCAGTGGAGCTGGAGTCCGGCTCCGCAGCTGGGGGGCCAGTGGAGCAAGGCGCCGTGCGGCGGTTCGAAGGACCTGGACGTTAATTCCACCGGCGTGAACCTGCCTGCGCTGGAAGAGAAGGTGGTGGGGGCTGGGCGCGCCCCCCAGCCCAGCTGCCAGAGGGGACCCCCGGCTGGTCTGGTACCCGGCATTTGCATTCCTGGCATTTGGGGCCCTGGAGGTTTGCTGAAGAACCAGCCCGACCTGTTTGCTATCAGGGCCTCGATCCTCCAGCAAGCCTGGGAGGAATGCAGGGGGCTGGGAGCTGCAGGGCGGAGGGCAGAGCAGAGACCCGGGGGGCAGGGACATAGCTAACTGGGGGGGGGGCGTGGGGAGATCTTCCTCCTCTGCCCTCCTCTTTCTTCACACTCAGTCAGCACAGGACAGAGAGCAAGGCACAGGGAGCTCGCTGCACCTGCCAGGGCAGGCGGAGACAGAGGGACGCTCGCACCCAGAACCCAGCCCATCCGCTGCTGCCATGGAGCTGCCGCTGGTGCTGCTGGTGCTGACTGGGCTCTGCGCCGGCCGGATCCTGGGTGAATCTTCTGGCTATTCCAGGGGGGGTGGCCTGGTGCTGCTGCCTCTTGGGGAGGGGCAGAGCTAGGGGTGGATGGGCAGAGAAGGGGAGGTTTGGGGCTGGATGGGTGGGGAGGGAAACGGGGTGGGTGAGGGAAATGGGGGAGCTGTGTGGTGGGTGCTGAGGGGGAGCCGTGGGGTGAGTAGGCAGGGAGTGAGGAGCCACGGGGTGGGTGACGGGAAGGGGGACGCTGTGGGGTGGGTGGGTAGAGGAAGGGGAAGCCGTGGGGTGGGTGCAGAGGGGGAAGGGAGAAGCTGTGGGGCGGGGAGGGGGAAGCTGTGGGGTGGATGTGGAGGGGGAAGCCGTGGGGTGGAAGGGTCTCCTCCCTTGAGCACTCAGCGGAGGGACAGAACCATGGGAGCCAGCCCCGCAGGGAGAACTGCCGGCCGCTGCCTCAGTTGGCTCTTTGGTGTCTCCGTGCGGCGAGGGTGTCTCAGGCCAGGCCCCACCCGCCCGGGGCCCCATCACCAGACACCCTTGGCGGTCAGCCCCAGCAGAGAGGTGGCGGGGGGTGGCCAGGCAGGAGCCGGGCTCTGGAGGTCCAGACTGAGTTCAGCTGGGCTGCAGCAGGCTGGACTGGGCGGGGCTATCGTCACATTGGGTGTCGAGGGCCAGATCCTCCGCTGGTGTAAAGCAGGGTCGTCCCTTCCCAAGTTGTCAGCTTATTTCCCCTTGGGCTAATAAATAGAGGGGACTGAAGCACTGGGCTGGTGGGGTCCCAGGGGTGGGTGCTGCTGATTCACTGTTTGACCTTGAGCAAGTCATGGCACAGCCTGGTGCCTCAGTTTCCCCTTCTGCAAAAGGGAGCTAGTGATCCTGACCTGCCTTCGCAAAGCGCTGTGATGAAACGCGCTAGATACACACCGAGGGTTACTGGTGTTTTGCCCATAGCTATTCTGGCTACCCAGTGTACATAGCACGCTAGCAGGACGTCCAGACTGGATCAGAACCGAGGCAGTCCAGGGGCCTGTCTCTGACCGTGGCAGCACCAGCTGCTTTACTCAGAGGAAGGTGTAAGGACCCTGCAGGAGGCAGAAGTGGGATAATCTGCCCCACACGCAGGCACTCGGGCTCAGCCTAGTCTACCAGTCAGAGACTGGCTTACGCCCGGACCCATGAGGTCTTAGACCCCGTAGCGTTCACGACGCTAACCCGGCTGATTCCTGTGATCCACAGACGTGTCCAGTCCCTTCTCTGACTCCTGCTAAAGGACAGACCAGGGCACTGGTGATGCACGACTGAGCCTCTCCCATCTGGGTCCCGGGTTTAGGTCTGCCCAGGGCAGCAGAGCAGTCAGCTGATGAGACCCAGGGGACGATTAATTAGCGCCCGGGTGGGTGGGGGCCGCTGGCAGAGCAAGGGCCGGATTCGGCTCTGTCCCCCGGTTCCAAGTATTGGCTTCTTTGGCTGGCAGTGCCCCAGCCACGGCTCAGGCCCCCCCTGCTGCTAGCAGCCGTACACACACGCAACAAAGCACTGGTCCCTGCCTCACAGAGGCGCCAATCGAAGTACGAGATCAGAGACCGGGGGGGAGGGTGTGCAACGAACTAATGAGGGGAACCCTGAGCCGATCCTGGTTACTAAGGTACGTGGCGGTCGCAGCCCACCCGCTGCCTGCGCGCTCATGGGGGTGGCGTTACTCCAGATTTACGCTGCTGTAGCTGAGGTCAGTGCGTGCGGGTCCCCCTTGTGTGTCTCCAGAGCCGGTGCCCTACACGCCGCAGATCACAGCCAAGTCGCTGGAAGGGAAGCTCACCGCCACCACCTTCACGCTGGACCAGCCCCTCTGCATCTTCGACCAGTATGTGAACAGCACCGATGACATCTGGCTGGTCGTCGCCTTCACTAACGGTACGTGGGGCTCACCTGGCCGGGCCCCGTTCCCTGTGCCTGCAACGGGCTTCGCGAGCTCTGCGGGGACACTGCCTGAGGAGGAAGTTCACAGCCTGCTCTGGTCACCTTCTGGCTTTGCCTTCCTCGGTCTCGCTTGAGAGATTGTAGTGCTGGCTGGCCTCCAGCTACCCCGGCTCACCCCCCTGCTCTAGGGCCAGGAGAGTTGTAAAGGCAACAGGGTCAAAGCACGGCGCTAGGAAGCCTGCGTTTTAGTCCTGGTTCCGCAACTGACTCACTCTGCGGCCTTGGGCTAGTCACGTAGGCTCAAATTTTCAAAAGCAACCGCTGAGGCCTCAGCGAGGGGGAAGCTAAATAAGCTTCTCTCTCCAGGGCCGTTAGATCCGGGCCAGGTGGGAGAACTGCCCTCCAAATGAGCTGCACTGCGCCCAGCCAAGCAGCAGAGGGGGCCATCGTAATTGAAAGGCGTGACGAGTAATAGGTGTCTGCGAGGAACTTCAGACCGAGGGGATCTAGAGATTGCCAGGATCAGGGGGCTGCTCCTTCAGGGTTGGTATCTGGCCTCACGCGAGGGCTTCAGGGGAAGCTGGGGCTCTCCACGGTGCAGCTACCTCATTGAGCAGTGCTGTGAATGGAGGGAAATGTCCCTGCAGCCATCGCCTCACGCCCTGGAGCCTGATTTTCGCTTGTTCTTATCTCAGCGAGGGGAAGGACGTCTCTTACAGTGGGGATCGCTTCACCCAGCCCTTTTAAACAATGCTGCTGCAGAAGGAAAAGCTAATAATCGGTGGGGATCCCTAGGGGAGCAAGGATCCTCCGGCTTTCATGACCCAGCCAGGCCAGGAGGGAGCTCACGGTGGTGACCGGCCGCCTCATTTCACTGCGGGAGCTCTGTGTTTTTAGGCTAACGCCCAGTGTGTACTTCAAACGTATCCCGGCACAGCTGTGCTGGCCAGGGCTGTGAAACCCCCTCTCCCGCTGGGCCAGCGAAGCCCCCGTGTAGACGCAGCTCTGCTGACAGAGGAGTGCTCTGCAGTGTAGACGGAGCCTGTGTCCCCGCTCCACCCCCCAGCGCTGGGCAATCCAGACCGCCCCGTGCGGTTCAGCCTAGCAGGGAGCATCTTGCTGCAGCTGGGACGCGCTTTAGCCAGTTCTCAGGGTGCCTGCACACCCTCTGCAGTGCGCTGCTCTCTGTCTGTCCCTCGCTGGCACCTGCAGGCTTTGGGTGCAAAGATCTGGCCGCACTGAGCCTGGCCATTCGCCATCCATGTTTCCCTGGTGCGATCTGGGGTCCTTGGGATCCCTGAGCAGAGTTATTGTCGAGGAGGAAGTTGTTCAAAGAGGCTGGGTGGGGGCAGGCGCTCCCCGGAGAACGCACCCTCCGTCCAAGCACAGACGCACGTTCACACTCTGCCACGTGCCTGAGGCGCTGGCCAGTGGATGCCCTGCGAGACATCCCCTAATGCAGCAGCTGGGCTGTATGTGCCCCTCGCCCTGCCCCTGCCCACCGAACAGCCTGTCCCATCTCGGGGAGGGCTGCGCCGCAGTTAACTCAGGTGGTCGGCCCCTGGGTCTGAGCCGAGCCCGGGTGCCTGCAGCCCCGCTGGAAAGTGACTTCTGGGGACACGTCCCCTGGTTCTTAGCGCTGCAGTGAGCTGAGCGGCTCTGACTGTGTCCCAGGAGCCTGGGGAGAACGCGTCTGTCCTTCTGGGCCCATGGGATGAATTGGGGGGAGGCAGTTTTGGACTGTCAGCACTGGTATGGTTCAGCCCGGGTCCTCACCAGAAAATGGACAGCTTATTAGCCTAAGGGAAAGCCGCAGCCGGGGTCGAGCCGATGCCACCCGCTGGGTCACTGAGTTGGACTGAAAACACCACTCCGCTCGGAGGAGAGGCTTTGTGTGTGGACAGGAGGTGGGTTAGGGGCAAGCATGAGTAAAAGCTGGCGATAACTCGGCAGTGAAGACAGATCCCTGGTCGGGGCCCAACCCTAACACTGCTCTAGCTAACGTAGCTCCTACGCAGGTGCCAGGAGTAGCAGCTTGTGCTTTCAGTGTGGATAAACCCAAGCTCCATCCTTACTCACAACCTCGGGGGGCTGCTGAGTGTGCGCTAACACTGGAACAATCCCCATTCTGAACCTGTGCCTTTCTACACTTGTGCAGTCTGAGGTGCCGGTTTTCCAGTGTATTCAGGGGCTTTTCTAGGCTCCTATCTCCACAGCATCTGTGCCACTCAGCATCGATGGACTGAGCCTGCTGGAACGTCTGTAACGTAAGGAAGGATTTACAGATGGGAAAACAGAGGCACTTGCAGGATCAAGTGACTTGCCCAGAGTCAGCCCGGGAGTCAGTGGCAGAGCTGGGAATAGAACAAGCGTCCCCCATGTCAAGTACCTTGACCACCAGCCCAGCTTTCCTGCATCATCCATTAACTTTCTTCTCTTCTCTTTCATCCGCAGCCACGTCCAATTTCAAAAACCCAACCTCCCGGGTCAAAATCCCTCCCTACCAGGGGCTATCGACTGCGCTCCATTACATGACGCTGAAGACTTCCATAGCCTTTTACCCCTGCGCTGAAAGCAGAGCCGCTAGCGTGCTCCGGGTGGGCAGTGACACGTCCTGCAAAGATGATCGCAGCCGGGAGTTCTGCAACGGCCCTCTGACTAGTCCTGGGCCTTACCGGTATGACAGTCTGAACCCAGACGACCCAACAGGCAGGGGCCTGGCTGCCCTCTCACACACACAGCAGAAATCAGGAGTAACTCCCAGGCGGGCAGTGGTGACTTCCATACAGTCAGAGATTCGAGGTTTATTATTCCCTCTGTCTGCAGACATGAACCAGGGCCCCAGTGTGCCAGGCTCTGTACAGACACAGGATAAACAGATGGTCCCCGCCCCAAAGAAATGACTGAGAACAAATTAAACCTCTTCCATATTAATTCCCCCTGTCCCATCACACCCACCTTCTCTGGCTTTGATCTGTCTCCTCGGATCGATGCAGGCATCCCTTGCAACCTTTACAGCATCAAAGGTTGCTTTTTCCCAGTATATAATTCTCCCTCGCCAATGGAATCCAGCACATGCTTTTGCTAAGGAGATTCCTGGTTCTTTTGAACCTGCTCTGTACAGCTGGAGGGGGCTGGGGTGCAAGGGAGTTTAAGGAACCTGCTAGATCCCAGCCCCTGGCTTGCAGGGCTGCCTCTGCCATCTCTTTCCACGCCAGTTATTCAGTTGCCTGTGTAATTAACTGGCCCTTTAACAGTGAATGCCCCAATGTGTTCATTCCTGTTGTCCTTACTATAGTCACCTACTCTTCCTCACCCGCCACTCTCGATAACCGTATTTCTCCTCACTTGTCTTCCGTTCGCTCTCTGCTCCGTATTTCTGAAGTGTTATTCTCTGAACTGCTTAAGGGACCAACTAACTCCTGAGCATAGCTAGAGGAGTGGTTTGCAGAGATCTAATCCCACGTGGTGCTGGGGAAAGGGTCATCACAAGGGAATTAACCAGAGAAGACAGCTATCTGAATGGAGAATTGGGTTCCATTCTGCCCTTACTTTGCATCCTTACAGCCCTTTGCTTTCAGTGGGATTGCACAGGTGTGTCTCAGGGCAGGATCTCACCCAGGAAATTCATTGGCACCAGGGTGCTTTGCATTTTAGGGGTTTCTATGTGCACAGATAGATACGGAACAAACCTCTCTCCTATTTCAAAACTATAGTTGCTTTCTCTGTGTAATGATAGTTTACTTGCAGAACAACATTCAGCCACTAGATGTGTCTGTGTGCTCCATATACTTCCAGTCAGGGTGAGGTCCCTGGTAAACAAGTGTAACAATGCTGGAATGTGAGCTGCGTTGGTGTCTATTGTCAGTAGCTGTATTCTTTAACAAACATCTCCTGCATAAGGAGGACTTTGATTCCATATACCATGACACACTGAGTGTCTCTCTTAACATATATAGCACCTACCAGCCATTGTAGTAGCTAGGTGCTGATATACCAAAGCCTGATAATACTGAGCATCTGACATTCTGCTTCTGTCATTCAGAGCCCTACTCAATGCCCTGCCAGAGCCAGGCATGTGCTTAATGGAGCGTGACTAAACATCTCCCTTGCCATGGTGCTGGGCTGAGACCAAAATGCCCTGTTTGAATGAGCCAGGGGCCTCTCTGATAAACCTGCTGGAGAGCCCTTCTCCCCAGGGAGAGCCTGGTGCTATGGAAAGGGGCAGCATCACCGGGCTGGCTGAGTTGGGTCAGTTCTTAAGACACTCAGTCTATCTTGTTTATCCAAGGGAAGGTAAGAGGGGTCTTGATCCCAGCCCATCAGTGTCTGCTTGGGGAGATCTCCACAAAAAAAGGGCTCTTCAATCTGGCAGAGAAAGTCAGAATAAGATCCAGTGTCTGGAAGCTGAAATGAAACGAATTCAGACCAGGAACAAGGCATCAATATTGAATAGTGATGGTAACCAGCCACTGGCTCAGCAGAGCTAGGCACCTGGTGCATTTCCCTTCTCGTGAAGTCTCCCTCAGTGCAGCGTGGCTGGCCTGAAGAGCATGCTGTGGCATGCAGGGCGATTATGGGCTCAACCCAGGAATTTGTGGCTGAGGTTCTGCAGAAGGTCCAACTAGATGATCTGAATGGTCCCTTCCAGCCTGGGAAAACTAGGACTCTGGGTAAAGGAGATGGCCAGGATAGAGCCAGATCTTCTGCTGGTGTAATTCACCGTAGCGCCATTGAATTCAACAGAGCTGCGTCGATATGTACCAGAGAGGACCCGGTACCTCCAATAGATAGGTGTCTTGGGCCAGCTGTCTGGAGACAGCCCAGGGACAACCCCAGGATTTAGCAGAGACAAACCGGGCCAGTTTTGCTCTCCAAGTGTGGTAGGTCTATCCGGCCCCTGCATTCCTGCTGCTGAGCTATGGTCTGGCTGGTCGCTGACCCGCTCTGTTCTTTTGTCACCCCTCTTTCAGAGTGAAATTTCTCATCCTGGATTCCAATGGCTCCAAGGCAGAGACGAGATGGTCCCAACAGATCTCGCTGAAGCAAGGTAACCCTGGGAGAACAGGGAAGGTGCTTCTTGCACTCTGAGCATCTTGGCGGAGGGTCCTTGTCTCCTTGTAAAGGGGTCTGAGCCCAGCCCCACTCGCAAGGCAGCACATAGGGACTTGGCTTCCCAACTCACCCTCCGCACACTTCCTGGGGCTGGCAAGACAGGCCTGCACATACCAGCCTGAACTGGCAGTTCCTAAGGGGTCTCCTTGCAGGCCCTCCTGCCCCTCGCTGCTCAGAGAGCACCAGCCTTTTAAACTCCTGAGTCGGTGTCAATGGGGCCCACCTGGTCTGGCTGCCCAGGTGAATCAGTGGAGCAGCTCTGCACCTCCTCTTAGGGCCCTACAGCCGGATACTTGGTCAGAAGCCTTGAGCGCTCAGGCTCAGTGACAGCTCCCCGGTGGGAATCAGACACTGAGCTGCCTGGGCACCATCGACCCGAGAGAGGACAGGGAACGTCTGAGCAGCTCTAAGGGAGTTGGCCCATACCAAGCCCAGCCTCTGCCCTCATCTCATCCCTTTCCTCCTGGATCCCTTCAGACCCCACCACCCTCCGCGGCTCCCCCGGCGCCTCACATTCCCTCCCCTCCAACTCCGCCCCATCTCCCAGTCCCTCTTTTCCATGCCTGCCCTGATAGCTTCCCCGGCCGTGTGCCCCAGGTCGCAGGGCGAGCGCCATCGACACCTGGCCCGGGCGGCGCAGCGGCACCATGGTCGTCATCACTTCCATCCTCTCCAGCTTCATCGGTGTCCTGGTGATCCTGTTCCTCTGCACGGCCGCCTACGAGTGGTGAGTGCCAAAGCCCGGAACGGGGGATCTGGGAGCCCAGGCCAGCGGGAACGTGCTGGATAGACCCGGGCTTTCTTTGGGGAACGGCGACTGAGCTGCCCCCCCCACCTGGCACTCTCACAGCACCTCTGTGGGGTGGGCACATAATGTCTTCCTCTGGCTAGTGTGAGCACACCGCTGCCCTCTGCTGGATAGAGGCAGAACTACTCCCCTTGGTGTCCAGTGCCCTACACTGCTAACTGCTAAGGGAGAGTCTCCTGTCGCTCAAATGGCAGCAGCCTTTTTTTGGGGGCAGCTCTGTTCTCACTCCCAGAGTATCTGTGATGTGCAGCATAGCAGCAAACAGGAACACCTGGGCATATCTCCTTTGTACTGAGGGGGAAACTGAGGCACAGAGTGATCAAGTGCCCAAGATCACACACAGAGTGGGAATGAGAGCTCTGCCTGCTCACGCCGCACCTCTGTCTCTGGTGTTTCCAAGTCCACGCTTGAGCGTCCACACTGCATTGTAAACCTGGGGGTTGGGCTCCACCCTGAGTCAGAGCCCGGGCTTAGCGTGTAGTGGAGACATCTGATCCTGGGGGTCGCTCGGCTCTAGGGCCGCTTGTAACTTTTCCACCAAAACTGTTTCTTGAGAGGAAATTGGGCTCTCAAATGAACTGAAAATTTCAACTTTTCATGGAAAAAACTAACCTTTTTTTTTTTTTTTTGGCTGAAAAGGTCGTCCAAAAAACCCCTCTTTTTGTTTTGCTTTTTTAAATGAAAAGCTACAATTTTGCACGAGGGGGAAGCGATCCCTCGTTTCCCGACTCTCTGCTCAGCCCCGCTGGGGTTCAGAGGCAGCACGGTGGGGGTGGAGGCAGGGCAGCTCCCCTGGGCCTGGCGCTGCAGGAGAAGGGGGCGGGGAGGACATGCCCGGGGCTGGCTGCGTTGGTGCGGCTCGGTGTGCTCCGGGCTGCTTGCCAGCTGAGTGTTTGTGGGTTTTTTACAGCTATAAGCTTTGGCGGCTGGAGGAGGCCCCGGCCCCGGAGGAGCCACCAGCAGAGGCCTTCAGAGGGAGGCAGTACGATACCCATCACATCCCCCCGTCGCAGGCTCCACCCCAGCCCCCCAGCGACGTGCCCCGGCCTCGCTCTCCGGCTGCCTCCTTGTAGGGGCTGGAGCTGCCCATCAGCCATCGCTCAGGGCTCCTCGATCAGCACTCGGGCCCCACCTGAAGCATAGCATCCCCCTTAGACACCCCACGTCCCCGTGTCCCCATCGCACACCCCGGGCCCCGCTGTCCCCTGGGCACCTCATGCCCCGGTGTCCCCATCACGCACCCTGGGCCCTCACCTCCCCCGTGGTGCTCTGGGATCACAGGCCCTGGGAGAGGAGAGGATCCACGGCTCCCCCTCGCAGGTATCCAGCCTGGCCTGACCTGCCAGGCTTCTTCCCACTTTCCCTGCGGCTGACTTTACAGGACCCGGAGGAACAGCTGGGGAGGGCGGGCCACAAACGAGCCACGCCTCCTGCACCTGCCAATCAAAGGGTTGTTTCTGTTAACTCCACCTGGTGCATGGGGCTGGGCACTGGTGACACTCCAGGCCCCTGGGTTATTTGTTTCTCGCAGGCTTTAGTCACCTCCTGGAGCTATTTATGGGGCCAGAATAACTGGAGAAGCCAGTGGCAGGATCCCCGGTGGCAGCAGTCACTGGGCAGGATCCCTGGCTCCCGGGCCAGGCTGGCCAAGGGTGTAAACAGCCCTGGTGCCGCTTTCAGTGGCAGGCCACAAGCGGGCTGCGCAAAAAAAGAGGGGGGCATAGGAGGTAGCTGCATGAGGCCAGGACACCTTGCTTCAGAGCCTCCTGCCCCGAGGGCTGCTGTGGGGTCCCTGAGGGAATTAAAGCTGTCCCAGCGGGAGGAACGCCCCGTGCAGGGCAGAGGCAGAAACCCTGCACCCTCCAGAGCCGGGGCAGAGCAGATCTTAGGGGAGAATCCTCGAGGCTGCTGCAAGGAGATGCCAAGTACATGCCCGTGGTGCGTGCGGGCCAAGCACTGGTACTCTCTGGAGAGCCCAGCGTTTCTGCCCTTCACACACAGAACCGCCTAGTACACTGAACCGGCGGGGCACCCCCTGACGGGAGCAGATCTCGATTTACAGAGCTGGAGGCATTAGAAAGCCCGGGAGAAATCAAGACTAACCCCTTCCTGGTTAACCATTCCCCTGCTCTGATCTCATTTTTCCCCTTCCTTCCCTTTACACACACACCCCTGTGTAGCGCATAGGAGGTGAAGGAGCACACCCACACACACACCCCTGTGTAGAGCATAGGAGGTGAAGGAGCCGGCTGTCCTATCCGCGGGAATGGGATGGAGGTTCTCCCTGCCCACCAGCACGGCCGGTGCAGCTCCAGGTTCACAGGGGTGCCGGGACGGGTTCTGAGCCACGCCCCTGAAGCCAAACATCCCTGACCTTGCCCGCTGGGGAAGTTTGGGCCTGGATCTAGAATAGCAAGCCTGTCAAAGAGAAGCAAATTCCAGCCGGGGTGTAGCCGGCTCATTGGCACTTGAACACACAGTGACCCCTCGGCACCCGGCCCTCCCCAGCGCCTGCAATTTACGCGGAAGCCTTGCGGGTGGAATGTCGGCCCTACCCTGCTGGGGCGTGATCACTAGCACACCTGGGCGTTAATGCAGTAGGAGGCCGGAGACATGGAGCCTGATCAGGCTGTCGGTGGCGGGTGTCCAACTCCTGCTGACGTCAGGGTGGTGAAGCGGGGAGGGGGGGGAAGGGAGACACCTCCTCTCTGACAGGGCCCTTTCCAAAGCTGTAACCAGCTCGTGGTGAGCTGTCCGCAGCCCTGCAACAGAGCCAGCCCCTGGCCCCACCTGCCATAGCGAGGGACGGCAGGTGCTGAGGAAAGAGGTCAAGCAAAGCCCCGCGTCCCAGCTGTAGCCCTGTAGACTCAGATTCCAGCCACGTGGGCCCCAGCCAGGCCAAAGGGGTGGAGCAGGGACTCGACCCAACATCCAGTCGAGTCAATGAGTCTTTCCACGGAGGTCAGGGGGCCTGGAAGCAGGCCCCCAGCTCAGCAGTCCAGCCAGGCTCGCCCCATCAACCCTTAGAACTTGGTTAAAGGACCAAGGCCCAATCTCCCTCCCTCCCCGCGATTGGAAGCCATCCTCAGGGACCATCCAGCCAGCCGATGCGAGAGGTTCAGCTTCCACGGTTCTTGTACATAGTGCTGGGGGAAGGTGGGTTTCTCGTTCCAAAGCATCGATGCCCTGTAAAGTAAACTGTAGTTTGCATTTTTGAACCGTTGCCTTGCTGTCATCCTTTGCGCCCTCCACAGCTGTCCCAGTCCAGGGACTCCCAGCCTTTTGGCTACAGGAGGTAGCTGTTATACAGGACAGCTGACGAGACTCCACGCAGCTTGTGTCCCAGCTTCACCGGGCTTTGTTTACCAGCCCCGTCTGGCACGCCATGCGGCAGACCGTGCTATCTTGCAGCTGAACGGTGTAACTGCAGGACATCCTCACACACACACACACACACTTCACAGACATGCTCACACCTATTCTCACACACACACACAATGCAGAGATACACTCACAACATGCACAATACACACACAATGCAGATACACACACACTCCCATGCGCACATACATTTGCCTCTGGCCTGTAGGCCTAAACAGCAATCTTCTAACAAACCCAGCTGTCCTGGGCCACTCTCTGCCAGGCCCCCAGCCCCCCGCCCCCAAGTACATATCTCTAGCTGCTTTCTGCTCTTTCAACTGTCAGTCTGTGGCCAGTTACTCAGCTCCAGGGACGACGCAACCAGGTGCACTGTGGCACTAACCACACGGGTACGCCGGAGCAGAATTCAATCTTCATTTCAGCAGCTAATCACCATGTTTATTTTCAAGCATTTTTTTCAACTTTGGTCAATTCAAATTTTCCCCGTTGCAGGAAATTCTGGGAGTGGGGGTCAGCCCGTGCGGGAGGGTCGGGCAGTCATTGTTTAATGGCTGTGGTGCTGTCACACCGTCGCCTGAGTAGCTCTCCACCGCCAAGGTATGCCAGCGGATGAGTCAGGCGCTGTCAGAGGGGCCCAGCCCACCATAGACAGGTCAGGTGTGTCACTCACACCTTCCAGGGCCGGGCGGACCCGCTGTGGGCCAGGAAGGGAGACGCTGGGCGGGACGAGGTGCACGTCAGCTTTGCTCACACGCTCCGTGACCCAGAGCAGGGGAATGCGCTGGGAGGGCCAGCGGGAGCAATGAAACGTGGGCACTCAGGGAGCGTGGGGCACGCGTAGGCCCAGGGGGAATGAGCCTGGCCTGCCAGGGGGCTGGCTGGGGCCGGGCCTGGGGCAATGAGAGAGAAGAAGCTACTGACACCCTGGGGACGGCAGAACTTGTGCTGGCTGGTTTGGAACCTTCTGATGTGCTGAAGGGTTGTGACAGCAGCTGGCCCGTCCTCAGCTTCCCTCTCCCCGCCCAGCCAGCTCTCCTTCCTCTGGGCCATCCTGGCCCGGTTTCTCCAAGGCAGGCGGTGTCTAACTACCCCTGAGAGCACAGCGGCGAGGTGGCGGGGGACATCCCTTATCGGAGAAGCTGCAAGCTCTTCTTCAGAGACATCCTGAGCTGAAGGCAGGAGCTGCTGCCCCCGCGCTGGGGCACCCAGGGACTCAGATCCGCTAACACACCCTCAGCAGTGGGTCACACACGCACGGGGACAGCGGGTGGGGCGAGCCGAGCCTTGCTTTGGCACAGAGATGACTGCAAGTTTCTCTTCCCCTCGGCTGTGTCTGAAAGCTGTTCCCAGTCTGCGGGCGCCTCCTTAGCCTCCCGCATGTTTTTTGTAGGGTCTCCTTATCTCTTAGGTGACACGAACAGCAAGGAGATGCTCCTTCAGTCCTCTTTACCCTAGAAATCATGCTGGAAATCCGACAGAAAGCAGCTTTGGTGCTAGATTTTTAGTTCAGCCCCTGATACCCTCAGAACCTCTCCTCCTGGTATGCCGGGGCCAGGAAACACAGCGGCGCGTGGGCGAAACCAGTTTCTTAAACTTGACCCGACTGTTCTGAAGCTTTGAGTGAATATCTGGCCTGGGCTCTTCTCCCACCCAGCCAGGGCCTAAACCCAAGTGCCTGCCAATTCAGAAATCACATCACATCACAGCCTTTAACAACCACCCCTGCCAGCTGACTCAGCTGAGCCCAGGTGGAGCTGTTCAGACTCGTCAGTTACATTTTTCTCCCCCCCTCCCGGGCACCTGGCTCGCCGTGTTTGTTTCCAACCCACCTTCTGCAGACAGGCGAGTTTTCTGGGTAAGGGCCTGACTCTGCTCCTGTCGAAGTCAATGACAAAGGCTTGGACAGCAGGCGCTTATCACTGGCCCATCTGTTCAGCCCTCTGCTGCAGGCTGACTGGCCCCTTTAAGAGGGAATGGGTCCTGCCCCTCACTCAGTCTCCTCCACAGGTGGGGCGCGTCATCACAGGTAGGTCGTGTGGCTAAATCAGACCCAGGCCTAGTGACAGCAGAGAAGCCTGTAGTAAGCCAAAGGGGCTGAGGGCAGGCAGGGAGGGAAAGGAGAGAATTAAAAGGGGCCCCCTCAGAGAAGCTGAGCAAGGGCTGCAGCTGGCTGTGGGACCCCCGACCCAAGCTGAGGTACCGCACACAAAGAGGCACACAGGCCCAGAGGGAGGGGCTGTGGGACCCCTGGATTCAGGAGGAATGTGAGGGGCTAAAATTGAATTGATCTATTGAAGAACTAAGGAATTCACGGGGGAATCTCAGGCTAAAGTAGGCTGGCACAGAGTATGGTCAGAGGAACGGGAGCCCATCTGCCGGGGGGGCTGCTGGGTAGCTGGGAGAAGCCAGCATCTCTCTGAGCCCTCTTGGGAGGGAGGGGAAGACCTCTCCAAAGTTCTCCCCAGCTTACCCCGCCCGCCCGCCCTGCACCCCATGTCGGATCAAGCTTTCTCATGAGAGCTCCAGAGCCAGCCTCTTTTGGCCAGGCGGGGGACGCAGAACCAGAGGGAGAACCTGCCTGCCCTGGGGCATTGGTGCACGTCTACCTCCTGGAGCTAGTCAGCTAGAGCAAAGCCTCGGGATCAGGGCTCGTTCCCGGTCTGCGTGAAGATCCAAGCCCGGCCCAGATCCGGGTGAACGGATTCGCCACCTCGTAAAGCCTGATCCAGGTCCGGCTGAAATCAATGGCAAAGCGCTCGTGGGGGCTGGCCCAGGCCCCTAACGGTCAGTCGTGCTATATGTGACTGTGTGAGCTCCACATCAGCTGTGCTCCTCGCGCTCTGCCTCAGGAGCGCCCGTTTCTTTTGCAGGCACGAGAAATCAAGGCTTGGGGGACACAGGAATCGTCCCTGAACCGGGGTTCTGGAGACAGCCCCAAATCAAAGCTCAGCGTCCAACACCCCTCCCCCCGCCCCTCACCCCCAAACCCTTTTGGAGGGTTCAGACTCCAGAGCGAGATCCCCATTTTGCAGCGTGTTGGGCCCGTCTCTGGGTGACACGGAGGGTCATGGTCTGCGTGTGCTGCACTCCCCAGATGCTGCTATGTAAACTGGTGCAGCTCCGTCGTGGAGCAATGGCCACTTACCCCGGCCAAGGATCTAGCTCTCCGTCTGATTGTCTTGCCCGGATCAAACGAGGCTACCATCCCTCCGGTTCCTGCCTTCAACAGTTACCAGCACCCGCTGCTTCAGAGGGATGTGCAAGAAGCCCTGCAAGGACAGGACCATCCCACATCAGGCAGCTGTGACTCACCCGGTCACTTTTCTCTTCCCATCAATCACAATTGTTTTTTTCTTCTCCTTTTTTCAGCCACTCCTCTTGACTTCAAGGTGATTGCGTCCAAGCCCCAGGTACCCCGATGAGCTGCCTTCATCCCTCCCAGGCCTGTTTCCTGCTCCTGCAGATCCCCTGTCCTCAACCTTGCCTGGCGTAATCACACAGAAGCCAATGGCCCATTAGGAAAGGCGCGAGCCGCATTCCGTGCCAATCCAGTGCATGATGGCCTGATGTTCTCATGATGCGGGGCGGCCTTTGATTCCCCTGGAGGCTGGGGAATACAATACACCCTCACCGTACACATAGCCTGCAGAGACCCTCATGTAAATGGCATCTCCCACATTCTGCTCTGCATCCAACACAAGAGCAGAGGGATGAAGAGGTACAGACAAGGCAGGAATATCGGCACCGAATCTGATCTCACCCCGGTTCTATGCTGGGTCACTCCGCCAGCTGCCAGGGAGATCAAAACCAGGTTCTGTGGCTGCTGCTTCCGGGCCTGATCTACACGAAACGTTAGGTCAACCCAGCCACGTCGTTCAGGGGTGTGAAAAATCCACACCCCTGAGCACTGTAGTGAAACCCACATCACCCCTGGTGTAGACAGCGCTAGGTGGAAGGAAGAATTCTTCTGCCAACCTAGCTACCATCTCCTGGGGACGTGGACTGCCTATGCTGGGGGAGAGCCCGGCTGTCGGTGTATGTAGTCTCTACTCTGAAGTGAGGCAGCAGCACAGCTGCAGTGTAGACAAACCCCCAGTTACGCTAGTTTAAATCCGGATGAGCTGCACTGAAGGGGGAGGAGTTACTTCACATGTGTTCCAGCGTTGCAGAGATCAGAATCTGGCCTCTGCGTGTGCAGCCGTGGCTTCCCTCGGGCTGGAGCGCCGATGAGCTGCAGAGACACAGGCTCTTGCACCGTCGTGTGGGAGACTGTCTGGAAGGACAGAGAGGAGGCTGGTGCTAGAGGACGGTGGGACAAGAGCAGTGAGAGGAGAGAGACGCTGGAGCAAATCAGGGCCATCTGGGGTACTCTGTGGGGATGCCAGGGCATGTGAACGGGAGAGCCGGGCTCCTATCTCTGCGTGCTGTGTTAGATTGTTGCCCGGGGCAGCTGGCCCAGGAAGGGTGATACAGGGCAGCTCTCTCCGGCCATGCGGGAGGCTTCCCTCGTCAGCGGCCTTCCCTGGCGCTGCCAAGCCTCGGGTGCACTCATGCATGGCAAATGCTCCCCGAGAAACTGGCCTGACCTGTTTGCTGTCAGCTCTCGGAGAAGAAGAGAGGAATGCAGGCGTCCAGGAGAAGGGAGGGTGCAGGCGGGACCCACAGGGGCCGGGACACAGAGACCGTTCTCCCAGAGATCCTTCCCACATTGATGTGCCAGCCGCTGAGCCGGACAGAGCCCTGCTTCACCAGCTGCGGCCACGATGACCCTCCCGCTGGCGCTGCTACTGCTGGCCATGGCCACCTGCAGGACTAGAGGCCAACCAGGTGAGTCTTGGGATGCTGCCTGGTGCAGAGGGCGGCGAAGGGGAGCTCTGAATACTGGGGCTGGGGGTGATGAAGCCGGGAACGCCTGGCAGAGATCCGTTCATGCCGGGCCGCTGTGCGCTCCCTGTCAGCCGGCAGAGCCTCCCCCCGACGGCACCACGGGAGTCAGGCACGTAACCGATCGAGCCGCCCGCAATCAGCATGGAGCCGAGCAGGTTCAGCCGCACGGCGATGGCGCCGCTTAGGGGGGTTTGTTGGCTGAGTTAATCCTCCCGCAGCCGCACCGGGCACGCAGCTGGGGCGCTCCTCGTCCCCCGGCGATGCTCTTCGCGGCTGAGGTGGCAGGATGGCGGCACGGCTGAGGACGTGAGTGTCGGTCATTGGACCCAGCACTGGGCAAATCTGCCGTCTGCCGGGAGGGCGCCTGGTGAAGTCAGGGGGGCTTTTGTAGAATAGGAGCAGGTGAGTGCAGCCAGTCCACACTGTGTCAGGCACCCCCAGGGAATAATAAGGATCCGAGTAAAACTCAAAGTTCTGCCATAGAAGAAGCAAATAAAGAAGCCCCTGGCTGGGGAGGTGGGATGGGGGTTTCTGCAGGGGAGAGCATGTTCAGGGTGCCCAGCTGTCCTGATTTTACATGGACAGTCCCAATATTTAGGGCTTTGTCTTAGATAGGCACCTATTACCCTGTCCTGATTTGTCACATTTGCTGTCTGCTCCCCCTAAGCATGCCTTGCTCCTGCTCCTTGGTGATGAAGTCCTGCCCCGCAGCATGGACGCAGCGCTGTTATGTCCAAAGCTCTGTGATTACCCCCCACCACACGCCCAGCGGTGGCGGATTCGTATCCCCGTTTTACTGCTAGGGTGGGAATCTGACACCGAGAGGGACAGGGACTCGGCCACGGTCACGCAACTTGATCTCACTGCTTCTCTGGGTGTTTGCATGGCCCCAGCACGGCAGTACGTGAACCCCCTCTGAGCTCAGGAGTCCTGGCTCCTAGCCCTCAAACATCAGCAAAGAGATCTGGGCTCCACTCCTGGATCGGCTGCTGACCTGCCGTATGACTGTGAGCAAGTCACTTCCCCTCTCTGTGCCTCAGTTTCCCCTCCCACCCTTTGCCTGTCCTGGCTCTTTAGATCACAAGGTCTCCGGGGCTGCGTCTCACTCTCACTGTGCGTCTATACAGCAGCCAGTGTCCTGATCTCAGAGGGGCGTCTAGAACTGAACGTAGCCCATTCCTGTGTGCGTGAGACTGGAATCAGGCCAAACAGCTGGGAGGCACTGGATCACTCTCCCCAGGATTGCTGATGGGCTAGTGAGGAGGATTTGGGACCCCTTTTAATAAGGCTCGACTGAGGACCAAACTCCCGCCCTGTTCTCTTTTGGAGAGTGGAATGACATTACCCAGAGCAGCTGGAAGCCTGGCATGTTCCTTCAGTTTTGATGTTAATTCAGTTGATGTGACTTGACACAGATCGTGTTGGTTAGTTTTTATTTAAAGTCTATGAATGCTGTATATTCGTGTCAATCTGCATGCAGATCTGTAAGGAAATGAATAAGGACTAGAAAAGAACCCACCGCCTATATTTAAACTTAAACCCTCTTACTAGTTTTCATGCATTTTTCTTCATTTTTTCTCTCACATTTACTTACTTTTCAGTTTTTATTATTTGTATTGTGGTACCCCCTAGTATTTCCGGTCATGGACCAGGGCCCCACAGTGCTAGGTGCTGTACAAACACCAAACAAAAAGACAGTCCCTGCACCAAAGACCTTACAGTCGAAGTAACTGAGCTTGATTGTCTTTTCACTTGCATCAGTTGAATGCCATCGGCGTCACTGGCTTCACTGCTGATTTAAACCAGTCAGAGAGCCGGATTTCTACCTTCCTCACCAGTCTCCATGTCTTCTCGCTGCTGCAGTCAGTCAGACTAGGAAAAATATATATAATTGGGTCGTGCTGTCCCGAGCTCCACCCACAAGCCAAGCTCCACCCACTAATGGTGTCAAATGAGACCCCCCACACACACTCAAAGTAGAATGTTTTAATTAGGCTTCAGAGTGAACGGCCCATTGGAATGAATAGAGACCGTCCGCATCTCTCTCAGAGCCATTGTTTCAGGCTGACTGCAAACTCCGGCCTGGGCAACCCACACAAGTTGCACCAGTTTCACTAAATTGGTTTGCTTCCAAATGAAGTAGCTCAATAATCGCCACTCTTCATCCAATGTAAGAGGAATGTGGCAGTGTTTTAATTAAACTGATTTAGAGACCACGTTAGTAACTCGGTGCAGTTGGTGTGTGTAACCCAGGCCTGGGACAGCCTCCGTGCATCACTGTGTGTCTAGGTCCCATCTGGAAAGTTTTCTTTGCAACTGGAAACCCTAGAGACTTCGTTGGCTTTTATTAGATCTTGGGACACGTACTGCAGCCACCAGGGGAAAGTCATAATAATAACAACACCTTGCTCTCATCGAGCACTTTTCATCCCTAGATCTCAAAGTGCTGGACAGGGAGGTCAGTGTCATTATCCCTGTTTTGTAGATGGGGAAACTGAGGCACAGAGAGGGAAAGTGTTTTGCCCAAGGTCACCCAGTGTTGGAGCTGAGAATAGAACCAACCTTCCTCAGTTCCCGCGCTCTATTCACTAGGCCACACTCTCTCATCAGCTTGCCATCCCAATTCAGCAGCAGTGGCCTGAGTTTCAGAGACCTCTCGAGGTTTGCTCCTGCATTTCTGCCTCCCCGGTGACCTGCCAGTTCAGGCAGTAGAAGGTAAGTGGCTGTCTACCAGCCTGCTCCAACTTGACATCTATCTCCTTGGCTTTCTGCAGTGCGCCCCGTTGACTACCAGCCTGTAATCACTGCCCCGGAGCTGGAAGGACGGATCACCTCGTCCACCTTCGTCCTGGAGCAGCCCCGCTGTGTCTTCAACCAGACTACCATGGATGAGATCTGGCTGGTGGTTGCCTTCAGTAACAGTACGTGTCATGCATGGGCACATGCCCTGCTGTGCTGTGATTGCAGAGCTCACCGATATGGCCCCGGGTGCTTTGTACTGAGTGAACTACCACTGGGTATCCTGCCCTTGCAGAACCCCCACGCCACAGATCAGCCGGGCCCTGCCCCAGAGCCCTGACTGGCTGGCGATGGGCAGGCAGGAGAAGAGGCCTCTTCACCCTGCCCTGCAGAGCCCTTTTTGGCTAGAGATCCTGCCCCTACTTCCCTCTGATTGGAGACTGGGGATGTCACCGGAGAAGGGACTGCACAGCCTGCAGGGGAAGGCATGAGCTGGCCCGCAGGGATGCAGCAGGCCCAGACAAAGCCAGAAAGGGCTGGGGCCCAGGCCCAAGGAGCCACCGGCGGGTGTGGTCCCTCTAGGAGCCTGCACTGCGTGTAAGAATCAGCCGCTCCCTAAGGGCAGAGAGTTTCTGGATCCAGGAGCCAAGGCAGCAGGAGGAGTGGCCAAGACTACGGCTGTTGGAAGGAGAGTTCCTTTTTGGCTTCAGATTGCTATTAGCAATGACACCAGGGTCCTGTCCTTGCTGGGATAGGGATGGAGCGATGCCCTGCCTCCCCAACGGGCATAAGACTTTGGGACAGCCTAGCACAGAGGGGAGCTGCACAGGGAATGCCATGCTGGAAACACTCGTGCTCCATCCAGCCCACTGTCCTGTCAGATCGGGGCCGGAGCCAGCAGCTTCAGAACAGGTGCTTAATTGGGCAACAGCTTCAAGCTGGGAGAGCAGGAGATTTCTCTCCATTTGTCAGCCTAGCTAGAGTCTCTAAGGTGCCACGTATATGTGGCTAATTTTTAATCCCAGCCTTACTGAGTTCTTTGCCTCAATTTCCTGTGGCAGTGAGTTCCACAGATAAATCATGGTGTGTAAAAAAGAGTGTCCTTTCCACGGAATAAATGTGTCTTGCTCAGGGCTGGAGGGCTCAGGGGTTAGAAGTCAGAGGCTTTTGCCTTAAAACCACGAGGCCAAGTTCCGCCCAAGAAGGAAATGGCTGAAAGACCTTGCCACCGGGATAGTCGCTGAGTGGCTTGTTTGAAGTGTGCCTGGTGGGTGCCTGCCCAGAGTGCAGGGAGCTGGGGAAGAGGTAAAGCCACCACCAGGGATGAAAGAGGATCAGTTAGAGAGGAAGGATCCAAACCAGAGCTGGGTACATGGATTTCTTAAGACTCTCCAGAGGAAGAGGGAATGATCAGTGGTGTGGGAAGCCGGGCTGGGGGCAGGCAGGAGGAGAAGAGGGAGGGATCTAGGATTTTATTAACCACACAGGGTGGGACAGCAAATCAAGCCGGGCAAGTCTGGAAACAGGGCCTCCAAAGAAATGGAGGAGTGACGGTAGGAGCAGAGCCCAGTTTGATCGGTGCAGTGTTCGCAACTCTGGAGAGAGTCCATTGATGTCGAAGAACGTTGTCCTCCTCTCATTCACTGGCTGTAAATCCGGAGTAGCCCCATTGCAATCCGTGGGGCTGATTCTCCTTTCACTCACCGGGTGTAAATCCGGAGTAGCCCCATTGCAATCCGTGGGGCTGATTCTCCTTTCACTCACCGGGTGTAAATCCGGAGTAGCCCCATTGCAATCCGTGGGGCTGATTCTCCTCTCATTCACCGGGTGTAAATCCGGAGTAGCCCCATTGCAATCCGTGGGGCTGATTCTCCTTTCACTCACCGGGTGTAAATCCGGAGTAGCCCCGTTGCAATCCGTGGGGCTGATTCTCCTCTCATTCACCGGGAGTAAATCCGGAGTAGCCCCGTTGCAATCCGTGGCATTACCAGGGCGTAAAGCCAAAACGAAGTCCAGCTTCTCACTTGCTTTTCAACATTGTCCCCGCAGCAATATCCAATTTCACCAACCCCACCTCCCTGCAGCACCTGCCTGCCTACCAGCAGTTCCCAGAGAGCCCCCATTACATGACCTTGGGCACCTCCCTCTGGAACTACCCGTGTGGAAGTAACTCGGGCCAGATCACGGTGCTGCGCGTCGGGAACGAAACCGGGTGCGTTTTGAACACCTCGAGACCGGATTGCAACGGCCCCCTTCCTGGCCCGGGGCCCTACAGGTGAGACCCAAAGGCCGGGCTGCCGTGTTCTGGTTCTACAGGAGATCTCGCTGCACTTCATCCTGTCCCAGAGCCACGGGGTGGCCTAGATGTGACCTCTGGAGGGCCCTTCCAGCCCGAGATTTCTATGGGTCTGTGCTGTCCACAGTGGAGTGAAATCACGTAGAACCTTCTTCCCAGTGGCGGGGTGAGCTCCCCCTGTGCAGAGAGCCAGCCCAGAGCCCGTCTGTCACTTCAGTGCTGTCTGGAGGACTTAAGTGGTGCCCAGACAGCGTGAATTTCATGTCTGCTGCCACCTGTTCCTGTTGATTTACCTCTTCGGCCTGTTGAGTTCCCAGGGCAGTCCTCCAAGCTACCTCTTCTCGCTGTCCACAGGGACGGATGAGCCTCATGGGGCACAAGGGCAGATCTGGAGCTGGTGTGACCTGGGGTAGCCCCGTTGACTTCACGAGAGCAATGCCCGTTTGCACCAGCTAAAGAACGAGGCCTATTACGTTCGTGCCTCCCCCATCGCTCGGTTTTTGCACGCTCGAGGTTGGCGCGGCTGGGAACAGACTCTGCATCTGTAGACCTGTGTTAGAGCTTCCTTCTCGCCACCTGCCGGAGCCCCCAGCCTGTGCTGGCAGGTCGGACCGAGCATTTCCATGGCCTCTTCCCTTTTCCCTCTGCCCAGAGTGAAGTTCCTCGCGATGAATCCTCAGACTGGACCCACGGCCGAGACACAATGGTCAGCCCCGATCACGCTGAAAACAGGTAACCGACCGTTCAGCTCAGCCCCCGTGAAACAATGCGGCACCAGGGCGACAGATGCCCCAGGCCTGCAGGACTTCGCAGCAGCGGAGGCTGTGAAAGGACGGGGTCATGTCCGCGGCCAAGGGAGGTGAAGCATTAGCCCGTTCCGCTGGGAGGCGTGTGTGGCCCGGGAAATCAGCCACATCATAGACGCTTTGTGCGAAGTGGGTGGGGCGGGAGGGCCGCACAAAAGGACGAGGGGTGTTTTGGAGGGGGGGACTTGTGGATGAGGCATCAGACTAGCACGCGGGAGAGCTGGGTTCAGTTCCTAGCTCTGCCACAGGCTCCATGTGTGACCTCAGGCAAGTCACTTAGCTTCCCTGGGCCTCAGTCCCCATCTGCACGCTGGGGATAATAACCCTGCCCTGCCGCACAGGGGGGTGTGAGCGTCACATGCTCAGATGCTGTTGTGCGAGGGGCCGTGGAAGACTCTAAATGGCTAGCCTGGCCATGTCTGCATTGATCTCTATGGCTCTGACCCAGGCACTAGAACGCCCCTCTTCTCGGGTGCTTCTCACCAGCAGCTCTCAAAGCCCAGTCCAAAGGAGGTCAGTGGCATTGCCCTTATTCTACAGATGGGGAAACTGAGGCACAGGGCGGTGAAAGGACTTGCCTAAGGTCGCCCAGCAGGTCAGTGACAGAGCTAGGACTAGAACTCTCCTGTGCCCCAGTCCTGTGCTTTATCCACTAGGCCACACTGCCTCCCTTTTAACTTTAAGCACATGACTAGCCCCACTGAGGCCATTGCTGACACATGCTAAGTTCGGGGAGTTGTTAATGTGCTGAGTTAAGGGCCTGCTTTGCTGGATCCACGTCTCTCCTCTCCTACCCAGGGGTCCTTGCCTGTGCTATCTGTGTCTCAGTTTCCCCTCCTCCCCCGCTCTCTTTTCCAGGGAAGGATCCTGCCGCCATTGACACCAGCCCCCGCCGGCGCAGCGCCGGTATGATCGTCATCACCACCCTTCTCTCCCTCCTCCTTGCCGTCCTCCTGGCCTGCTTTATCGCGGCGCTGATCTACGGATGGTGAGCTCCAAACCCCGGGGGGCGGAGGGGCTGAGCCTGGGTGCTGAGCAGAAGCGTTGGAGGGCTCCCTTCCCGCCTCTCAACCCCACCCGAGCCATCCCCTACCCCCCCTCCGGCCCCACCCCGCCACATAGCCACGGAAGGGCACCAATGTGGGCCCTTCCTGCGCTGGGCCAGGCCGCGCTTTCCAGGCCTTTTCCAAGCGGGTGCTTCCCTGGACCCGGCACTGACCCACTGTCCACCCTTCCTTCCTTCCTTCCTTCTGCAGCTCGGACATCTCCGAGAGCGCCGAGATCATGGGCAAGCAGGATCCGGTGACAGTGAAGCGCTACAACACCCACCATATCTACGACCAGCCCCCTTACGAGCAATGAGCCCCCCAGCGAGACGGCCGCCCCCCCTCCTCCAACCCCGTTCCCTCACCCTGGGGTTCCTGTGCCCCGAGCGGGTCCAGGAGCGGAGGGGACCCAGGGGCAGCGATGCTGGGTTGGGCTGCCCCACTTCTCCAAGGTATTCACGACCAGCTGAAAGTTGCCACTAGGAACCCTGCCCCCAGCTCCCGCCAGGATGTTTCTGCTCTCCCCCTTCCTCTCTCTGCTGCATTTGGCCAGTGGCTGACCCTCTGCAAATAACAAAGAAGCTGGCCGGATTTCTATGTGCTTTGGGGATGGATTCTGGCCGCACTTTGTTTGTAGCAAGGTAACTGAATCCCCACTTTAAAAGGGTTGCACTTCAAAGGAACCCAGAGGAATTAGCCGCCCAATTTCCCTGGCCTTTCAATGGGATTTGGGAAATCCCAGCCAGAGTTCCCAGGGGAAGCAAGAGGCCATCCCCAGCCAGCAGGGCGCCGGCGCCCGGAGTGACCCGCTGCCGTTGGCTTGTTCAGCTGAACAATTAAAAACTGGTGGCACAAAGGCAAGTTCCTCTGTCAGCCGTGGCTCCCTGAGTGCAATCAGGCTCAGCGCCTTCTCAGCCCACGCCTGCTGCCGCCCCTGGCGGCGTTCTTCACCAGCCACCCCGATGGACATAGCGCCGGCTGGGCACCCGCTCATGGGGTGCGCAACGGACAAGGCCCTGCCTCAGAGAGCATGGGGATGGGAATTAGCCGCCCTCCTCTCACTGATCTTTACCTCTGTGCGTGATCCCAGTTCTATGGGGCAGAGATCCGGATGACGCATGCATAGCCCACGCAAATTCCAATTCAGCACGGCTTTGTCCCGTGGCATGCGACAGGCTGCCCCTCTCAGTGCATGAGCCTGCCCCTGCCTTACAGCAGTAGAAGTTCATGTTCTAGAGCAGTGATCCCCAGCCTTTTTACGGTGCGCCCCCACTCTCCTCGCCCTTGAGACACGAGTCCTTTGCTACGGGGAGGGAACCTCCCCGCGGGGAAGCATCGTGCGGCCGGTTTGCAGGTGTACTTTTCCAGCTGGTGCTTGTCTGTGCAATAGGACAAGGGCTGGCAGCATTTCTGATGCAGGGTTTTCAGCGTCACGTTGGGTGTTTCACCCTGCATGGGAAGATTACAAGTTTGGCAGCTGACGCATGCTGAAAACAATCTGTCCCTCTGTGCCTTTCAGGCAGAGAAACTGCACCTCGCGTGACTCACCCTGAAGTTATGTCAGGGGTAATTATAAATAACCGCGCTAGCCAAAGAGAGTCGGGGGAAAGTTTTAATCGGAAAACGGGGGTTCATCGCAAATGAATTTTTGGCAGAAAAATGTCATTTTTGAGTCACATTTTTTATTTCCCCCCCCAAAATTTAAAACCAAAGTCTTATTCTTGAAAATGCCAATATTTTTCTAATAGTGGTTCATTTTTCTCCCACTTTCCTACACTTTTCCAGCTGGTCAGCTTTGTGAACTAGCAGGAAATAACCTACTGGCATACACTTTCTGGCAAACAGTAATAAACGTTTGGAAAGCAATATAAAGCTGTGGAAAGTCGATTTCTTCCGTTTTCTCACACCTTTATACCTTTACCTTTCCTTTTCCTAGTGGATAAACAGTGCCCATGGAACCTTAATTCAGCCCCTTTGCGCAGCTGCAGTGTGACACAGCCTTGCCTTACGGGTTCACGTGCTATTTTTTCCCCACAAGGCATATTCTTGGCAGGGTGACCAAATATCAAGCCCCTTCCTTCAAGCTTGCAGGTTCCAGAGCTTCTCACTGAAACGGCTGCAAGCATCTTCACTAGAAACGGCTGAGCTGTTTTTGCTGAACCTTTCCAACTACCGGCGTGGCAGGTTTCGGCCCAAATGGTTAAAGCATGGCAAAGTTATCAGCCACGGAACTCAAGTCTTGTAACGGCCGTGGCAGGCACCTTTAACACTAGGCGTCCCGGCCAGCTCTGCCTAGAATTCTTAGCTTGTCTGATGAAGGCTTTTTTTTCATTAGGGTGCCCGCTGCCATTGAGTTGCTTCCTGAGTCCGAGGAAAGGCGTGTGGGTCTGTCCCTGGACACGCAGCGGTGCTTAGCTTTCCGGCTCATGGTCTTTGACACGGGTCTGGCGGCTGGCCCCAGCAGCAGAGCTTTCCCTACAAACACATCCTTTATCCTTTCCAGTCTGCTACTGAAGGCCTCTGTTTGGCCACTGGGGGGAAGCTGTCCAGGTTTTGATGCTCTAACTGCCTCTTTGCTTCCCGGTAACCGTACAGCTCTGGGTCAGACTGCAGGGAAATCTGCATTGTTTCTGTTTTTCCTTCCCCGCTCCCCAGAGGCAAATTTCGCAAGGCGGCTCGTAATCCAGATCCAAATTTGACAGTGGGCCCTGATTTCTGTTTGAACTAAAGCGTCAGAGCCGAGCCTCGTGGAAACAGTGGGGTGTGGGATATAGCGCTTGGCTCCCAAACAGCAAGGTCACCAATCTGCTTTAACGCTGGGGCCTGTGGTCACCCCTGAGATCAGCGCTTAGACTAGGTCTCTGGACTCCCAGCCCAGTGCCCTCTCCACTGGACCACGCTGTCTCTGAACGCAGCTGCTGATTGTGCGGCGGTAGCTCCTAGCAGCCCCAGTCCTGGCTGAGGGCCCTATGGTGCTAGGTGCTGTACAAACACTGAGAAAAGAGACAGCCGCTGCCCAAAGATCTTACCATCTAACCCAGGAGACGTGGTGCAGGCCTGCATCTGTCATTTATGTTAGGGGACTTACGCCCATGTCATATGGGGGGTCTGTGGGATCCTTCGCTGATCATTTGAACTAATGGGTGGCAGCAGGTGTGGGAAAGGAGGCGGGACGTTTCCCGGGTGTAAGGTACAGGGGGGCGATGGTAAAGAGAAGGGGCTCCAGCAAATGAGGCAGGCGCTACTGGGAACAGCTGAGCAATGGAACAGCCTCTCTCCGGCTGAAGAGGGAGGTAGCCATGCCCCAGTTAGCAAAGACCCTCGTTTTCAAGCAATGTATTTTATTCTTTACCAGTCCATACGGTAATGGGTGCCAGGTGCAATGTGTTACACACAGCCCTGCGGGCCAGGTAATGGGTGCAGTGATGGAGCCCGGGCCAGGAAGCCTGCAAGAGCCAGCCAGGACGGGTCATCAGGGCAAAACTGATCGTCTGGCTTGGAGGGGTGCGGTGAGAGGGAAAACATCCCCTGATTGGGGAAACAGCAGCTGTGTTGTGAGAGGAGGTGGCACTGGCCTGCCTATGCATGGGGCATAGGCTGCTGCTGGAGATGGCCGCAGGGGAAGAGAGGCCTGTGGCCCTAGGCTGGTGTGGTAGGAGAACCGGGCTAGGACAATTCATGGTCCGGCCCAGTGTGGCGGTAGGCGGGGTGTCGGGGGGTCTGATCCAGCATGGCACCAGGCACCCCAGGGGGAGTGTAGGGGGTCTGATCCAGCATGACACCCGCTACCCCAGCAGGGTGGGGGTTCTGGTGCAGCGGTTCCAGGCTCTAGGGGCCAGTGTTCTGTTCTGATCCGGTCTGACTAACCCCATGGGCTGGAACACGCTGCGCCGCGCCGACTATGCCTTGTTGTTGCAGGGGCCACTCCGTCCCCGCCCAGGCTGTCACAAGCTCCCGGCTGGAGTGGAAGCGCAGCGGCTGGAAGCCGAGCGGTCTCCTGGTCAGGCAGGCGCTTGGAGGGGAGTGAGTCATGGAGCGCGGCCGTTAGTCGTTAGTTCCAGGCGGCAGGCCCTCGGCTCGCTGCCATTAAATCTGCTCCGTGGCGGGGACTGTGCGGGGGCTGGCTGGAGGGGGGCGGAAGGCGGTGTCTGGAGCAGCCCGTGTGCCACGCAAGCCCTGAAAATAGCTGCGAGGCTACAAATCTCAATGAGTCTCTAGAGGCTTCGAAACAAACACATCGAGGCTGGAGTGCCAGAAACCCAGAGCTGCCCCGTGCAGCCGACTGCCGAGCATCTGCTGACGGCTGCAATGCCGCCGGGCCCGTGACACAGGGGAATGAGGGAAACCAAAGAGATCCAGGCCAGCCTGATCTCGGCCGTTAGCGTTTCGTGGCACTGAGCGCCTGGGCTTTGGCTGAGCGCTGGGCGGTCACCGTCCCAGCCACGCGGGGAAGGCTCTGCCCCGCAGTTACGGGGGACTGAACGGTTCGCGGGACGTATCGCGCCCGGCTGCACAAGGGATAACTCCTCTGTATCGGCAAGGGTCTCCCCAGCACAGCCGTGGGTTAATGCATCCTGCAGGGCCCCGCTGTGGATACGCAGCACCGCGGCCGGGACGAATGAGGCTCCCAGGCAGTGGGAGCATCCCCAGAGTGGGACGTCTGCGGACCCCTTGATCCAAGGGTCCCAACACTCAGGAAGCAGGACAAAGTCCTCGCGACACCTACATACTGCTTGGAGAGAGCTCCGCCAACTCTGCATGGCAGGAGCCTTTTCGGGATCAGCATTCGGAGCGCTCAGCTTCCCTCCTTTTTGGGGCGTTGCCTGCAATGAGTTAATCAGGGCTCAGCCACAGGAGAAGGCAAGGTCATCCCTCCCACGTGCAAATGAAGAACTGAGCTTGCGTGTTTCCTAGGAGATTTGGATGGCCGGTTCCCATTCGTTGTAGTTTTTCAACCCCTAGGCAGCTTGGAAAACCAGCCTGAACCCCGAAACAGAGACGACTTGCAAAGACTTTGCCCCATCCCCGGTCTGGACCCTGGATCCTGGCCCCATCTAACGTCTGGTTGGCCCTTCACTCTTGGCTGACCAGGCTTAGAAAAGGCATCAATCCCAGCCGGACTCCTCTGAGGTGGCAAAGAGACCGTCCCAGGCTGCCGCCCTCTTTGGACTCGCTAATACCCATGTCCTGAGACCTTCTGGGGCACGCTGGATGGGCGCTTGCCCATTGGTCCGTGGTGCGTGCGGCTGGGAAGGGAGAAGGAAATGGCTCATGTCAGCAGCAGCGTGGGCTGTAAAATCACTCGAGCACCAGGCGTAGCTCACACTGGAGCCCGGGGGCGGGCGGGAGAGCTGTAGCCAAGCAGCAATGGCTGTGGCCTCCCTGGGGGTCGTAAAAGGGGAGTGGGGAACGTCAGCGCAGACAGGGGCCATTCAGCCGGCCCAGTAAATCACAGCCTCCTCTTTTCACTCTGCCCAGCGGGTGCCGCCTTTAAAGCGCCCTGGGCGCTCGCCTCGTGAGCCAGCAGCCCACGCGACAGGTCCCTGGCCCGCCCGGTCTCCTCCGGCGTTGACAGAGCGAAGGAGCCGACCCGGCTCAGCGGAAAGGGGACGTGGGGAAAGCCAGCAGGTCGGGGGGGCTGGGAGGACGACTCCCCACTTCACGTTGAGCCACCCAGCTCTGAGGAGTGGCCGGAGAAGTCCCCGGTAAGTCAGAACTTTACTGGTGTCGTTTGGACTCGAATTCGGTGGCAGCTGGGCAGGTGGCACCGGAAGCTGCTCCCCGGGCACCCCGGAGGGAAACGATTCTGCACACAGGCAGGCGAGATGCCGAGCCCAGGAAGTAGGACTGGGTGGCTTCCCCGCACACCCCTGGAAGGGAGAACGGAGGCCAGTGGAAGGAGGACTAAGCAGTGTGCAGTGGAGTGGAGGCTGGACCATAAGGGAAACTTCTCCAGGTGGAATCCAGGCCCCCAGTGAAATTAAGGGGAGTTCCCCACTGACTTCAGCGGGGCCAGGATTTCGCCCCTGTGTTCACGGTGATGTCCGTGTCCGTTGTGCAACGTCTGGGGGAGGAGACAATCGTCAGCACCCCCGTGCCAATGGCCAGGCGGCGCGGTCACACCTTAGCCTCTGCTCCGGTCCCCGCAGGGCAGCGGGGGACCAATTTGCTGGAGATGGGAAAGGGGCAGGTCGAGCAGCGGGCTGGGAGCCCAGGCGCTCCGTCGCCTCGGAGGAGTCACTTACCCCCTCTCCGTTCCTCAGTTTCCCCAATGGGGCCAGTCATGCCTAGATCGCTGGGGGTGGGGGGGGGGTTGTTTCGTGTCGGTAAAGAGCTCGGCTGGCTGTGCCGTGCTGTGTTAGTGTGAAGAACATACGGCCAGCGAGGGGGGCAGGGCTGCTTCGCTTCTCCTTTCCGCGGGCCAGGTCCGGGTCTTGGCAACTTTCCTTCAGACGAGGGCCGGGTGCTCCCCTTCGCTGTAGCGTCAAGTTGCAAGCGCTCGGCCCCCACAGTCAGGCCAGATTTCCCCCCAGAGCCCAGGACCCGACGCTGTCTTGAGAATCTGCCCGTCAAGTAAATGGGCCGTTCCCAGGCCAGCTCTCCCGGTCAATGTGAGAAGAGGGGCAGCGGGGGGAAAATCCGGGTTTTATCACGGAAACGAGTTACCCCCTGCACTCCTGCCGCCCCGTAACGCCCCTCTGAACTCCCCGCGCCCACGGGACGGTGCCAAACGAAGCCGGGAATGTCACAGGAGCCACGTTCCGCTGCTCCTGGTCCCTGCTGCAATCCGTGGTCGTGTGTTTCGTGAGCGCGGCAGCCCCTCCGGCGCCAGATTTTTTTCTCGTACTCCCACCCGCCACCCGTGGTGCTTGAAAATGGGAAGTTATTCTCTCCCTAGACATTTAACTGCACTCCCCTGCCTCCCCCCGAACCTCAGAGATCCTGCCGGGGGGGGGCTCCGGCACATTGGATTGGTTCCAGGAGTTTGGGACAGTCAAAGTACACGATGCCCCCAGGAAGTCCAGCCCAGGGTGCTAGGGGAAGATGAGACAGGGCTTTGGGAACATAGCCAGGCCTGTGTGTGTGCTGTGCATATGTAACCCAAGGGGGAAGCATTACAGGGCCCCGCTGTGCCAATTCATGGAGCAGGTGAGCTGCTAACTCAAGCGGTGCCAGCTCCTGCTCTTAGCTCGGGGGTCCCTGGCTCAACCTCCAGTCGTATCAGTGTCGACGGGTGGCTGTCATACAGACACAGTGAGCAAAGCGCAAGCTACGGACCTCACTCAAGCAGCCTTGATCTAAGGATGCTCCAGGAACTCGGGATACGACTGGTCTCGCAATCCCCGTTAATAAAAATGGAGCAGATCTCAGCTGGCGTTAACTGGCACGGCCATCCTGAAGTCAGCCGAGCTGTGCTGAGATATACCAGAGGGGGTCTGGCCCCATCTTTCTTGTTAGAAATTCCAGGGTGAATTTCAGGCAGGTGCCGTTGGTATAACGGGGGCAGAGAGATTGATCACCACTGTCCCGCCTTTTAGTGGCAGAGCAGATTTCTTCTGTCCTAGGCACAGACTGATGGCTGTGTCCGCGTGCAGGCTGCAGAGATAAGCTCTCCTGGCAGGGGTGGTGCAGAGATAGGGCGTGAAAGATAAGACGCCTCTGGCGAGCTGAAGCGTTGCACAAAGGGAGGGCGGAAGGATGGCACAAAAGAGCCCTCGGAAAGCTGCAGGGATTGATTTGCCTGCCTGTCCGGGCACCCCGTGAGTACACAGCCTGTTAGGAGAGGACAATGGATGAAAGGAAACCGCCAAAGGCCGCAGAGAGACTGAATGTCCCTCGGGCGGGCTCACCCCACGAAAGAGCTGGCGGTTCAGCCTGGCTAATAGGGAGGGAGGCGGAGGGGAGTGAATGCTGGAGGAAGCGTCGTCCAGTGGTTAGAGCACAGAGTTGGGATTCAGGAGAGCTGGGGTCTAGCTCAGCAGACGTGCGGGGGGAGGGCAAAGCTACCCAAGGGATTTGGAGGGCTTGTCTTGCTTTCTTAGGAGCTTTGCACACCTCAGCCTCAGCACCAGCCTGTGCCTGGGGTGACCCACCTGGCCTAGATTGCTACTGGCTGCTTCACGCATTAGCCCACGAAGCTGCCTGACATGGTAAGAGCTATTTTACCGCTGGGGACACTGAGGCACTGAGCAGAGCTGTGGCTTGCCCAGGGTTAGACAGCAGGGCAGTGTCCGAGCAGGGGCGGGAGCCCTTCAGTCCATCCCCAGCCCTTCGCTTGCTGTAGGAACAACACTAACTCCTACCTCGTCTGAGCCCTAACATGCCCCCCCTTACCTGGTGTCCGAGCACACATGGGCGCTAGTGCCTTTATCGTCCCCGCCCCGCGGGGAGGCAGGGCCGGCCGGTTCTCCCCGTTGTACAGATGGGCACTGAGGCGAAGTGACTTCCCACAAGAAGTCTGTGACCAGGGGCTTGAATCCACGTCTCAGGCCAGCACCCTAATCCCTTGGCCATCCTTCCTCTCCACCCAGGGGGGTTGTGAAGTGTGTATGGTGCTTTGAGATCCCCAGATGGGCAGGGAAAGGGAAGGGCGACGTGTTATTACAATGGCATTACCTGGAGAATGAGGATCCCGGCCTTGGGGGCCCCCGCTTTGTTCTGGGTTTGCACCGCACCCAGCATGACGGGGCCCTGCTCCGTCCCTGGGACTCCGGGCTGCGATGGCAATGCAAACTCTCATCCCCGCTCTCCACGTCCAGCCTCGCTCCTGGCCAGTGGTAGCGCAGGACAAGCAAACGGGCCGTGGGAATGGAGGCTGTCACACGGGGAGAGGACGAGGGAGAGCAGAACCAGCCAGTCTGGCCCCGGCCTAGGAACCGGAGCAGCCCAAGATACTATTTTCAGCAGAACCTGGGGTTTGTGTCACAGGTCTGAACGGGGACCGATTGTTAACGGGTGCCTAGAAACCCCGTCCGCAGGAGACAAGGATGGAGGTGGCTTATCCACACGGGGGCGGGGTGATCAGAAGGCTCTGTTGCCTTGAGTGGAGCCATGGCGATTTATCCCAGCTGAGGATCTCTGTCCAGCTAAGTGACTTGCCCCAGGTCACACAGGAAGGCTGTGGCAGAGCCACCCAGTCTCCCCAGTTGCAGGCTAGCTCCCAGGAGCCCGGCTCACGCTTCTTTCTTTCCAAAACAGCAGGGCATTAACCTGAGGACCAACACCAGAGACAGCGCCATGAGCAACGCCAGACTCTCCGTCCATCCCGCCTGCCGCAGCTGGAGCGCCCCGAGCCGGCCAGGCCACCCCACCTCCGATGGCCAACCCTGAACGCAGCAGCCGCAGGCACCTGTGTCCCTCCAGGGCAATGGTCAGAAACAAAGGTGGCCCCGGCCTGGTGGCCAGGATCCTGCAGGAAGCTCAGAGAGCTCTGGCGTACTTCTTAGTGATGTACACTTTCCTGCTCGGCGGGCTGCTGTGTGCTGGGCTGATATTACAATACCTGGCACCACAGTGAGCCGGGACACCACCGAGACCTGGGTCCTTGTCCTGGTTCTGCTGGTGACCTCGGACAAGTCACGTCCATGCTCTGTGCTTCTGTGTCCCCAGCTGTACCGGGGCGATAACGTTACTGAGCTCCTTCGCAATGCGCTTTGAGATCCACTGAGGGAAAGCACCAGATAAGTGCTAGATCTTGGGATTATACAGGAAAGGATGACAGCTGTCTCCTGAGACAATTAAACACCTGTGTAACCCACACCTACTCGGGGGGCTCCAGTTCCCTTGTGTGTGTCAGGGCTATACACAGAAGGGCTGCTGAAGCTGCTACAGCCTTAACTAATGAACATGGTCCTTTTACTTCAGGCAGTAGCAGAGGCTCAGGCTTTAAGATCCCGAGGTTGCAGGTTCAATTCCCACTGCCACGGCTCCGCCCGGCGGGGGGGTGTACTGCATCCAGCTACTGCTGCTCTGCCGTGCCCAGAGAGTGCTCTCCCCCACCTGAATAGCGGGCGACGCACCGGGCAGGAGGGGGCCCTGATCTTGTCTGCAAAAGGTGGGAGCATATAGACCTATAAAAATCGGGGGGGGACTACCCCATGCCTCATAGCAAATGATGCCCCTGAATGACTTCCCCGCCCAGGCTGCTCGTGACGCTGCCTTACGTTTAACGACGGCATCTCCTGGGACCCAGGGCCGGGTGCGGAGAGGGAGAGAAACAGCCTGTCGGACAAAGGTTACAATGTGATGGCGCCTCCATCCCTCGCCCCCTTCCTTGTCTCTGCAGAACTCTTCCAGGTGGAAGGAAAGGCTCGTTTGCTTAACGACGGCTGTTCTGCCGGGGTGGGGAATAGCCCCAGCTCCCCGCTAACTGCGGCTCGGCCTACGGGCGCATTATGAACAGGGGGGTGCGGGCGATGCTCTCGCCTACGCTGTGAGATGGTCTAGGTCCAAAAGCCACCCTCCTCTTCTTCCTTTTCACTGCCTTCCTAGGGCCGTTTCCTCCTCCCTTGCCACAAAGGGGAATCGCCCACGTTGCTCGGCTCTCATCGTCTCACCCTCAGCTCCACTGCTGCCAAACAGAGACCGGGGCGTTTCCTGGTGAGCCGAGAGGCAGCATTGCCTAGCGGCCAGGGCACTAGATGGCGAGTAAGGAGACCTGGGGCTGTATTCCCAGCTCTGCCACTGACCTGCTGGGTGACCTTGGCCAAGTCACTACCCTTCTCTGGGGCCCTGTTTCACTTCCCACCTGCCATCCGTCTTGTCTGTTTGGATTAGAAACTCTTCAGGGCAGGGAAAATCTCTCGCTGTGTTTCTGGGTCGTTCCCAGTACAATGGGGCCCCGAGATTGGTCAGGCCTTCTACGCGCTCCCGTAATACAAAGAAATAACAATACTAACTGCGCTTGCTGCATCCTCAGCCGAATGGCCCGGCTGAATGCTGACTGCAGCAGGGACGCAGCTGGGTTGTCAGAGATGTTTGGAAAGATCCTGCTGTGACTTGTAAGAAAATGTCCCTGAAAAATAAAACCTTGACGGCTGAGAAGCCCTCGAAGGACAGAGACGGCCTTGTGTGTACAGAGGACTCAGGGCCCCTCCCCAATGAATGGGGAGAGAGCGGTGCCTTGGAATGTGAGCCTCAAAAGCCGGCATGCCAGCCAAGGCCCCCGACGCCAGCCAATGGGAGAAGCCAACAGGAGTGGCACGTGCCAGGCCCGGCCCTGTCTCAGGGACCGCTGCCCGGGTCCAGGTGGCAGGCAGGCACCGATCTCTGCTAGCAATCCACACGTGGCGACCGGGCAGGTGGCTGAGATGCTTCCTGTGGGAATGAATGAGGCCCCCCGCCACACCCCGCACACAGTGGCAGGACGCCGTGCCCCCCCTTGTATGTTTTTGCCCAGGGGTACGCACGCTCACCTGGGGTGTGGGAGACCCAGGTTCAATTCCCGGAGAAAGGGGAAGGGTTTGAAGGGGGATCTGCTTGAACTACTGGGCGATGGGCTATTCTGATGCAGGGCTCGCTCTGTGGAAGCTGTTCCACTGTGGCTAAAGAACCAACGAGAGACTGGAGCCGGGGGTCTCCCCCTAAGCACGGGACTACAGAGTCATTCTCTCTCTGGCCCCATGGCTATTTCAGTAGCTATCCACAGGGGACAGTCCCTGGGCCAGTCCGAGAGCAGCAGGAGGCTTGTGGGTCACCCTAGAGCCAAACCTGAGACTGGGGTGCTGAATTGGGGGTTTAGATCTGCGCCTTCCCCTCAATGTGCTTCTGTTCCCCCCCGGTCTGTCATGTGTAGTTAGGCTGTAAACTCGGCAGGGCAAGGACTGTCTGTGTGGTGCCCAGGCAAATGGGGGGGTGGCCTCGTCTGGTGCAAATACCAGGTTCAAATGAGGCTTGGGTGGCTGGCATTTAATGAAAGCATCAAGCAGGCCGTCAGCCCCCCCATCCCGCACGCCAGAGCACAGCCCAGCTGCTGTGGTTGGGGTGAGTTCAGGGAAGGTGATTGGTAACAGCTGAGGAGATAGCGGCTCCTGCCCTGCAGCTGAGGTTAACAGCCTCTGGGGCAGGGCTCCCGGGGTTTTCCCCTCTTGTTCTCAGCGACGGCTCTGGAGAAAGCTGCATGGCAGGGAGCCCAGAGAATGGTGGGCGAAGGAGCCACACCTGCAGACGTCCCCACACGCTGACCTTTACCAGAGCTTGCACTGCTACCACATACAGCCTGTGTATGCCACTACCGGGGCTCTTAAAGGCACAGTCCACCCCAGCAGGACAGGCGTGACCATTGCTTCGAGAACCCCAGGATGACCGCCAGCCTGGTCCTCTCCAGGTAAGACATCAGCAGAGGCATTTCTGTAGCTGTATTGCCCAGGGATCATCCCTCAAGGTCACACCTGGTGTTGGCGCAGGTGGGTTGCATGCTGGAAAACCTGTCGTGCGAACCTGCCCAGTCACTTGACGGACTGGGTAGCAAGGACCAGGAGCCCGAATAACCCTTATAAATAACACTGCAGCCTTTCCCAGCAGCGGCCCGACTGCCGTCGGCAGTGATGGGTCGGCAGCACCCCCGCAGATTGCTACCCGGCGTTGTGGTTAAGACCCGGACAACCGTAGCACGTAGAAACCCCATTGCGGGAGGTGCAGCACAAACGCAGGGAGGGTCTGTCCTTGCCCCAAATAGACCAGACAGACACAGGAAGGGTGTTAACCCCGTTTTGCAGCTGGGGGACTGAGGCCTAGAAAGACGAAAGGCCAGATTTTCAAAGCGCCAACAGGTGCAGCTCGGCCCCTGGGAGGATATTTCAAAAGCACGAGGCACCTAAAGACGTTTGGAAACCTGGCCCTGAGGAACTTGCCCCGTTCACACAGGAATGTGGAGGTAGAGGCAGGCCCCAAAGCCAGACCCCTGGAACTGCAGACTCCTGTCTGCCCCACACAACCACCCGTCCGTTCCCAGCGCTGCTCTGTATCCTCTTCAATACGGGGATCTCTCATCTCCTACGGGGGATCCTTCACATAAGGGCTGAGGCACTTTGCAGGACAACGCGAGACGTTTCTCAGGTGCTAAATTAGCACCACCTCCTGACTCTAGCTAAGCATTTTGCTTGAAGCGCTCCCCAATTTCCCTATAGCCAGACCCCAGCGTGCACGGGGCCTTCCTCGAACCGGCTGCCTTCCGCTGCCTGCTTGCAATCACGGCCCAGGGTGTTAGCACCAGGTGATGATTCATGTTGGGCTGGCAGCCTCAGCCCCGTCTGAGCTGGTGTCTTAGAGAGCCCGGGAAGCGCAATCTCCCCGAGAGGCAGCCGTCTGCTCTGCAAATCGGAGACCGTTTCAATGTAGCGCCGGGGGGGAAGCCAGCTCCCCGATGCTCAATCTGCCCTGCCAGCCGGCGCGGGATGAGTCACGAGGCTGGGAATGAGTTGGCACCAGCCAAGCGTCGAGCCTGGGTCTATCCCAACCTGCAGAGCAGATTTTTGGGAAGCCGCGGCAGGGAGTTACGTGAGATGAGATGCTCCTGCCGGCTAGCGGAGACGGGGCTTCACGGAGACAGTGCCCTGGACTCGATGAGAAACCCACAGGCTGGAAGAGCAGCTCTTGTGGGGAAAAGGTCCTGGGGGGAGGCCGCACAATTGGGCAGGGGGATGCTCCCCACAGAGGGTCCCTAATCCAGGGGCTTTCTTCAAGAAAGATCACTGGGCAGGGAAGGAAATGGCAGGACCAGAGGTGACCATTCGTCTCCTTTCCACCTGTCATCCCAGCCCTGCCGGAATTCATGGGCTCTCTTATCTCTGCTCTGCAGCCGGGCGCCTGCTTTCTGCTGCCGGCCTGGAGAGAGAGAGCGAGCGAGAGCAGAAAGAAAACAATGCCCCTGTCTCGGATAAAAGGCCCTCACTGAGCCTGCATTTCCCACCTCCCCTAGATGAGCCGTCCTGAAACTGTCTGCAAAGCGTTAGCAGCTGTACTGTGCAGCTGACTGGGGGGGGTGGGCGGAGGCGTCTACCATTCGGCTTAGAGCAGGGGTTCTCAAACCTTTTTTTCTGGGACCCCCTTTGAAAATATTTCAGGCTGTGACAACCTCCCCCAACAAAAAAATGTTATGAGCCCCCCATGTCATGCCACCCTGACTTCTGTCTTGCTGCTAGGGGCGGCGTTGCCTTCAGAGCCCGGCCAGCAGCTGCTGAAGGGCTCTGGCTGTCAGCCACGCACGGGGGCTGAAAGCACATGCCCCCCACCACCCCCCATAATAACCGATTCCCGGTTTGAGAACCTCTGGCTTAAGGGAGTTTGGAAGGCAGGTGCAATTCCAGTCAGTTTTGGGGTTATAATTCAGGCCCTAGGCACGGACAGGTCACAGCTAGTGTTTGGTGGGAGGGTGCTAAGGAAAGCCCAGGGTGTCACCAGAAGTGCTGGTGCTGATTCAGTAGGTGGTGCTCTTTCCTCCAAGTCAGCGCTGTGCCGGTGCTGAGGGGACGGTTTGTGGGGTCTATGGGCAATTTAAGAATTCGGGTTGGTTTGTATGAAATCGTTGCACCTGGTGTAGGCGAGCTCCGCCCTCTGCTGACACGGGCCATAGCACGTCTCTCCCTGAGCAGAGACCAGGGAGAGTCGTTACCCTGAATGGCTCCCGCCATTCCTACGGGAGCACCTTGGGCAATGGGTTGGCCAAAGTGAGCAGGATCAGTTTCCTCCAACTTCTCTGCAGGAGTCTGGGGTGCAGGGCAGGAGAGACGGGGCGGGAAGGGGCTCGCAGGAAAAACGAAGGCTTGCCCTGTCAAAGGAAATTGGCTGGGGAAAAGAGAGATTTTCCATGAGCGAGGGAAGCCAGGAGGGGGAACCGTGACTCCTTAAAAGACTCTGACCTGAGCCCAAAGAACACTTGAGAGCGGGGAGGGAAATGTTTGCAGGTGCTGATTGCTGTGTCTGGAGCTGTGTGTCCGCTGTGCTGTCTAAGGGGTCGCGTGGCAGCTCCGTTCTGATCTTCCGTCTTCAGACGAGGCATAAAACCGAGGTCGGGCCCACTAGAGTTCCCTGGGACGCCCTCCAAGCGTGGGCGCACCGCCTCTCATTGGGGGCGCAATCCCTGCTTACGTTCCACCTGCACGCTTGCTCGCCCGTGGTTAGCCGTTGCGCTGTTAAACGCCTGCTGTGCCCTCCCCACCCTCCAGAAGAGGTGGACATGGCCTCACGTGTGGGGCTAGTGAGTCTTATCCCGATCGGGTGTAAGATGCACTGGGCTCCCTTGCCATGAAAGCTGCCCCGTCTCTCGGCTTCACACACAGTCGTAGCTTTTCCATGCTCCGGTGTCCACACCTCCCTTCCCACCCGCGCGGGTATCGTTACCGCTCCTGGAGGCTGGTTATTCGCTTGCCTACACCACCTGTCTCAACCTGAAATCCCCGCTTGGCTGCAAAAGTCCCACCCGAGCGTTTGATCCAGCAGCTGAGGCATAGGGTCGCCGTAGGGGCCAGATAGCGCAGACTCTTTAGGGGCAGCGTGGCTTTTAGCCGTGCGACACGCTGTGGAATCAGCGATAATACCCCACTCCTCGGCATTCCCGCTCCATAGATACTAGGCACTTAGGCTCTGCCTCGTGTATGAGCCGTTCTAAAGGCCTTGCCAAACCCTGGCCTCGAAATATCTGGCTACTAACTACTTCTGGCTGGCAAACGGTGCACCTCCAGCTTGCCATCCGGCACAGCGCCTCTCAGGCAGCGCCGATGTGATGAGACTGCCACGCAGCCTCTTCCGTGCTCGAGGGCTGCCGTCTCCAACTCTGCTGGGTTCATCCTTCTTTCACCAGGGCTCTCCCTGTGTCCTGGAATCCTGCGTCATACCCAGTTCCTTTATCAGCCTCCCATTTATTAAAGGCCACGGAGCTAGGCAGTGGGAAGCCAGCCGGGCCACGGCTTGATCGCTTTTAAGCACCAGGTTGCAGTGATGCTCAGAACTGGTCCAGCTGCCCCTCCATCATGGTGGGAGGAGGCCAGGTCAATCGGAGTGACTGGCATTGCGAGTTGGCACACAGGGTCGCAGTACTTGCTCAGGCATCAACCCACCCCTCAACCTTGGCTCCAAAGCTCCTGATTAATTATTTGTATTACCAAGGGCCCATATCTTCAAAGGTATTTAGGCACCTCCCATTTTGCTCAATGGGAGTCAGGCACTTACATACTTTTGAGGATCCGGGTCATGGTTGCCAGGATCCCTAGTCCCAGACCACTGCACTGTATCACGACACCGTCGTGTTGCAGAGTTGTGTAATGCCAGGCTGGCGTTATGTACATTGCAACCTCACGTTGTGGCGTTCCATCCCATTGACATTGCACCCGGAACTGGAGAATAGCTTGGGGGGGGTTGGTTTGCTGGCTGGTCCAAGAAATTAAAAAAAAAATTCAATTCATTTGGGTTGACCCGAAACAAACCTTTTTTGACATTTTTGACAAACCAAAAAGTCGAAAAATGTTTTCATTTGAGCATTTCTTAAACGTCTTAAATGTTTTTGAAATAAAACTGAAAGCAATTTCAACTCTCAAAGGGGTTTGGAATCAAAGAACTGAAACGCTTCAGATTTTTCTGACCCCCCCCCCCCCCAACATGAACAATTCAGCGAGAAGGACACACAGATTTGCAGAGACAAGGTGGGGGAGGCAACATCTTTTATTGGACCAACGTCTGCTGGGGGGAGAGACAAGCTTTCAAGCTACACAGAGCTCTTCTTCAAGGCTGGGGAAGGTACTCAGGGCATGCGTAGGTCTGCACTTAAACCGTGACAGCAGCATCGCTGTCGTGCTGCAGTGTAGACGCTACCTATGCGGACAGGAGGGGTTCTCCCATTGGTGTAAGAGGTAATCCGCCTCCCCGAAAGGCGGTAGCTGTATGGCTTTTTCATACCCCCCTGAGAAATGTAGCTCTGCCAGTGTACGCCTTGGCCTACGCTACAGAGTTTACTTTGGTATAACTGTTGCTCAGAGGTGTGAATAATCCACACCCCTGAGCGACACAGTTATACGCCAGTGCAGACAGTGCTATGTCGATGGGAGAAGTTCTCACGCTGACATAGCTACTGCCTCTCACAGAGGTGGATTAACTAATCTGATGGGAGAAGCTCTCTCCCGTTGGCATAGAGCATCCTCGTTAAAGAACTACGCCGATGCAGCATTTTAAGCGTCAACCTGCCCTGACTTCAGTGTAGACTGCCGAGTGTCCCAGCTCAGTACAAGGTGGAAGAGATTGTTTAGCATCAGTAGGTAACACGAATTGTAAGAGAGCATTCGAGATCAAGTGGTCTGTGAGCACCCCTGCAGCCATTGGATAAAAAGGGGGTTAGTGGATTACAGAGTGTTAAAGACACTGGGTTTATGGGTTATTTCATTAAGAACATGGTTTTTGGTGTCCAGCAAAGTTACAGATCTAAGCTCCCAGGCTGGTCTCTGCTGAATGTTTTCGTGTTTGACAAATCAGCTTTTTTTTTTTTCTTTAGCTGGAAAAATATTTTTGGTCAGAAGCTTTCTCCCAGCTCGAACTGTATCCCGATATCTTCACGTTGTGGCATAGTCCCATGTGCTGTCACGGTACGAGGGCAATCATCTTCCTCTGCCTTGAGCTTGTCCCATGACACAGGCCACAGAAAACGGCAAGCCTCCCCTGCAGAGAAACTGTGCTTGGGCCCAGCTACAAAGGGGTTACATTCTCCTGGACTTCGTTTACAGACAGGCACAAAGGGACATGACTCAGCCTGCCTGACATTTCATTTTTAAAGACCGAGAGTGATTTTCCTAGTACAAAATAACCCTGTTTTAATAACAAATATTAAACCACATCCTGCAGTCAAGGATATATTCTCCCCTCCCTTCCGTGCACGTTCAGATGATGATATTAAATTGCAGGGAAGCAGCAGCATTGTCTAAACTAGAGGTTAGAGCCCTGCATTGTGTCAGAATTCAGCAGCCTCCAATCCTGCCGTGTTCTGTGATTGCAGTTGAGTGACTTAGCCACAATTTCCTAGTGGGAGGCTTCAGCAATCAATGAAAAGTGCTTTGCGCTCTTCGGAGCAAAGACACGAGAGACGGGCGAGGTGTTTTCGGGAGAGCTGCTAGGGGCTAAGCAGGTGCTGGGCAAAATAATTGCCGTGAAACCAATGGGTGTTCCAGGGATGGCCGTGAACTCTGAGGGCCGCTGAGTTGATTTATGGTGCTCCATTGAAACCGTACGTGGAATCAGCTGAGCTTCGGTCTGAGTTTCTGGGTGCACGCAAAGCAAAATTCAGCGTGTGAACCTGCTGCGGGACCCAAGCCAGAATTTTCAGAAGGGCTCTTCAGGCTGGGTGCTGAGCTCAGCATGTTGGGTCTCCGCACTGGAAAATCTGGCCCCACAGTACACGAGCCCCAGAAAAAGGCGGCCATTCAAATCCGTCTATATTTGACCACTAGAGGCCACTTTTGCCCATTGCTCCTGCTTCCAGGCTGAGTTCCCTGCAAATCATGGCGCAGTTTTCTCTGTCCCAGCCAAACCCACAAAGCTCTCCCGGCACTTCTTGCTTGGACACCTAGTGTCACCCATCCCCCTTATCCACTCCAAGTCCCGGCCCCCACCCATTCTAACAAGATGCAGACAATCTGTGTGCTGGAGACGCTGGCCTACATTACACGTGAGCGTGCGCGCCCAGACTCAAGCACACACTGTTCGATCTCCCCCTCCTCGCGCCTATCGAATTGCATTCACATCCACTTGTCCGCTGATTGCAACAGTCTCACTTCTCTCACCCACCCGCTCACAAGCCAGGTTCACACAGGCCAAGCCACCCACAGCGGGACCCGTCCGAGCTGGGCGAATCAAAACTAGCAGCGCACAAGGAAGGAGGAGGTGATCTATGGACAGAGCTGACCTCTCGGGTGACAATTGTAGATCAGCCCTGTTTTTATTTTAACACCGTTCCTGCTAGACGGAGAGAGGGAGTCCAGGCTCCTGGGTTCCATTCCCAGCTCGGCAACCTTTGGCTAACCACTTAATCGCTACGTGCCTCAATTTCCCCATCTGTAAAATGGGGAAATGGTACTTTGCGCAGGTGCCCTCCGCACCCCGTTCCCAGCACAGCACAGGCTGGTAACAGCTCGGTGTGGAGCGCCAAAGGGAATGCTGCTGCTCCATGTGACTCTGGAATTAAAGCAGCATTTTGCAGTCTGACACCGGCTAAAGAGCTGCAGCCGGGAGCCCATTTGCATCACCCAGCACCAAGTTCCCTTAGTCCGGCAAAACCCAGGACCAATGAGGCCCCAGCAAAGCCCCATCTCCCGGCCTTTGCTCTGAACTATTTACCTATCCACAGCCGTTGAGCACTCACAGCTCCCGCCCCGATCCGTCTTTTTCCTTCCCAAGGGTTTGCTTTTGTGCAGAAAAGGAAGATGGAAGGAAACATAATCTCAGCGCAAGCCTCTTCCCCATGCTTGGCTGCTCCCTGGGGTTTCCCCTTCCTACTCACCTGGGAAGCGGCGCAAGAAGCCGGGACCCTCCCAGCACTACCAGGAGCGTGGGAGTCCCAGCGGGGCTGGTGGCAAGCAGACGCTGCCTGGCTGTTTGGGCACTGGGCGGCAGGAAGTGCAGGGCTGGGAGTGGAGCCCTGGAATTGCGTAGAGGCTGCAGCAGCCCAAAGGGAAGGTTTCCCCTCTCGCTCGGCCGGGGCTGTGTGGATCCAGGGGCGATGGGTAGTAAGTGCCCCTCCTAAATCACACCCCTCCGCTTGCCTCTGCCTTGCGTCAGTGGGTGCACAGCTAGCGGCACAAGCCAGGGCTCCAAGGGGGGACCCCAAGCAGAGCTGGTGAGGTATATGTTGTTGCATCCCTAATTTGCAGGTGCTATCACGGTAATGGTACAATTAGCGGGCCCTGTGCCAAGCAGCTAACAACCTAAAGACCCTGGACAGGAGCATCAGATACACAATACGCTTGTGCCCGCGTGGTTGGTTTGGGAAGCAGGAGGGATGGCTGGGTTAATGGCGGTTGAGCAGGGCCAGGGCGAGAGCTGATGAGGAAGGATAAGCTGGGTTTGAATTTGCAGTGAGACCGCTAGGGAAAGGGAGATGGGTGGGAGGTGGATTAAGCTTTGTCTTCACTGAAGTTTCACTGCAGAAGCGATCAGGGTCCCATGGTGCTGGGAGCTGTACAAACAGAGACAATAGTGGATACAACAGAGCATGTGTTGGGGGAATCACCAGATAGCCATGAGACCATGCTGATCTGCATGGGAAACAATAGTCCCAACACACCCGCTGCCTCAGTACTGTCCTCCAGATGTGGAGTCACAGCTGGATAAACCGGGCCAGGAAAGGTCATGTGCAGTGCCTACGCTAGGGGTCTGCATCACTGCACGTGCCCCTGGGGCTGAAATCCCGGTGCAGATGAGGCTTTCGGCTTGTCTACATGCGGAGCTATTCTGGACTAGCTATTCCTGATTAACACTACGTGGAGATGCTCTGATTCCGGAATCAGAGTGCTGCATTTCAAATTAGATGATCCCCTTGGACTGAGGGAGTATGGAATAAAACCCTCTTATTAAGACGAGCAGCCCCACATGGAATTAATCAGGAGCAGTCCGTCTGCTTTAAATTCACACCTTATCTTATTCCAAACTCACTCTCGTGTAGACATGCTCTTAGATTTGCAAGAGCCGAGTTCCTCAGTCACGGCCAGCCCGTCCTGTGCCAGCCAAGGGGACTAATTCGTCTGCTCATGGTGCTATCCTTTGTTCCCCCCGTGGACTGTCATGTGCTCCTGGAAAATGGGCCCAGACTCCCCTCAGGGTCACAGAATGGCCAAAAGGTTTCTGAAGCAAAAAAACTGGTGCAAATGATGCGGAAGGGCCAACCGCTCGTAAAGACCAATTCAGCCCAGAGCAGCCGTTCAGGGCCCTCCTGAGTACGCAGGCAGCTGCTCGCATCGGGGAGACAGGCTTTCCTCCAGCAGCATCCCCCAGCATGTTTTGCTGGCATGCGTTGCTCCGGCCCCAGGAGGTAACTGCCTTGTTTGTTTCACTGGCAGTCGCCCACACAAACAGGCTGCTGTCGCTCTGCTCGGCGTTTGTTATGACGCACGGTTGAAGGGAAGCCTCCTCTTCCGTGACAACGTTGGCAGCGCTGGAAATAAAGCAGCAGGGGTTTAGGGTCCTACCTGCTCGGGGAGGCAGAACTTTCTCTCCCCCCTGTTTGCAGTGCAAGGGATGATCAAGGTAATCCCAAAGCATGTGCTGTGACTGGGATGCACTGTGCAACCGCCTACACCTCCTGCACGTCCATGGACTCCAGCAGCAAAGCGGGGCTCTGAGTTCACCCCCAAGATGGGACGGGCAGGCCCAGATGTCCACACGCCGCTCTGCAGAACCTTCCAATTCAGATTTTGGTTTCAAGCGACGTTTAGAGCTCAGGTCTCTCGACGCCGCGCCGGGTGTTCTGCCCACTACACCACGCTGTCACCCCGTTCAGCTCCAATGTGCAATGCTTTCTGGATGCAATCCCCTCTCCACGAGCCGCCTTTCCCACCCCGCTGCGTTCGGCTTTCTGATGCGAACGTTGCTCCCCGGGTGCAGGGCGACCGCAAGCCAGGTGCAGGACGACGCTTCGCCGTAAGGCACGAAATGGCCGTCCACGCTTGTTTGATCCTGGGGCAGTGTCTGAGGCTTGGGTCCCGAGGGTCATTGGGCAGGGTTAACCGAATCGAAATGTCCCTCCTGTGTCTCACCCTGATCCCCGGTTCTCCCCGCTGCGCTGGACCCTTCGCCGCCCACGCTGCTGAGCTCAGAGACGTGGGCGCCTCCTGGCTAACGCGCCCGCAGGTGGAGTCTCCCGTTTTCACTGGCTGAGAGCAAGTCTAAAAATAGCCCGGACCGCTGTTCAAAATAAACCTGAATGAGCCGCTCTCTCCTGCGGCTGCTGCTTCCCCTCCTGGCTCTGAGGCATTTCAGGGCCCGGTTCCCCCCTGTCCCTCACGGCTACCAACGCGCCGCCCGCTCACTACACCTGCTGCAGCTTCCAGCGGGGGAGAGCGGCGGGTAGCGCAGGCCAGGCTGGCCCTTTCAGGGGGTTGGGTCTCAGCCCCCCTCGTCAGGTGAAGGGACTAAGTCCGGGGGGCACACGGTAGCGGAGTTGGGACTGCAGAGCCAGGCCGGCCAGGATATAGAGGGCAGACAGAGGGCAGGCGAGAGACAAGGAGGGCGCAGGAGGGAAGCCGGTCTGGGGAGGCAAGTCCCAGCAGACGTGAGACTTAACTCCCAAGCAGAGGGGCTAGGCCTTGAGAGCTGCGTCCTTTTGATTTCGGAGGCTCCTGGAGCTAACCGTGCTGAGCTCCTGACGCCTGCCTAGCGGCTGCGTCCTCCGGCCCCGTGAACGGCAGCTGCGCTGTTCGGCCAGCAGGCATCCTCCCGAGGCTGGCTGTGCCACGCCGGCCAGGCTTGAGGAAATCATCCTGAGCAAGGGGGTTCTGCTGCCCCCTCTGACGGAGCTACCTGTGCTGGGCCTGCCTCCGAAGCCCTTCCCGCCTGGTGCGTGTGACCCTGCTTTCCCTTCTGCAGGGAGGACGGCTGGCTGCAGGGCTCTGGAGTCGTTAAGCAGAGAGGGACAGTCTGCTGCCTTCCTCACAGAGACTTACTCTGTCGTGGTTGGTTGCCTTAACCTGAAATAACTGCCCACTGGCGCCTCCTGTATGGAAAAGGAGATGCAAGCCGGGAAAAGGTCTCCTTGATTTTTCCGTGAGCCTTTGCCCAGGGAAGCCCCGGCTCTCAGCTGAGTTGCAGTGGGAGTTCTGGCTGTGGCGGGATTTGCGGAGCTGGTTCTGTAAAATGATCTCGGGGTAAAGGGCACCACTGGGAAGGCTAAAGCCACGTTCACCTACACCAGGGGTCCTCAAACAGGGGGTCGGGACCCCAGAAGGGGTCACAAGGTTATTGTGGGGGAGTCGTGAGTTATCAGCACCTGTGCATGCCGTGGCTGCAGCTGTCAGAGGTGGGTGGCCGAAGAGCAGTGTCTGCTGGGTGGGTGCTCTGAAGGCAACGCCGCCCCCAGCGGCAACACAGAAGTACGGGTGGCATGACATGGGGGGGTGGCATGACATGGGGCGGGTTGTAACTTTTTTGGGGGGGTTGTCACAGCCTGAAATATTTTCAAAGGGGGGTCCCAGAAAAAAAGTTGGAGACCCCCTGTCCTACGCGCTGATCTCATCTGACTGTGTGTGTGTGTGTGTGTGTGAAAAGGCCCCCCGTGGCAAGCGTCACTGAAACACTAGACACCGCTTTCTGCCCCGGCAGTTGTGTGGAGCAGCACATCTGTCACCCATGGCCCAGTGTAACCACCCGGTTGCCCCGCTGCTGCATGGCAGCAGATTTGGGAGCTGTGCTGAGGAGGTGAATCAATGACTCGCTTGATTTACATTTATATACAGCAACCCTGGCCCAAAGCGGCGCACAAATGGCAGCCCAGCTATCCCCCTTTCTTGGCTTTCCAATCAACCATCACTGGCTGGTTCCCAGTTCCCTCTCTAGGGAGGGGACTTGTTAAATCAGGCTTGGCTGTTTTTTCTAAAAGATCTGCTTTAGGAATTATCTGGGGAAATCTGCCGGCCCGTGTTATCCATGAGGTCAGACTAGATGATCACAACAGGCCCTTCGGGCTTTGGGACCTGTGAAAAATGTAGACTAAAATGTAGACACCAGACTTTTCTGCTGTGTGCAACAGCTTCCCCCATCAACGTGTGCATTACACAACTAACAATGCAAGCGTATCTTCAAAGGCTGAGCACTGCTCACCTGCTGAGAACGAATGTGCAAGGCCATCCACCGACTCCTGCCGTACCAACGCTTTGCAATGCAGGGAGGGACCATGCTACGTGTAGGTCAGGATTATTATTTCCAGTGGAAACTGAGGCACGGAGAAAGGAAGCATCTTGCCTGAAAGGGGCAGAGTTAGTCAGCTGCAGAGCTGGGTTTAAAACCCCGATTTTCTGCTGGCCAGTTTTGTTGTCTATCCCCTGCATTGCTCTGGCTCAAAGTGTCTAAAGACGCCCCCGAAATAAACAGCATCCATTGAAACTGGCCATATTAGCCTGGTCTTTCAGTGCCCGTTCCCCTGTAGCTCCCAGTGAAACCAATGGGAGTTTTGGGGTCAGAAAGACTGAATCCTTCTTTCCTGTTTCATCATTCACCCACCTCAGCCCATCTCTGACTCCCAGGGCGCATCTGGCAGCGAGCTGCCGTTGCTACGTTTGCTACTTAGCGAAACCCAGATGTTACATAAAAAGCGATCAGCGTCTGCTGGCATGAAAGTCCAAATCCCTCTGCTGTGTCCTGAGCCCCAGCACGATGGAGTGCAATGAGCTGTGAGTTGCATGACATCTTTTCCCTCGCTGCCCGCCCTTGCTTTGCATCCTCCAGTTCACGCAGGCAGAGATGTTCCAGCCAGCAGCCGGGTTATTTTGTCACAGCGTGAATCCAGCCCTAGACTGTGATCTCCATTAGGATGGCATGTGTCGTGCTGCCTGGTGTGAGACACAGCTAAGAATGCCAGTTTCAGGTCTGACTGCCAGGATACAGAGCATACACTCCAGACGGGTGGGGTATCCTACGGCTTCACCAAGCCAGTAACGTATGTGTGCTTCTAAAATACTGCACTAGTTATTATGAAGCCACAGACAGTCCCCACCAGGCCCTCTGGCCCTTCATGCACCACCCAGACAAACCAGACTTCTGTGATACATGACTATTAAGACCAGAAATCACTTATATTAGGTTCTTCCAGCACCATAGAGCCAACCACTTCCCCCAGGTCAAAATATACTTCCAGATTTGACCCAAAAACCATGCTGGTAGCCAACCCTTTAGTAAACTAAATGTTTATTAATAAAAAAAGAAGAGAGAGTTATTAAAATCATACTCATTACAGCTGATATCAGTGTCTGTAGATCAGGTTGCTAACTTTGCTGTGCTGCTAAATCTGCTCCCGTGCAATAAGTCTCTCTGGTTCATCCCAGATATTGGGGTCCTCGGTCCATTGTTCAAAGCTCCCCGTTTCTTAGTCCAGCGATGTGGCGCAGGAAAGAGGCAAGGAGAAGGACTCAGGGGTGATGTCCCTGTCTCCAGTTTATACCCTGCCTCAGTCCCTGTGCATGGAAAAATACTGGCTCAAACATGGAGTCATGGCATGTGTCTTGCGAGCCCTGCTGAGTCACAGGAGGACATGCGTTGTCTCTGTGCTCTCTGAGGCATCCGTGGGAGGGGCCCACCGGAAGAGTCCATTCTACTTAATGGACCATCAAGGCATGGCTAGCTTGCCTTAATGTAAATCTGCCTTGTGGGTGTTATCCAGGAACACAACATACAGTACAATTTCCTAACTTCATACACAATGGTGAGACACGCGTTCCAAGAGGATAATAAGACTCAGCAGATTATAACTTCTCCCGTGCTACCTTACAAGGCGTATTTTATACAAGACTTAGTGCAGTTGTGTGGCGGTGGTGATAATATTAGTGTAGATGGTCACATTTCTTTTTTATACCGTGTCACCATATGCACGCCTCAGCCCCAAGCAGTCACTCGGGATCGATGCTGGCCAGCGGTATCGGATTTCTCCTGGCTAACCCAGGGATGTGTTTCCATCTCTGTCATTGTTGCCTGCAACCAGAACAATTTAAAACCACGCTTGGCGTCCCAGCCGTCAGAACGTTTGGATTGAGACTCCTGCTGCAGGACATTGGTCGCTGTGACTCTGGATCCCGAATATTAGCTTAAAAGGAGGTGCCAACGATGAAGAACATTGAACAGGAGAATGTGATTTAAAAATAACCCCCACACCCCGGCACTAACCCCCAGCAGCTGTTGGAGCAGCTGCTCTTTGTGTCCAGGTATCCGTCCCAGGGCAGGAGGCGTTTCACTGACGGGTTAGCTCAGCACGGCAGAGCCCCACATGCTGTGGAAGTGACTTTTCACACGAGGTGCTGTCCCTAGAGGATGACAGGGGGACAAGCGGCTATTGCTGAGTGCACGTTCTAGCAGACTGGGGAACGTGCTTCACTGCAATTGTAATTCTCCACTAGACTGATGTCCTATCATTTGATGGTGAACGCTCAGCGCTGAACTTAAAGGGTTAAACAGACAGGGCCAACCTTCTCTGCTTCCTTCCCAGGCAGGGAATAAGCCTCTTCTTAAAAGCTCCACGCAATTACAGGGCATGATAACTGCGGTTTCTCCCGGCTCTTGAAGAGAAATCGCGCCACCGAAAAGGGCTGATGCCGCACCGCCGAAAAGGGGAAGATGGCCCGAATTTTTCGGCGAAGGGCATTGCATGGCCCCTTTGAAGTAACGGTTCTGTGAATTTGGCCCGTCACCATCAGCGAGTTTGATACCCCTGCTGTAAAGTGTTCGCTCAGCTGGTGAAGGCCCTGGACTGGGATTCAGGAGACGTGGTTTCCTGACTCCGCCACAGACTTACCATGGGACCCTGGGCAAGTCACTGACCCAGGAGGTCTCTTCCAGTCCTATGTTCCTATTTAATATCTCTCTGCATCATTTCCCTATCCATGACAGGGAAATTATAATGCTCCCTTCCCTCCCAGGGGGGTTATGAGGAAATACAGTCAGTCTGGGAGCTGTGCAGATACTGTGCGGATGGGCCACAGAAGTGCTAGATTAAGGGAATGAGTTGCTAGGAGGCGGCGTCCGATAGCGCTGGTAGGTTTTGCTGAATAATAGGCCATATATGTGGTTTTAGTTGATTGTTACATATATGTGGAGCCTCTTAGTAACACTGGTAAAAATCACATTTGGGCAGTGCCAAATGCATGGATTGCTGTGGCTGGATCCTCATCAGAGGAAAAAGGGACACCTGGTTGCCTCTAATGATATATCCTGTCTATCGTATTGTACCCCTGTGACCCAGGCGGCTAGTCAAAAAATGTGGGGGTCTAGCAGGGGTTGTTCCAGTTAGGAGGAGAAATTGGTGATAGTCAGGTATTTCTCTGATGCAGTTTTGTTGATTTACAAAGAAAGTACAATGTCCTGCATCTCTGACCCCAGAAGGAATCAAATAACAGACAAATAACAAAGAAGTTGAGATTTTTTCCCACTTATCACATGACTCCAGGAGCTGGGACTCTAAGAAATAAAATCACGATCAAATTGGGAGAATTGGTGATGCTGTGTTAGATCAACCACTTGATGGATTCAGTGTGTGCTCCAAAAGGCCTACACTCTTATCTGTCTCCATGTTTCTTTCTAACCTACTTCCTCTTAGATGTGGGCCGTGTCCACTAGATCACACTGGCACTGGCATTTCTCACAGGGGCCTTTTTGCGCTTTCTTCCCATAGCCTGTTATTACAGGGGATTTCCACTCAGCCATGTGGCATGAACAGCTGAACCTGCTTCACCTCTTAAAGAAGAACAAGGCTGAAGAGGAGACGGGCATCTCTCTCCTTGTGCTGCAGAGTGTATCTATCTTCATGCAACACTCACAAATTAAATAACAGCTGGAATTACTCAGGCAGGAGGCTTGAATTTTGGCAGAGGAAAACGGGCAGGCCTCCTGTTCTCTGTCTACTGCCATTTTGTCTGTTCATGTTGTAGTGCTCTGTGAAAGCATGGCTGAGAACTGAAATCTTGTGACATGTTATTAGTCCCAGGGCTGAGTGGCATGGGAATCTATGAGTGCACAAGTAGCTCAGGCTTTCTCAGGATCTAGCTTTGCTCAGAGCTCTTGCTGACTTTCCCTTGTGACTGTTTATGCCTAATGACTATCATCCTTGTTTCTATTAGCTAGGTCATTTGTCTAACGCCCCCTTATGTAACTTTCAAAGTGAAGCGGGGCTGCATTCAATAGATAGAAGGTGTTTCTCAGAAACCGGTCCTCTCGGTGTCTAGCATTGGGAGAGGAATAGATTTATTGTTCTGAATTACACCAGCACCAAGACGCCCCAACTGCCTGTCCATCATAGAGAGAGTCTCTGTCCTGAAGAGTTTACAGTCTAAATAGACAAGGACTGGAGGGCAAAGCATGGACACACTGAGGGACGTGACTGCCCAAGGTCACACAGCGGACCAATGGCAGAATCAGGAATAAAATGCAGGTCTCTTAGCTAGCATCCTAGCCTGTCCCACACCACCTGTCCCAAGCAAGTGCCTTCTCCATGAGCTGGCTTTGGATGCTTCATAGGATGGTGAAATCTGCCCTAATGCACCCAGTTATTTGGGAATACTCCAGTAGGTCCTATATAAAAACAAAGCATTTTCTTGCAAGGATTAGACTCTTTTGCTAGAGGTACACACAGGCTCAATGATTTATCCAAGCTCACCGAGCAGTCAGTGACCAGCTTAGGATTAGAACCCAGGAGACCTGAGCTGGATCACAGAACTGGCGTGTGCGGCGGCTAAGAGAAGAAGAAGAAGAAGAATGCAATTTTCTAGTATGTGAAGTGGGGGGAAGGAAATAATCCCAACCAATCTTATCCCCTTGGCTTCCAAGATAACGAGTCATTCCATCAGCGGGAGCAAAATCCGAGAAAGGACCAAGGGAATCAACTGCTGTGGTCCTTACGCCTTTTCCCAGCGTAGTAACGCCCACGCGGGTCGCGCATCCAAAACTGCCAAATGCTGTTTACGGGACACATTCCGAGAAAGAGACCAGAGCACGTTTCTCACCCCGAGGCAGAACAGCTACAGGATCCCCCACACACGGTCACCCAAACCACAGGTGTGGGGGTTGTGTCAAACATTAGCTCTCGTCCCCCAGAGGAAGAAGAGTATTAAATAAATAAACCGAAGATAATCTCGCCTGCAGCGAACGGCTACCTTCTCATGCGAAGCGGCGCTTCCTTTCTAAGCCGTCTTCTGTCGATTCGTGCAGTGAAGTACATGTTTCACTTAGAAAGCAGCTTAGTGGGTTTAGCTCCCCGTCACGCGGCTTGAAATAAAAATCTCATGTTTGGCTTCGCCCCCGCTGGCCGTTGGGAAGGCACGGGCCGTGGCCTTCCTCCAGAGGAAGAGGAGGGCTCCTCGTCGCAGGCAAAGCGCTGGGGGGGGTTAGCGCACAAAGCTGAGTGTGACTGGAGGAATTAACCTCCTGGTTCGGGTGATGGATCTGTGGTGCTTCGTGAGCAGGAAGGGAGCCATCCAGCTGAATCGGCCAAGTAGGGAGGGCCAAGTTATCATAGCACTGAGATCAGGGAGAAAAGCCAAATTTAAAATGGCCTGTAAAGCCTAATGAACAGATCAGGCCAAATTCCAGGGGTTCGGTCCCTGTACACTAGAGAGGAGTATGGCCCATTGCCTTCAGTGATACTTTTAAGAAGCAGGCGTCCCGTTTCCCCGATGGTGGGAAGTGGATGTGCCTTAAGGAAGCCACTGGTGAAGTGGAGATGCCTCTCAACGCACCAGGACACCTCCGAGTATCTTCTCCAGGCTGTTCTGCAAGGTCTGTGCCAGCACGAGGGACGTTTGCCCCATGGTATGTGGGTAAGGCAAAGGGTTCCCGGCGGCTTCTTTCTGCATTCAGAGTCCCCCGATGACAGATAAGACAATTGGTTAGCTGTGCCGCTCAAACCAGATCGAGAAACTCTTTTGAGCACAGCCATTGAGCTTTTACGGTGATGAGGGCAGTAGAGATACCTAGATGCGTCCAATCAACAGTGATGAGTGAAATCTCACGGCGGCGGGATGGGATGAGCCAGCCTTTACCCGAGCCAGCTTTTCTTGGGCAAAACAAACCTTCGAGGGAGATCAGCTGAACTGGGGGTGCAGTTGTGTAAAGGAACCAATGGATTTGCTTTGTACCCAGTGGAAATGTGCTGAGCTAAGAGGGAAACCCTCGTAGGTGTGAACGGTTGTCTGAAAGAACCAGACCACTAGGAGAATGGGAGCCCAGCACACAGCAAGCCCCGAGCACTGGATCTTTGGATTTTAGAAACGAAACATTGAGATTGGAGTAAATTTTCTCCCATTTGTGGTTGCCGTGGAGGAGAGGCGTTATTCCTCTTTCTGACAACATATGCATTTTTTTTAATTAAAATTTTTCCCCTGGAACAAATAACTGTTCTACAAACACAATGACCCTTTCCCCACGAGGACAAAACACAGTACCCCTGGCTCTACACATGCCTCCATTAGCTCAGAGGCAGTAGCAGACGTGTACCCCTCTGTATGGGGCCTAGCCGCTAGAGGGGGACAAAGTGTCGCTCTGCATTCACGTATCCCCCCTCCAGGTTAAGAGTCTCCATTTTCCCCAGGTGGAAAACTGTCCTCAGTCTCTGCAGAAAAGAACGAAAAAAGAAAGGGGAGGTGACGTTATGGGCCCGATTCCCAGCTGGAGTAGAGAGGCAGAACGCCGGTTAAGTCGGTGGAACGCCATAGCTTGACGCCAGCTGAGCATCTGATCCTGTCTGTCTAACGGGTGCCGCTAAAGTGAAGCAGTGCAGCGAGGGTGTTTCAGGGGGGATCCATACATCCAGCCCCCCAGATCCAAAGGGCCCCCCCAAAGTACAGCATCACCCTGTGTCATGAGGAAGGCCGGACCCCAAACCAAGACCTGGGATCCCCGAGCTCCAGACACTGTGAATGTTCAGATCCGGGATCTGCTCCTGGTCTCCTCTCTGGTCACAGTTTCAGGCCGTCCCCGGTGGTGGCAGAAATGCTCGGCAAGAGGCCGCAGACCGTCTGACTCACCAGCACCCCGACCGCAGGCGGAGTCAGAGAGCCGAGGGGAGCCACGTGCCAGTGGGCGAGGGCCGTGGGGGGGCTGCACGCCCCTGGCATCCCGCCCGAGTGAAACACCCGCTGGCCAGCTGCTCTCCGCAGTGTGCGTTGTCCGTGCGCCTGGAGCAGGCTGCCTTTCTGAGGAGCAGTGCGGGGAAGGGCAGCTCTGAAAGCTGCTCTCAATAGAGGGCTCCTGCCGGGGCTGGTCATGCAGGGCTGCTATTACCTGCAATTACACGGAGAGCAGCTTGGCTTTTTCCTTTCCACTCCAGTCACGTGAAATTGCCGCAGGAGCCAGGCTGCTCCCGGCGGGGCTGGGTCGTGGGTGCGCTTTGCCGGCTCGCTTTGTGCAGAGACGACGCCAGCAATGATGGGCGATGGATTCCACTGGGCGAGCGCCCCCCCGCCCCCCAGCGGGGCAGGGAGAATGGAGAGGGGGAGGCAGGAGCCCATTAGGGGAGCTGTGTTCAATGGCTTACCGGTGGTTGGTGAGAGAGCCTCGTCTTGGAGCCAATTCCCCCCCCCCCAAAACTAGCCTGGCTGTGGGGCTTGCCCGGCTGAGCCAATGCAGCCGGTGCATCCCCTTCCTGCCCCATCCTTTCCTTGCTCTTCATTAGTTAATTGGAAAGCAGGCCCGTGAGGGAGCAGCGGCCGTGAGCCTGCATTGTGACACCGGGCCGGGTTATGTAGCCCTCTTCCCTTGGCGTTCGGCGTGTTGGGGTTTTTCTCCCAGGCAGCCAGACGGGCGGGAGCCCTGCCACGGCTCCGGTCTCCCCAAGGCAGAGCAGGCAGCCTTCGAAACGCCCCATGTCTCTGTGGCCTGGGAGCTCTGCGCGCCCAGGCCCCGCTTGTGCTCCCCGTGAGTACAGTGGGATGGGACTGAGCCGACAGCCAGCTGACCCACGGAGCGGGCGGCACAGGGCCCAGCCTTAAGAGCCTGGTCTGACGATGTAAATGAGGAGTAAAGCCACTGAGGCCGATGGAGCTACGATGGTGCAGAACGGGGAGAAGGGGGAGCAGGATCAGGCCCGAGGTCGCACCGTGGGGCAGGCTGCAGCCCGCCCTGTCTGCGGGAGCGCGTGCTCACCGCTGTGCTTTGCTGTTGTGTTCAGAAGAGGCCTGGAATCCCGGCGTTGTCTCTCCTGCTGCCACGCTTGGAAGGAGCCATCTCCTGGCTCCGACCACAGAGTAGGATCTAGCCCAGGTCCCTCTCCTCTATAAGCAGAGGGGAGCCCCCATTCCCGTCACAGCTCCTCCAGTCCTGTCCCCTAGGGTCCGTCCTCACTGCAGAATGGGTCTGGGCTCTGAGCCTGCTGATAATGCTAACCTCCCTCCCGTCCCCACACGGCCCCTCTCCTGAGTTCAGTGTGTTTTCGACCCAGGCTAGCTGGCGTGGTTTAAAGCCTGGGTTCCGCTTTCACGCGGGCTGGAAACCCATCCCCTCTGCAGCACGGACGCTGGCTAACCCACACCAGTGCCGATAACCCTCCTGTGCCGTCCCACAATCCCTGCCGTGTGCCAAGAGGGAGAGACGAGTTCTCCCACAGCTCCCGGGGAAAGAATCACAGAGCGGCTCAGCCCCCACCGTCCTGTCGACAGCTGGGGGGGAGCGTAGCACCAGTGAGCCGAGTCCCCAGTCACTCGGGTCGGGCTTTGCACACCCCGGCTAAGCTGACCCGGTGCCGATCAGCCGAGTTTACTCTGCAGTGAAGAGATACCTTTTAATGAGCTCAGGTCACTCCTGACGACCGTCTAGCTACCATCTCCCCATGACATAAGTAAACAGCTGGTGCCTTTCCAGCGCTCTCGCTTCTAGCAAAGGCTGGGGCGTGTGTTTGTGGTGTTCTCTCTCTTCTTGCCACATTTCAGACTATTCAGTCACGATGCATATGTTTCTCTGCCCTCACCAGCTAAACAAAACCTGGCTCGCGCCTGTGCTGTGTGTTTACCGGGAACCCTCCCAAATTCACATAATGAGCCCAATTAAAACTCCACTTCTTTTCTCCCTGGACAGAAATACGGGCTGGCGTGCCGGACTCAGCCCGGTGTATTCTGTCTGTCTGTCTGTCGACTCTTGGACCGTGCCCGCCGCTCCGTTACCGGAGCGCCTCCATTAGGCGAGATGCGTCAGGGAGGTTGCAGGAATGTAATTGGCAGATTAATTCGGCCCCATAAGTGCCACCCCCCCAGGCAGGACTTGGCTGGGTATTTAACCTGGGGTTACTGAAATGGGTATCTTTGCTTGCACCCATTGTCAGCAGCGAGTGGTTGTTCTAGTGCACACCAGGCCACACTGATTTATCATCATTTATTCCCTGTATGACAAGGACATCCAGAGGTCTCCTCCAGGATCCAGCCCCCTTTTGTGCTAGGTGCTGTACAAACATGTAACAAGAGACATTCCGCACGCCAAAGGGCTGGCACAGTAACACGGCAACTCTCTCGTACAGATGGGGGGACCTGAGGCACAGAGGGATTGAGCGACTTTCCCGCGATAGTGCTCTCCTTTCAGATCCCTGCTAGTTCTGACCCTCCCGCTCTCACCTCACCGATTCCCTTCCTTCTTTCTGCCTTTCCATCCTCTTGGTGCTTTATCAGCCATCAGCTCAGCAAATCGAGGGCTGGGGCCGAAGCCCGTGGTAACAGGAGAGACGCTGCGCTGGAAAGTGGCAGCGTGACCTCCCCGGATTTAACCTTGGGCAGGAACAAGGAGTGCTCTGTGACCTGATCAGCAGGCGTAGCGTGCAGCTGTGCTGGGGAGAGGTGTTTGGTAAACAAAGATGGCTGAAGTCTCCCTTTCCTGGCCAGGTGGGGAGCCCAGCGCCCTCAGCTCCCAGCCTTTGGCTGTGGTTCCGACAACTGGACGGGGCTCGTGTTAAAACCGCAGTAATATCAAGCATGGAAAAATCCACTGGGGGGAATGTACAGAGGTTCGGACGTGTCTTCTCTACAGCTGAGATTTTCAAAGCCTGCTGAAGGACTCGGGGGTTCCGATCTCCATCAAATTTAATGACAGCCCAGCCTCCAAATCCCTTTGAAATCTGTCTCTGTTTTTTCCTTCTCCCTCTGGAGTCGGCCCCGTGGGATTCCTGGCACAAAGAATCCACCCAGGTTTCCAGGCAGAGAGCTTTCTGGTTGCCAGCCAGGTTCTCAGCCAGGCTGGGTTTGAGAAGTGGGGTACCTCCGAGCTGCCCCATCCCATCAGCCAGACAATGAGCCAGCTCCGTCAGGAGGGCACGGGCCAAGTACCTGCAATGGGTTCCTGTTGGCAGGCTGTGACGCAGGATAGCTCCCAAAAAAACTAAGGGGGGCAGAAGAGGGACTTTTCCTTGCTCCATTCTTCACTGCAAATTCATGGCTCTTCATTTAATGCTGTCATCCAGGTCTCACTTTTCATCCACAAATCTCTAAGTGCTTTACCGCAGAGGGGGATATTATTAGCCCACTGGTCCAGATAGGGAAACTGAGGCACGGAGTGGGGCTATGACTGGCCCAAGGTCACCCAGCAAGCCGGTAGGAGAGCCGGGAACAGAACCCAGGTCTTCTAAGGCCTAGTCTAGTGTAACGTGTTCACAGCATGAGCCCACATTCCCCCAGCGTACCCGATGTACGTGTGGTTTTGTCACTCTAATGTGGCAATAGCCACACTAGCTCAGACCAGGGAACCATCTGGGCTCCTAGCCTGTCTCTGACAGTGGCCGGCCCCAGAGGCAGAAACTCCGCAGTTGGCAGTGATGAAGTAACCTGCCCCTGGGGCAAGTTTCTTCCTGCCTTCCTTTCGTTAGAGGCTGGCTTGTCCTCTCACACTCGCTGGTGTAAATCAGGAGTGACTAAAAGTCAGGCAGTCAGGTACTTTTCTGTCCTGCACCTTGTACAATCGTTTACACCAATGCAATGTGACTGCACACTTGATCTGATCCGGGTGCGTTTTACACCTGGATTGCGCTGGTCTGAATGACCACACGGTGCAGAGCTATGGCGAATAGGGGGGTTTGTCGGCAGCCTCCCATCCACACCGTGAGCAGGTTAGACCCTGGTTGGCTGTGATGAGGTCAAAGCTCAAGATGGTATGGCTGCAGGAACAACATGTAACATTATATAGCACTGGCCCTTTTCAGAGGGGCAGGGAGCACTGAAATGGAATCGGGTTGCATTTGTTTTCCCTCTTAAATCTTGTCTACATGGGGCAGTTAACTGGGTATAATCATATCGCTGTAGCTATGCCGTATAACTCCCTCTGTGGATGCCCTTATTCTGTTTCCAGTTCAGCACATACCAGAGTTAGATTAGTACCATTTGAAAAAAATCCAGGAGTTTTGGAAGGGATCTAAACCCTCATGCTTCAGGCCATGCACAAACCTCTAAGTAATGGAGGTCAGGAAGAAACTTGCCCCAGGAAGCAGATTATCCAATCACTGCCTGCTACACGGTTCCTTGCAGCTGGTACTGGCCACTCTCAGTGACAGGATACTAGTCTAGATGGACTGCTGCGTCTATCCTGTCTTAAGTACCTACTTGGCCCCCAGAGCACCTCATTATCCTCACAACCGCCCTTTAGCGTAGGGAAGTGCTACTATTGACATTTTACAGGTGGGGAACTGAGGTATAGAGAAGCTTAGCCCCAGATCCTCACAGGTATTTGGGCACCTAAGTGACTTGACCAAGGTCACAGAAGAAGTCTGTGGCCGTAGGGAATTGGACCCTGGTCTCCACCTAGTGTTTCAACCGCTCGAGCATCTTTCCTCTCCAGCCTTGCGCTGCTTCAGTATCATGTAACCAAGGGGCAAAACTCATGCCCTAGTGCAGTGGAACTTTCCTATGGCATGGGTGAGTCTAGCAGCAGGTTCTGGAAAGAGATTTGGGGTTAAAGCATCCCTGCTGATCCTCTCCTGTCCCCGTCAAACGGGTAGGATCCCTCGCCGGTTGCTGGTTTGTTATGCCGGGGGGGGGCTGCCTAAAAGTCCCTTTTGCCGCATCAGCTGCCAAATGGAAATGAGAGAAATAAAAACCAACTAAATATAGAGCGAAGGGTTGTGACAGTCTTGGCAGCCAGGCCCGCTCTGAGCTGCAGGAAAAATACACCACAATGAGCTGTTCTCACCAGTGGAAACATCCTCTCGAAGGCTGCTCCTTCCTTCCAGGGGGGCTTTTTTCCCTGACCTTTCTCTCTTCTGTATTTCACAAAAGCTCTCTTGTTATGCCGCCAATTTACCCTGTGGATTATATAGTCGCCTTACCGCGTGCTGTCTGGATAACCAACCAAGTTTCCATTTGCAAGTCGCTGTGTCTGATCCTCTGGGGGCGGGTTCTTTTGTCAGCTCCGCTGAGAGCAGCGTCTGGCCCCAGAACTCGTGGATTGCTGCCACATGTCACAATGCCCACACACAGGCTGGTCCTGCAACGCCTGCCCACGTCTTGATCCTTCTGCCTGGCACTTCAGGAAGTGCTGGGCACTACCTCCTCGGCTGATGTGAATGTGCATTGCTCCAGAATCCCCTGGTTCTGAAGGGGAAAAGGTGATGGCAGTGGGGTGATGCTGAGGGTCTGGTCCCAGGTGTTTTGTCTTAATGGTTTATTTGTCTCTTCTTAAATCCAGTTCTTGGGTCAGAGCCAATTCCTGGATCAATTATTCTCCCAAGTTACTCATTTGGATCACTCGGGCATTTATTTCTAGCCATTGGTCTAAGACAGACCTTGTCCATTTCTCTGGGCTCTGCTAGCATTCAAAGAAGGGTGCAGATAGCAGTAGGGGTTTGTTTGTTTGTTTTTTTAATGTGAGTTTAATTCTAGTCAAAGGTGGTGGATTGCTACCCCTAATTCGGGGTGTCCCATTTTGAGGTCCCCGGACCTTTCAGAGGTGCTGAGTCCCCACAGCTCCACTGACTTCCGTTGTGGTGCACAGCACCTCTGCAAATCAGGTCTTTAAGTCCGGGCATCCGTAATCAGAAGCCATTTATGGAAAGGTGAGCCTTAGCTGCTCTGTGCCTCAGTTTCCCCATCTGTAAAATGAAGCTGGGGGAAATCTGATCAAGGGGAAATGTTGTTGTGAAGCTTAATTTATTAGTGTTTCTAAAGCACTTGAGGTGCGTGGGAGGTAAAGTGGGACAGAAATGCAAAGCACTATTGGGTAAAGTGGAGGTTTCGGATTACAGCTGCTAATGGAGGCAGTTTCCAGTGCAGGTTTCCTTGTGATTTAATATCTCTAGGGAGAGGATGGATGAGAAAGGGTGTTTCCTTTGGTAAATATTTACCATCCGAGCGCTGGCCCTACCTGAGAAATAGCGGCTCCAATCAGCATGCAAAACCTCTCTATAAAAAGCAAGTTAATCATTTTCACGAATTGCTTAGGCGGATTAACGCAGAACAACTGGAAATGTCACACCAAAGGTGGGAGTGTGGTTACAGGGCCGGATCCCCAGCTGGCGCAAATGGTTCTGTTGGCCTCAATGGAGCGATGCTGATTTGTGTGTGTGTGTGTGTGTGAGATCAGCAGAGTGAAGGACCCCAGTGAAAACCGGCTGAGGTCTTATTCCTATGGGGGTTGGGCTCCCCAATCTGCATCTGAAATACATTATCATCCTCTTGAGAGACTGGATTAGACTGAAAATAAAGGCGGCAGGTGCCTTATCCTGCCGTCACTCACGTCGGTGGAAATCAGGAGTAACCCCCTTTGAAATCAGTGGATTAACACGGTGTAAAACAGCAGTACGCAGGCGGGGACTCGGGCCCAGCCCCAAGCACTCTGATCCCTTTCGTCTCATTGCTGATAGCTAGCGCTTTGCTGGGTGTTCTTGGCAGCCATAATTAGGGGCTATGGGAACAGATGGCGACGGCTTAGTTAAAAGTATTATGTCCATAAACATAACCCGGCTTGTGATTGCTTGCTGCCCACAGAGCTTGGTGCATTTACAAAAGCCTGGGATTTTTATATCGCTTTACCCCCTAACACCTAGCTCTCACAGAGCTTACTTCACCCCCGGCTCCCGAAGCACTTTACAAAGGAGGTTGATAGCAGCTGCCCTGTTTTACAGATGGGGAGACCGAGGCACGAAGTGGGGGTGGAGGGAAGGTCACCCTGTAGGCTGGGGATAGCTGGGGGATCTCATGAGAGCTAGTCCAATGGTTTATCCCACTAGGCCGGATCGAACCTCAGCCCTGCCCAGGTTGGGAACAGCTGCCAGCAGCGAGGTCTCCAGGCCGCCGCTGTGGTGGGAAATGTCAGCGCAGAGGCTGGAGATTCAACAAGGCCCCAGGGACTGAGCAGGGGTCGGCTCCACGGGACTCCTAGAACCCTTCTTTTCAGGACTGCCTGTGCACAGGTGGAAGGCTGCCCCCTTCTCCAGCCCAACCACGGGCCTATGGGCCAGTCGCTCCCAGGCCCAGTTCTTTCTGGAGCGCAAAGCAGCGCCCCTGGCTTTCAGCACCTCTCCCTGCTGCATTGTGAGCGGCGTTCCCTGCCACCCATGTAGCACAGCAGGAACTCGGAGCAGGGTCCCCATTAACTCTGGGGGGTCACGCCGCGGCGCTGGATGAGCAGGACATGCTGGCTTGTTTTGACTCATCGTGTATTTTAGGACACAACATCTATGGCGTGTGTCGCTTCTCTAGCGCGGCGCCTCGCTTTCCATTCCCTGGCACTGCCTCTCTTGGTGAGCAATGCTGTCTGAGATCATTCTCCCCAGCCCCCTTTTTTTAAAATCTCGGGTCCCAGACCCCCCCTTCCTTCACTCCTCCGTACCTTGCTCCTGGCAAGTATCTATCAGGTCCTTTAATCTTTACTCACTGAGCCAAATGGTCATACTGATTCTAAAAATCACAGGGATTTGTGCTGGCTGCACTGATCTTTACAATAGGTTTTTGAGGGCAATAACCCTAAAATATTGCCCAAGGGATCTGAGCACGACTGAGGCAGCTGTTGCGAAGAAAGAAGCAGAATGCTCAGCATGGTCTGTCACGGGGCTGGTGACTTTTCCGTCCCTAGGCCGGTACCTTACAGAGCTGTTGCCTTGGATAAAATAAGCATTATATTGTCTTTATTTCTGTATTACATTAGCACCTCGGGGTCCCCTACTGAGATAGGGGCCCATATGTGTTAGGAGCGATACATACAAGGAGTAAGAGACAGCCCCTGCCCTGAAGGGCTTACAGTCAATCAGAGAAAGGGACTTTTATCCCTGTTAGGCACAGAGGAAATGATGCAGGGCAAAACCATCCTATATGCCAAGGCCAGATGGGCCGTGAGATCATCTAGTCTGACTGGTATATCCCAGGCCATCGTCACCAGTCAGCACAAGGTCACATAGTGAGTCAATGGCAGAACTGGGAACTGAGCCAGCTCTCCAGGGTACCAGTCCAGTGGCTTATCTAGCAGACCATTCTTCCTCTTGCGTCTCACTTCCCTAGGGCTGAAAAGAGAAGTGTGCACGTTTTACTTGGGTGTGCAGCGTCCCGCGGCTCGGAAGCGTCTGAGCACATGCAATGACCTCGGTGCATGATTTTGGGGACCTAGGGTCAGCCTGACTTTTATTTATTTTTTTATTTTTCAGGCACCAGTGTGAATCTGTCTTCGGTCACGTGACACAACCGGACTCCCCCTTCCCCTCTCTGGTAAGTGGATCGTCCGCCAGCGAGCGACTCCCAGGAGTGATCCAGCGGCTGGCAGGGAGAGGCCTAACCTAGCTTACCCTGCCACTTCCCGCCGCCCTGAGCGGGGACACCGCCGTGCTGAGCTTGCAGGGAGAGCCAGGCACAGCAGCTGCCAGCCAGCCTCTGGTACTAGAAAGCTGCTAGTGCTGCCTGTAACGTGCAGGCTGCAGCCCTGGCCATGCCTTCTGCCCGGGTCGTGCCCCTGGATCAAAGTCTCCTGGGTAAGGGGGCCGCACAGAGCTGGCTGGCCGGGGAGGCCTCCTGCAAAAGGGACATTCCAATGCAGCCTGCAAGCCTAGCTCTGAGCGGTGCGAACTGCCCCTGCCACCCTGTGCGGTGTGGATGCAGAAGCCCAGTGATGGCACTGTAACGACCAGCATTGTTAACCGTTTCACTGCTGATCAAAGACACCCTGGGACTGGGAGCAGCGCATGCCCACCTCCCCCTGCTCCGGCCTCCCGCACCCATCCTCCCAGCACGGCCAGTTGAGCATGCTCCAAGCAGACTGCTTTATTGCTCACCACGGGCCTGATCCTGCATTTTTGTTGTTCTCGGGAACTGCAGCAGGAGCGTTAGTGGCGCCAGGAATGCAGGATCGGGCCCAGCGTTGGCCACGAGGCTCAGTCTGTGGAGCAGGCTCCCTGTTTGTGCATACCAGAGACGGTTTGTTGTATTTTTCCCTCTATTTTGGATCTTGGCCACTCGCTGTCTGCAGGGGCTGGCTGGCGTCTCACACTGGCAATGGGAGCCTGGCTTCACAGGGAGATTTTTGTGCTAGGAAAAATGACAATGTTTACCCAGAGCGGCAGCGTAAAACCTCTCATACTCCTGCTTTCGCAAGAGTAACTTCAGGGGCGTCAGTGGGCGTGAACCGCCTCTCTCAGCCTGGTGCAAACCAAGGATAACTCCTCTGGGATCAATGGGCCAGACCAAGTGTTCTCAACCTGTGGTCCTCCTCTCCCCTCCCGCTGGCTGCAGAAAGGAGGGCTACAAGACCGGTGCAGGGAGCACGGCAAAGGACTCCTCCTGGGTCCATAGGTGCGGGGGTCCCTGCTGGAGCCAGAGGGAGGGGAGCACTGATCTCCCACCTGCTGGCTGCAGAAGGGAACCACTGCCTATGGACCCAGATGGAGCACATGGAGCTACAGGACACGTGCGGTTTCCCTGCTGCAGCCAGGGGGACGGGAGATCAGCAAGGAGGCAGCCCCCTGGCTGAACTCCTTCCGTCTGGCTGCAGTGGGGAGGGTGGCGGGGGGGCTGCTGGCGGAGCAGCCAGGACCCCGCATGCTTGAGGAGGGGCAGGACTCTAAAAATCAGGGCCTTCCGGTTTGACCCGTACTTAGCGAGCACCCACCGTGACTTAGCTGCCAGGCCGTGTGCTTCAGCATGTAGTGCCAGTCGCCCATCTACACTAGTGCTGGGTCTGTGAGCGTGTGACACACTGTCAGTAACTCGTAGGTGTAAAATAGTGAAAACAAATGAGCACAGGAGCATCCCAATGTTTCGTGTAAATACGCAGTGATTTGTAGTCCTGAATGGTGTGTACCTCAATACATTGTTTAGGAGTTGACAGACTGGGGGCCCTTCTGGGTCGTAAAACTGATACTTGTGGCCCTCAAGCCAAAAAGATTGGGAACCACTGGGCCAGACTTTCCTCTCTTACACCAGTGCCCCCACCCCATTGACTGCGGTGAAGTTAATCCTGATTTACATCAGTGCAAGTGTGATCAGAATCGGGCCTAGCGTCTGTATTGCTTATCCAGCGGCAGAGTCCATCAGCTGGAGATCCCCAGTGGCCGGTTAGCTATTGCATGCTCACTGAGCAGCTGCTGTCTCTCTTCCTGTCCTGTTCCTGAGCTGGGATTGTTGGGAAGGGCGTTGCTGGTGAAGGGGATTGAAATGGTTTCCAAGCTCCTACACCCAGCTGTGGTGTGAAGCTCAGGGAGGGATCCATCCACCACCTCCTGCATTGCTACACAATCCCTTTCCTAACGATCAGCTGGTTAATGATGGCCTTGGTTAATGTCAGCTTCGGACAGGATTATGCTAATAGAATGGGGTTTAACACTAGACAGAGGCGTTTTTAGTTTGACTGGTTTATACAAGCATCTGACGCTCTGTCTAGCATCAGTAAATATGTGCGTTCCCATAGCCGCCCTGCAATAATGACAAGCCCCGTCTGGATGTTAGGCCCTTGTTCCCAGGCTGCTTTCTTCTTCCTGCTGCTATCTTTAACCTTCCCACTCAGAGCCAGGGCTTCCTTGCGCCAGGTCTGATGCAGATTTGAAAGCATACCAATGTCTTCATCCCCAGAACTCCTCTGGGAGTCAGGGTAGCTCTATGATCCCCATTGTACAGAGTGGGCATGGAAATACTAAGTGACTTGCCCGGGGTCATGCAGGAAGCCTGTGGCAGAGCAGAGAATTGAATTCACGTCTCCTGTGTACTAGGCTAGTGCCCTCACTGCTGGACTGTGCTTCCCCCACTCTGTTAAGGCACTGTGAGAGCTATGGCTGAAAAGTGCTCAGTGTTTATTTGTAATGAATGGCCTAGGCCCCCAGTTAAGCCAGGCGCCTAGCTCTAACCATGTGACTAGTCCCATTGACTCATGCGGAGAGTTAGGAATGCCGAGTATCTTGTAAAATCGGGGCCCTAGCTAGCAAAGAAATCTGATAGCCCTTGAAGGCATTAGTGGGGATGGGTGGGGGTCATGTGTCTGTCTCAGCCCGGTGTAAATCGGGAGGAACTCCACTGAAGTTCATAGTTGTGCTGGGGGGAGGTCTGAACTGGGCCCTACAAATTCATCTGGCAAAGACCGCTACTCTGGTCTCGTGAACCTGGCTCCTGGCTCAGCCTTCCCTCGCAGAGGCTGATCTGTTAATAAAATGCCATGCGGCTTGGTTTGGAGAGAAAGTCAACTCTCCTAATCCTCGACCGCGCTTGTGTGTGTTACATCTGGGCAACTTGGCTTTCAGAATTGAAAAATAAATAAAAAAGAAAGCTTGTAAGCCAAAATCAGCGGTGCTGTGTACAGCCGAGTATGTTACGTGTCACGTATAACCCAGTGAGAGAGCTGAAATAATGACCGGGCATGGATTTGGCACCTCTGGCGTGTGCAAAGTGAGCATGGAAGGGTAGATTGTAGCAGGAGAATCAATCTGCAGGAGGATGTAAGGTAAAGCAATCTCCCTTCACCCACCCCTGCATGCGGTCTCCCACACACATGTATAAGCGTAGAACTCCATTGACTTCAGTGGAATTTTTTCCTGCTGGGTCTTGTGTGACCTTGGAATCAAACCCTGAATTCCTGCCTGTTTTTCTTTGTCAAGAATGAAGGTGAAGGGAAAAAAATGGGAGGGAGCTGACGCAATGGGCAGAGAGAAAACCAGCAATGTGTGTAGATGGAGTAGTAGAGCAGCCTGTGTGTGATAACACTCTGCATTTCAGCTGCTGTTCTCATCCTCACACATCTCAAGGCACTTCTACAAGCATTTATTAAGTGATTCTCACGGCTCCCTGTGAAGTAGGTAATCTCTTTGTTTAAAGGAGGAATCCAAGACACAGAAAAGTTAGTTACCCAAGCTCCTGCCGCAGCACCGCTATAGAACACAGGAGTCTTGACACCCTGTGCTTTGTTCTGATCACTAGACCACATTGCCTTTCAATTAGCTGAAGCTCAACTGAAGAACACAATGTAGGAAAAAGGCCTGAAATGAGACAGAAAATAATAGCACAGGGAGCATTAGATGTTAATACCCGGCTCTTCTACAATGTCCAAGAATTTCAAAGCTCTTTATAAACCTTGATGTGTCCCACTTTTTATAAAGGATTAATAAATGACCAGATGGTTTAATAAATGGTTAATTGGTTGTTATAAAGACCAATGGGTTGCTTATCACCATCTATAACACCTTCTGCTGATGGGCTAATAGCTATCTATAGCACACGCTGCCCATGTCTGTCACATGCTTAGAACATCTGTTCATCATTTATTAAAAGCGACTACAGTATAAAACAGGATCCATTCATGAATTAAACTACATGAAGAGTTTGTTTCCTGAGCCTATACCAGCATCGGGCCACACCTTGCTCTGCCTTCCCCCAATGAAAATCTGAAGTAACTCCTTCGAAGTAAATCCATATTTACAACGGTGAAGTTAAGACCAGAATTTGGCCTAAACCCATAGATTTTAAGTTCGGAAGGGACCATCATGATCTGTGGTCTGACCTCCTGCACATTGCGGGCCACAGAACTTCACCCACCCACTCCTGTAATAGACCCCTAACCTCTGGCTGAGTCACTGAAGGCCTCAAATCATGGTTTAAAGACTTCAAGTGACAGAGAACCCACCATTTACACTAGTTTTGTAATTTAATCTCCAAGGTAAAATTTACCTTACTTCGATTTTGAGGTAACGCCCAGTGTGTGGAGAGGGCTCCAAAATGCGGGACATCCCACTTAATGATTAACAGAGCAGAGGGATGGCTACCGAGGCTTGTCATGAAGGAAACAGACCCCAATTCTGCCTCCTTTATTTGCATGAGTAACCTATATCCGTGCTAGTATCTCCATTAATGTAAATGGGCTAAATCTTTACTCAAGCAAAACTCTCCCTGAAGAATTGTGTGAGCAGCTCAGGATTTGGCCCAAAGGTTTTACTCAGGGGGGTAAGGATTACTTCTGGGAGTCAAGTTTGCAAGTTCAGGTGTCTGGTTTGTAGCTTGCCTGATTCTTTTCTCTCTTATACCAGCTGCAAGTGAGTGACTGGGACACAGTCCCAGAGATTAGAACTGAGTGCACCAAGAAGTACACTGAGTATTTCTCAGTTTGTTCCTGGAGCACGGTGGTGTTTGTTCAAAGCACTCAAACAAAGTTATTTACTGATGACTGTGGGATACAGTGACGGCTGATGATACTCGTAAAGATCCCACGCAAGGTATTCTGAGCTCCTCACAGAGACAAGTTTTCTCTTTAGGGAAAGGTGTGTTTATATTTACCTTGATCACTTTACTTCTGGTCAGTTGTGTCCCAACCTGTTTTGGGCCCCTTGTGTGAGTGTGTGACTGAGGGGAAGCATGGGGGACTAGTGATGGAGGGTTATTTTTTGAGATGTGGATGAGAACTTAAAGTTGATTCTGTTGTGGTTAATTAGTGGCTGAATCTTCAGCAGATGTTAAAAAAGGCTTTAAACCAGTTGAGGACCTGGCCCTGTATGTCATTTGTGCTAGAGCCCAACTCCCCTCTCACTTACCCGTGTAACTCCTCTGAGGGATCTCACATGCCCTACTGTAACTCCTTTGACGTCACTGGAGCTGTGCCTGATTCCCATCATTGTAAGTGAAAAGAACATTAGGCTCTTAGCCCTAATATAATCTTGTTTTAACCGGTGGTATTTTTTTTTCTTTGGGTTGAGATGCATTGACAACTTTTAATACTGACCAGCAAAGTTTCTTTGATGCATTTTTCTTTTCTCGTGTGATCAGGAGGTTTTGTGGGTATTCTTCAGGCGATGTCCAAAACTTGTAAATTACAGACTTAGATTGTAAACTCCTGGGGCTGGGGTTCATCTCTGCTCTGTGTTTGTACAGCACCGAGCACAATGGGGTCCTGTCCACTATCCGGCTCCTATCTGCTACTGCGATACAAGTAATTATGACAGAAGGAAATCTGTGAATGTTTCTCTAATGTTAGCACCTGGCTCTCCACGCTCAGTAACTTTTCAGCCCAACTGAATGCATTTCACCCATCTCCTCCCTGGGTTTTCTCCAGTCGGCGTGCTCCTTTGCATTCCAGTTTGCAACACGCTGTTTACCTCGGAGAGGGCAAGGCTTTGAAAGCTTGGGTACTTTCCCCCATAAATCATCGTCCCAGCTCCCTCCCCCTGTATTATTCGGCGCTGTGTCTGTCCCACGTTCACAGTGCAGTGTTTGAAGGGGCCCGAGGGCTGACTCTCCGCCTGGGCCTCGTTCTGCTTTCGCTTTACACCGGTGTAAATGGGAGTAACTCCCCTGGAGTCACTGGAGCGTGGAACTGGAGGACTGGGCTTGCGGGCTGCAGGGGGGAGCCGGATCCTGCTCTGGCACGAGAAGGACTTGGAGAAGCAGCAGCAGCGGGGCTGATCTACCGCAATTAACGTCGCGGGGGTTCTTCACTGAGGTGAACGCCCCCTGCCCCGCACCCCCGGACCAGGCGGGGGCCCATCGACTTCAGGGGAGCGCCTGGGGCTTTGCCCCCCCCGAGTCCCCGCCGCCCCGGGAAGAGCAGGAGCAGCCGCCCGGCGTGGGAGAATTAAAGGTCCCCTGAGACCAGCCGGGCAGGCCGGTCGTTCTCTGCAGCAGCCAATCACAGCTGGAGCTGCCGGACTGACCACGCCCCTCCGTCCCTCTGCCTCTTCTGATAGGCGAGTGAGCTGAAACCACGCCCCACCTCCCCACAGCTGGGTGAATGGGAGCGTGGGGAGTCCGGAGCTCGGCGCTTTCCGCTCCCGGAGCCCTGGATTCCCGGCGCCGCCGGCCGCGCGGGCAGGCTCAGGGCGGGCGGGCAGGAGCCCCCCCCGGGTGCTGGCTGGGCGATGGCCACCCGGAGCTCCTTGTCCATCCGGATCGTGGAGGGGAAGAACTTGTCCGCTAAGGACATGTGAGTAGAGCCGTCCCCCCGCCCGGGGCCGGCCGCTCGCTGCACGGGGGGGCTCGGCTTGGGCTGGCTCTCGGGGGGCGCAGGCACAGCGGGGCTCGTGGGGGGTGGGGGGGCTAGTTGGCAGGTGAGCCCCGGGGATGCGGGCAAGGAGACCGGCCCCCCGGCAAACCCCAGCCCCCCCAGTGCAACGCGTCCGGGGCATCCTCCGCCAGACCGCCCCCCACCTGCCGCCGCAGCCCCTCGGCTGCCAGCGCGGCCGCAGGACGGTTGCTCCAGCCCGGTGTTAGAGGGCGCGGGGAGCGGGCGGTTGCATCCCCTGTGGCACGCAGGCTGTGCTAGCCCGCCGCAGCCACCCGCCCCGGCCCCGCCTCCGCCTCCAGCACAGGCAGCGTCCCTCGTTTCAGACCCCCGCCGCCCTCCCAGGGTTAGCCCTGCACGCCCACCCGGGCCAGCCTGTTCTGGGGGTTATCCTCGTCCCCCTTCCCCCCACCCGGCCCTTACACACACACACACACCCCTCTCCTGGTGCATGCATGTCTGAGGGGTTATTTCCCCAATAGACCCACATACCTTTCCCATGCAAGCGTGTTCTTACACACACACACACACACACACACACACACACACACACACACACACCCCTCCTGGTGCATGCATGTCTGAGGGGTTATTTCCCCAACAGACCCACATATCTTTCCCATGCATGTGTGTTCATTAGGCTCGTAGCCCAACACACACACATCCCTCAGAGCACACACGTTTTGTGACGCTAGGAGAAAGTAGGGACAAAACACCGTGTCCCAGTACCGTCCTATTCCTCAGGCTTTTTCCCAGACACTGGACTGAAACCGAAAAATCATAACAACATAAACAAAAAAGACTGATTTTTTTTCTTCTTCTTCCTGATTTATTCTTATTTTCCATCCCACCTGACTCCGTCTAGGGAGGGAGAGACGTGACTACATGTTCCTTTTTTTTCCTGGAAGGGGGAGGAGGGAAGAAGCAGTGGCCTAAATGATGGAAAAGGGTTAGCAAATAAATAGATGCGATTTTGCTTCTTATCCTATGGAGGCAATTTGTAACCAGGTTCCCAGTGTAAATCCTTCATCGCTCAACTAAGACAGCCGTCTCCGGAGGCTGTTCGTGTTAAGGAATCAGCCTTCGGGTTGGTGGGGCTGAAAGGCTGCCAGAAAAAAATAAAGAAAAAATCCTCACCGTCATCATGGAAAAAGAATGGAAAGAAACAAGGAAAGAAATGTGACTTCTGAGTGTTTACGGGCCTGATTCTGAAACCAGGTTTACATCAGTGTAATAATGCCACGCCCCTGATTTGCATGAGTTTGGAGGAGGGGAGAACTGGACATTGAGTGTGAAATAGCATTTTAAAAAACCGTTTTGCCTGTGGACTGCATTTGCGGAGAAAAGGGACTGGACAAGCTCACGTTTCAGTGGGGTGGCTGTGTTGTCTAGTGGGTAGGGCGCTTTCTGGAGAAACGGAGCTGTCCCTGGCTCCTTTACTGGCCTTTTGGATGATGCTGAGCCAGTCACTTCCTCTCTGTAAAATGAGGGTATTTGATCTTTATCTTCCTATGGGAAGTGCCTGGAGATCTGTAGAGGGAAGTGTCTTGATCTGTGGGGGAAAAACCCTGTGGGAGGGATGGTAGTTCTTCTGTCTCCAGCTTAGGCTGCTCAGGTTTATACTCTGCAGAGCCAATGAGCAAAGCCCTCCCCGCAGCCCTGTGGTGAGGTTGCCCAGGGGAGGTGGTGCGGGAGACGTTACCATGCAGGCTCTCTATACACCTCTGTGCACTGAGCGGGGCTCTCCAGACAGGCTGTGGGAGCATGAAGGCTTGAAATAGGGCTGACGCTATGAGGGTCCAGCGGGTCGATGCTCCTGCCGGGGGAGTTCCCCAGCCTGCAATGGCAGGTGGAGAAGTGCTGTCGTCACATAGAGGCTGCAAGGTGCAGAAATATCTGTGGAGGGTTGCTAGTGTGTGTCATTTGGGGGACTGAACCCCGTGCAAACTGTTTGGGAAATTTTTCTTCTCATCTGGGTTCCATATGCTATTTTTGAGCGTTGGCTGCTGCTCTCCTACGTGCTGTAGGGGTGACGCGTTGGGCTGCCATGGCGTGCGTCTGTGTCTCTGTACTTCCCGCTCGCTGGCAGGCTGCCCCAGGTGGAGGGAAGCACCTCCATCACGCTTCATCTCATGCAGCAAATACCAGGCACTGCGTGGAGATGCAACAGCCACTAGAACAGCTGCAGGCCCCTTAACCTTGGATGGAGAAGAATAACGGTGATTCCAGAGGATCCCCTTCAGAAAGTTGGGCTTAGTTCTGGTGAAGGATTGTCTGGTGGTTAGGGCACTAGCCTAGGGCTTGGGAGATCTGGGTACAAATCCCTGCTCGGCTCCAGACTTGCTGTGTGAGCCTTGTCACTTGGTCCCGGTGCCATAGGTGCACCCCTGTGAAACGTGGACGACAGCCCTGCCTGGCCTCACAGTGGGTTGCGGGGCTAAACACATGAAAAGAGGGAGGTGCTCGGATACTCTAGAGCTGGGGCCGTGTCGGTACCTTAGGTAGACACACGGGGGTAAGCAAGAGCTAATCCAGGAGGAACCCTACTGAAGTCAGTGGCCCTTACCCCTGCGTGAGATCAGAATCTGACCCAACCTGCTTTAACTTTGAGGGTGGCAGAAGATGTGTCATGGGACAGGCGTGAGTCTGTCGACCTCTGCGGCAGAGCTTTCTCCTGGCGGCACCGGCACCCTGGGAACTAAAGTTAAGGACAGGATCCCACCCCTTCGCCTTGGATCACACCATGGTTCCCAATACTTTGGGTGAAGTTACTGGGTTCTAGGTTGTTGGTTTTTTTTTTTTTTTAAATCACTCTTCTGATTAAATCCATTGAGCCAATGTAAACCATCATAGCACCACCGAGAGATGCTGCTTTACATCTGCGGAGGATCTGGCCCATTCTAGTTGTGGTGCACCTGCTCTGCTGATGTAAATCTGGAGTAACTCCATTTGTTCTGGCTGAATTACTCTGGATTTACAGCAGGATTTGGCTCTGATCCTTGCACCCAGCTGTCACTCGCTGGGCTGAATCTGCAGCTGGTATAAATGCCAAGTCATTGGGACTGCGCTGTCTTAAGCCTGCTGACGATTGGGCCTCACTTCTGTAAACAGACTCCAAACCTCAGCTGCGTGTACAGACTGGCAGCTCTGGAGTAACTGATCCACGAGGCTGCCAAAAGCCATATGGACGGGCTGCTGTGGTGTCCAATTCAGTCCACAGGGCACCCTGACATTTTAGGCTGCCTTCTCGTTAATATATTAATGTGTTTTGCCTTCTCAGATGCCTGGAGTGAAATCCACTCCCCAGGCAGCACGGACAGAGCCTTGCCGTGGCTTGTCTCCGGCTCTGTGTTGGCTTCATTGGCCCTCTTGGTGTTTGTCTTCTGTCTGTGTTGCTAAATGCTTTGAGGAGCCACTGATGGGACCATGAATCCCAAGGGTTCGAGGCCTTTGACGGCTCAGTTGAGAGGCTGGGCTAGTGATGGTCTGAATCCATGAAAATAGAAGGAGGAAAAAAGCTCTAAAATTGCCACTGGGCCTTCATCTGGATTTGCCCTGGCACTGTTCTGCCCCAGCTGCAATCACTTCGGAGGTTGTAAAAGTCTTAAGGCCTTGTTTTCCTCTCCCTTCCGCCAGCTTTACTCCAGTGTGACTCCATCAGAGTCAATGGATTTATTGCAGATTGACACTGGTGTAAATGCGAGGAGATTCCTGCTCTTGGTGGCCAGGTGTGAATGCAGGATAACTCCATTTAAATCAGTGGGTCGTTCTGTATGTACTCCAGAGTAGCCAAGTGCAGAATTTGGGCTAAAATAAGTAGCTGCTCATGGATACAATGCAGGGATGGTGTAAGGAAACTCTGCCCATAAGTGTGCGTGAGTCTCTTCTCACACCACAATAACGCCATAGACGTGAGATGAGTTTACTCAGTGTGAAGCGGGTGTGAGACATGAATCAGACCCAATAAGTGCATGGATCCAGCTTCCACAGGAATCTGAATAACCCCAAATGCCTCCTATTCAAGAGATGCTTAAACGTGGCCCCAAATTTTCTCCACATTTATAACGGGAAAACATCATTTTCAAGCGAACAATCTCTCCTGGACCTATTTGCAGCCTAGACTTCGGGGCACTGAGGACTTGAAACTGACTAAACCAGAGTGAAACAGACACAATTGATTTCCTCCAAGCCAAGGAAGATGTTTTATTTTCCTGCGGAGAGCTATGAGCAGCGGCAAGTGAACTGGGTTTTTAACACACTCTCCATAATCTAAAGTCACGTTAGGAGCACAGGGAAAGAAACGTGTACTAGTTCCTCAGCCAATGCAAATCAGCAGGGCTCTGGGGGAGTCAATTTAGTTATGCTGATTTACACTACTGAGGTTTTGGCCCTGGGATTTTAAGGTTGACAGTTTGCCTTTGGGTAAACTCCAACTGTTTTCTTAAATTGGAAGCTCTGTGGGGCAGGGACTGGCTTTTGTTCTGTGTTTGAACAGCCCTCATCCTTATGGGGTCCTGGACTACTAAATCCTATGGTAATATGAATATTACCCATCGATAATAAGCATTATCGATGGGTGATGGCAGTGCAATAAGTGAATCATCTGGCTGTAGGGTTTGTGTGTGTGATATGTTTATAGGGAAACACCACTCCACTGCTGTCCTATGTACCAGATATGTCCTCAGTACATCAGCTCACCTTTACATCCATATTTCCAAATGCAGCCCCTATTTTTGGGTGCCTAGCTTGAATCGCCTTCTGTGGGCCCTGTTAAAAATCCACAACTCCCCTTGACTTCACCGGCATAGTTGGATCAGGCTTAAAAGAGGGATTTGGACAATATGCAAGCTGGGCAGCTCCCTGTTTATGGGGTGAGTCTATGATTTGCTCCTGCCTTAACCAGGACAGAGCACGCACGCTCCTAAACTATCTGGCTGTACCTGAGTCATGCTTTTCCATTCTGGCTCTGCTTCATCCTGGGTTTGGCATGTGTCTGGCACAGGAAAAAACAGCTTGAGGGCCCTGTGGCAGGTGGAATCTGCTCCTGCCTTTCTGGGAAGAGTGACTCCGCTTGCCGGCTGGGAGCCCAGTGGGCCTTGCCAGCTGGCTGCCCTAACGTAATTGGGTTTCTTACTTTCAACAGTTTCTGGGGGCGCCCCAGGAAGGCACCTCTCGGGAAGCTATTTCTAGACTGCCTGTAGTAACCTGCTGCATCCATGCAAACGCTTCCTCCTGCCCCTGGGGAGATGGTACATGTCCTTTAAGCAGTCAAGCTGCTGCCTGTTTATTGTTTAATTGTGGATGATTCAGTGGTATTTGATAGTGGGGGACTCTTAGCAACCAGAAATAGCATGGACAGGTGTTTGGAGAGCTTCCCTCCCCACACCTCTGCCAGCTCAGTGCTGTCCTGAGCTGCAATACACCCTTTGTTAATCCAATGCAGCTCAGTCTGGACCTGCAGCACGTCTCTGCCAGTTCAGTACAGGTTCCCTACGGTCATCAGCTGGGGTGTGGGCAGTCGAGCCTAGTGGTTGGAGCAGGAGTGGTGTCAGAAATCCAGTAACCAGGGCCAAGGGGTCAGGACTGGAATCAGGAACCCAAACCAGTGGTCCGAGCTGGGGTTAGGAATCCAGTAACAAGAGCCATGGGGTCGGGGAAGCCAAAGCTTAGAGATGGAGTCGGGGACGCAGAGCTGGAGCTGACTGGACAGGAAAGGAGCCAGGCTGGGAACAAGGCAGGATCAGGCCTGGAGCAGAGCAAGGAGCCGGGCAGGCACGGGGCCGATCACAGCTGCTGGCGTGTGCGTTGAATAACCAGAGTGGTTCTCAAGCTGCGCTGTGTTCACAGTGACGGGGCAGGTGCAGCTGGCAGGCTTGACTCCTGACACCTACCCAGCTCTGCCCATGCACCGTAGGCCAGGCTGGCAGCATCTCCTGCTTCTCAAGGCCCATTGAAGTAACTGCGAGTCCTTCTTTTGGCTTTCATGGACTTTGAATCGGACCCCAGCCGTCAGACCCCTGCCCACTGCTAGGACCACGCAGCTCCGTTCGAGTCTTCAGAACGTCTGCTGCATCTGTCCTGGCCTCCCATGAGCGGAGGCCACCATGTGTGACGCTCTGGGCTGGATCCTGCCTGGGGTCCATGCACGGTTCATTCTGACCCGCTCCGGGCTTTGGAACCTTTGGCAGGGAACGGCCATTGCACTAAGCCACGGCCCTGTAACTCCTGAGGGCTGACAGGTTTGACCCTGACCCCTTGCATTCCCCTGTTGTGCCATTCCACAGAGGTCCATGGAAGGCTGGGCACAGCGCGCTCAGCGGCTCAGCAAGGGGGTCCACAATGGCCCAGGCTAGTGCCATCCGGGCAGTTGAAATAACTCCTAGCTAGCCCTCGTCCGGCCGCAGATGAACAGAGGCGGTCAGAGCAGTGGGGTGTGGCTAATTCTTAGGGTTATGTCTATGGACAGCTGTCCTCGCAGGGTCGTCCTGGTGCCGGCACGCATGGGACGATAAAGTTTTGCCCTCCTGCTTAGCTAGCGCGAATGTAGACCCCGGCATCGAAGTCTCATCCCTGAGATGAGCAAAGGCCGGTTCTGTTTGCTGGAGTTGCTGGCACTTGGTGCTCGCTGCAGGTCTCTGAGTGCTTTGCAAACGTTAATGCGCTAAGCCTCCCATCTCCCAAGGAGGCAGATATCCCCACCCTCGCAGAGATGAGGAAACTGAAGCACACGACTGGGGAATGAATGGTACGATTCATGTAGCAAGTAGCAGAGCTGAGAAAGGAACCAGGTCTTCTGTCTCCTGTTTGCTTCCCACTAGACGTGTTCCCTGAGGACCCATGACTCTTAATGATCTCGCCCTCCATGTACACCGGAGTCCATCTGTGTGTGTCCTCCTGCATGTGACTGGAGACACCTCGGCCGGGCTTTCCAAAGGAGGAGTTAGGTGCCCAGCTCCCTCAGGCCCTAGACGCTGGTTTCGGTTTTAGGCTGCTCTTGTCGGTCTGCAGCTGTGCTGTGTGGGGAGAGGCTGAGTGGGGTGCAGGATATACGCACGGGGGCGGGTTGTGTTTCTGTCTCTATCCCAGTTAGATACCTGTTTGCTAGACAAGGCTTGCAAAACTGAGGGGAGATGGTGGTTCCAGAAAGGAAAGGAAAATCTGTTTGTTTGGGTTTTTTTCACTATCTTCATGGAGAAAGTAGGCAAACGGATTCTGTGTCTTGGCTAGTAAATTTTTAATGATTTTGCAAAGTTGCATCAGCCTGGTTTTTTCCTTTAAAGGTGGCTTTCAAAGAATGGTGTGTACACGCTCGTGTGTGAGGAACCCAGTGTGGGCTCCTATTTACTTTTTGATATAGTTTTATTTTTCACTTTTGTTGGGTGTGGATTGTTCACATTGAAAGTCTCCATCTTGTCCACCCTTTCTGGAAGACACTGGCCGTGTGTGTATACGCTAGGGGAAAAGGTGTCTTTTTAATGCGTGATAGTTAACACCCAGTATAAAATCTCTGTGCATTCAAGGCGAGTTGTAGTGTTGACATGTCTTAGCGGGCTGAAGCAGACCCTGTTAACACTACAACTTGCTCTGTCTCCACTAGGATTTCATAACAAGTGCTGGCTAAGGTGTTAAAAAGCCTCCTTTTTCCTTGTGTAGACATGGCCCTAGTGAAGACAAGGGTCACCTAGGGGTACGCTGTAACAGGCCAGCCTGCCCCTTTCCAGGCCAGATGTCTGGCACCCGTCAGTCCTGTCCTGCTACCTCTGTGCAAGGTGTGGGATGTAAAAGGAGGAAGAAGAATTGGGGAAGGCGTTTCTGGGAGAAGGCTGCCTGCATTCCCCGGGGGAGGGCAGCAGGCGGGCTAGAGCAGCTGAGGGGGGAATTCTCCTGTGACTAGCTCTGAGGAGAAAGCCCAGCAGTTGAGGGCTGGCTGTGGGGGGGGGATAGAAGTGAGACGTCTCTGCTAGGAGACAGAGCTAGGAAATGGCTGAGGACTCTGGCCTCCTAGGGGTCTCAGATCGGAGGGTGGACCTGAGCCAGCTGGTTGGGTTGACTGGAGCCAGACAGTGGGACAGTCGGCGGCAGCCCTTCTTCCGGCTCTGGCAAAACCTCCTGCTGAGGTTCTGGCTGCACTTTCCCCTGCACCTCCTCACGTTCGCACCCGCTACCTGCGGCCCCACAAAGTCGCAAAACCTCCCTGTCAACTTCCTCCTGGTGCTGGCCGAGCGGGGCGTCCGCAAGAGCAGCAGCAGGAGGAAGCTGGGGGGGAGGGAGGCGGGGGCTGCTCTGTGGGTGGGGAGCTGGTTTCTGGTTCCTCATATCAGATCTGCGGCAGAGCCTGGTTGGGTGGCGTCCACTGGCTCTTGGGACTCTCTGAGGAGCCCTGGGTGCTGAGTGGGGTTCTCTGCTCAGTGAGCCCCTGTTTTGTTCCCCCGGTCGTAATCTGCCAGCTGGGCTCTGTGGTTCCTCCGCCATTTGAAGGTCCACCCATCCCAGGACCCACAGTAGGTCGGCTGGGGAAGACCTTTGCTGCCGGGAGCCCACCTGTAAGGAAGGACAGCGGGGCTGGAGACTCTGCTTTGATGATGCTCATGGACCTGGACTCAGTGTCAGCCCCGAGGGGGTTGCATGGCGGGAAGTGGTGTGGCTGGTGAGTCCAGTGGCCTCTATGGCGAAAGTAGGCTGAAGATGGTTGTGGGGCTCCTGAGGTGGAAGCGCTGTGGTACCAGGTCTCACCAGGAAGGGGCGCTCCGGGACGGTGAGTCTTGGAACGTGCGTCTCCACATCGAGCAAAGGCAGGACTGTAACTTGGGAAGGCTAGTTTAAACCTCGCTAAAACAGGGAAGACCAGATTGGACGTTGCCAAGGTCAAAAACACGTAGAAAACCCCTGGTGGGCCTTCTACATCCATCACAAAGACAGGGCAGAGCCTCCCTTTGCAGGTCACCTTTGACCTCGCTTCTAGGTCTGCTTTCTCGGTAAGCCGGGGGGCTTTGGAAATCAGACGCCTTATAAAGAAAACGTGGCGCTGTTGTTTTTTTTTAGGACTGCTCCTGTGTCCTGTTAAGCAGCCGTCTGCCTGGCAGTCAGGAAAACGCCAGCATCCTTAGAGTTAATGGTGGAAAAACCATCAGTGCAAAAGGAGCTCCTGATGCTCTTTCGGTGGTGCTTTGTTTCCCAACCCGAGCCGGGAGTCCTGGCTCATTTAGCTCCGGCAATGATTAACAAACCCCAGGCACGGGAAGCTTCAGGCACCAGAGGCTACGCACACAATTCAGTCCTGGCATTTCATTATAAAACTGTCAGCCTCCCCTGAGGATCTAGGGCTGCCCATAAACAATGGGACATCAAAACCTGCTGGGAGGGAAGCGGAGAAATGGCATCGCTCCAGCTAGGTTCGACCAGCCGCCTTTTGTGCTAACGTCTCCGGCTGCAACCGTGTTATTATTTTTCTGATTGCTTTACTACGGCATTCAGATGAAACGCCTGCTCACCCGGGATCTTTCTAAGGTGCTTATGGCCCCCACCTCCCTAGCATCTGCAGTGTAGTTATCCTCTCCATAGCCTTGTCAGGCAGGGAAGTGCTATTATCCTTCCCTCGTCTGCAAGAGGCACAGACAGACAGACCAAGGCCACGTCTACACTATGGCGCGACAGTGTCATGGTATAGTAAACCATGGGTGGCACGTGACTCCTGCCTTTGGCAGGGGGACACTGGCGCTTGGACCGTACCCCTGCCTTGCCCCCCCCCCTCCCCAGGCCCTGCCCATGCACCACCCCTGCTCCCACTCAACCCCCTCCTCCAAGGTCTCCCCCCGCCTGCTGCTGGCGCCTCTCCGCCCCCTCCCTGGAAGCTCCCCCGCTGCTCGCGCCTCTCGGTGGTTTAGCATGTCCCCAGCGTCGTGTTGGACAGGACCATTGCACCACTGCACTCTGGGACTTCCAAAGCACCGAACTCCTAGAGGCCAGCTGCAGGGTGGAGTCTGCTGAGCCAGGGCAGAGCCAACGTTTCTGGCTTCCCACCTGCAGTGGGGTGGAAGAACATTGTAGGTGGTGCCGGTCCCGAGCTGAAGACTTGGCGTCAGGCATTGCAACTGGAATTTACCTCCCAGCCCGTGTGAAGTTACTGGGGATGTCCAGGCATTCTCCGGGCCTTGCAAAACCTAGAGTGAAGGGGTTGCAGAAGGTGGCAAGGTCCATTTGTGTATGTAACCTGACCCAGTCGCATTCAGGGATGGAGGGCGGGGCAGGCGGATCAGCTGAGTAGCTCAGGGCGCTGGGACTAGTAGGAACTGCCTGAGGCATTTCTAAAGGGAGGAGATGGTGGGCTGTGGCCGTTTACAAGGAAATCAGCCCCTCCAGGGCTCTGTGTGGAGCTTCCTTGTGTCCCTGGTGCTCCGGGATGGGACTGAGCCCATCTCACCTGTGCGGAAGCTGTTTCAACAAGTTTGGATTTTCCAAATGCTTGAGTAGAGCAGCGAGGCTAGACGGGATGGAAATGCTGACGACAGGCGGCAACGCTTGATCTATGGCTTACCTCACGGGTCTGGGTGTCCGCGGTCCTGGCTTCTGGCCTTGGCTGTGCCGCTGGTGTTCGGTAGGTATCTTTATTTTGTTGTTTGCACTGCAGTAACGCCTAGGAGCCCTGCTTGTGGACCGGGCCCCCATGGTGCAAGGCGCTGTACTAACACGAGTCGCTTAACCACTCCATCTCAGACATTGGTGCTGGGGGCCATCTAACCTTTATAAAACCCCAGACAGGTGGTGTCCCCACCTGTGAAATGGGGGGTGATACATCACCTAGTCCTCATAACCCAGCTGTGGAGGGAGGTCAGTATGTACAGCCCTTAGAGATCCTTGGATGCAGAGGGTCCTGTAAAAATGCAACATGTAACTACTGTGCTGTGGATTTAGAAAGCCTTGGGAGGTTTATATTTGAAGCATGATCACCTGAGCTAAAGTCCCCAGGAGAATTGTCAATGGTGCATGATCTAGGGCCAGACGCTTAAGTGGTGGAAACTGGGGTAGTCCTGCTGACCTCAAGGAACCTACAATGGTTGAAACCAGCTAGGAGCTGGTCGTTAATATCTAACCTGGTGTTTGTAAACTTGTAATCCACGGACTAGCTTGCCCATATGTGGCATTCCCTATATTCCTTGCCTACTTAATAGTTGGTGTAAGGCAGGAAGCGTTGTCCGCAGCGGCATGTATTTAACAGAATTCGATCCACTGATTTCATGTAGAAAAATCCTGTCTGGAATGCAGTCGTAGCTCATTGAAATGCTGGGAGACACACATTCTTAGCGACCTGAAATTACTTCCAGCGAGACACACACACAGATTCAAATTATCGGCTCCCCATAAAATGAAATTGCTTTGGAAAATGTGTTGTCAAATAACCGAGAATGTAAACGAGGCAGGAGCAGAGAAAAAACGATGCTGGTAACAGGACAGAAAAGAAATGTCTTTAAAATAAATAAGGTCAGTTTATTTATTTGAGAGGTCTGCTTTGGGAAGAACATGGGCATTGCCAGACTGGATCAGAACCAGGGTTCATCCAGTCCAGTGACCCGTCTCTGACTGTGGCCAGCACCAGAAGCTTCAGAGGAAGGCGTAAGAGCCCCATCATACCAGGTGTGGGAAAATCTGCCCCCCATGTTAGTCTCATCTTAGTCTAATAGTTCGAGATTGACTCAAGCTCTGACGCAGTAGCCTTAAGAGACCTTCCAAAATTATTACTACTTAGGTGTAATATTATCTATGTTTCTATCCTATCCCTTTCTGAATGTTGTGACGTTCTTGGCCTCTGTTATTTACTGTGGCAGTGAGTTCCACAGATTTTTCAGAAAGTATTTCATTATCGCTTTTGGGCTTCCTGCCTTTTGATGTCACTGGGCGTTCCCGTGTTACGAGACAGGGAGAACAGAAATTCCTGATCCACTTTACTGAGCCCAGCCCTGTTGGAGGAGAGGGAATAAAAATAGTTCAGTTCAGTCTTTTGTCCTCGCTAGCCCCTTTCCCCTGAAGATCCCAAAGCACTTTACAAACATGAAGGGGTCACTTTTCAAACTGGGGTGCCCACATTTATGCTTTTGAATCCATATTTAGCCACCTGGATACTGGTTTGGGGCCCAGGACTGGTTTCTAAGGTGGCACTTGGGTGTCTCAGCATAGATTTAGGTGCTGTAACTTGAGGCGAGGTTTTGAAAACAGAGCCGTGCTGAGCTCGGCCTCCCCTCCCGGTTGTGAGGTGGGCGTGAAGCCCGAGACATACCTAATAGAGGCAAGAAACCACAGTAAGGCTAACGCCGTGTCTCGACACTCCTGCTCTAGGACCGCGCCCGGCTCAGCGGCACGGGTGTTAGCGGGGCACGCGCTCTCTCGCTCACTCACACGGTGCTGAAAATGGCTGCCGGGCCTGGAGAGCTGACTGCCTTCGGGCTCCTGCCAGTGCCGCTGAGCTGATGTGGGTGTCGGCTCCCATAGCTCCCTGTCTGCGGGGACCCCCCCTCCCCACCCCCCATCCCTCCCCACAGGTGGCAGCTTTTGCTAATCTGGAGAGTAAGTTTTGCGGCAGACCGCGCCTGAGGGCAGAAAACTAAACCCAGCAGAAAAGCAGAGTTGTGTGTGCGTGCGTCTGTCCGTCCGTCCCCCACTGTTTGTGTTAGCCTGTTATCAGGGGATTGGCGTATCAGCCACTAATGCTCCTTGGCAAGAACTAGCCTTTCTTGTGGCTGCGGGAATTGTTGCTTCAGCTGCCAAGGGTCAGGACAGTTCTGCTTAGCGCTGTGCTTGGTGTGTTCCTTCTCCCCCCGGCCCCTCGCTTCTTTCCTGTAATTGGAAAGCATCGTCTAAATGGCAAATGTGCCGAAGAGGCTGAATTTACCACTGGCCTGTTCATAAAACCATTTCCCTGTTTTATGCTGGCTCCAGGCCACCGAGCAGCAGGGCGCTACGTAGCAGGGCGCGGGGTTTCCTCAGCTGGTGTGTTCCTCTCGCCTGCGTTAGGGTGACTGCCCCCAGCGCACTGGAACACATGGCTGTTTTCTCTCTCTTTCTCCCTGTCCGGACCCCGTAATAAGCCAGATCCAAAGCCCATTGAGGCTTTGGGTCAGGCCCATAGTATGTGCCTTCTCTGTACGGTGACGATCAGCAGGGTGTCCGAGCGCCCGCACTGGTTCCTCCAAACTCTTTCCCCTCCTTGGCTGTGCTGCACCCTGCTGGGGGCATCTCTCCCCAGGGCAGCGATGGCGGGAGCAGATGTGGCCTCGCCTCGTCTAGATCTGCTTCCCTTCCCGCTGATCATGCCGTTGGTCCGCAGAGGGGCAGCCTGCGGGCTGGCCTGCGTGGTGAGGGAGAGCGCTACCCAGTGGAGACCAGGGGGAGGCGCTGCTGTGCAGAGTGGTGCCGTTTGAGAAGATGGGTAGCAGAGGGGCACTGCGTGGACCACAGACGTTGTGCGGCAGGACTGCACCTTACTGCGAATGGGAGAGAATCCCGATGAAACGTACCAGGCCTGGCAGCCTGTCCTGGGTCTTTAGGGCTTCGCCGAAGTGACGCTCCCTTGGTTTGAACAGCGAGTTACCTTGGGAATCCGTTTATGCCGTGAGAGCTGCCAGGGCAGGCACACCCTTGCCAAAGTTGCTTGAAGGAGAAGTAAAGGGGTCTGCCGCCTGCAGGCAGCTCCGCATTTGTCTGGCCACATGGCCTCACAAAGAGCTGTAGGTCCTGGTTCCCCTGAAAGCTGCATCCACACCTCTTTAAAGAGCTAATGCTCTTTTAAATCCCAGGGCAAACCGAGTCTGAGTTGTGCTGGGAAACGCAGAGGACTACAGCAGGGCCTGGACGCTGGAAGGGATCCAGCCTCAGCCCATGCGTGTCACTGAAGAGTCCCAGGGCAGTGTTCGCAGCAGGCCAGCTGATGGCTTTGCCACAGAGCAGGCTGTCTGCAGAAACTGACTCGGGTTCCCCCCGTGGCTCCAGGCCAGCAGGCTGGTCTTGCAGAATAACTTCTGGACGTGCTCGTGCAATGAAACCCCCCATCCCTGGGTCGGATAGAGGTTGGCAGAGATCCCCAGCTCCATTTAACAGAGGGGCCCGTGCAGCTGTCAGATGGGAGTGACTTTCAGTCAGTGCTGATCTGGGCCATCTATTAGCCAGCGACCGAGGAAGGAAAGGTCTCGTCCCTTATTCTGCTTCCTAGGCAGCGTTTTATTTGTGGGCTGGTATGTTCCTTTCGTGTCTATTTCCGAATGAAGAGCACCTAGTTCAAAGCAAATTGTTTGGCCTGGAGATCTGCAGCCCAGCTTCCTGAAAACTCAACCCTCCAAGTCATCCAGCTGGATGAAAACTGTTGGAGCAACAAACTAACGCAGGATACAGGGCCGGATCCAAAACCCTCTCAGATCAGTGGGAGTCATTCCATTGCTTCCAGTGGTCTTTGGATCAGGTCCATAGTCCCCTGATGGAGAATGTGCCCGTTCCTACTGATACCACACTTTGCTCTTCGGCCAAAGACCAAGCACTGTACATCTTAAACTGGGTTATTTAACTTCTGATGAACTCGGTCCCAGTTCAGTTCTGCCATAAAAACTCGGTTGGAAGGAGCCGGTGGGGGAATGTCACTCTGATGACTCAAACAGGTCCCTAGGGAGCAGTCAGCCACAGTGCAAGGCGTTCTGGAAGGGAAGGGGGTTAGATTACAAGTTCAAGAAGCCGGAAGCCTTGGGTCTCTAAATAAAGCTGTGCAATTGCTGGGCTGACGCGCCGCAGCTTGTTGGGCTATTTTCCCCCCATGCTGACGCGTTCAGTGGGAATTCCGGCTATGACGCAAACCTTGAAGGACGCTGAACAGCGTGTCCTAATGTTACAGGTTTTCTGGCAGCTGCTCGCACTGGTCAGCGCTCTCCTTTTCCCTTGGAGTTCTGTGCCGTGGTGTTACTAGAAGATCCCGAGTCTGCATGCCAGAAAGATCTCATCCATTCCTTTACGCAGAAATCATTCACCGGGCAGCACGACCTAGCTCCTGAAGTTCAGGAGGTCGGGTCAGCTCCAGGTGAATTAACCCCAAATCCAGGCCATTGGCTGCCCCACTGGGGCCTCCTCCTTCAGGGTACCCAGTGGGGTAGGGCATAAGGATTTCTCTCCTCCAGGGCGTGCCGGAAGCCCCCTAAAGTCCATCCCTGGGGAGCTGTGGGAGTCTGTGTGGCTGTTAGGAACATGGGTGGGCCAGGAGCATGTGTTGAGTGTAGCCGGATGTGTTACATCCCCCAGCTAGAGGATCCATATGACAGGCTGTGGTGAATGGGGGTGTTCTCAGGACACCTGGGTTCAATGTTGGCGCAAGATAAACTCCAGGAAACATCACCGATCTTAACTTCCCCATGCAGTTTGTCCAGTGGGGGAAGGACCTAGTGGGTGGCATTCTCTGAGCCCCCAGGACTTGGGCGACTGGTGCTGGGTCCCACTGGGCTTGAGTTGGCTCCGTGTCTCCTTTTTGCTGCCTTGGCAGTGAAGGAAGCAGATGCATCCCTTCCAGCATCCCGCAGCACTAATCCCCTGTGTCTCAGGCCGGCCGGTCGCAAGCAGCCAACCCCTGAAGGGAGAAGTTGGACAGGCTCAGATCCGGTGAAAGGGAGGGGTTTCTTCCTCCCCTGTTGTGGAGAAAAGAAAATGTTTTAAAAAAAAACCAAAAAAAAAAAACCCCACAACTCTTCTTGGCAGCCAGAAGGACTGAGAAATTCCCAACCAGGCACCTCTGGGTTTAGAAGGAAGCCAGGGTTTGAGATTTATTCTCCTAGTGCGTGGTGCCTGAGAGAATGCACCACTCAGCCTGGATCCGTTCACGTGATTTTTTTCAGTCCAGATGCTATCAGTTGAGAGTGCGTGCGTCGATTTCTAAGGCCAGAAGGGACCATTGGACCATGTAGTCTGTCCCTGTATAACACAGCCAGAGTTTTTCCACCTAGTACCTTTGTGTTTGACTAAAGCCTCCAGAAAGACACCCAGCCTTCATTTGGAGACCTCAAGAGATGGAGAATCCACCCCTTACTTCCCTTGGTTTACAGGACTCTTCTGTTCATTTTATTTTCTAGGGGGATCAGGGGGCCAACAACTGATACCTAGTTGATGTGCCTCCAGTGCTTAATTTGTGCCAGGTTTGACCCAGCATCTCTAGGCTTGGCAGTCCATAGGCCCAGGATCTCGGGGCATGCCATGGCAGTTATGAAAGCAAAAAAATCGCTTGAGCCCTGGCATGTCTTTCGTTACAAATTAAGCCCTGCATGCCTGCTCCGTTTCCCATCTGACCTGCTCCGATTAGTTTTACTCTCTTTATTATTTGCATCGCAGTAGAACCTAGATCCCTCCCCCTCCCCCCAATATTAAGATCAGGCCTGGAAGAGCTGTTCTGGAGCTAGGAAGGTTGAGTACAGCAGGGAAGGCGGTAATCGGTAACGAATTTTACCTCCCGCTGTCCCGAAAAAGAGCCGATACAAGCACACAGCAAGTATCAGCCCTTCCTTCGAGGCGGCAGTATTGCCAGCTGTAAACATTCAAACACCAAGAGTCAGGCCTCAAAGAAGTCGAGATTGGTTTAAAAACCATGAGATTAAGGAAAAAAAATACTGCAAAACCCAAGAAGCAGAGTCTCATCCTGTCACACAACATGCCTCTGCACCCCTGGTGCTAGCACTCCAGGGGTGCGTCTAACCACCCGTGCCAGCGGAGCTCCAAGCCCGGGTCTTCAGACTCAGACTCACGCTACGGCACTAAAAACGGCTGCATAGACGTTCTCGCTTGGGCTCTGAGCCTGGCCCCGGTGGGTTTAGAGCCCAAACCCCAGCCCAAGCAGGAATGTCCGTGCTGCTTTTTTTAGTGCTGTAGCATGAGTCCAAGAGTGTAGGTGTGGGCTCTGAAACTTGCTGCCACGGTGATTTTTTGCTGTGTAGCCGTCCCCTTAGACAGACAAGTGGACACTGACTTGCATAGGAGGGAAAGACCGCTGTGAGCGAAGTGCGTTCTTTCCCTCGTCGCTAATGTGCTTAGAAATTCTGCGGGCAGTGCAGTCCGTGCTAACATGGGGCATTTTGTGTTCGTTTTCCAGCACGGGCAGCAGTGACCCTTACTGCATCGTGAAGATCGACAATGAAGACATCATCAGGTATCTGACTCATCCGCTTGCGCTCTCATTCACGTGGTCTGGCGCTTTCTCTCTGTGTGCCGGCCCTATCCTCAATTGGTGTAAAGCAGATTAGATCTGCTGACTTCCGACACAGCTAGGCCGGTTTACACCAACTGAGGCTCTGATCCTGTTTCTTTTTTTCCCCTTGAAGCACTCCCTTGGAGCAAACTTTAATTTCTTCTGCATCTCTAGAATGTGCTTTCCAGGGGATCATCTTGTATATCCTGAAACTTGCAAAGCCACCAATCCCAGGCCCCGTGCAGCTTGGCACAGTTCAGAATGTTTGCCATATATCACATTTTTAAAATAGTTTGCTGTGGTGTTAGGATGTTAGGCGCCAGTGATCAGAGAAACTTTTCCTTTCCATGTGAAATGAACTTTGGGGCGACTCTGAATTTTTCCTTCTCCTGATTAGAGATGAATGTCGTGTTGATTTTGGAACAGCTGGTGGAACTGTCAACTTTTTTTAAGCTGTAGATTTTATTTCCAATGCCCCCAGATGACTCTGTAAACAAGAAGGAGCTATCAGAAATCCTATTTCCCGTCTCATGTTTGCCTCCTGTCCTCTCCAGCATATTTTCCTTTGTCTTGAACTGAGCTGAAGTGAACTTGATGTTTTGTTTCCCAGTGTCTCAGGATCCAGGACAAGCGTAAGGCTGAAAAGTGTGCTTGTAAAGTATGCTAGCTACTTTATGGTAGAACGATAGAATCCCAGTGTAGACAGGACAAGTTTAACACGTTGAACTTGGCTTCCCGCAAGGATTCAGATCAGCTAACGCATGTGTAAACTACAACTCACCGTGTCTGCACTAAGAGTTTGACATGCGTTCGCGATCACTTTTAAAAAACGCACCTTTTTTTACTAGTGTAGACAGGAGGGTCCGGGGGACTGTTGTTAATGGGCACGTCCAAATCCTTCTGCTATGAGGCTGCTGATGTGAATACCCAGCCCCAGGTTAGTGATTGCTAGCTAGTCACATCGGCGCGTGGTTTAGGATAGGAAGTGAGGCAGAATGGCATCTCCTGGGGGGTTTCCGTTTTTTCCACACTGTAACTCCATGTTGTGATAGAGAAAAGTTTCAGGGGCCTCCTTGCTCCCACCCAAGCTCATCTAACCCGCAGAAAGAGAGGCTGGGAGCACACCCCTGAAACCTGGTGGTGACCTCCAGGTTGAGAGCTGTTGGTGTATCCAAATGAAAGTGGAGGGGAAAGGGAGGGAGACTGGAGTCTGGTTAGGACACACCACTATGGAGAAGTGCCCTGGGTTGCTTACAGTGCAATGTAAACCCAGGTTTGAACTCCGGCTGGAGCCTAGCCCTCCTGTCTACACACACATCACACTAACCTAGAGTTCAGCCTCAGGGTCCCAGGGTCCTTTCAAACGCTACTGCTTTGCAGTGTAGACACGGCCCCTCTGGACTCATGTTCTGGGAGTCCACCAAAAGTATCCCACAATCCCGCAGGCCGACTTTCTTTGTCCTCCGGACAGTCAAGTTTGGTGGACAGTCAAGTTTTCCCATCCTGCACCACGAACAAAGGGCTAGAGCGACCACATCTGGGGAGGGAGCTAGGAAGTCTGGGATGGGGTGGCTGGACTTGGACCCACATAAAGCAGTGTAGACTCTGGAGACCCAGGTTGGGACCCAGGGTTCAACGATTCCTAACCTGGGGTTACAAATGAGTGTAGATGCTTAAGCCCTAGGCTAACAAACTCAGGGTCCACTCAGTTGAGCTCTCCTAACCCTGGGCTTTCATGGCAGTGTAGACAGACCCTCAACGACCACGAATGGTCAGGAGAGGTTTGGTAGAACCTCACCGAGGGCTTTGTGGTGGGGACCAGCTGGCGTCTCACTGTCCCTGTGGGAGCCCTTGGACACCACTGCGATGTCTGCTGCAGAAGACCTCAGGTAGTGACTACATATCCGTGGGGTGGTGCCCCACCAGTAATGACTTGCAGTACAGGTGTGGTTAAAGAGGCCCTCTTCCCTCCAGGACGGCCACAGTGTGGAAGACGCTATCCCCGTTCTGGGGGGAGGAATACGAGGTCCACCTGCCGCCCACGTTCCACAGCGTCTCCTTCTACGTGATGGACGAAGATGCTCTCAGGTACGGTGCCGACTCCTCGCCAGCTCTCCTGTCCCTCCCAGCCGGCAGCTCTGCTGGCTTCAGAGGCGTTCGGCCAGACTCTCCCCCCTGTGACACCGAGCCTGGGGCCGTCTCCATGGCAGATGGTGCTAGACCGTGGGGGTGTTTACTTGGATGACAGGAGCATCGGGAGGCTGCCCCTGCAGTAGACTTACAGTCCCTGCCCGAAATACCTTACACTCCAGACAGAGCAGGCCAAGGCAGTGCTGTTACCCCCATATTAAATTATGGGAAACTGAGGCACAGAGCGATCAAGTGACTTGCCCAGAGTCTCACAAGGTGTCTTTGACAGAGCAGGGAGTTGAATCTCGCAGGCCTTTGCAATGCTTTCGCCCCACGACCATCTTCAGCTGGGATTGCTGTGGGGCATTCTTCCAATCTCACGCCTGCCCCGACCGCTTGTTAGCTGAACCTCCCGGCAGCCATGAAAAGCATGCAGGGAAACCACCCCTGAATTGCCAGGAGCCGAACCAGCCTGTCAGACCGGCACTGAAACGCCGAAGCCGGGGAGGAGAAGCTGCCGCCTCGCTCAGCATGGAGGACCCAGCTCCTGCTGAAAGCATCGGCTCCGTGGAGAGAGACTCCAGACCCAGGCTTGCTACTGAAGGGAAACTCCCTCCTGAGTCCTTTGCAAAGCCAGCTGGCACGTGGCAGCCGCACGGGGGACGTGCACGTGTGTCTGGAGCAGGCTGGGCTGACTGAGGGGGTGCCCCTGGGAAGGTTGGTCCCTGTTCTGTGTGTGTCCCATGGCTGTGCCCCCCCCCCCCCCGCCCCTCCTTGGTTCGAAGTCCGCAGGGTACCTACTGGTCTGGGAGAGACGGCTGGTCTGAAATGGCGATGCATGTACCACGGGGCGCTCCCACTGCCGTCATTTCTGGGCTGGGCTCAGAACTACCAGCTGTCCGGGGCCCAGGGTCTCCTCTCGGTGGTGGGAACGTGCGTGAGGACTGTCCCACAAACTGAGGGGCGGCTTGTGAACGCCTGCTTTCAAACAGCAGGCCCCAAAGCTGCCTTGGAATGAAAACGTCCTTGGTCTGGGAGAGGCCGTGGGCACTGAAGGCCGGCTCGTGCACAGAGTGCTTGCTTTGCTCCTTGCCCAGAGAGGGGCATGGGCTGTGTCTGGCACGCAGGCTGCTGCCTGTGAACAAGGTGAGGGGCTCCCCCGCCGCCCAAAGACCACCTAGGAACTGCCTGGTGTCTCCCGCTGGCTCAGACAGGTGGAGGCGCTGGGGACTCACCCGCCTGGGAAGGTCTCGGCCATCCCGGGAGATCAGCCGCCCCAGCGCGCTTCACCACGTAGACGCCTGCAAAGCATTTCAGATAATGGTCGTCATCGGGCGAGGGGCCGAACAGCGGCAGAGCCGGGGCTGAGGGGCTGGAATAACGCGATGGGGCAGCGTAGGATGAGAGAGGGCCCCCGTTCCGGATTTCTCCCTCTCCTGAGGGCAGAGGGACGAGATGGAGCTGCAGCACACAGGAATCCCGGATCAGGAAGCTTACTTGAAACCGAAGAGGTGTGCCCCTCCATCCTGATCCCCCCCTCTCCTCGCTCCCCAGGAGCCGGGAAGGGGAGGCGACTCTCCCAGGGGACAGGCTGGGCTGGTTGCCCGGCAGCATCCTCTGAAACTAATCCCAACAGGCTACGGGGCAGTCCAAGGGAGCTGCAGAGTTTCAACACCTCTCGGGATCGGGCTCTTTAACGGAGAAATTGTGTATTAATGAGCCAAGGAGGCACCATCATGAGCAGCTGGTGTGGGGAGGAAGCCTGGCCTAGTGGACAGAGCACAGTACTGGGGCGTGGGAGACCCGGGCTTTGTCCCAGCTCTGCTATTGTGTGACTTTGGCCAAGTTGTGTCTGTGCCTCAGTTTCCCCATCTGTGCAAGGGGGATAACGATGCCGCTTTCCTCTGTAAAGCACCCCGAGACTTGCTGATGGGAACTGCTGCAGGAGAGGCTAGTTTGGCCAGGATGAACAAGACCTGAGTTTGAGGCCAAAGCAGGGACCTGCCCCCAGTTCAGCACTGCACTTAAGCATGTGTTTGTGTCCCATTAAAGTCACTGGGACTTAAGCACGTGCTTATGTGCTGCCCTGAGTAGGGGCCGGGGGTTGGGTTATGCCAGAATCTTGCCCGTGGCTGAACCAGAAAGCCAGCTGCTCCCAGAGCGAGACCCACCCGTGAACCAGAACGGGGCTCAGGCTCTGAGTGGCGGTTCGAACCAAACGTTTGCCGGGGGCTGGCATGTTACGTGTTTACACGGTCTCAGCCCCTCGCTCTGATGCTCTGTGCGCTGTTTTGTCTCCCCAGCCGCGACGACGTTATTGGGAAAGTCTCCATCACGCGGGATGTGCTGACCGAGCATCCAAAGGGTAAGGCAGGGCCGCATCGGGTGGGTTTGGTGTCTGTGCGGTGCAGACACACCCCAGAAAAGCACCGTCCCTTCCCCCCTGCGGCCACGGGCGACCGAGCCAAGATGGCAAGTGCCGAACAGAGCCACATCCAGGGGGTTGCATCAGCTGAAATGAGAGCAAGACTCGACCCCACAGTCTGTAGCAGGTCTGGAGCCAGCCACTGCTTCCGCTGCAGCCTCTCCCTGCCATTTACACAGCCCGGTCAAAAGTGTACCAAAGGGGAGAACTGAGCCCTCAAACCCTGCTACACCCCACCCCTGCCCCAGCCGGGGGTGAAACTGACAGCCTGCCACTGCTGTGTATTGCCACCGCGTCACAAACACCGGGGCTGCACTGTGTGTGTGTACACACACGTACACACACACACCCTGCACGATAATGCGGGGCAGTGGGGCGGGGCAAGCACAGCACTGGATCTTGGGAGTGGAAGGAAGGCCTAGCCCAAGTGTGGCAAACCTTGAACTCGCTCCGGTCCCCCAGTAAATCAGCGCCGCCTGCGTCCTAGCGTCGAGTCTCCAAGCCCAGTGCCCCCGTGCGCGGTTCCCGATGAGCACTGCACGCAGATCGTCCGTCTGCCCCGTGCATGGTCCAGAGCAGTGCAGCTCCGGTCCCAAGGTGCCGTCTCCCCCCGACACACCCTGGCTTTCCACTTTGTCGGGAAAGCATAATCCCTCCCCCACACACACACACACACACACACACACACACACCCCGCGACGCGCTGTACCAATAGCAGCCTTCGCTGGGCCCCAGGGTGCGGAGCAGCGTTCAGAGAGGATGCGGTAAGGGCTGGGAGCACGGCCGTTGGCTCCAGCAGGCCCCTGCCCGCCCTGGCTGTCCAGGGAACCCTCCGTTCCGAGCACGGACTCGCTGCAAGTCGCCAGAGCCCACGGTTGATCTGCCAGCCCTCCATGCAAACCGGAGCCCGTCGGGACTCGGGACCATTCAGCCCGTGGTCTTAGCTGGTGGCTGGAGGGAAGGAGCCGAGAGGGAGGAGAGGGTGAGCTCTGATAAGAGAGCCCCCCTGTGCTGGGCCTGCCGAGTGCCTGCCAAGCCGTCTTGCCTGGAGGGAACGATCTCCCACCTACAGCAGAGATGAGTCATGCAGGTCTCTGGCTGCCAGAGTCCCCTCATCCTCGAGTAGGCAGATCACGTCCTCCGCTTACTATCACCCAGCTGAGCAAGCGGCTAGATCAGGGCAGAGAATGCTGCGTGGGTGGAGGAGGCAGCAAGGGGGGACCCTGCACTGGCCTCCCTCCTGCATGTGTCTGTCTGGGCAGAGGAGGCTGCTAAAGGGAGGGTCTGTCCGGACTTGGGAGGACTATGGGAGTATCAGGCTTTTATGCACAGAGAGGCTAAAGATTGAGGCAAAGGGGCCTGCGCCCCCCAGCTGCCACTAGCAGCGAGTTTTGGAAGGCTTGGAACGGGGTACGGCGCCTTTCCCCACCAGGTCACAGGTTTGAACCTGGAACGGGGCCAGCTGTGAACGAATGCCGTTACGCTTTGACGCCTAGCCTGCAAACTGAGCTGCTGGCCCGGTTCTTGTGGGACAGGGTCTGCACGGCACGTGCCACCATCCACCGCTCACGGTAACCGGGCCCTGTGTCGGCAGTGGGAATAGCTGGATCTCCTCTCCCCCCAGGTTAGGCGTGAGGCACGTTGGTGGGAAGAAGCAGCTTCCTCTGCTTTGCAGAGGGACGATTTTGGGCTCTAAGCCTGGTGCCTTTTGCCAGCATTGAATTCCCTGTCAGTGCCACACACAATCAACTAAAGCTGCCACCCGAGAGACGGACTGTCTGTATCTGAGGAAGGATGGGCCTGTGATTTGGGCACTAGTCTAATGAGGCCTTGTGAGACCCCCGGTCAGTTCCCTGCTCTGCCACAGACCTCCTATGTGACCTTGGGCAAGTCACTTAGCCACTCTGTGTCTCCGTTCCCCACCTGTACCATGGGGCTAACAGCCCTGGCCTGCCTCAGAGGCCTGCCTGTTGTGATGGGAAATACATTAAAGCTCGTGAAGTGCCCTGAGAGCTGCTGATGGAAAGCGCTACGTCAGAGCAAGGCATTGTTGTTATCCAGGCGTTCCATTTCAGCTCCTATTGCTGCTGCAGTGATTGATCGTCAATGAGCTGCGTATGCTCCCTGCGCCTGCTTTCCTGTGTGGGGAAAATGGGCCTGAAAGACACACCCGGCGGGGAGTGGGGAGACATGCAGCCTTCTCCACAGACGGTTCCTTCTGTGTCTAGGCTACAGTGGCTGGCTGAACCTGACCGAAATCGATCCCGACGAGGAGGTGCAGGGGGAAATCCATCTCCAGATCCAGATCCTGGGCAGCGCCGCGGCGAGGAAGCTGTGCTGCCGGGTGTTTGAAGCCAGGTAAGGGGACGGAGCAAGACCCAGACGGGCCTGCAGGGAGGAAGCCACTAACGCACTTTTGTTCTCCAGGAAGAGACCGGAGGGGAGCCGTGAAACTGATCAGGGGCCTGGAAAGGAGGAGCCCTTTAAACCATCAGGGCTGTACTGGACCAATAAGGTCCTGGTCCCACGCCGTTGAAGTGAATGGGGGGTTTTCCATTGGCTTGGACAGAGCTCTAGGGGGTCGTGGGAGGACATGGCTGCCCTTCTGGACCTCAGGCTCTGACCCCATCCCCTGCCCGCCCAGCTAAGCCGGGTTGGCACCGCTGAACGCAGGCCAGGGGGTTTAGTGTGGGGACGGGCAGCCCCAGGGTAAGAGCCTGGCTTAGCTCTGAGGCGAAGGGGGGGAGGAAAACGTGCTGATGTGGGCAAGTTCTTCTGGCGACTGGAAAGTGCAGGGCCCGCTCCGTCCCGCGGGCCTCAGGTGAGGATCCCCCGGGCCGGGCCCCTCCTTCCTCGGTTCAGCTGCTGTGTGGCTTTTTCCTCCCCTGGGGCCTACGCACGGGGAGTCAAGAACCCCTGGGGGGCCTCTGCCGCCGAGCAAAGCGCCGGGCTCCTGGAGACAGCTTCGTCCCTGGCCCTGAATCTGCCACTGCAGAGCTGTCTGGGTGAGGGTGGGGGCCTGCGGGCGGGGCCGTGCTGCCCCTAGGGTGGGCGAGACGGTGCCAGCTGCTGCTGGGTATTCGCCCCGGTGTACCAGCCTCCCCAGGCATCCTCTGTCTGGAGCGCTGCCTCTGGGAGCTGCCAAGGCAGCGCAGGTGAAGCCAGCGCTCTGTCTGGGTCGAGCGCCCCTGGGGCAGCTCATCCTCCCCCTCCGAGCGGCAGAGCCTGCGCCGCCAGCCAGGAACAGGAGGGAGGAGAAGCCCCGGGAGCAGGAGGGAACCCGCTCCCCCAGCCAGCCAGCTGCAGGGTGTTCCGTCAGCGGCATTGTCCTGGGCCTGGCTCCGTGGGGAACACCCTGCACTGGCAGCCTCTGCCCGCAGCCGCTCTCCGGCCCAGCGTTCTTGCTCTGAGGGGAAGCAGGTTAAAAGCCCGGCCGCAGCCAGGGAGCGAGCAGCACGGGGGGTGAGTGAGAAGCCAGCCCGGTGCTGAGCGTCGGTGGCCGTGCCAAGGGGGGCAGACGGGCCTTTCCCGCTGCCCCAAACGCCGCTGGGCTAGCTGGACTCTCGCCCTGGCTGCCTTCTTCCCTGCAGGGGCCAGGGGCTGCCTCCTGTGCCCAGAAGCAGTCACCGGCTGATTAGACTCTCACAGCTGCACCCGAAATAGACCACCAGCCTGCCCTGGCACCTGCTGGGTGTCCGGGTTACATGGGCAGGGTACAGCAGGGTGTCCCTTACCCTACTCCCTGCCGGTGTCTGCCCGGCCGGATGGAGTGATTCTCTTTGATTCTAGCTGCCTTCTGCTGCGCTCCGAGCCCCGTTTGCAGGCACAGAGCCTTCGGGCAGGGATCCTTGCAAGCGAGGGGAGGCGTGTGTTGTCCTGGTGACGTTGCAGGGGGGCGTTCAGGAGGACCCTGGGGTTTCTCTTCCCAGGGGATCTTAGTGAGCACGAGTGCTCAGGGCCTCTCTCGTCTGAAAGGCGGCGCGTCATGTGAGGCACCGGGCGGGGGCGGTGGTTCAGTCTGCAGTGATTCATACACTCGCACAAGCACAGATTCCTGCAGCAGGGGGGAGCGCACGTGCCCCGGTACTCAGCAGCCTTCCCTAGCTGTGGGGTTGTAGTTCTCCATTAATGAACACTAAGGAATTAATCTGCAGCTCCTGGTCGCGTGCAGAGGCCTGATCACGCTCACAGCCTGGTGGGGCAGGAGGAGAGACGGCAGCCCCCTGCCTTTGCTCTGCCAGCATCTCTGGTCACTGAACTACATCATCTATGAGGCTGCTGGATCTATTGGTTGCCCCATAATTGTTTAGTGGGCTTAGTTATTTTCATGTCTGCTTAACACCCCCCCCCCACCACCCATCACTTCCCCCCACCTCCCTCCTCTCCCTGCAGTGGGGGGATGGGGGAAGCGCCATCGTGCAACTCCCCACGAAACAAACACGCTCCTTTGGTGACTCGCTCTCAGATGTGCCGCCTCGGCTGACCCTGGGCAGGGCTTTGACGTGCCAGGTTTTCCCTTTGCACACGTAAGTCTGGAGGCAGAGGCTGGCTTTTCCTGACTAGCAGTCAGTGACTCACCCTGACGGAGCCTGTCACGGGACTCCGACCGGCCCTGTGGTTTCTGGAAAGGTGGCACTTGAAACACGTTGGTCTCTTTAGTTCTCTAATTAAAGAGAGTGATTCTGGTTTGGGTGCCTGACTGGCTATTTTTAGCCCCTCTCCCTCATCAGCTGGTGTAAATGGTGTCACTTCACTTCCGCACTGGCTGAGGATCCAAGCCTGTATGAGTCAGCGAGAAGACTGCAGGGAAATGCATCTTCCCCACTGGTCTCTTTGTGTCTGCCAGTTCTCTAAAGCAAATAACAAGACAGCATCCTTCATAAAACGCCCTGGAGCCCTGCGCGGATCAACCACAGTTAAAAGCAGCTTCAGACAGGGATCTCTGCCATTTGAATTCGGAACAGGGGGGTCAGCCGAGCTCTGCGTTGTTAATAAAGGATAGTGGAAGTGATCAGAAGTGCCTTGACGCAATCAGGGACGTGTTTCGATCTCAGGGAACAACCTGGAATGTGGGAGGCAGAAAGGACCCTGCTGTAATGAAGTGAATATGAAGGAGGTGTCAGAGGGGGGTCACATGCCCTGATGCTGTGTTCTGCCATTGAGACTTTATTTTTGTTCTTTCTTGACCGGTCATTCCTTTATTTTAAGCCATCCGGACTAGAATACACCTTTGCTCTTTTGCCTGTGGAAGGCCATAAGCCTTTTATACCGAGATCATCCACACCCTGCAACTTGAACTTTGCAAGGGAACACCTACGTCAGTGGAAATAACCTGCTGGGCTAGTTTAAAACAGAGGGAAATTGCCTTGTTAAAGATTGTCGCAGAGAGAGGGTAATAAGCTGGGATGGTTGTGTTTTCAAAACCTAAAGGGTTTGACTGAACTGCTCTGAAAAGATGTGGAGCCAGAGAGGGTGTGGGGATGGCACGTGGAAATAATGTATGTCTAGCTACAGGGCAGCTTAGCTGGAGCAGTGATTGAATTTTAACTTTGGTAAGAAATGCCTAGGGCGTGGGGAATAAGGGCACTTGGGGGCGGTGTATGCTCATAGATTAGAGGACATGTTGGTAAGAAATAGTTCATCTGGCAGTTCTACTGCAAATTCTTCTTGGCATCTGATCAATTTCATGTCGTCTTCTAACACATCTGTGTAAGCTGCCGGGTTGAGTCAGCAGAGACAATGCACAGATGTTGTCAGCAAAGGGTTTGCCTCTAGTGAGAGTCTCCAACCAGAGATCAAACCAAACAAAGTGAGAACACAGCCCCCAGCGCGGAGATGAACACATTCCTGAAAATATTACCAGTTGTGTGGCCTTATCTGGAATAATATATTCCACCTGGCCACGCTACACTGAAAAAGATCAAGCAAAAGTAGAGGGGAGTTCAGAGACAGGCGACAAGAATGATTATAAGTCTGAACAAAGGAGAGAGAGCAAGTAGGCCTGCTTAGCTGAGAGGTGACACACTGAAATAATGAATGGCAGAGCAAAGGCAGATCAGGTCCTTCTATTCACCCTCTCTTGTAATGTAAGAGTAAGAAGTGTCCTTGATAGACCTACATGCAGAAATATGTTTTTTTACCCAACACACAACTGGCCTGTGGAACTCATTGCCACAAGATGCCATTGAGGCCAAGATCTTAAGATGGTGAAAAGGATCGGATGTGTATGGGAATAATGAGAAGGCCTAGAGTTATAATAGCAAGGATGAAGAAAGAAAAGGAAAAAGGTGAGAAGAAATGTTAACTCTCGTCCTTCCAGGCATCAGCTAACCTCTGACTGATGGGTGTTAGGAAGATGATTCCTCTGAAGCAGCTGGTGCTGGAAACAGGATATTGGAAGAGATGAATTGCTGGGCTGATCCAGTCTAGCAATTCCCATGCCCCTGGGAGTGCAGCCTGACCTTCCCGGAGAAATCCTCGCCCATCTGCCCCCAAGCATCACTGTTGTTGGCTTTCCCCTCAGCACCCATACAAAAGGAGGGGGATGCTGAGCTGGAGTTAACAGGTGGCACCCTGGGAAACCACCTGCTGGCTGCTTTCGATGGCCAGTCTGGATCGCCTAGTGATCACCTGCACCTGTCAGTGGCCCCACCCCATCGAGGGACACAGGGACAGCGTTTCCTGCTCATGCCGCAGTCCTGTGTGACATGTACGGGACCTCTGCGGAAGTAGCTGGTATCCCATGAGGAGTCAAGTTATCCATATCTCCTAGCCCTGACTGGGCCACATGGCAGACTCCTCCACCCATAACTCTCCTAATATTCGCCCCAGTTATGGATTTGCAGCTTATTCGCCTCCTTTCCCCTGTGGATGGGCTTCATCGCTTCTGTCCCCGTGCACATGCAGCAGCAGGAGAAACATAGAAGGAAACAAACATTTGAAACCTGCCTTAGTTAAGCAGCAAATTTATGAACCATGAAATACCCAGGGGCGCCATTTCAGTTGTTGGTAGGGAGGGGCACCTTTAACCATGATTCCAGGGACTACTAGGCACCTGAAAACTCTAGGGTTTGTTGTTGGGTTTTTGGGTTTTTTTTGCAAGTAATAAGTTAGAAATGTAGCTGACAGGAGCACTGTACCTAATTCCTATGTAAAGAAAAAAAAAAACACCAATTAAAGCCATATTTTAAGTTTATTTGTAAATTTTAGAACAATCAGGAGATAATACAGCAAAAAATTCCCAATCCCAAATCTGATTAGGCAGATGATAATGACAACACCGATTTAGGCCCCTACAAACGAAAGAATTTTAAAAAGTGTAATGTCGTTGGTAACTATTTATGTGCTTTGCTTTCTGCATTTCTCTAAGTGTAGCCAATGGGGAAAAATCAGTTCTTCTGCTTGTCATTCATTTCCCTTTCAGTGTCCTAGTAAGTGCTCCAATGTTTGGGGTGCAAACACTGCAGAGGAATCTTGGTCTAAGAACTGTTTTCGGTCAGATACATAGCCTTTTTAAAATAGTCTTGGACTCTTTTTTTGCAGTCTATGGTTTTATAACTTTGGAGTTTAGTTTTTAAAAATAAGTCATGGGTGCTGGGAGTGCAGCATCCCCTGGCTTGAAGTGGTTTCCATTATATACAGGGCCAGCACAATGGCTGCACGATCTCGAGATTATTCTTGGGCATGATGTTTTTGGAGATCTTTCCATCATGGAAGAAGTTTTCAGATTATGTGTTGTAACTTGATCGTCTTTCACCACTAACATAAATGAGCTGATGCTAAACTACAGGGGTTAAGATGAACATTTAAAAGTTTGTCAAGGGGGAAAGTAGTAGTAGAGAGAAAGCATGTGCATTAATTAACAAATGGAAGAGGGGGCTGAAATTAACGATGGCGTGAATCGCTGAGGTACCAAACTTAAAAAAAAAAAAAAAAAAGCCTCTTAAAAAAAATCACTATCTAGAGTGTAATTAAACGATGGATGTTAGCAGCATGGATCTATAATGAACAAATTTTGGCAGCCAAATCATACAAATTGTCCTATCAAAAAGTTGTCTCCGTTTGGGTTAATGGCACTGAAGGCTGGTTTTATACAAATAGTTCTGATAAATACGAAGGATTAAGTTGGAAGGAGGGTCTAGTGTTTTGCTGTAAGGATTTGAGAGAGTAAACATCATGCCAATGAAATTCACTGAGGTACTCAAGTTTGAGACTGTCCCCCTGAGAAATATAAAAGAGTAAGTACAAACGGAGCTAAGATGACTTCCCAGTTGGAAGAGAAGGTCATCCAGCACAGCAGACGCACAGCTACTAAATGACTGCCGGAGGGCAGTAGTTGCTTGTATCTGCACATATTAAGGACCAGCAGCTCCGCAAAAGATATTCTGGGAAAAAGGTCCTAGAAGAGTGCACCCCTGGGGGTGATGGTGAGGTAACAGCCTATGTGGACCTACCTGGTCACCTGACCTAAAGCCCATTGTAGGCAAAAGAGAGATTCTCACAGACAAGTGGGATTAAATGGCCGCAGTCACTGGGGGTACTGCTGTTCACGAAAAAAAATTAGAGAGTTGGGGGGGGGAAATGGGCAAGTTTTAAGTGCAATTTAAACAATATTTGGGGTGTGCCAGCACTTGCTTATTTCCTCACAGCAGGGGAAGAAACTTGCTGCCTGAAACTTCCAAAGCTGGGCTGTCTGTGTTGATGAGGGTAATTAAATTATCCCCTGAATGGGCCTGGGGCAGCCGCCCCTCCTCTGCCTGAGCATTCCTGTGTCTAGGGGTGTCACCAGGAGCTCGATCCTGCCTTTTTAACATGTCCGGCGTGTGATGGTGAGGAGCAGATCATGATGAAATCTGCATCATCTTCAGACCTAAGCAAAAAGCGTGGGCGAGCGTCCTGCCTGTCCTGCCTCCCTCACCAGCTGCCTGAACGTCTTTGTTTCAAGACTGGAAAAGTGCGGCAGAGGGTCCCAGCCCTGCTTTTGGCTCTGCCACATGTCTGCGTTCTTATTGGCTGAGCAAAGACTCGGTCAGTGCGGGGAGGGGGGAAGAGGAGCAAGATCGAAAATTTGGGGGAGGCTTTTCCTACCCCTGCCCTGCCTAAGTGGTGCCCCCTGGAAATATCCCCTGTTCTGTTGTGCTTTCGTGTAGGAAGAGCGAGGATCCTGCAGGTTCTCCTAAAGCTGCTGGCAGCCCGAGCAGAGGCAGAGCTGTGCAAAGAACTGATTTTGTTTCATTTTTGTTGGAAATTAAAAAAAAAAAAAAAAAAAAAAAGTCACATTTCACTTAGATTTTGAGGGTTTGTTTGTTCTTTACGTTGTTTTAATAAAGCAGAAGGCGGTTTCTAAAGGAAAAGTCACCTTGAAAATGTCCAAATGAAACCTGTTAGAATTCAGTTTGGTTTCGGGCTGACACCAATTGGCGAAGTGTTTCGGTTGACCCGAATCCACGTTTTGCACGGACAGGTTTCGGTTGAAAAATATTGCCCAGCTCTAGTCAGAGGAGGCTCTTTGTGCCAAGGCCCTTCTGATTCCTCATCTCTCCTCAGGGACTTGGCTCGGAAAGACCGGAACGGCGCCTCCGATCCCTTTGTCAGAGTTCGCTACAACAGCAAGACCCAGGAGAGCTCGGTGAGTTGGATGAGCAGGGCCTCTACCCAGGTCGGTGTGTTGAGTCCTCTGTAGGGATAGGGTGGAAGGGAGGAAGCAGCCCATGCTAAAAATGGCTGCCAGGCTCCCTTCTGCCTTTCCCTTGCCCAAGTGAGGAACCAGATCAGCAGAGTGGATCATGTTAATGGTGCAACGTCCTTCATGGACACTGCATAAGGGGAGGGGGCTGTTTTTGGATCAGTCTGTTCGTGGTGAGAGAGACGTGTGCGCATCACTGGAGGAACAGAGCTCTAGGAGCCTTATTCTGGGCAGGTCTTTCATTAGCACTAATGAGATTGCCCCGCGGAGGTGAAAGTCTGCAGAATTTTGGCCCTGGTTGTGTTCAGGACTCCAAAGCTGCACACCGCTCAGGCACGGAGCTTTGAGCCATTTCACTGACGTTGTTGTTCCAGGCAGAAAGACGATCGGACTCAGGGTTGCCTTTCTCATTGCCTCTTGAGACGGCCTGACCTGAACTCCCAAGGTCTGAATGATCCCAGGCTTTGAGAGGGGGATTAGCATCCAAATCCAAATTTTGCAGCTTGGATCTATTCCTAGTGCCACATTGGACTCCTGTTGGTGCCAGCCTCACAGCTCGGCACTAGGGGATGTGTTGTGCCATGTGGGCGGACACTCATCCAGGGAGGAATGATTGCATTTCCTTCCTCGGCTAGAGGTCATGGTTGCTGCCGTTACCTTGAGTTGGACTGGCTAGGGCTCTGTTTCAGAGACCATCCACCCATCTGTTCTGCAAAGTGTGCAGTCTAATGCCATAGTGGCATTTTCTGCACCCTATCCCTTTTTGCCGTGACATAGTACAAGACTGTAAATTAGTTCCAGACTTGGGCATCGACTCTCAGGCCAGGTCAGCACCTCCTGCCTGTCAGAGAAGGGACAATCAAAATGCTGCTTTCTGCTCATGGGGAAGTAGCTATGCACGTATAGGGAAAGGATCGGCTTGCTCTCTGTAGATACGCCGGGAGGGTAAACACCAGGGAGGGAGAAGAGCAGTTGACGCTAAAGGACAAGGTTGGCACAAGAACAAATGGGGATAAACTGACCCTGAAAAAACTGCGGCTGGAAGTTAGAAACCTTCTAACTATCAGAGAAGTGGGTCTCTGGAACCCAACAGAAGTAGCGGGGGCAAGAAAGCGAAGTGGTTTTAAGATGGAGCTTGGTACATTGATTAGGGGATTCTCTGGGGTTCTCTGCAATAGCAGCATACTAGACACAATGACCCAGGTACTCACAATTAGTTCTGTGTTTCTGGCTGGCACACGCTATACAGGAACTATCGAACAGCACTAACTACTTTCCTGTGCAGAGAAGACAGCAGACTGAGAGATCTGCTGACTCTGGGAATGGAAACTATGTAGTTTAGACCCAAAGTTTAGCTTTTTTTTTTTTTTTTTTTTTTTTTTTTTTTTAAGTAAAAGCTTTACCAGAGCTCATAAGCACAGCAACGATTGCACAATTACAAACCAAAAAGGCATCAGTGCTGACAATCACAAATGTCCCCTCAAAAATCATGAGATTGGCTTTAAAAAAAATGGTTCTTTTTATTTGCCTCTGGTGTTTTGACTCTCTTTGAGGGGCACTCAGGTCACATTTTCGCCAAGCTGCAAGTCCTCCCACAATCACATGATTCCAGGAGCTGGGGCTTTCAGTGAAATGTCACATCTGGCAAGATTCACTATGAAATCACAAGAGTTGGTGATACTGTGTCATGGCAACAGGGGGGTGTGGAGTGTGGGGGTTAACGTTTGTGTTTTGGATCTAAATGTGCTGTAGAACATGAGAATCAAAGGCCTGACTTCTCAGTAATACTAGGGCCCCATTATACCACTGCAAGGAAAAGAGACCTTACAGTGGTCATAAATGTACATTTATATGCATTTTAGTCTCCCTTTACATTGCCAGAACCATTTACAGTCTCTTTCTAATCAGTTTCATTTCTGAGGCCCAGATTCCTAATCACAGCCAAGGTGACAAATCAATAGAGGTTGGCCCCAAACAGCCCAGACTTCATTAGACCTCTGCATTTAAATTTTGCAAATCCCCCCCCCCACACACCTTTTTTTTAATAACAGGCTGCACCAAATCCCTCCCCTCTCAACACTCCTCAGCTCTGAGGTGTTGGAAAGCTAGCTCTGGCTATCATGGCTTGAGGCCATCTCTGCAAAGGAAGGGCCTCGTGCTCCCCGCCCTGGGCCTCGTGCGGTCACTCGTACCTGTGCAAAGTGGGCGTAAGGTGCTGCCACAGCAGCGTGTCTTTGCATCCGCTTTGCACTGATGCAAACGACTACACAAGGTGCAGAGCCATGGTGAACCAGGTCAAGAATCAAGGCTGGAAAGAATCGGGCACTAGGCTTTTAAAATTCTTCCCCTGTTGATAACCCGAAGCGCTGTTCGTGACACTGGGAAGAACTTTTTAAAAAACAAACAAACAAACAAAAAAAACTCTTTTATTTTTCCCTTTAATCTGCTTGGTGACTCGGCGAGATGCTGTTCCCTTGCCTAAGCTGCTTACTGGAGGATTACAGATCCCTCCACTGAGCGTGATTAAAGCTGCACTGCTTTGCCTTTCCCGAAGGTGGTCAAGAAATCCTGCTACCCCCGCTGGAATGAGACCTTTGAGTTTGACCTGGATGAGTCAGCCACAGAGAAGCTCTGCATTGAGGTGTGGGATTGGGATCTCGTCAGCAGGAATGACTTCCTGGGAAAGGTGAGGGGAGACTGCCGGCTGATATATTGGCCTGGTTCTTGGTTTATATTTAATAATCTTCAGGCTTCGTGGATCAGACACGGGGCTGTGGGTCAGAAACCCTGGAGTCTGCTTTTCCAGCTCTGTCACTGACTCCCTCTGTAGCCTTGTCGTGTCGCCACCCTCTGCCTCAGTTTCCCCTCAGATATGAAACAGAGGAAGGATGGCCCAGTAGTCAGGGACCTGGGTCTGGGACTCAGGAGACCTGGATTCAATTCCCAGCTCAGCCAGAGACTTCGCGTGCGACCTTGAGCAAGTCACGTAGCCTCAGCTGCTCATCTGTACAATGGGGATAACAGCAGTGCCCTGCCTCACAGGGGAGTTGGGAAGATGAATCCTTTAAAGATGGTGAGGGGCTCCGATCCTATAGTGATGGGAAGTCCCTAAGAGGGAGAATAGGTGTTTAGTTAGAAATACCTAAGTTAGGTTGAAATAATTCCCCCTTTCTTTGTAAACCACTGTGGGCCCTTTTAGTGAAGTCAGGTAGAAAGGTTAAGTAGTTTCATTATTATTTTACCCGAACCGCTGAAGCCCTGGGTTCAGATAAAAGCATCTGGCTCTGGGCTATCCCTAGGCTAAACTCAAGCCCCCTGACGATGTCCCAGGAGGGAAATGGGGCACTCAGGATTAAGGCATTGCACTGGGTGTCCGTTCCCAGTTCTCCCACAGGCTTCTCGTGAGACCTTGGGCAAGTCACTCAACCTCTCAGGGTCTCAGTTCCCCATGTGTAAAATGATCCTTTCTCTGACGCCGTGTCTCTCTCCTCTGTTACACTGTACGTTACTTGGGGTAGGGCTGTCTCTCATCATGATGAATATGGACAGTGCCTAGCACAATGAGGGCCCTCTCAGTGGCTGCCTCTTGGTGCTATTGTAATATGTGCAGTTAGCAATGCGAATGAACTAAAAGTGAGACAAGTAGCTGGTGAGAGTCCTCAAAAACTATTCCACAATTGATTCGATAGCGAAGGTGACCTGTTGTAAGCGGGTCCGGAGAGGATTACGTTTTCCTTGCCAGCTTTCTCATCTTCTCATCCTGCGTTCCTTCCTAGGTGGTGTTTAATATCCAGGGGTTACAGACCGTTCAGCAAGAGGAAGGATGGTTCAGGCTGAGGCCAGATAAATCCAAGCCCAGAGCGGATGAGTGAGTCTCTCGTTATCCGGTTACATTTTCATACCATGAAATGCAGAGAACGCCAAGCTCTGCAGGTGACCCAGTAGGGGGCGCTCTCCCACCTAGGCAGTGCTGACCCCACCGTCCTTGGGGCTCGGGGGGCTGCTGGGATCCGTATTTCTGCATCTGTATTTCTGTGCCAGCCCTTCCGAAGGGGCTGGTGCTATAAGAAGAGGCCCGTCTGGGGGGTTTTTGCACCCCACAATTGGATGGGTGTCCAGCCTTTGGTTCTGTGCTCCGTCCATTTCAGGGGCAACCTGGGCTCCCTGCAGCTGCAGGTGCGGCTTCGAGATGAGACCGTGCTGCCGAGCAACTACTACCAGCCTCTGGTCCAGCTGCTGTGCCAGGAAGTTCAAGCAGGGCCCAAGGTGAGTCGGCTGCACCACAAACACCCTCTCCTCCCCCGGCAGGACAGCGCGAAGAGGCTGCGCTGCAGGGCACGTGGTGAACATTTCCCAGCGTCACCCCCGTTCAGAGCAGGAGTTCGCACAGTCAGAGATTTTAAGGCCAGAGTTCTGATCGCCTCGTCTGTTGTCCAGAAGGCAGGCCAGAGACCGTACCCGCAATTCCTGCCTGGGGGCTAGGAGCCAGCACGTTAAGCTATCAAAAGAATGAAACCAGTTAAACGCCCTTAGGAACTCTAAATAATCGGTTGCCTTCAGAACTCCCAGTCAGCCGCCTCTCAGTGCCTGCCGGCCACACCCGGCTCATGGCACTGGCAACGGGCTATGGAGCCTTCCGCTTCCAGGTCGGTAGTGACCGAAGTATCATTCCCTACTGATGGCTGGAAAGGAGCTGATCGTCAGAGCCTGGTTCCCACTAGACATCTGTTCAGGGCCGCCCATCCATTCCTCTCGTGCCACGACGGGCATCCCAGACATCGTCCCGCTCGGTTGATTAACAATAATCGATTTGTATTGTGATAGCCCCTAGGCACCCCAGGCCTGGCCTGGGACCCCCTGGTGCTTGACGCTGTACAAACAGAACTGAAATGGCCCCGGCCCAAGCCGCCTGGAGTCTAAGTAAGGCACTTTGCTGAGCTGCATGGCATGGGGAAAGCTAGCATAACCTGCACTAAGAGAATGACGTCTTGGTCTCTGTCTAGTGGCTGGCCAAAGTCAGGATATCCGTCTACTACAGCTGGCGGCTAAGGGAGTTACTCCTTAGCTCATGCGGCAGAGGCTCATGCTTTTACTACTGATGATGCAGGGCTTCAAACCCCGCTGTCAGGCCAAGCGGGGTTGGGCACCCCTGCTCCGCCAGCATCCAGGCTGTTACCCACTTTGTAGACAAAGGACTTCAGCCAGCAGGGCTGCCAGCACCCAAGAAAACCCACCAGAACCCAGTGTGCCCCTCTGAGGGGGGAAGGCCTCGTCCTGGCTGCCTCTTCCACTTACCGCAGCCCCCGCTTCTCTCCCCAGAAGGACGGAAAGATCCATCTAATCACCCTGATCGACGAAACCACGACGGCGGAGTGCAGGCAGGAAGTGGCCATCAACCTCGTCAAGCTCTTCCTAGGCCAAGGCTTGGCTAAAGAGTTCCTGGATCTTCTCTTCAAGCTGGAGTTGGATAAAACGGGTGAGGACTCAGCGAGGCTGTGTGGGGGAGCCTGTGTTGTTACATCATTGTGGCAAGTGACCCTGTAGAGTCAGATGGTCTGGGGCCCTAGTGGCTAGAGCAGTGGACTGAGATTCAGGAGACCTGGGTTCTAGTCCTGGCTCAGCTGGCTGGCCTTGGCCAAGTCACTTCCCCTCGCTGAGCCTCAGTTTCCCCTCCTGTAAAGTGGGATAATGCCACTCGCTTCCTTTGTACGGTGCTTTGAGATCTACCGGTGAAAGGGGCTAGATGGGAGCTAGGTGTTGGGGGGGTGTAAAACGAGCAGGAACTCTCAAACCGGTTTTCTCCTGTCGGTTAAATGCCCTCTTTCACGCACAGGGATGCCTTTAAACGACACACGTTTTTCTAGTTAAGGGGCAGCCTGTGTCCTGCATATGGGATAGGGGAGCCTCCCCAAAGCCAGCCGTGTGTACTGCTGGGAGCTGGGTTCTCCTCTCGCTTACTGCGATGCAGTGCCCCCAGGGTACACAGATGGCTTGTTCACGGAGGTAGCGGATAGAGGGCGCCATCTACCGGAACGTCGGAAAATGCGGCCTTGCTCGTCAGCAGGATCAAGTAGTGTTGGTGCAAGTGGCTTCAGAAGCCCAGCCCTGAACACGTTTAACTGCGCTGGTGAGGAAGGAGAATCCTGCCGAGGTACGTCTATGGCTGGAGGATCTCGGCACCTCACCGTCCTGAACAGATTCATCCTCACAATAGCTCTGTGAAGCAGGGCAGGGCTGTTACCCCATTGTGCAGCTGTGGACCTGTGGAACAGAAAGACTAAGTGACTTGCCCCAGGTAATGGAGGAAGCCTGTGGCAGAGCAGTTGAAGTGAACCCCGGTCTCCTAAGCTCTGGGCTACTGACCTAACCACTGGACCATCCTTCCTCTCAGACTTGCGTGTGGGGGTCAGAGTTTTTCATCAGACTTGCTTTGCCCTTCCCCCTCGCCCCCGAAGTCTGTCACAAACACAGTGCTGTTGGGGTCATGTTTTCAGACCCACCATCTCCCTACTTGTTTGGGATGAACCCCAGCCTGTCGCCCCGGCCCTGGTGAGTTTTGTCTGTCAGCCTCCAAACAGCAGAGTCGGCACCTACCTGATGATGCCCAGAGGGGACGGACAAGGGGCCGGATGGCTCAGTCTGCTAATGGCACTGCAGATCCCCTGCCCCTGGATCACCCCCGTTTTGTGGCTGCTCCCATCTGGAGGCAGGCTTCGTGGGGAGGTCTCTTCTCTCACTGAACGGGGCTAATGTCTGCTGGCTGGCTGCAGAGGCTGCAGTTCCATGGGTGGAATAATGTCGCCACGCTGATTGCTAACATAATGTTGGGAGAACTGGGGCCAAGTATCAGAGCCGTGCTGATCCCTGGAGGGTTGGCTCAGATCAGCACCTGAGGCTTAAAATTCATGGGAACCAGGTGTCCGGCTTCCCTAAGTCGTTGGGAGTCTCGGCCTACAAGTCCTCGGTGCTTATGTGAGTCACCTCCAGTCCCAGTGGGCCTGCGAGGCTGGGCTGGAAATGCCGGGAGACCACCCTGACATGGCAGTGGATGCTTAGAAACTGCAACAGGAATGATAAAATAATGGGGGAGGGGACCTGAGTTTTTTCCAGGCCCCCAGGGGGTCCGTGTGGGTTTGATCTGAGCTCCAGGGTGAAGCGTTGGGTGGCTCCTTATTTTATACAAGTGAATTCAGGCTGGCCTGTGATATATGCCCTAAACGTGCAATACGGGCCGGGCAAATTCTGCTCCCAGTGACCAAAGCCAGAGGCTCTGGCTGCTTGGGTTTCTCACGGGTGACACTCTCCTTTTCAGATGAGCCGAACACGCTATTCCGGAGCAACTCCCTGGCCTCGAAGTCGATGGAATCTTTTCTGAAGGTGCCTGCCCCAGACTCAGCTGTTAGACCCTTGAGCGTGTTAAGTGTCTTGTTGTGGCCACGGACGCCAGAGCGGGGAAATGGCCTCCTACATGATTGAGTTTGGCCTCCTCCTGTGGCAGGACCTTGAAATTCCCTCCATGGCTCAGCCACTTGGGTTTGGAGCAGAGACGGGTCTGAACCAAAACCCTGTGACTGTGGGAAGTTTGGATCCAGGTCTTTACTCTGCAGCTTGCCCCCATCTCTGTAACGGACCAGAACAACCACCCAGCTCTGAAACCAGGATCCCTGCAGCTGGGGTGCATCTGTCGATGTTATCCCCCATCCTCCGCGACAGAGGGGGGTGCCCCTGAGACTTTCATTGGCCAAAGGGCTGGAGACATCCGGATACGTGGAGTGGATCCAGCTTTGCTTTCCAGAGGCAGGACTCTGCCCGTTTCCTGATGGCTGGAAATGCTGGGGGGGGGGAGGTTAAATCAGAGAGATGCTAGTTTCCCTGGGTCTGCCCTTGTTTCAAAATATTAGTGTTTTATAAGAAGGGTCCAAAACATCACAGCTTGAACTGGGGGTGTGCGTGTGCACGCTCGCTCCTCTGCCTGCCTCACTGGCTTCCTCTCCCTAGGTGGCAGGGATGCAGTATTTGCACAGTGTCCTTGGGCCGACCGTCAATCGAGTCTTTGATGAGAAGAAGTACGTTGAGTTGGATCCTTGCAAAGTGGAGATCAAAGACGTTGGGTAAGGGGCAGTGCCGGGCCTCAGGCAGCCCATGAGGCAGGAGACGAGAGTGGCAGAGACCGAGAGCTGTGTTCTGGCTCCAGAATATGGAGCTGGCACATAGGCTGCCACCCCGACTGCCTTGTTCCAGCGAGGGGCCAGCCAACCCGCCCTACGTTCCCATTGCTGGCAAGGGGCGGGGCAGCTGGCGCTGACACTCTTCCCTGTCTGGAGGAGAAGCGTGAGGCTGGATTCTCCTCTCCCGTGGCTGTTGGACAGGAGTAACTCCCATGTAAACCTGATGCAAGTGAGATCAGGCCACCATCTTTAAGATCCAGAGTCTCAGGGTCCATCTACACAGCAAACAAAACCCCACGGCAGCAAGTCTAAGCCTGGGTCAGCTGTGGGGCTAAAAAGAGCAGTGTAGACATTGGAGGCCAATGTCTGAATCTCTCCTCCATGCCAGGTTTTGTAGCCTGGGCTCCAGCCCAAACCCGAACGTCTACGCAGCTATTGTTGGCCGTGCAGCAGAGTCAGCAGATAGACCCGGGCTCTGAAACTCACTGCCACTGGGGTTTTTTGCTGTGTAGATGTACCCTAAGGGGCCAGATCGTCAGCGGGTGTCACGTGGCATGGCTCCATTCAGGTCAGCGTCTCTACCCTGGCTGACACCTCAGCCCTAGATTTACAGTGTGGATTACAAACCTGCCCAAACAAGTGTTCTCCGAAAGCTGGAACCCCCGGCTGCAGAAATCTCTCTCTGCTCTGGGCCCTGGCGGCAGGGGTGCTGGGCCAGTAAAGGGATCGTAGGGCTAGCAGAGCCCAAACCACACTTCCAGCTCCCACTCCTACCTTTGGGTCGCAGGCCTGTGTCTAAACAGAGCCAGACAAATGCAGGGGGATCAGCTGATGACAGGAAGAAGGGAGCTGACTCACCAGGCAAGGGTCCAGCTAGTTTGGTGTCCTGCATCCTATGTCAGGCTGTGCTAGGCTCTTCAGCACTCAGTGCGGGAGTCCTTGCCTCAGTGAGGAAGGGCAGCAATCCTTCCTGACCCCAGCTGGTGGTCTGCACGTGTCCGGAAGCATGTGGATTGGCAAACCCTGCACCCCAGCTGTGTGGGCGCAGAAACCATCCATGCTCACGCACGCAGTCTCCCCAGTGCGTGGTCCTGACTGTGTCCATGTGACTCTCCCGGCAGCTGCTCAGGGCTCCATCGAATCCAGACGGAGAGCGAGGTGATCCAGCAGAGCACACAGCACCTGCAGTCCTACCTGACTGACCTGCTCATCGCCATTGCCAAGTCGGTGAAGACGTGTCCCGCCATCATCCGCGCCACCTTCCGGCAGCTCTTCAAGCGGGTCGAGGAGCACTTCCCGGAAAACAAACACAAGGTCAGCTGCCAGGCCCTCCCCACCCTTTGTCACCGGTCGAGGGGGAAGCCAGCACAGCACGGAGATTTCACCATCAGAGGGACCAGGACTGTCCAGTGGGGGACCTGGCTGCCCCGTGCTGTGGCTAGCGGGGGAAGCTGGCTTCCAGCCGGCATTGGCTATGAAGCTGCAGGAGCAGTTTAACCTGCCGGCCAGCAGCTGCCCAGAGCCTGCTGCTCGTGCACAGCAGCGACGGCAAGGGACAGCCACCGCCCTGGCTGGAAATCGCAGCCTCGGTTGTGTCTGGACCAAAACAGGCCCGAGGGCGGGGCCTGCCGAGGTGGGAACTACAGGCAGCAACGCTGTGGTTCAGCAGGGGGCGCTCTTCCCTCTGGGCCACGAATGAAGCAATGGCGCCTGCAGGGCTGGTTGGAAATTAAACGGTTTTGTGACGAAAAAGGGGGTGTCCAGCTAACCGCATTTAGCTGAATGCAGAGAGTGCCAGCTTTCCGTGGAGAATCTCGCTCTTTGTGTCGAAATGTCTGCCCTGGTGTCTCCAAGTTCCTCATGTCCCCATGCTCCTTGGCTGGTCTCCCATGATCTCATGATGTACCTGTTCCAAGGGGAGATACTGTAGTGCATCATGGGAGATGTAGTCCAACCAGGGAGCTGGGCCAATAGAGGAGTGTAGGAGAGCATGAGGCACCTGAACTACAAGTGCCATGAGGCACCGTGACAACAAATCGAAATGTGCCAGTTTTCAAATTTTCACTGAAATGTCAAAATTCTCCAGGGAAAATTGAGATGATTTTTTTTACATTTTCATCTGAATTTTCTTCAGGGAAAAAGACCTGCATTTTCTGATTGTCCCTATTTCCAGCATGGTGCACAGGGGAGTGACACGGCACGGCCTTTCCATCTTTCCTATGAGCTGTAAACCCTAGATCCTGTCCATGTGTGGTGGTGAAAGAGCCAAACAGTGGCGGGTGAATACGCTGTACCGTTGCTAAAGCACTTTGTGATGCTTCTGGGCCGAGGAGAGTTGGGGGCCAGATTCTGATTGTGCTTACACCGTTATCAGCTGCCAGAGCCATATCACCGGAGGCCTAAGTTGTTGTTCTGGGTGTCTAATGAGCGATTTCCTTCTCTGCCTCCCTGCCGACATCCTGGCCTCTTTCCTCCCACAGAATGTGAAGTTCATCGCGGTCACCAGCTTCCTCTGCCTCCGCTTCTTCTCTCCTGCCATCATGTCCCCCAAGCTCTTCCACCTGTGGGAGAAGCATGCAGACGCCCGCACCAGTCGGACCCTCCTGCTCTTGGCCAAGGTATGTGCCGTGCTGCCCCACGCTGCGCTCCGTTGGCAGGGAGGGGGCTCTGTGTCCGGCAGAGACCCTGCCGGCTCCTCCCAACGCAGTCAGCCAAGCCGAGGGGCTGGCATGGGCGCGCTGGCAGAGCCCTCAAATCCCCAAGCAGCCCTTGGTGCCTGCTGACCCCGGGTGTCGTGCTGCTGCCGGGTGGGGGGGCAGCAGTGGGGTCAGCCAACCTTCCTGCAGCTCTCTGATTGAGGCCAGCACGTAAGGGGGACTCCAAGCAGAAATGGGCTGCGTCAGCCCATCTCACAGCCAGAGAGAACCACAGGGTTTGCCCGTGCCCAGCTGCCTCCCTAAAGATCCCATTTCTCTACAGCTGGGGACTCAGAGTGGGGACTCCTGGGTTCTGTTCCTGATGTGATGCCAGGCGGCATGTAATTGCCCCGGCTTTGCCTGGAGCACTCAGCCCTCCTTGGTAGCTGTGGGCAGCACGGGTGGCATGCTGTGATCCTTCCCTCTCCTTTGGTGCCAGGCTATCCAGACCGTGGGGAACATGGACACTGTGGCCAGCCGGGCCAAGGAAGGCTGGATGACCCCTCTGCAGCCCACCATCCAGCAGGGCATCTCCCAGATGAAGGAGTTCATCACCAAGCTCATAGACATCGAGGAGAAGGAAGGTGACTGGGACCACTGGAGCCATTTGGTCTAAGGACCCCACACCTTGCACCCTCTGGCTCGGGGGGATTTGCCGTCACTGATGTGGCTTTGGGCTGAATCCTTCTAAGCTCATAGGGGACGGCTGGCCTCTCTACTTAGTCTGGATGGATTGAGCAGGGTAGATCAGACCGGGATCAATGAAACAGCAAGCCAGACTGCTGACAGGGCCAGTGTCTGCACTTTGCTTCCCCTCCAGGGGGTAGGAAAGGATGACTGCCCACCGTGCTGAGATGCCACACAGCCCTTGCTGAACAAACCCACTTGTTCTTCGGGTGACAGCACTAAATGAAAACCAAAAAAAGACCCTACACGCATGCTATGCGACAGATAGACAGACACACACACACACACACACACCCCCCCGCCAGCAAGGGTGCTGGCAGGTGATCAGTCCTTCTCACCCCAGCCAGGGGTTTTTCTGTGGTTACAAGTTCCTGGCAGCCCTTGCTCAGAACAAGCACACGCATGCACGGGTACAACAGGTTAGCCTCTCCTCCGTCAGCTGGGGCCTTTGATCTTGTCCTCCTGTACGACTGATCCACAGACCAAGGCGCTCTCCTCGGGGCGGGGCTGCAAAAGGCTGGGGCTTTGCATCGCCAGACCCTGGCATTCACCACCCCCCTAGAGAAATCCCGGGCAGCCCACTTCGCTTCCCGTCCCCGAAGTCCATCCTTGTGTGCCCCGTTATTTAAAAGAGTCCCTTGGATCTCAGAGCATGCCCCAGGGTTTACACTGGTCCCGTCTCCTCCCAGGGGAGTTACGACAATCCCGCAGGGATGCCTAAACTTGGCATTTTTGGCACAAGGGACCCCTAAGCTACGCACCGTAAGTCGGTAAGGTTTTCCAAAGACGGCACAGGAAATTGCCGTCTCTGCCAGAGACTGCTCTGCCTGCCGGCAGGACCCTGCGTTGGGAAAGCTACCCGAGTGCTCATCCCAGCTCTGCTGCATGACCGGTCTGTGACTGGGAATAACCTGTGACCCATGCCGAGGTGCTTTGGGGTCTGCGGAGGCCCAGGGGCTCAGCGTCGCTGTTGCCAGCGGCAGCTGGATGCTGAGGCGTCCCTGTTGCTTGCAGAGGTCGCCCCGCCGAAGGCGCAGACGCTGATTGTGAAGGAGGGGCCGTTGTTCATCCACAAGACCAAAAGCAAAGGGCCGCTCCTGGCATCCTCCTTTAAGAAACTGTACTTCTCGTTGACGAGCGAGGCCCTCAGCTTTGCCAAGACGCCCAACTCCAAGGTAAGGGGGATGCGCTCTGCCGTTAGGGGGGCTGGTTTGCGGCTCATCCCTAGGATGGGCCCATCTCCGGAAGGCAGCTGCAGGTCCCACGTCTGCGCTGATCCGGTAGAGAACTGAAGGGCAGAGGGGACTGATTGGGGCAGCCGGTCTGACCTGCAGAGCACGGACCAGAGAAGCACAGCCGTTCCTACAGCGCAAGGGAGCCGTTGGCCATGATCTCTAGAGCCTGGGGGCAGGGCAGCCTGGAGCCAGCCTCAGACCGTGCTTTCTCCTGAGGCCCCTTCCAAGGGGGGGTGATCAGCGGGGCCCTTTGGCCTCTCCCTGGGCTTACTCCAGCGGGGAGCTCAGATCTCCGGGGTTCTGCCAGGCAGGCAACCGCTCCCTCTTCCTCTCCCCTCCTGATGTTTCCACGTCTCCCCCTGCCTCCTTCAGAAAAGCTCCTTCATCACCCTGTCCCACATCCGAGCAGCCGAGAAGGTGGAGGAGAAAAGCTTCGGCAACTCCCACGTGATGCAGATCATCTACGCCGACGAGGCAGGGCGGTCGGAGACGGTCTACCTGCAATGCAAGGTGGGATGGTCGCCCAGGCTGGAGGGGTCCATCCGGGGTGTGGGGGACGGCTCAGCCCATCACTAATGGAAGAGGAGGAAGCTCAGGAGACTGCTTCAGTCTGAACAGAGACTGAGACGTGTGGGCCTGGCAGTGGATGTCCGGCAGTGTCCCCCTTTCCTGCCCCGCCAGGACTCCCGGGTTCTACGCCTGCAGGCCGGCCACGCTGCCCTGCCGTTCTAGTGAGAGGGGGGAGGGCAGGCTGGGAACATGGTAGCGGTGCCGGGAGGGGCACCCTCCAAGGTCGACGCAGCCCGTCTGCCTTAGGGGCCAGCCTAGAGCAAGAGGCTCCTCTGCTGGCGGGTGAGGGCGGGGAGCTCCATTGGCCTCGTGGGGCCAGGTATTTCGGGGAGGAGGGGCCAAGCACTAGCATAATGCCCAGCTAGCACGCCCTGGACGTGGGCCTGATTTGCTCTGTGCCTGGCGTGCTGCGTTGTGCATCGAGTGATGCTGGAGGTCATGGGGGAGGCCTGGCGCCTCGTGCAGGGATGCAGGGCTAGTGCCTGCTGTGTGTGTGTGTTTCAGTGCGTCAATGAGCTGAACCAGTGGCTCTCAGCCCTGAGGAAAGTCTGCATTAACAACGCCGAGATGCTGTGCTCCTATCACCCCGGGGTCTTCAAAGGAGACAAATGGAGCTGCTGCCACCAAAAGGATAAAACAGGTACTGTGTTCGCCGGCCTCCTGCCAGCCCTGGGAGGCACAGCTCTGCCACTGCCTCATCATGTGACCTTGGGCAAGTCACCCAACCTCTGTGCCTGCAGGGCCCCCTCTGAGGTGGGCGCTGTGAGACTCACGCCTGGGTGTAAAGTGTTTGTCTAACCCACCGGTGGGTGGCTACTCTGGGTTCCCTTCTGCCTGATCCACAGAGGCTGTGGCTGCTACAGACCAAGCTCGGGGCGCATGGGTCTTCAGCTCCTGTTGTGAGTGGTGGATTCCCCACCTGGCGTCTCCGCCAGGAGGGCTCGCAGCACCTCAGGGCTGGTCTGCACTTACAACGCTGCATGGATGCAGCTGGGCCACTGTAATGCTTCAGTGAGGATGCAGCCCACGCCAACGGGAGAGCTTCTGGCATCAGCACAGGTGCTCCGCCTCCCTGAGAGGCTGTACCTTGGTCAAAGGGAGATGTGATGCTGACCACGCCGGGCATTCGGCTGGCATAACGCTCACTCGGAGTGAGCAGTGTAGCACCGACATAAGTTCTTAGTGCAGACCAGGGCTCATGTGCTAGAGAAAAGCAGAGCGTATTGCTCCTGTCACCCTGGGCATGGTGCTCTATGCATGTCCTTTACTGAGGCCTTGGGAACACCCGACTCTCCCTCTGTCAGGGAAGTCAGAGCAAAGGGAGGGCAGGGGAGTCACAGAACCGCCTCGAGTGTAGTTAAACCCATGGGCTCTGAGATCCACTAGAGGGCACCACTCTTACTCCAACAGTTGGCAATAGTTTGCCAGCGGCACACCTCAAATTAACCTGCTGTGTCCTGGTCGTTGTCGCCTAGGTTTGGGCTGTGATAAGACCCGGCACGGCGTCACTCTGAAGGAATGGAATGACCCCCTGGATCCAGATCTAGAGTCTCAGTTAATTTTCAGGCAACTCTTTGGAGTGAAGGAATTGATGAGGTGAGTTGATGGATTCATTCGGCATGATCAGGGCTGTTTCCCACGAGGGTTTACACCCAGGGATCATCTCTGTGCCCTTCGAGGGGCCTGAAAGCACGAAGCGAATCTTGCACACTGTGCTCTCACTCGCCAGGACCATCTCTGGGCCCTGAAGGAGAGAAGGGGCCAATCAGCAGAGTGAGTCGTGTGTCCCAGGGGCCAACAGGCTACGCACTGCCCTCGGAAATCATTTGCTTTAAGGCCCATTGTTCTGCCCTGTTTCCAAGGACTGGCTGGATTCGGCTGGAGTTTGTGCTAATCTCTGTGCTCATGTCCCATGGGCTATGACAGAAGCCAGGGTGTAGATGATACCCCAGGGGCCTCTCTACACTGGCCTGCAGCCTCCGTGGTGGTGGACGGCAGCGTTCTAGGGATCCTGTTTAGAGAGATGTCAGTAATGAATAGCTTAGAAAGTGAAGACTAGGTCTGGGCTAGATAAGATCCTGTTAGGTCCAGGATTGTTCCCTTCAGTCTATTTACCCGTGCTCTGTCTGTTCTAGTTTTAAATGTCCCAAGCGATGGGGCTTTCACCATTTCCCTTGGGAGGTTCTTCCACTCTCTTCATGGATCTCACTGTGAGGGAACTCTTCCTGACACTCCGCCTAAATGTCCCCTTTCTGACTGCCAACCCCGTTGTCCTCCTCCTGCACCCCATATCACCCTGAACAGTTCCTCCTTCCTTCAGATACATAAGAGTGAGCATCCACTGAGGCGCCATCCCAGAGAAGGAAGTGTGGGTGAGCAGGAGGATGGACATATACAAGAGGCTGGGATGGCTGCTCAGAGGTACTTAGAAGAAGCCACCATGGGTCCAGAGTTAGCCAAGGGGAACGGATACACAGAGATTAATCTTGCAAGGTCCTGACCATCCCGCGAGGTGCTGAGCACCTTCAGCTCCTGTTCTCAGTGGCATTGTGCAGAACTACACCCTCAAAGCCAAGAGGCCAGAGTACGCTGGGGCTAATTAGTTAATTGCAGATTACATCTAAAAACACATTCTTGTTTCATCTTGCTCCCTTAAGGGAAAAATACCTGGAGTTGTTGACGGAGAAAAATGAAAACGTTCTTCTGAGCCAAAGTGGAGGTATTGCTTTGTTACTGATGCTTATTTATTATTAATCTCTCCGAGCCGCTCATCATTAGTAGATGAGCATGTGCCATAATTTAGCAATTTAGCTCTGCTCCCTTCTCCCAGACAAAGCCACGTTACCTTGGAATACTTCCCCGTCATGGCCATCAACTATGGCCATCGCAATTTTCAATCAGCCCTAGCTATCATCCTCTGCTTCTGCAGGCAGGCTTGAATTTCAGGGTAGTGGTATCTCCTCTGGCGATCCTTGGGGCTGGTCGTGTTCTCAGCAGCTGCCGTGCAAGCCCCAATCCAATCAGGGCAATTCTCTCTGCTTCCCTCCACCTCCACAGACTCCGAAAACATGGACAGTCCCACGAGGCTGTTTCAGGTGCTGCAGGATCTCGAAGCCGCCCATCAGACAGCCCTCTTCAGCTCAGACGCCCTCGCCAAGCGGGACAAAAACTGCCTCCTGGAGCTGCAGACGTGACTCCTGGAGCGAGCCAATCCGTCGGGGTGACGCCGCTGCCCACTCACTGTGTCAAATTCAGATCAGCCAACACCAGATGTCTTTGCGATGGGAACTCTCTGGACACGGTGTGCCCTCGCCATCGCCCCGCTGCTCAAAAAGCCGAGCCAGGGACTTCCGCTAGCATAGTGTGTCTCCATTTAATGAAGGACTTGCCAATGCCTCTTTTGTGCTCTGACTAGGCCCCAGAATGGGATGCGTGTCCTGTGCTCCATCCAGAAAGTAGCACAGGAACTTTCACGTCTCACATTAGGGAGTCTCTGCACTATTATTTTTACCTTTCAGTGATGATCCAGCTGCTTTTGTCAAGGCTGATCTGATGTGAAATCGTGGCTCCTCAATGCGACCTTATAGCTGAGCTGCTGCGCCCTTCGTCACAGTCACCAGGGTCAAAAGGACGCGGTAGAGCACTGAAGCCAGTAATAATGCATCCACAGAAGAGGAGGGGAAAGCTGTTAGAGCAGGGGACCGGGATCCAGGAGGCCTGGATTCCATTCTCTCTTCTGCCACTGACCTTCAGTGTGAGCTGGGGCATGGTATTTCACCCTGCTGTGTGCCTCAGTTTCCCCATCTCTGAAACAGGGATGATGAGACTATAACAAGGTTCAAAAAAGAACTAGATAAGTTTATGGAGGATAGGTCCATCAATGGCTGTTAGCCGGGACAGACAGGGATTGCTGTTTACCCGAGGCTGGGAACGGCCGACAGGATGGCTCACTTGATTACCTGTTCTGTTCATTCCCGCTGAAGCACCTGGCATTAGCCACTACAGGATACTGGGCTAGATGGACCATTGGTCTGACTCAGTATGACCGTTCTTATCAGGCATACCCTCCTTTGTGATCCTCTGAAAGGCGCAATAGAGGTGCAGAGTATTAGTTAACAAGAGATGCTGGGTGATGCCTGGAATTTGTAACCAGCGTCATTGAGCTGTACGCCAGTGTCTCACATGATTGTAGAGGAGTTGAAGGAATGAAATTTCAGCTTATTGTATGAACATGGTCAAGTCTTAACAGCCTCATGTCCAGAGTCAGCACCTCAGTTCCCACTGCAGAGGGGTGGGCTACGTGTATACTGCTGGCCACTCAGTGACCTGGAGGCAGAAGAGATGGGGAAGTGGTTCTACAGCAGGTGATCCTGAGCCAGGACTTCTGGGTTCTATTCCCCCTTCTCCCACCCTGGGTAAATTGCTTTAGGAGCTAATTTTTAGAAGCACTTGGCAGGAGTCCGTGAGAGCTCAGCACTGCTGAAAATCATGGCCTTGGCCTCTCTGTCTGTTTTCCTACCTGTAATTGAGGCTAATATTTATCAGGCTTAACCAAAGTCTCAGTTACACCTTTGCACTCCTATTGGCAAAGTCATTAAAGGCAGATTTTCACTCCCCGTGCCTATCTCTCAGGGGTCTTGCAAGGCTTAAGTACCTATCACGTGATTCTTGAGTCCACAAAATGCAAAATACCATCTGTATAATGGCTTCCTGTCGGAAAAGTGCTTTGAGATCCCTGGCAAAAGGTGCTATAGAACTGCAACCACCTGACACATTTCAGCCCCAGCTAAACTAATGCTTTAAAACTGTTGAGGTGGCTTTGCTGCTACGTGGTGTCCAGCACGAATTAAAGTCCTGGTCGAACAGTCTAGTTGGTTCATGGCCATTTGGGTGTCAGAACAGCCCACCTGTTGGATTACATGGAGCCTCCATTGAACTGAACCTGCTGTTCTGTGCAATGTTATTTAGCACAGCAGATGGAGTCAGCATAATCCAGCAGCAGGGTGGAGGGACCCAAATAACCATCAGTTTGCTAAAGAAAATGTCCCTTTTGGCAGTTGATAAAATGCAGGGGGGTGTGGTTCATGTGATCATTGCAGAGGTGGTTTAGCCCGGATCAGCCATATGTGACATAGGGAAATAGACTCCAGAAGAGCCCTGTGTCGAAGAGAGTAACCATGGCAGAAGCCTTCGCATCCACTGTACAGACCAATGCCAGAGCAATCGCTGCGTATTTGAATGTACAATAAATGCATCTTTTATCATGAGCCTGCATGTTTGCTTTTCGTCCCCAGTCAGCATCTCCCTCTTCAAAAATGCCAGTGGGGTTGATGGCCGCTCAGGTTGGCTCACGGGGAGAGGTTGCTTGGTTTGGGGGTGGGGTTTTTTTTAACCCTTTCAGTTAATTGAATTTACTTCCATGTTCAGAAATGTGGGCAGACCCAGCCTACGTGCAGGCCAGAGGTGGACTGCAGTCCTGCTGGCACCTCTAGCCCTGGGGGGGTGTGTGTGTGTGTGTGTGTGTGTGTGTGTGTGTGTGTGTGTGTGCGCGCGGTGTTGCCATCACTACTGCTGTGAGTGATGGTGTCTACATCAAAGGTGGGGCTGCTCCTGCTGTTGAGAAGGCTGTTGCTATCACAGCTGGTGTCACCATCCACGAAGGTGCTCAGAGGCTGGTGCCACTGCTGGTGGTGGTGACGGGGTGAGGATGTTGTCATTACTGATGGTGTTGCCTGGGGCGACGGGAGAAGATGTTGCCGTGGATGGTGGAGCGGAGGGCAGGGCTGCTGCCCACGCCAACACTGTTGCTGTCGGTGATGGGATGGTGGATGTTGCCCGTGGCGATGATGACGTGGAGGTGTTTCTGTCACTGAGGGCAGGGGCAGGGCCCGGGCCCGCCTGCCGGGGTCAGCAGAGACGGGGGTGGCTGGGCTGAGCGCCCTGCAGGAGTGAAGATTCCCCCGCCGCCGCCAGGGGGCGCTGCCGCTTCTTGGTGCTCCGGAAACGGAAGTAGGGGGCGCTGGCTGCTCCCGGAAGCAGATTGAGCTCGCCGTACAGGAAGCGGACACGACGCCGCCGCCGCAGGATGAACGCGCCGCCGGCCTTCGAGTCCTTCCTGCTCTTCGAGGGGGAGAAGAAGTGAGTGCGGCGGGGCGGGGGGCTGGGATAGCCCGGGGCCGGGTCGGGCCGTGGTATGACGACTCCGCGCGGGGGGGGGCTGCTTTGCAGAGCGTCGCTCGCTTCCCCCGCCCGGCCGCGCTCCGTGTCGTGGCGGCGCCGCGGCCCCCTGCGGAGTCGGGTCCCGTGTGCGGGGCCGGTGGCGGGGGTGGGGGGAAGCGAGCCGACCCCCCTTGGGAGCCAGTTCTGCCAAGGCCGCCGCCCGCCCCGCCCCGTCGGGCCTGGCTCGGCGCTGCACAGCGGGTGGTGCCCAGCCGGGCACAGAGCCTGCTGGCTGGTTACCGGTGCTTTGCTGCCCGGCGGGCGGGCTGCAGGGATCTGCCCTGGGTCCGGGTCTGGTCAGTGTTTTCACTAGTGAACGAGGCAGTGAAGAATGCGCGTGTAAATCCGGGCTGAGACTGAGCGGGGCGGAGTCGGGGCCCCTCCGTAGGGCAGGGTTAGACTTCAAAAGGACCCTGAGAAATTGATTTGAAATCGACAAGATGAAAGGACCGTACTTAGGAAGGAAAAATCAACGGCCTGAATATAAAATGGGGACTACCTGGCTAGGCAGCCGCACTGCAGAAATGGCTCTGGAGGGCTGGAGTGGATCACAAAGTGAATGTGACTCAGCCGTGTGACGCTGCAGCAAAGAAGGGAAACATTCTGGGGTGTATTAACGGGAGCCTTGTAAGACAGGGAGGTAAATATCCCACTCCACTCACTAGTGCTGAGGCCTCTAGCTGGCATATTGTGTCCAGTTTTGGGTACCACACTTTAAGAAAGATGTGAACAAGCTGGAGACAATGCTCAGAAGAGCAATTAATTAATTAAAAATTAATAAAAGCGTTAGAAAATGTGACCAATGAGGAAAGGTTGAAAGAATTGGGCATATTTAGTCCAGAAAGGAGAAGGGTGGGGGGAGACCTGATAAGTCTTCAAATATGTAAATGGTTGTTACAAACAGAAAGAGAAGAACTGGTCACCAATACCCACTAAAGGTAGGACAAGAAGTAATTGGCTTAGTTTGCAGCAAGGAAGGTTTATCTAAGATGGTAAGAAAAGCTTTCTAACCATAAGGATAATTAGGCACTGGAACAGGTTACCTAAGGAAGTTGTGGAATTCCCATCACGGGAGGTTTTTTAAGAACAGAATAGGCAAACACTTATCAGAGTTGGTCTAGGTTTACCTAACCCCCCTCCGCACAGGGGAGGGACTAGATGACCTCTTGAGGTTCCTTCCATCCCTGTATTTCTATAACTGTAAAATCTCAACGACTGGCAGTGGGACTTGAATTTAGGTGGCAGACCAGAAATACGTTTCCAGTTTAGAGATGCTGTCAGCTGTGTCATTGGGTGCGCACAGTCCTAGGACATGAAGTCAAAAGCAGGTATGTCCCAATCAAATCCTTTAATTTCAAACTTTTGCTCTCTTCTGCCTTGACATGTGGTACATATGGCTATATTTTGGCATCTGCTGTTATCTAAGCAAAATGAGTTATCAGTAAGACTTGCATTTTACACCTTTTATCTATTTTCTGAGTTACATAATCAGTGAAAGTTTTGGGTTAAGTGAGAAACTTTCAGAAATACAAATGAATTAAAGACAAAAAAATTGTCAAGCTAAATCCTCTAACAAATTATGTGAATTATTAAAAGTAGCATCTACTGAATAGAGACAATTCAGCAAACAACTCTAAAGTATAAAATGCTCATGGGTTTACAGTATTCATCATGACGTGACATTAAGAGAAGCTATGATTTTAAAAATGGTGCAACTCTGAGGCCGAAGAACTATTCTATAATTCTTCCAGAGCTTTTCAAATTATTGTCTGCTAAACCACCCTTTTATTAGTGCACTGCACACACAATGATTTTTCGCACATTAAAAAAGTTTTCTCTGGCCAATAACAATATACAGCTACAGCTGAGTGGGAAGCCATTGCTATTACAGTAATTCTTGAAGTAAACCCTGCTCTTAAATTAATTAGTTTTCTTATGTCACTGTTGTGTTGCTTTAGCAATGCTTTAGGGATTACATGAATTTTTTCCTTCCGAGAAATCAAAGTATCATTATGATACCATATTGTCTTCATGCTTTTATACCTGTTTTAGATAAACAAAGTTATCTATCTGGTGTGAATCTAAAGATAAAAGTTTATGACCGAAAGCATAGAATGGCTTGATTTGTTAGATAACATCACTTGCTTTAATACTAATATGTTTCTTTTACTTAGGATCACAATTAATAAGGATACAAAAGTACCAAATGCCTGTTTGTTTACAATCAACAAGGAAGACCACACACTTGGAAATATTATCAAATCGTAAGTAAAACCAGTTCCTGTTGCATAGTTATAGGAGTAAAGTTCTAATGGTGATGCAGTAGATTACATTTAGCTGGGGTGATTGCCAAGGTGCACAGAATCAGTACAGTGACTCGAACCATAAATATTGGATAAATAGCATGCAGTCAGTTTCAATAGCATGTTTGGGTGATGTCTGCAGGCTTATTTGTGGTAGTTATGGGTGTTCATTGATACATTTCTCATCCTGGCCCTTGTTACCACTATATGTAAAACTTCGAAGCATTCTACAGTGAGGTCTCTGATTCTCAGCTAGAAATGACTGACTCTACTTATGTCTGCACTATGAGCTTGGGGTGTGATTCCTCTGCTTTTGTACACACATGGGTGCTAGCTCCTGGCGTGAGTATAAATAGCAGTATGGCCGCAATAGCACCGGCAGCAGCAGAGGCACAGCTGAGCTGTGTTGAGGACATACCCACCAGTTTCAGGCAGATTTGTACTTCTGACGCTGCCTGCGCTATAATGGTTAGACTGCTGTTTATGCTCACTGAGAGCCAGCACAAGTATGTGTTCACGAGCAGGGGAATCATACCTCTAGCTTGTAGTGTAGGAATATAGTCTCTAGCTTTTGGGTATGGTTGGTTTTTAGAGATGTCTTACCACATTACACCCAGGTCAAATTGGCAGTGACCTTGAGATTTTATCGTCTTTGTCCACAGTATGTAGGTGCAGGTTGCTTGCCAGGATTATCTGGTTATATCTCGCTTTATCGGTGCCCTGCCATACCAGGGGCCTTGGGCACTGGTGCACCTCAGTCCTTCCCATTCTCTTCCTGTGGCACGTAATAGTCTAGTCTTCTGGGGACTGTAATTTTGTCTCATTTCGGCTGTTGGGTTTAGTGCATGTGGTGGTGGTGGCCTGTGATAGACGGGAGGTCAGAGGAGATCCCTTCTGACCTTAAAATATGACTGTCAATCTGGGTGGCAAAGTGCACACGGCTGCTTTTTTGTCAATTCAAAATTAGTATTGTAGCTGTACACCGTGATTCTCGTGAAGCAAGAAACTGTTACATTAACAGTGTAGGAAATCAAGAATCTCAATGGTGAATGAGGTTGACTTTGCATTGTGGGACATGGCAGTAGCTGACCTGTTCATTGCAGGTCACGCAGTAGGTCTTTTGCTTAAGTCCCTTCTGTAATTTGAGCTCAGAACAGCAGCATGTGGCCTCCACGGGTAGGAGTAAATAAGTCTGCCGTTAAACTGGGGCTCATTGCATCAGATTACTGAAGTATGCTTTTGATAGCTTTTCTGTGTAGATTTTGCTGAAAGTGATTCCAGTTGTTATTATACGCTAATGCTTCATTCACATGACCACCACTGCTCAGAAATTGCCAAGCATTTCCTGGACCTCTAAAGTAGGAACCGTCAGTCCTGCCAAAATGTGTAGTGGTTTTATGAAATGCACGTACAGCACCTTATTGGAATAAGATAAAACGTGCTCTCAAGGTGATTCTGTTAGAAGAGATCAGCACAGAGCATAACATTTCTTCTGGTCATCAAAAAAAAATCTTTATGGAAGAGTTCTCCCAGGATTGAATTAGCTGGTAATGGCCTGTTAGAAAGGTATGATCTGGCAGACCCAAGTTCATGCTTTGGGATCTTATAGAATTTTTGCAGCTAAACTGTTTGATTTGTCATCTGTTTTGTATCCTCTTTTCCCTTCCAGGCAATTATTGAAAGACCCTCAGGTGTTGTTTGCAGGATACAAGGTCCCACATCCTCTAGAACATAAAATCATCATTCGAGTTCAGACCACTCCTGATTACAGCCCCCAGGAAGCTTTCACCAATGCTATCACAGACCTAATCAGTGAACTCTCCCTTCTGGAGGAGAGATTCAGGGTAAGCTTGCTCATCTGGCTAAACTGCAGTGTCACTAATGTGGGGGCTGTCTTCCGCACAGAAAAGTTACTGAAGCTATGACCTGGTTTACAAATGACAGTTGACCTTATAGCTGTTGCTGTCATATGAAAAATGTAACTATCATCAGCCAAATTCAGCCCTGAATACCCCTATGTAACTTCCACTAAACCAGAGCAGAATTTGGCTCTTACCACAGGACCCTTTTGCATATTACTTGGGATCCTGTTCAGTTTCTCACATATCTTGTCTCTCTGATTCCCACTCTAGCTAGCATTTGCTTTCTCTCCCTTTTCACAATTGTTATTGCCGTAGGTGTGAAATCCTGTTGCCTGGAACAGCCTACTTGAGAAATTCTGCCTTTCCACTTTCAATTCTTCATTTCTTCCCCTGCCAAGAACTCTTTAATTTCTTTTACTTGGGACCTAATATTTTCATTTGTTTGTCCTTCTGTAATTACTCCACTCCTTTCTGTACAGTCTCTATTTAACTTCTAAAATTGTTTGAGATGCAGTTGGTCTGAAAAACATTTCCGACTAAAGCTATATTGAATTTCATACACTCCTGTTTGCTTGTTTCTTAATTGAGTCAAATCCTTGACTTGTTTTAATATAATCTCAGCAACTAATGATATCTCAAAGAATAAAGTAGTTGACACATAGGAAATCCTTTGAAAGGTATCCTCTTTTCATGTAAATGCCTTCCAGTGATTACAAAATGTAAGGGAAATGTATAAATATGCATTCTCCCTCAGAACACAACCTGTTTTCCACCAGACATCAGCAGATGCACATATTTTTGCTGCTGATTTAAACCATTATTTCTTTAGGTTGTATAAGAATCAATGGTTAAATATTTTTTAAACTGACATCTCTTTAATCTGAAATATAGTTATTTTTCAGTGATGAAAGTTCAGCTGTTTTGCTCAACTTAAATTATTGGTTTTCAAACCCCATTTAGAGAGGAAATGAATGAGATCACTTTCTGGTACAGACTTCCTTTAAAACAGGTTATCTGTCTGTTTTGTTTTACAGGTTGCTATCAAAGATAAACAAGAAGGAATTGAATAGAAACATGAAGTTGAGAGTGGACTGTTCTTTGAGGCGGATTGTGTTATAAATGTTTGTTTTCATTATATAGTGGATGTGACTACTTAGTTGAACATGTGCGTAAAGGGTTATTTCAAACTTAATTCAGTGTCAGAATTAATGTTTTTAATAGCAGTGACCTTAAATTCATTTATTTTTAGTTTGCCCAGCTAAGCACTATTTTCATGTCTGTACAGGATAAATTATTTGCCAGTCGAGTGGTAAGTATATATAATAAGTCTTGTATCATTTGATCTATTAAAACTTTTTTCTACTGTTCAAAGCTATGTGAGAGGCTTCCACTTGCTCAATACAGTCACAGCTTGAACTTACAGCAGCTAAGACCCCAAACAGCTGGGAAGTTCTCCACTTTATTTTGTCTTATGTAGCCTGGAGCATGTTAAAGTGACTGGTGCTGAATGCTTTTTTCACCTTTGCACTGTGCAGTATTGGGCTTTTCTTGTTGTAGTAGCTGTACTTCTAGAACAAGATTAATCGCTGAGCTACAGTGGCTAATGCTCTTATAGCACTAATGAGCTTGTCCATTCTAATCTATAGCATCATTTCCTCCCATCCCCAGAAGTCATCTATTTACTGCCACGTTAACTGGTATTACCTTTTATTAAGTATATTTCTATAAAACAAATACACAAATTGTGAAAACTCACAGTAAAAGAAATTGGGTATTGTCAATGACAAGATATCTTTCTCTCTTGCATGACAAGGGTTGGTTTAGAAAACTTCATGGTTACTCTTGGAAACAATCACTAATACGGCACTATTTTGGAACATCACAGAAATGAAATTTTCCATAAAGAACAAACTATGTTTTCTTCCATATAGCTGTTATATTTACTCCAGTTAAAGCAACAAGGTAAGTGAAAGTAGGGTCTGTCATCACATTGTTTATTAAGACTTCTGTCAACAGCTCCCCATTTGCTCGAAGCTCTGGCCACTCAAGAATCTAGCAAGAGAACAGATTTAATAATTCATAAGCTTATACAAAAGTCTTAATTTGGGTTTACCTCTTTCTAGAAAGGAAAAGTACAATTGATGCAGTCAGAAAACTAAGACCCTACCGCTAACCTCCCCTGGCTTTGGACAGAATGTACACGCCAAGCCTTCACTGGGTGAGAGCTATATGTATAAAAGGGACGGACTGTGAGGTGTCAAACTTTTTATATAATCTTACCACTGCTGTGGTTGTAGAGTAGCTACTGGCTAACAACATGCAGTGGCAATAGTCTGGAAGAGTCACCTAAGAAATATACATGCTAATAGTGAGGAATTGATATTCCCCTAGTTTGAGGCCCTTTCTAGGATAGTAGATTCAGCATACTGGATTCTGTGCAGAATGATTATTAACAAAATCAACCTGGCAATTGTAGCTGTAAGCTAGGGTAGAGAGCTTTTGGACTGACCACTGCGTATCTACACTTGGTGCACAGAAAAAATTAGAAGGATGCCTCTTAAGGTAGCTAGAAAGCTGTCTCTGTGCAACTAGAATCCCTCTTCTTGGTTGACAGCATTAGTCTTAGGTTTTGATATGATTAGTGGAGGAAAGACACTTGCAAATTTAAGGCCTGCTGAAGTAGTTAATGCAGGCAGCCCTGTTAAACAGCAGCTGTTTGTGGGTAATCAAGTTTTCAGAGCTGGTGGTGAAAAAACATTACCAACTATAAATTTGTACTGTCAGGACTTCTTCATGAGATAGCATGTGTGTTTTTGGCAGGTGAGAAGCCTTTCAGTGAGAGCAGAAACAGGTTCAGAATACGCTATCCAACTGCAGCAAGAGTTGGGAAAGTCAGACTTACCGCACATGTAACTCCCACATGTTTTCAACAGCCCCATTTTAGAATTAAATTGAACAGTCTGAATTTTAAAGATAGCTTCTTAAAAGAGAGCATTTTTTAATGAGCTGTTGATTAATTTTAGCACATAAGTCACAATTGTATAGATTCTACTTTAAATCTGATAGTTAAGTAATTTGTGTCATGTGCCTCCTGTTTGCACAGGCTCAGTGATGGGAAATATCCTTCAATATAAAAACAAAGGCATACCTGGGTGGGAGCTATTCTGTTGTCTGAGCGTTTTCCCTGTGAGGCCTTCCAGCCTGCAGCGTGGTTGCTGAGATTGTATATCCACACGCTTCCCTTTTCATCGCCACAAAACACATACTCTGCTGCTGCAAGAGTAAACGAAGAAGCTAGGAACCTGTGCAGTGTTGAGATTTTTGATGGCCCAAACCAAAAATTTCTCCCATCTCTACCACTCATTAACCCTTGATGTTCCTCGGGTGGGGGGGGCGCAGCCAGAGTTTAAGACAGTATCCAATTCTGAATTGCACAGCAGAGTGGTAAGTAAATCAGCCTTTCAACTCCAACTTTTTGGGGGGGCTAATACACTGTCGTTTGTCTTAGCGGAGCAAGGGGCTGCTGAGTGGATTTTGAGCTCAAGCTAGTATATTTTTATCACCGTTTTGCCAGGCTGAAATAATTTTAACATAGGTCTTGCACTGCTACTGCCCCCATTGTAACGTTCAGTTGGCTGCCTCAGGAGCACAGTTCACTTTTGTTATGAGGTACTCCTTTCAAATCGCTTCTGGGAGCTCAGAAAGTGCTACATAAGACAGGGGCAGGAGACGGAGTGTGGATTATTTTAATAGGCAGGTTCCTCCCAGTAATTTGTCATATTAGGAGTGCTAGGGTGGAAGTTCTACCACCAGTTCTAAATGCAGCACAAATTCTACCCCGCTCCCACATATACTTGCACCTGATTTCAAAGTGCTGTACAGACATTCATAAACTAAGCTCCTACCAGCCCCCTGAGGTAAGTATCATCATTTTATAGATGTGGCACCAGAAAGATAACTCAGTAGCAAGTTGGGGACTAGAACCCAGGCCTCTATCACCACCCACAAAACTCAAATCCTCACCCTGCACAAGGAATCAGACAAGGTCCAGTTAACTCTACTATTAAAAGAACACCTTGGGCCTTTCCAAAAGTAGGTTCTTGGTTGCAGTAGTGGCTCTAGTGCTGCCTTTTATAGCTAACTAACAAGGGAGCTTACCTGGACAGGTGCTGAGGGTAAGGTAGGGTAGGTCTGTCGTGGACCACTCCAGTTCAGCTAGAATAACTGCTGGTAGTGTTCTCTGGCATGATTTCCCCTGTGCCTTGAAAGACTGGCTCCAGCTCCATAAGTATATAGACCCTGTCTTAGAACTCTTGGAAACTGGAGTAGAGAGAGAACAAACAGTTGCAGTATGTTTTAGTGGGGTGAATAAAAAAAAAGATGCAATGGCAGCCCCATTCCCATGCCCAGTTTCAGGTAAACAACAAACCAGCCAGGAAAATGAAGTCCATGCGTGTGAAAATGCTTAAGAACTTGTGAAATATGAGGACTGGATTTAAGCTAAACCCGTTACAGACAGGGGTTCCCATACACAGTGCTACTTTACCAACCAAATACATTTTAGCATCTCTGTCTTAAGTCAGCAAAACCTACTCAAATGTTCACAGCCTCAGAGGGGCAGTACAAAATCAGAGTTGTACTAGTCTGCCTGAGACCACGGGAGCACGACTCATATTGTGTGTAGGAAGTAACGCGGTTTAGGGGAATCTGCCCTCAACTAAGAGTTCATACTTACCCACAACATCCTTGTTCAAAAAAGCCAATCCATCCACTCTGTGGGAAACTGTCTCTTCTCCCTCATCGTTAGGAAACTGGAATGCCACTTCAAAAGGCCTGATGAAAGATTGAGAAGTTCCATAGTGCTCAGCTATTGACTGAACAAAATCTCCAAGCCCCAAATGACCAATTAAACTGTACAGCGCTCTGTACTTCGTCACAGAATTCAATGATGGAAACAGTGCGTGTCATCTAGTGCCTCTCGGTGCCTGGGCACGATCATTCCCTGCTGCTGTCTAGTTTTAGATATGCCAAGCAATCGGGCTCCTGTTATGCTGTGAATCAGGATCCAGACACCCCAAGGGGAGAATACATGAATTAAACCTAAACCCAAAAAATGAGCAGTTGAATCAACTGACTGCATACTGTATTACTGTACTACAAAAGTGTAAGAGTAAGGTCTTTTATGAAAGCCTGTAACGTCCTGAGCTTGCTGGTCTTCATGAGCTGTGGTGATGAGACTATGTATTTGTGTATATAAAAGATAGTGCTCATCACCTGCTCTACAATTTCAACTACACCACACAGCAGGAAGGGGCACCTCCCAAGCCAGGTATTTTCACAAGACTAGCTCCAAATAATGACCATTTCCCAGCCAGGAAGAGACAATGGTGGAGCATTAGAGTTAATGGAAAGCCATCCCAAAAACCCAGCCCTCAAGTAAAGGGGGGATTTTCTCACTCTGAATAAACATGAGTCCCCATGGACTAAGAGGAAAAAAAGGTGGAGAAAGCCTTTTAAAACCAGGCTTTTGTCTGAGGTTCATCATCTGGCAACTGAAGCTATCCGTGAAACCTTGGCTCCCCCTCCCAAGCAGGTCTCTTGTGCGGAGCGTGGGTGGCAAAGTGAATGGATAACCAGGGGCTGGTTTCATGCCTTTGGGGGTGACGAACCAGAGGGGAGCGGTTTGAGTGTCTGGTAGTTAAGAACTCAGGGAGGATGGATTTGGGGGGACTTGGGACTGGAAGGGCTGCTGGTGTCACCCTCCAAGGAGTAACTAACCTTATGCTTGTGGGCTGGATGCTAGAGTCGGGGATCTGAGCCACCACAGCACAACATTAAGGCACCCTGAAGTTACAGGGCAGGTGGTGACAGACAGAACCCCTTATTGGTCTGGGTGGTCCCCAAAACGTCATACATGCCAACTAACTGCTCCCTATACCTCTTGCTGGAGTCCCTCATCTTGTAAGAGCTGAGGAATTATATCTAGATCTAACAGGTCTTCTTCATCTCAGCCTTCTAGAATCAAAATCCCAAAGCCCTCACAACAGTGTGCCCATGGTTGTGGAAAGTGAACTTGTGTCCCAGACACACGGTTTTTACCTGCTCTTTTGTGGCTTGTCCCGTCTAATATCCCAAGCAAAGCAACCTTCTTCACAACCAGCCAGCAGGAACTGATCTGGGCAGGATGGGACCAGGGCAAGCCGTAATGGAATAGAAACAACTTCCAGCACCATCAGTTGGCTAGCAAATAAAACAGACACTTAGTCCAACCTCCTATAACAATTGCTTCTCAGGAGAATTTGACTGCATGCATCTTGTTTCTGAACAGTTACCTTGCTTTGAAGCTATAGTCGCAATCTGGAACCCCAATATCCCAGAGGCCAATTCTTTTGTCATAGGATGCAGCTGTGGGGGGTACAAAAAAGGACCGGGTAGTTACAGACCATTACTTGCCAACTTTTATTTTTGCTCCACTTAAATCTGGATCACATGACATGATATCGCATGGCTGTACCACTTGTGGGGCCATTACCACAGCATCATTCACGTGGGCTTTGGCCCCATTAACAAAGCATCCAAGCCATTAAAAACAAATGGGTTGAAATATTTGTAAGCTCTCTTAAAGGAACGTCCTATCTTGTGTGAATTTACTGCTGGTGCAGAGCGCCAGGTCGGGGCCCTTTATCCACACCATAGGCAGCGCAAGGTTCCCTCACACCAATCTGCCTTCTCAAGGGAGCACTTCTAAAGGAAGTCTGGATGTAGTGTGGAAAACAGTTCTTGGCCTCTGAGAAGGCCAACAAGAGCATCAATTCGTGACAGTTCTAGCCAGTGTTCTTTTGGTCACTTGTCCCAATGGACAACGACCCACCACTTCATTCCACATACTTTAATAATCATTATAGCACCTCCCACCATCAATGCTAGGCACCAAGTACGAAATTCTTCTGTGGCACAGAGATCTACAAGGTGCCTCTCCAACAGATACTCAGAAAATAAAATCAGACCCCAATCAAATGACTGCCCTCAAACTGCCACTACCTGGCCACCAGACAGGCCCTTCAGGGAACAATTGCTAACCCCCGCAAAAAAAAACCCAACTCTACAAAATAAAATGCCTCTCCCTCCATTCCATGTCCCTATGGTTGTCCAGCTCAGAGAATAAGTCTCAAGGTGAAAGTCCCCCTCAGCTAAGAATGATAAGCGGAGAGAATACAGTACCTATCTACTGAGCTGGCTAGGTGCTTGTTTTTAAATTCTTGAGTGTACTTTTGAGACCTGCCCATTAGTTTTGGATGCTTCCAGAAATTGGGCACCCAGAACTGGAGGATTACAAAGTTAGTGGATGCTTCTGAAAGTTTAGACTTTCATGTGGCACTGGACGCACAGCAGGATGTGAGTCATTTCAGGGGCAAGACAGAAGGTACGGAACGGGAAGAAAAGTCAGAAGGGTTGGTCTATATGTTACTGGACAGAAGATAGAACTGTAACTTGTAATCCTATGGTTATTATTAGCTGTTCACTGAGCACCAAACCGTGCTCTCTCGACCTAGGCAAAACTCGCTTTGATGTCAGGATCTGGCCCTGAATAAGCCAATTTGTCAGAGTGAGTAAAATCAGAGGTCACTAAATGTATTTAACAAGTCAGTGCAAAGAATTTCATTACTCTGAAGAAACCAAACAGCCCCGGGTAAGCTCCTTCATTTGACATAGTGACTGGAGCCAAGCAAAGTCTTGGACGCAGTCACAACTTCCAGCGCACAAGATGCTACATGATATCACCCTCCTTACTCCTTGGCATGAACTGGCTGGGGTTTTCTGTGTGATGGTCACCCTCATGGCCAAGATATGCAGGCCTCCAGAGGCTTGAGCTATTGTCACTTAAGTGAAAGAGCCAAGACTCTGTATTGGGAGGCTGTAACAATTCACATTCTCTATGGATCAGCACTGGGGGACTTGTAGCACACACCCCAATGTGCACCATGTGTGTGTCTCAACAATCCCTCACATAAATATCCATCTAACTACCTGCTCCCACACTGGCGACCACAAAATACTCCTTATTTGGAAAGCCAGGCCTATTCCCTGCTACTAGAGAGATGTAGAACCAGAGACTTACTAAAGAGGTGTGTCTCGCAGGTTGGGCTGAAGCAGGCTGTAGCGATGGGCTTTTTGTGAGCCTTTATCTCGCCATAGCAGAAATCAGCTGACACATGAATCAGCTTTACAATTCCTCTTCTTCCAGCTGCCGCCAGAATATTATGGGTTTTTTTCCGACCATCATTAGTTACCATCATCAGAGTTGTCCACGCAACAGTGAAAAACTCCTAGGACAGAAAGAGATAAACCATGAAACATAGCACAGGAGGATGGCTGTGAGGTCACACATTAGATAGCAATCTAGGGAATCAGAGAAGCAGCCACATTTGGAAATGACATGAATGTTCAATCAGGGGCCATACACATAAGATCAAACTTAAAAGAAAAAAACAACAGACTGCAAAAGCAGGACAGGGATCCTTCAATGCTGTGAAACAGATTCAGCAGCCTACAAGTGGGGTAGCTAAGTTTTGGCCCTTACTATTAATTTCAGGATCAATAAATGACATTTTCCATCCATGCCCATCATTTTAAGGACTGTCCACCCTTCTAACTGGAGCCATGTTTCAGGCTGTTTTGTAACACAGAGTCATTGTACTCACGCCCCTACCTCCGTAGCCACTTTATACTTTTTCAGCACTATTCCAGTCTCACAGTCGATAAGACAAACAGATTCCCCTCCACACGTGGCCACGGTTCTCGAGGTGCTCACGACTGGGTCTGAAAGGTGAAAAGAACTGGTAAGAAATCCCAGGGCTTGTAGTTAGATCACTGCTTCGTATATTAATCATAATCATCTCACTCTTACCTTAGGCTCCCCCTGTCTGTGCGGCACTGGAACTACTCTGTGGGCTGGCGTCTCTAGGGAGGTTAATTTGATACAAAATTCACGCAAACTACAAGAGAATCCTGATCTATATTATAGTCAAAATATAAGTAGGTAGCAGTGGAAATGACTGCTTGAAAGTGGAGAGTAATACACACGAGTTAGCTGGCCCTTATGCCCACCAGATCCTTCCCCAAAGGGTTTGTGGAGTCATGCTCACCACTCACCTTTCCTTGTTCCACAATCCAATGGCGGCTCAAAGACACAGGACCAGAGCTGCGTTTTAAAATCATCACGGCTGTTGCCTTTACTGTGACACTGAAGAAAGTGCAATGGCTCCAAACTGATAGCTTCCTGCAATAAACCTTGCAGAGTTAGAAACAGGCTCCAATAAGGGGATCAGAAGATAAGAAGTCTCCTGCTATAAGTCCTACTTTAAACAGGACTCCGGTGACTAGATCAAGAGAGAGATGGATCTCAGGTGTTTACCTAGCCCCAGTCACTGCGGTAAAATAAGAAGGGCAGAATATTTCCTATAAAAAAGGGATCAGCCCTTGCCTACGTAGGTCTCAGCTGTTTGTGCTGGTGTGTATATTCTCCAAGTCATCATCTCAACCTCTGTTATTGGGGGATGATTTGCATATAAAAAGGGTGGTCTGCACCAGACTCTGAAGGGGATGAGACAAGAGACTACATTCTACTCCCCTCTTGTAGGATGTCCCACAGGCACAGACCCAGCCGCTAACCCTCCCTCTCTGGGCCCCTCTAGTTTCCAAGTCTTTAATCGTGTCTGGACATGAAGTGTTCCTGGCAGCAAGGCATTCCCTTAGTAGCCTGGCTGTAGTCCATTAAGGGTTTTGAAGACAAGGGCTGTGATGCTGCACTATATCCAAGCTGGGTGGAAAAGTGGCTTTTTGCCACAATTGTGTTCCCCTGATTCTGGGACTGGCTGAGAAATGGGCCAGCTCATGCTGAATGCTAGAGCAGTTCAGGGCTGCTTTCTTTATTTCCACATGCCTGTGGCACCAAGGGCTTACTCTGCTACGCAGAGATCAGCAGGTCAAAGATACAACCCAGCTGCGCCTCTTTCCTCCCAGGGAGGCTACCAACACCAGGAAGAGGGGTGGTACTAGAGCACCTCACACAGAGGGTCCTCCCTTGTCCAAGGAAGACAGCATAGCTTGCTGCAGCTGCTTGCTTGTGCCTCAGTGCAAGGGGAGAACTGAAGTAACGTGATGCACCGGACAGTGTTCTCTTTACAAGAACTGTCCAAAATCAATCAAGGATTCTTCAAGCCAGGCCCCTGCTCACAAAATGCTTTTCGCTCATTTACCGTGACAAATCCGCCAGTTCTACATTAACTTTAGAACTGGAAATTCTGACAAGCTGGTGACTTTATACAATTGGCACAGGAATTTGTTCCCTCCTTGCTGCCTTTCCTCCACATCCTTGGGAGCTGAGCATTGATCCCAAATCTGGAATGAATCAGTGTCACAGATTTATGGAGGTTAAGGCCAGAAGAGACCATTAGATCGGTGATTCTCAACCTTTCCAGACTATTACACCCCTCTCAGGAGTCTGATTTGTCTTGTGTACTCCAAGTTTCACCTCACTCACTTAAAAACTATTTGTTTACAAAATCAGACATAAAAATACAAAAGTGTCACAGCACACTGTTACTGAAAAATTGCTTACTTTTTCATTTGTACCATATAATTATAACATAAATTGATTGGAATATAAATATTGTAGTTACATTTCAGTGTATAACATATAGAGCAGTATAAACAAGTCATTGTCTGTAAAATTTTAGTTTGTACTGACTTCACTAGTGATTTTTATGTAACCTGGTGTAAAACTAGGCAAAGATCTAGATCTGGAAGACCTTTGCGTACCCCCAGGGGTACGCGTACCCCTAGTTGAGAAACACTGCATTAGATCATCTAGTCTGACCTCGTGTATAACACAGACTATTACATTTTACCCCTCTATTGGTTTAACTCTAGTTATTGGGCTCAAAGCAGGTCAATTGATTAAGTGGGAGATATCCAAATAATCCCAGCAGGAAATCCATACACCACGCTGCAGAGGAAGGTGAAAAAACCCCAAGTCCCTGCCAGATAGGCAGGGTGGATAAAAATCAGTGATTTAAAAAAAACCCAGAAACTCTTTTATTTAAATCAGATTTTAAATGCAATACAGTTTTTTAATAAACCTATTTAAAATTAAATTTGAAATTAGCTACCTATGTTAAGGCCTAAACGTATTTATTAAATTAATTAAAATGCAAAAATTTACATTTCTGGCCAAGTTTTAAAGAAAGTCATGCCAATGAATTGGTTAAAACAGCTAAAAAGTACAAATGCAAAACCCAATTAGAATAAATGATTTAAATCGAGGTTTCCTGCCTGCCAGTGTTAGGGTTAAAATTGGTAATTCAAATCTCTGCAATCTCTTTGCAATCTGACCAGGGGAAAATCCCTTCCCAACCCCAAACCTGGAGATCAGTTGGTCTCTGAGCATGCAAAGTAAGACAAACAGCCAAGCACCCAGGAAAGAGGATTTTCTGTACCGCCTCACAGCACTAGGCCAACTGGTATCCCGTCTCCAGCTCTGGCCAAACCCTCACGCTTCAGAGAAAGGCAATCCCCACCCCCAAATACATGTTGTCAGCTGTACATCCGGGAAAGCTGCAGGAGTTGTTAAGATGCCTAGCAAGAGCTGAACCCTCCCATCCGTCCCGCACATACATCTGAGCGTGGAACCTCTCTGGGTGCCCAAGAGACCGAAAGCCAACCCAAAAGAGGCTGATCAATGTACCTTGCCTTCTAGGTCCTTGACCGGGGTCAAGCTCAGAACCCGGTTATCCTGCTCCTGGCTTTTCGGCTCCTCTGTCACCTGTCTGGATCTTCTGTGGCTTTGTCCTTTTGGAGGTTGTTCTCCGTTTCTGTGAGCCTCTTCGGCCACCTTTGCCTGTTGGTTCGATGCTCTTGGTCTATCAGGAGTCGGGTCCTCCTGTGAATGACTGGTCTTTCTGGGACTATGCACTTCTTCCTCCTCAGTGTTACACTGGGACCGTGGCCTTTTGCTTGCCGATCCCGCTGACGAGTGATTCCCTTTTCTCTTGCTGGGGATTAATGTGACCTACAAGATACATTGGCATTGTACTACGTTGTTTCTCGCCCACCAAGCACACAGATGGCTTGTAATTCAGAGAACGTCTTCACCCAGAGACAGATTCCCCTAAATGGCTACCAAGACACAGCTCCTAAATCAGACAGATTCACGTCTGCAGTTCTCCTACAGGTCAGCAAGCCATGGATGACCAACCAACAGGCTATGGAAAGGGCTTGATTCTCCTCTCGCTTGCTTCACCCCAGCACCACTCTGCTGATTTCAGTGGAGGTACTTCCAATTTATACGAGGGTAAGGAACAGCAGGATTGGGACCACACAGCTTAATGCCAGTCAAAGAAGACAAATGGAGTGATGGGGCAGCCCCAAAACAACCCCAGCATCTTGGGCATGTGCCACCTTGGTCAACTTCATTAAAAACATCCTTTCCCCAAGGAAGGGTGGAACGGGCAGGACATTATCCAGCCAATATTCTGGGTCTCCTATGAGAATCAGAGCCTTGTATTCTGGGATACTGACCCAGCCTTCCCATTCCCAGGAAAGATGAAGGTGCCACCAGCTTGCAAGGTTTGTTAAGATAGGATAAAACCTGAGATGCTGCCTGAGTTACAGAAGGGTAAGTTTTGGATGCATCTGAGGAGTGTTGTTGAATTTGTAAGAAAATCAATTTAAAGAAAAAAAGTTAACAAAATCAAGCCCCACCTCACAGTTTCAATTAGGATTTCTGAAAGCCAGCATGCAGCTGCTGCATATCATCCCAGAGGTGGCTGCGTTTCAGTGGCGGGTGAAACAACCCCTGTATCCACTGAGAGGCAGCCTGGTCCAGTGGTTAGAGCACTGGACTAGGAGTCAGAAGACCTGGATTCTTCTTTTCCTGGTCCTGCCACTGACCTGCTGTGCCTCTATTTCCCCTCACACCCTTTGTCTGGTTTGTTTAGGTTGCAAGCTCTTTGCCACATGGCCCATCTCTCACTATATACACACGCATCACCAAGCACTACCCTAATACCAATAATTAACAGCAGCAGCATTAATTTGGCACATATGACTTTGCAGAGCACTTTAAGATCCTTCTGGGTGGAAGGAAAAACATACATGGAATGAGCTGTCTTCACTTCGCTGGTTGCAGCTGAAGCTGCTACGACCTCCTGGCCGGGGAATCCTTAGTAGAGAAATATACTATTTGCATGCAGGTTTGTTAAGTCAAGATGATAAAAGTGACCTCAATGCCGTGTGTAAAACCCCAACTGGAAAAGCAATAGAGCATGGTCCCTAACTCTTTCATGCAGTATCTTTTTAAAAAAAACCAAGAGTGTCTTAACTAGGAGAATCCCCTGGAGAGTCCTTACCTGCACAATATCATCTCCCACCTCCCTGGGGTTTTCTGTTGTCTCCTCCTCATTATCTTCCATCCTTTCTTGTGGTTCAGGATTTGTGTTCTCTTCCTGTCCCAGCATGGACGCCAACAACTCCTCTGCAATCATTTTCACCTAACATTGCAAGTACTTTTTTAAAAGGCAGCACTTAATAAGAGGACAAAGAACAATAACATCTGACTCAAATATGCAATTACCGGTTGGTTTGGGGTTTTTGGAGGGGTGGGAGGGAATGTTTTAAGGTTTGCTTCCATCAGATATTGTGTGTCAACTTACTGGCTGATGGAAGGACCCTGGGGACTGTTGCCGCAGAACTTCTCCAGTATGGGAAGCAGCAGTGCAACATGCCCCTTTTTTCCCCTCATCCTATGCCCCATTCCTGAGCTGGAGAGACCACTGCTCGGAGGTTGAAATTCGGTCTCATTCCATCTACACCATGGCCTCTCTGCTGAAGTTGCCAGCAACCACATCAGTTGAGAGTTTAAAAACAGCTCTTTTTAGAGGAAGAGAAAGGAGCAGGTGTTTGGCAGTAGAGTGAGCCCTGAAGAAATACTGGTGACACAACGAAAAGATCACCAACAGAAACCAGTTATTAGCCAAAAACCAGTGCATCGCAGTAACGATTGCTACTCATCTACCAAGTGGAACACCTGAACACCATGAATGGCAAGTGATAGGTACAGGTGACCTGAGAGACCAAAGTATGTAGGCAGAAGTGAGAGAATTTTCTGCATCAGCACAGCAGAGCTCTGCAACATGTGAAATACAAGCCTGTTGGACTGCAATCTTAACTTCCACATAGGACTTCTGCCAATACGTGTTTTGTTTTACTGGGTATGTCTGTGCCTCATGGACCAAGAACCCCATTCTATTACTGATGCCAAGGAGGTCATCTGAGGAAGGAATGCAAAAGCAATAAAGCTAGACGAAGAACAGATGGAAGTCTAGGGCACATGCAAATAAAATACTTGTCAGAAACAAACGGGTCTATTTCCCTTTGGCAGTACACACACAACTGCCATTAGCTTTAATGGGAGCTATGTGAAATCAGCAGTAAATACAGTGGCTGCCATTAAAATCGTTTGCCACTTGCAACGACTACAATAGTCCTAATACTTCATTGCTATGAGTACCTTAACTACTGGTGAATAGAAAACAAAGACCGTAAAGGTCATCACTGCATCTGGGATGGAATTTATTCCTGGGGCTTGTATAACAACCACAGCTAATTAGCGAAGACAACCAAAGACTGATACTGATGTTTGCTGGAGCCCCTGACCAGGAATCGTGAGAGCAGTTTAACATAATGTGTGCAGAAAATGAAGCCGCAGAATCCTGGCTTCAGGCAGCTCAAAAAAAGCTCAGAAAGGTCAGCCACTTACCCTCCATCGGGTAAATTCACTGAGTGAACTGGGTCCATATATGACGTGCGTTTGTGCAGACTTCAGAAACTTTTTCCTGATGAACTTCACATGCTCGGCTGAATACTTCTCAGGGAGTTGGCTTCGGAAGTGCTTCTCCCAGTGAGCTGTGACCTAGGCAGAGAGATTTGGTTTACTCAACTTAGATACTTCACAGTAATCAGAAGGTTCCCTAGTAAAATTGTTCCAGAAATGACCATCCCCTAGGCCCAGACAATGCTCTGTCTGCCATTTACTTGATTGGGTGCTTGTATAATAATCTTAGCTCATTTGGGAGGGGGAGGAGGAGGAGGATTTGTTAATACATTCTGCAGTTGTGTTTTTATTTTAAAAGACGCATATGCATTAGTAAGAGGCACCCTGGATGCATTTGCATATAAATGATATATTTACATATCCCCTTTACTCAAGAAGGGCCCCAAACTGCTTTTCAAATTATAGGTCCAATCCTGCACACACTTACACACTAGTACATTTAATCACGTGAGTAGTCCCACAGGGTACATTTACAAACATACATGTTGGCAGAGTTGGGTCCTGTATGCATTACAGAACGTATCAATTTTACACATGCAGGAATTACATCACTCAGTGCAGATGCATCTGAGGAAGGCAGGCAGCAGCTAGATTCACAGTAACCCTACATAACAGTGGGGGAGAGGACGTTTTGCACCAGAGCAAACTAAGAAGTACCATATGTTCAGTATCTTTTCAGGGCAGACGGCACCCTCATTACACCAATCCAAACACAGTAACCTGCCCAGAAAGACGAGTAGATCTTGCCAGGATTTGAACTTCTAGTACCAGGAAGCCTGGGTATTACAAACCTAAGGCTCAGAGCTCAACGCCCTTTCAAATTGTGAATTTCTGCGCCACAGCTATTTTAGGAAAGAATGTAATGACATAAGAACAGCCATACTGGGTCAGACCAATGGTCCATCTAACCCAGTATCCTGTCTTCCGACAGTGGCCAATGCCAAGTGCTTCAGAAGGAATGAACAAAACAGGTAATCATTGAGAGATCCATCCTGTCACCCCATTCCCAGCTTCTAGCAAATAACAATCCCTGCCCATATGGCTAATAGCCATTGATGGACCTATCCTCCATGAACTTATCTAGTTCTTTTTGAACCCCATTATAGCCTTGGCCTTCACAATATCCTCTGGCAAGGAGTTCCACACATTGACTGTGCATTGTATGAAAAAATACTTCCTTTTGTTCGTTTTAAACTCTCTGCCTATTAATTTCATTTCGTGACCCCTACTTCTTCTGTAATGAGAAGGAGTAAATAACACTTCTTTATCTACTTTTTCAACACCAGTCATGATTTTATAGACCTCTATCATATCCCTCTTAGTCATCTCTTTTCCAAGCTGAAAAGTCCCAGTCTTACTAATTTCTCCTCATATGGAAGGTTTTCCATACCCCTAATAATTTTTTTTGCCCTTTTCTGTATCTTTTCCAATTCTGATATATCTTTTCTGAGATGGGGCGACCAGATCTGCATGCAGTATTCAAGATGTAGGAGTAACATGGATTTATAAAAAGCCAATATGATATTTTCTGTCTTATTATCTATCCCTTTCCTAGTGATTCCCAACATTTTGTTAGCTTTTTTGACTGCTGCTGCATCCTGAGTGGACGTTTTCAGAGAACTATTCACAATGACTCCGAGATCTCTTTCTTGAGTGGTAACAGCTAATTTAGATCCCATCACTATATATGTATAGTTGGGATTATGTTTTCCAAGGTAAATTTGACAAGTGCCAACTGTGCTTAATATAAAGGGCAAAACTAACATCACAGAAAATACTATTTTTAGTTGTAGAACATTATTCATACACATGACCACCAAATGCCTTACAGGGAGACCCAGCCAAAAATAAAGGAAGGTGTTTTGGCAAGACTTGGAGGAAGAAAGAGTTCCAAACAAATGGGTTGGAGCAAACATAAGAGCAAATCTTAGCTGTGCGTGTGTGCGGCAGAGAGAGAGATTATTATTTTGAGCCCAATCTTGCAGAGTCTGATTCTGGAGTCAGCTGAGAACTAGTGCAAACCGCAATGTAAGTTAAAGGAGCCCTGTATTATAGACCCCGACAGGGCTGTTACGTCAGCCCCGGGGGCTCCTCTAACTTACCTATGGGTTGTTGCAGTAGCCGAGAAAAGCCCATGACACACATCCTCTCAGCCAGGCTGCAAAGGGGTCTAATGTAGGGCTATTGTGTCAAATCCTCCTGCACCGGGGGAATTCTCAGGTGGGAAGATCTAGCAGCTTTGCAGCCCCTATACACCAGCAGAACTGGTATATAGACACGGCAGGGAATGCCAGAATTGGGGCCCGTGTCTTGTCGTGCTGAACATGCTAGTTTAAACTGAGGACAGTAAACGGTCACAAAGGCGGGTGGGGTGAGTGTAAAGGAGGCTAACGAAAATCAGGAGAGCAATCATGAATTGCTTTCAGAGCACAGGAGGCCAGCGAAGGTGACTTTGAAGTATTTACAAGGACTGTTCACACGGCAGATGAAATTGTGCTATTGTATTTAAACCCGTCTGCTGCCAGCAGAGTTTCAATGGCAGAGTGGAGGACAGGATCTGAGGGGTGAACCTGAATACTGTATTGTACCTAAAGTCTAAGCTCTTTCTTAGGAATGCATGCGGAAACGTTACATATCTTACCTTGCTGGTCAGCTCCCGGCTGTTGACGACTCTCACATGATTAGCTAATTTGGTTATATCCTTGCCATTGAGTAGCCGAAGATTTTGTAACAGGAACATGATCTTATAGTCATCATTGGTCTAGAAAACAGATAACGTGTGTGTTATAGTAGCATGTGCACATGCCATTTGCTTGAACAAATCAACCTGGGTTTTTGTTTGTTTGTTTTTAAATGACAAATCCACCAGGAAGGAGCTGAATATACTTTTTCCAAATGTGCTCAGTTTACACGTAAAAGGTTTTTCCCCAACTGCCAGTCCTGCAAATGCCACCTTGGGTGTGAAAGCCAAGTTGGGTTCTTTCCTGTTCATACATCACCAGTAATAAAATCACTGCCAGTAGCTACACCAGAAAGAGTTGTGCAGGTCAGATGGAGTGCATGCAGAATTTTGTTAACTCTTCTGTTGATGTCACCCCCCCGGCCCTCCCACAGCTGTGGCAGGTCTGCAGCGCTAAGTGGAGTACAAAGTAGCAAATGGGTTTTTGTGGTCCTTGAGGTCCCTTTCATACTTGGCACTTCCATAGAGTTTTCCATCTTCATAGCACTGCACGGAGACTAGTTACGTTAGAACAACCCGAACAAGCAGGCCAGGTGGGAAGCTTCCTATAGCTGGTCTAGTGACTAAAGCACTAGTCTAGGACTCAGGAAACTTGGGTTCTATTCCTGGCTTGGCCACTGACATGCTGGGTGACCCCGGGCCCTCTGTGTATGTCAATTTCCTCATCTGTGTAACAGGGATAATGCTACTGACCTCCTTTGTAAAGCAGTTTGAGATCTATAGCTGAAAAGTGCTATGTAAGAGCAAGGTACTATTATTATTTACTTCCCACTCAATAAGCTGCTTATCACATAAGGATGGAAACGGTATCACTCACTGTCAGGTACACATTGTTTTCATAGTTTAGCTCCTCCAGCAGCGGGAACTGCTTCAGGGCAGTCACGTCTTCCAGTTGGTTGTTACTGCAGTTTAAAACACGCAGGTCTGGCAGGCTTAGATTAGCAGGTAGCTTGTCCAGCAGATTATCAGAGAGATCGAGATTTTGCAGATGTCTCAGACGGGAAAACAACCGTGGGTCTAAGTCTCCAGTCTTTAACTGCAACTTGGATAAGCTGAAACAAAACAAAACAAAGCACATGCTGTCTCCAGTTCACCCAAAGATAAGGACAAAGATGGAGACATCTGAATTTTAAGGGATATAAAGTCTCATCCTGCTGCACTTCTCACTCAGGTAAAACTTGCTGAGCAAACCTGGCTGACCCTACAGACATTTTGAGTGTAGCACTACAGGTTTCAAGCACATATCTGAAAACGACAAGGAGAGACTTGTTAAGTGTAACTACAAGTTTGGCGGTGAGCAGTAACCGAACACCTACAGGCAAAACTTGCACCTGTTACGTTACTTCCTGAGAAATCAAAGCCATTTGTGACACTCCCATTATCCCAATTCCCTGAAAATAAGCAGTGGAATGACTGTATCTTAGTTCCCAGCCCATGCAGTCAGCGGCTCACTACCAAACAAGTTCTTGTTCCTATGAAAACCTATCACCCACGATCCCACATCCAATCATTATAATTGTAACAATACTGATAGTAATGCTATCAGTTCAGTTCTCTTCTGTAATGGAGCTATCAGCTCTGTTGCTGAATTCTTTGAATTTACATCTTTCAGTGTCCACAACTGATTGCTAGAACATTATTTCCAAAAGTGAAATAACATAGCAGAGTTGCTGTCTCATCAGACTATGTGTATTCATATCACATATGTGGCGGCCATACCCACAGGATACACTATGTTTTTCATGCATCTCAAATCACTTCCCTTTCTAACCATTAAGCCATCTTGCCTGGAGTTACTTCTGACATCCCCATTCCCAGGGCAGCTTTCAAACAACTGACTGACTTTCAAAAATAAATGTTTACTTTCAATAAATAAATAAATAAATACTTGCTATAAAAGCGTTCCCGTTCCCAGTGAGGAATTCCACCTCCAAACCTACGAGGGCCTGAGGTGCAGAAAGGGCAGAACCCTATTCTGGAACAGGCAGAGGTTTACAGTAGTTGTGAACAATTGGTCCTAAAAAACCCAGGTGATTCATCTCATTGGAGAAATGGGAAATTCTCTTTCTAAACGACTTATTTCCAACCTTACATATCATGAGAATTGTGGTCAAACTGATCAAGTTAAACCATTTACCCAGACTCCACACGGTAGCAACTGTTTCCTGGTGGCTAACTTCTCGTGGCTGAGAATCTAAGATTTCGTTTGTTAAAGAATTATAGCTCTAGCAGTTATGACTGTGGAAAAAACCTTCCAGATGTGAACTCAGTGTGAGTGGATGAGAAAGGCTGAAAATATAATTAGAAGCATGACGTACTCCCATTCATCTCAAGGGCTGTCATCTCTGAAACCTAATGATGCCAGATCAAAGCATGTGCTGAGCATATGTGACAATCAGGGTCCGGACACCGCAAGGTGAGAACATCGGGGCTGAACCCCAAAAAATAATCAGCTGAAACAACTGATTGTACCCAGTGTTACTGTGCTATAAAACATGTCGAGTAAGGTCTTTTATGAAAGCGTTCTAAACGTAATAATTATTATGCGATGTGTATACAAGCAATGGTTATGAATTTATGCATTTGTGTATACAAAGAACTGTGCTCGTAAAACTTCCACTGCATCTCACAGCAGGACTGTGAATGATCAGACAGGGAGAGGCACCTCCCCAGCCAACTGTAACAAAACCAGTCACAATCCTTTTAAAATGGAAGGGGTCTGAAGTGAAAGGCATTCAGAAACTGAGGGACAGTATCTATCCCTAAAACAGATTCCCCCTACAGCTAGGAGGTATGATTCTCAAAACATCACAACATTTTACAATGATCTGCACAATCTACTGTGACTAGCATCTCATTTTGGCTTCATGACTGGGTAACATTTGGGTTCTGGGCCAACCTTGGAAGAATACCAATACTTAAATTTTCCCAGTCTGACTGCTGATGAAATAACATTCTTTAAAATTATTATTTGGTTGCCTGAAGACTGGACTCCAACATCCAAGAGGTTTCTAAAAATTCTCTCTCTCTGCAAGGCCTGTAAGGTCAGACTCAAGGTACTAAGACAGCCTGTTTAGAGCAGGTGGAGTTATGAAAAAAAAAGTACCAGAAAACATTTTAAAAACTCTTTGAAACATTACAGGTCAGAGTTTGGTCCCCTTATTCACATCAAATAGCACCACTGAAGACAATGGGTGTCCTTGTGGAGGAAAGTGCTAATTACGTAAGGAGATCAGAAGCCGGCCCTCCTTAAATAGTTTTGCAGTAAAACACATGGCATATGCAGAATATACAGGATGTGGTGGGTTGGCAAAGTTCGTACATGACTGTCTAAACCTTGCCTATTGAACCATATAATGCTGATAAAGCCTCTGTACCCATCACACCATTAACTATTCCATATTTTATCATGTGTTATTTATCATGTTATTTCATATTCATATAAAACTATTTAAAGAAGGAAAAAGAGGGGGTATAGCCCAGGTTGGAGACAACTGGAATTTGACGACAGTCTGGTTTGCACTTACTTCAGAGTCTCAATCTTCCGTAGCCTAGTAGATCTTGGAACCGCTCTTTCCAAAAGAAGCTCTGTAGTAACCTTTGACATGTTTTTAATTTCTGCCCCTTTCTGGGAAACACAAAGCCGTCAGCAGCAAAATGTCTTCTGGGAACTTTCCTGATGAAAGAAACAGGCATTAGGGGGAATCCTTTAAAACTAGGTCCCAGCAAGGGAGGAGGGGGAAGTTATGGTGCAACTCAGCAGTCTCTTGTCTTGCTTAACAAGATTTGTTATAGTCATAAGTCAGCTCTAAGGGCTGGCGTTTGGGACCGTACTGTAGCATTGTTTCTTTTGTTAAAATAAAGACCACAGGCTCAACAGAAGGGAGAAACCCTCATTCCAAACAATTTCCCCATTTTATCCCAGAATGAAAAGCATTAAACCTGACAAACACAATTTAAACAGTGACCATTTAGGGCCTGCTACAGCAAGTGGCAGAGCCCTGTTCATTTCCCAGGGCAGTCGGTGGGAGTTAAGTTGTTCTGGACTAGCGCTCACAAAGGGACACATCCTTGGCCAGTTCTGGCAGAGGTGCTGACACTATGTGATGATCCAAGTCACCGTGTTTTAGGCCAGTTATGCATCATGGGTACTGTGGAATGGGCTGCATTGCTGTGTTCTAAGTTTCTCCTGCATCAGAACAGCAATAAGGGTTGCATCACCAAATTCTCCTCCAGTCCTGACTCAGTGTCACATCAATGTTATGGATTAGGACAGAGGTTTTCAACCAGGGATACGCGTACCCCTGGGGTACTTCAGAGTACCGCAGGGGGTATGCGGGCGACTGCAGCCCACCTTCCAGCTGTGCACCGGACCGAGCAGGAGGTGTGCAGTCGCCTACCAATGGGCTCCCAGGTTCAGTTCCGGCTCAGGACTGCACCGCCATGTTGTGGGTTGCATGGCTCTGACCGGATCACCCTTTCCCAGTCCAGTTCCAGCTCAGGGTTACATTGCCGTGTTGTGTCACGAGGCTGTGTCTGGGTTGCCACGTTCTGGTCCATTTCCAGCAAGGCATTGCATTGCTGTTTGCTGGGCCATATGGCTGTGTCCGGACTGGCATGCTGTGGTCCCATTACGACGTCAGGTTGCGTTGCCATGTTCTGAGACACAGGGCCGTGTCCCGCTCGCTGTGTTCTGGTCCAGTTCCGGCGTGGGGTTATGTTGCCGTGTTGTGAGTCACGGGGTGGTGTCTGAGTCGCTGTGGTCTGAGCTGGTCCAGTCCAGTTCTGGAGCAGGACTGAATTGCTACATTATGGGTCACCCCGCTCGGGTCCAGTTCGGGCCCAGCGTTACCCGGCCACGCTGCGGGTCATGTGGCTGCAGGCGGGTCATGTCCTGGCCCAGAGGCAGCAGGGGGTGGGTTGCCGGGCTATGGGGCACGTGGCAGTACCTGGGTTGGGTTCTGGTCCCGTCCAGTTCTGGGGTAGGTCTGAGGGTGCAAAGCCCCCGGGGGCCCATCCCCACTAGCTCGCTCCTGACTGAGCAGAGCCTCGCCTGCAGCGGGGGGGGGAGGCAGAAACCCCGGTCCCGGTCCCAGGCTGCTTAACCCCCCCCGCCATGCCCAGACCGGGGGGGGGGGCAATAGAGCCGCTGTGTCCAAGGCCGGCCCTGCCCGAGGCGGGGCTGGGGGCGCTGCGCAGAGCCGGGCGCTGGGGTCCGGGCCCTAGGCTAGCCCCGCGGGGCAGGGCTGGGACGGGAGTAGGGGCGGAGGGACGGCTCCGGCCAGGCCCGGAAACGGGGAGAACTACGACTCCCAGCATCCCTCGCGGCCGAGCTCGGCTCTGCAGCGTAGCCGGCCGCCCCGGAGGCTGCTGGGAAAGCGAGTTTCGCGCAGGGGCGGCGGGCTCGGCTCTTGCTCTGGCTCTGGCCCTGCCGGAGCGGGGCCGGCGGGGAGCCGAGCCCAGCCCCGGTGTCCCTCCCGCCGCCGCAGCAGGTCCCTTCCCCCGCGCCGCCCCCCGCACTCACCTGCAGCCGGGGCCGCGTGCGGGCCGCGCTGGGCTGGGCCGGGCCGGGCCCTCCCTGCCGCCGCGGCTGGGCAGCCCGGAGCGCAGCGCAGAGCAGGGCCGGGCCGGCGGGGATCTGGGCCCGGCGCGGGGGGGCTGGGCGGAGCCTCTCCCCGGCGCGGGAGCGGGATGGCGGCCGCGGGAGCGGGGCCCGCCTGCGGCTGCAAGGGGATCCGCTGCTGCCTGCTCTGCGAGGGGCTCGCGCCGGCCGCTCCGCCCCCGCAGGTACCGGTGGGAGGGGCCGAGCGGGGGAGCCGAGCGGCGGGGGGCAGGCTGGGCTGGGCTGGGCTGGGGGGTGCGGACAGCCCCGGGGCTGGCCTGCGGTACGCCTGGTGAGGGGGCTGCCGGCTGCCTGTCCCGCCCTGCAGCGGTTCCCTGCCGTACAGGGAGAGGCTAAGGCACGGGAGAAATCTGTGAAATCAGCTGCTTCCATTCCACTGCCTTCCCCACACGTGCCAGGTGCAGGAAGCCCCCTGCTTCTCCCCCCCCCCTTGTCATTTCCAGGGGTTGGGGTGATACTACCGCAGATAACTTCAGGCAACACCCAGGCCTGGGGAGCATGAGAATGACATTAATCTCGGCCTCCTTAGGAGTGAGCCTCAGAGGGCATCACCTCCAGCCAAGGCAGGAGAGGTTGCTTTGACTTACCTAGAGTGGAGGGACTGTCAAGCCTCATCTGGATCACTCCCCCTTTCAGGCCGTGGCAAACGCATCCAAAGAGTTGTTAGCCAGCCCATTGGAGCACCCCATGTGGCCAACCTGGTCCCAGACCAGAGTCAGTTGCTCACATCTCAGCTAGAGCCAGAGGCAGGAAAGACATGCAAAATAGTTCCAGCTATTGGCGCAGCCCTGGGGCTAGTTCACCAGAGAGTGGATCCAGTTTAAAGCATAGGACTCGGTTATTCTAACCAGCAGCATCAGTAGAGGCGCCTCTGTTTGTTCTGGCAGTTGGGCAGCCAGGTTTTGTAGAGAGTCCAGCACTCTTTGCCCCAGTGAAGTTGGCTGCAACATTGGAGCATTGAGGAATGGGAGAGGGGCAATAACCCTTCAACTATACGTGGTGTTTTAAGAATGCACAGCTTGTTATTTTTTCTCCCGGAGTGGCTTAAGATGTCACTGCTCAAGAAAGACAGCATCTATTAAACTGCATTGCAAAGATGCAACTATAAAAGGAGGGAAGACATGTCCATGAAGACCAGCAACCTAACTGTTCACCTGTACAGCAGTCCCGTGCCTGTTGCACAGCTATAACAACAGATAATTGTGTCAGTGTCTTATCTTGCTGTGTCCTTTTTTATTTCTGCAGGAAAAGGGTAACTTCACTTATTGTCCAGCAGCAGGTCTAGCTGTAGGAAATGAACACTCAGAGTTTGCTGGCTGGGCATTTCCATTTCCAGGAGTGTTCTTGCTGGAGGAGTTTATAAGCCAAGTCAAGGAATCTGAGATGGTTCAGCTGATGGATCGAGATGACTGGAAATTATCGCAGTCTGGCCGAAGGAAGCAGGTCTGATTCCAGAACTCCCTCCGAGGAAGGAGATTATTTCTTTAGTTAACAAAAATTATGCTTTAGGTTTAATGTTTTCATTAAATTGATTCTTTCTGAAATAACAAACATAATTGTATTTGAAATTTGTTTATCTCAAGAGTGCACTGATAGTTATAATGAATCACACTTGATATTGTGCATTCAAACACAGCCTCATACCATGTCTGTGCCCACAAACAGAAAAACTGAATACAAGGATATTAGAAGACTTTCAGGAATCATGTTATCAGAATATGACCTGCACCAGTAAGTCACTGGTAAAGGTGGGACTAGAACCCAAAAGACACAGAGCGCCCCAGTTTGTCCAGAGGATATTGCGTCCCTAGAAAGGCATGTCCCCAATTTTTATTTAATAGCACATGGTTTTTCTTTTCAACAGGACTATGGGCCCAAAGTGAACTTTAAGAAAAAGAAGCTGAAAGTTGGTGGCTTTATTGGCTTGCCCAGTTTTAGCCAGGAGATTGTGCAACGAATGAAGGCTCATTCTGTGCTAGAGGATTTCTTTCCTGTTGAGCAGTGTAACCTGGACTATCTACCTGAAAGAGGTTCTGCCATTGACCCACACTTTGATGACTCATGGCTTTGGGGGGAGCGATTGGTTAGCTTAAACTTGCTCTCACACACTGTGCTGTCCATGTCTTGTGATTCAGAGGACAGTCTCCAGTTATTTGCCACTCTCAGTCAAGGAAGGGGGGAATCAAATCACACTGCCTCACCTCAAGCTTCTCAGAACCATAAACCAAACGACCTTACTCCCACATCAGTACGTGAAAATTCAAACAGGTGGGATATTGACTACTCGTCTCCCCCAAGACTTATTCCATACAAAGAAGTTACTGTAGCCATTCACTTACCTAGGAGATCCCTGGTTGTGCTGTATGGAGATGCACGCTATAAGTGGAAACATGCAATTTACCGCAAGCATATTGAGCATCGCCGGATCTGTGTCACCTTCAGGGAGCTGTCTGCAGAGTTCACTTTGGGAGGAAAGCAGGAAAAACTGGGTAAAGAGCTCCTGGAAATAGCCCTGGCATTTCAAGGAAAACCAGTGTGAACATCAGAGGGGGAAAATCAGAATTATGAGTTGTTTGGATATTTGAAAATTAAAGTTCAGAATTTTTGCAATTTATCACTGTCTTACTTGAAGGTTGTTTAAAGAGCCATTATCAGACCAAACTGTGCAAAAAACAAAAGCTAAATCTAATGGTTATAAAATTGCAGCAGATTGAAGGTGCTTAGTGCTTTTTAAAATGAGCTTTCCCTGGCAGTATCACAACCCCAGCATTGTAGTGTTAGCTGCTGGATGAGAATCAGAAACTGGCTATTGTATTTTTGTCCTTACTGTAATGAAATGCAAGGAAGTAAACAAACCACTTTCAAATAATCACTTGAAGCCAAGGTGCAAATTAGGAAGGAAATTTGCTATGTGACTTTCAATTTGACAGTTCAGACAATCTAATATTATTGTAAGTTGATCTGTTTTTATTTTGATGTTTCAAATTATTTCAAGCAGAAAAGGATCTTGTTCTTTAAGCTTTTCGGATGATTTTACTGCCTTGACTTTTATTTAGGGCTCTGTTTTAAGAATGCAGGTGCTCTGCCTAAACTAATAGTGAATGAAAAATAAATGTCCCTTCCTATGGGACAGAATCTGTCACACTACTTATTCCTATGAACCAGTCACTAACCTTCTGGATCAAATTCAGGCCAAGCAATGGAACAGATTCTAACTTTTACTGGTCAAGGCTCAAATATGAGATACTATTTTCAGAGCTGCACTGTTCCTTAGGGACATTATCTTCTTGTTTGCATCAGTTAATTCCTTTAAAGGCCAGCTCTCCAGGGGAGGAGAGTAAGTGAGTGTCTACCCCCATAGATAATACTATACACAGAGAACTAATTAAAGTAATTTTCCCTTCACTGAAAAAGTAAGCTGTGACAGCGAGTATTAATCATAAATATAGTGTATGACCTACATCTTCTGGAACTTCAGAGCAACAGAGCAGCAGTTGCACTAGGTTGCTGTGGGCTGTTTCAAAGACAACTCAGAGTTCAGATACTAAAGATGTCTAAGTAGCTTGTGTTCTTTTCTGATCATCTGTAGTCTCTGAACCCTGCCATTAATTGTAAAAGTGTGTTTTTAAGAATAAGCAAACATACAGACTACAGCATGAGTCCTTTCCTGTAACTTCCACCAGAAAGGCTCAGGTTTCTGTCACTCCATGTGCCTAAGATTCAAGAAGTCAGCTCTGGCAGAAGCTAGTTTTTTCATGTTGTAAGTCTTAGGCTTCAGCCACTTACATATAAAAAAAATCTACTCAGTACAAAAAATTGACAAATAGAGAAAGCATTGAATTATCTGATGTTTTAATCACGTTGAGTTTCACATACACAAACACCATTCTGTTCATAGTTCCAGAGAAAATGAACCAGTTTCAGTTCAGTCAAATCTTTAAATGCAAATGCACAATAGCTACATATTAATTCTGACATTGATTAGCAAGTGTTAAATGTACACTGTGTCACATATGTGACTACCACATAAGCTTCAAAACGATGAGCTGCTATTCAGATTTGCTGGCAGTAAAGCATTTGCTTCACACAGTTAAACATACCCTCTCTCTGCAGGAAACAGCATACCGTGATTGCAGAGTGTCAAAAGGGAAGATCTGTCACCACAGGACAATCTTTTGCAGCTGATACAACTTACAAATGCAGTGTGCATGAGACTTGTTCACTACAGCCACGTGAAGTTTATTTAAAAACAAAACACCACGACCTCTCCCATAGGCTACAACCTTTTTGGTCCAATCAGAAAGCAGGTTGTGTAACTTGTGCTCTTAGACTAGAGGCCCCCAACTTTTTCTGATAAATGTACCAGTTCACACTAACCTTTTCTGCACTGCTAGGACCTACTGCCTACTACTCAATGGTATAGAGTGCTCTATCACAAGATGAATCTCCGAGTGCTCCCAACTTCATCTCAAATCAGTGCATGTCCAATTGAGTAGAAAATAGGTAGTGGCAGCATCCTGGAGCTCTGTACAATGGTTCAGTAAGTTAGGAAGCCTAGAGAACCATACATGTATATGGAGCAACACTTTGGAACCATTGTCCTAAATCATCCTGTTTGCTTTCATAGTAGTAATATGCTCTTAGCTTACTAAGTTGCAGTAGATAGGGTACTAAAATTAGGGTTTGGTCCTTATATTTCAGTCATTAAACATTCTTCCTTTAACTTACGCACTGTGCTCTGACTACTGTTAAAATATTACATATACCCGTTATTTTAATATCTCAAACTGATTCCAAATGGTTTCCTGGAGAACATAACTCTGTAACAAGAAGATAACCTATAGTGCCTATTTTGGCTTACATTGTGCTACGTGTTTATTGGTTGTGTTTTCAATCCTGTACAATCTAAACAGACAGTCCCCGCCCTGAGAACACAGACTATAGAGACTCGGAATGATCTGATTTTTAATAAATGTAAGTTATTGTATTCTGACCCATAAACTGGAGGGTTTATATTATCTACCAGAGAGGCTGAAATTTAATTTGGTCACTGTTTGCTTGTTGCTACATCATAGCACATACTTTTCCTAAGTAAACATTGACATGGACACCTGGTTAAGGAGCTCCTAAATACAAAACCTGTTAACCTGCCATTTCATGCTCTTATGGCATCAGTAACACATATGGTGGCTCTGTTTTGGTTTGTGAAAATACACACATTTCTCCTGAAAAGGCAGAATGGCAACATTAATAGTTGTTTTGGATTATCAAATATTGTGGAGATAAGTATAAAGAGATTTTTAATCTGTAACTAATGGCTGCTAAAAACAGTTTGGGACTTCTTTCTAATGCAGTTAATGTAATACGTTTAAACTATTAAAGTTCAATGCAACAGTAACTCCTATCTGAGCAGTATATTTTCTTAACCTAGATTAGTGCTTGTAAACACATTCCAAGAACAGAGTCCTTCTCAAAAACCAAATTTCTCAAGTTGACTTGCATCCTGTACATTTTATAAAGGGGGAATCTAATATATTTGGTCAAATTAATTAAATTAGGTCAACGTCTTAATGTACTATTATATTTTCTTCATGCAGAATACCGGATGACTCAATTTAGCCTTCAAAAATACAGTCTTAAACAGCATGCCAGTGTAAAGACCACTATACTTTTGAACATGTTTATCCAGTTTCACATAGGATGGGTTCTTATTATTCAATCATCTAGACAAGGGCTGGGATATCTATATTCCATAAAATACTTCATACATAGATAAAGCAAGACTGGAACAGGAACTAGGTGGAAAAACCCCCACAGACTTCAAAAGTTTTCTCTTGGCACTTAAATGATTCAACGTTCTGTTCTCGATATCAGTTGTTAGAATCAAAGCAAAGGTGAGCTTGAACTGTATGTACTGATGTTAATGTAGATGTTTTCTATATTCAGATGGTTATCGAATGATTCAGAGTTCACTTTGACGTGGATACAAAGGAGAATGACGGCGAGAAGTTAATTAGAAAATAAATGGGCTGGCCTGATTGTGCTGGCACTTGGGGATCTGAGCTTGGGATCAAGGTGGTTTCTTTGCTTCCTTGGCTGAAAGGAATGGGAGGGGAGGGGCTTGTGGCATGAGGTGTGGAGGATGGGGAAGCTATTTCTATTTACAGTACCGGAGGGGAGAGAATTCTCATCTTTATGGTTGTCACTGTTTGGGCTGGAAACAGGTGCTTGCAAATATACAGCTGAGGAGATGAAGACAAAGTCCACTGTACCTTCAAGGGCTTTTCCCTATTATGATCTCCAATCTTTGGGCTGGACTACAGTTCTGTGACCTACATAAGCCAGCTTTGGCCCTAGACTTCTTATTTCTTACTATCTACAGTAGGCTTCATTTATTGCCCTAGGTTCCCTAAAAAAGATCCAGATTCTTAAAGTCTGCATTCATTATTTCCCCCTCCTGTCTGGAGACAGCAACATACTTTAATGGGCATACTCTTATATCCAACTTATAACTTTAAAGTGAAACGTCTCAAGCTACAGTCCAGACGTGTAGAACCCTACAAGGAGCTTCTGTCCAGCAGGCAAGATACCATTTATAAACACTTGTTTTTGGCCAACTTTCTATCCAATACATTATTTACAGCTTGAGCTGGGCCTTTAAGAAGATTGGAAGCCCCAGCTCCCTCCTCCCTGTGCCTGGTTTCCTCCCAGATCAGGTGACTGCAGGCTATAGCAAGGCCTGTTGGGAAGAGGGAAGCACGGTTTAAGTGAGCATGCTGGACCACTCTGCAGCATGTGATCAGACTCCTGCGCCGTCTCCAAGAGGAGCCAAGGATGACTGGGAAATATCCTACAATGGCTCAGGTCTTTCCTCTCAGCTTGAACCCAACAGTTTGTGTAGAGTAATTGCCTCCAGGTCCCTCAGATTAGGAGTCCCACCAAGCTTAGTTCTTTTCCCATCTTTTTCGATGTGTGTGATGCTTTTAGGAGAGCTAGTGAGACAGCCTGGGCTGAAATGCCAGCTGTGCATGGATGCCAGCTGTGCATGGATGACACCCAGCTATACATTTTCCTTCCATCAACTGAAAACCACAGTCTCCATGCTTTCTGATTGCCTTTCTGATATCGGCATCAGGAAGAAGAGCAGCTGGCTGAATCTGAATCTGGATAAGGCTGAAGGAATGCTAGCAGGCAGAGGAAAGTGGAGGAGGAGAATTCCTCAAGTCATTACAATCTCCTGTATCAAATTGCCAGATATCTAAGCTGGACTATTACAATTCTCTGTATCTAGGAAGGAAGCCCTATGCCCAGTGGAAACTCTGCTGGAATGTGGTAGTCCAAGTCTTCAGCAACACAGATCACAGTGATACATTACCTCAACATGCTGCTTTCTGCACTAGCTTCCCAATGAAGACAGTTCAGTTCAAAGTCACAGTCCCGATTTTCAAAGTCCTACACAGAACCAGTCCCGAACTCCTAAAACCACATCTCTCCCTCTGTGACAAGGACCTCCCAACAGCTGTGTTTCTATTGGAACAATGATACTGTCGACCAATAGGTGTAGGTTTGTAACTATAGGAGACAGGAGTTAAGAATATGGAACTCACTTCCAGAAGAAATAAGAACAGCCACTAACCTCAATGTATTCAGAGCCAAATGTAAAACCCATCTCTTCCCCCAGACTTTCCTATAATAGTGCCCTCATCCTCAGATTCATTCTTTTAAGAAATAATCTGAGCTTTATATTTGGTGGTAGTGAAAGAGGAGGGAGAGAGAGAGAACACTATCATCTTTTGAAGGAGGAAAAGGTGCCCCGACACTATGAGGAGGAAGGCCATATAAGAACCTAGATAAGTGGCTTCCTTCCCTCAGCAGAGGAGACAAACCTGAGAAGAGCAGCAGCTCGTTGGGAAAGCTCATCAGGGATGGCCTGGGCCAGGGCCTGCATGGTTCCCTGCTAAAAGGGAGCCAAGGAAGGAACTGCCTGAGAAGACTCAGGAGAAGACCTAGGGAAGAGCAGCTGCCAGGAGTCTGCAGCAAGACCACTGGTGGCTCCCTGTGGCAGAGAAGCAGGAACAGAGCCCATGAGGGGCTCAGTAGAAGAAGCCAAGGAGAATGCCTAAACAGATAGGTGTAAACAGAATGTGGCCCTGGGAATCATGAAGCATGTAGTTGGCAGTTGAGGAACAATAGCAACTAGAGGCAGTGGGGAAAAATGCAGTAAACAGAAGACAACAACTGGTAAATGTAGACAACTGAGAATGGAGTGGAAGGAAATGCACTTACAAGCTTGACTACTGGAAATCCTGTTAGTGCGATGACAAGCAACAGCTGCTGGAATTTTTGGCATAGTGGCTCAGACACACGCAGTTGGCCACGTGCAATGGTCCCTATTAGATAGGACTCAAATCCATGAAGCCTTAGCAAAAGTCTAATGAAAACAAGCACATACCACTTCTGACATTTCTTGGGAAACAGCTGAGTTTCACCATGCTGCCAAACAGCCTTTTTTGGATCAGCTGCAATTTCTTGACTGTTGCTGATCCCGTATGCAACCTTTAAGGAACACGTCAGCGAGTCTGTATGTGAAAGTGGTGAGGATGAACACACCTTAGAGAAAGATGAAGAGACACAGGAGAAAGAGAAAAGGAACCACTGCTCTTGGGGCAGGAGCTGGAGAGAAGCCATAGCAAGAAGCAGATGAGAGGGTATAGGAGTGCCTGGAACGTCATGGACCACCGAAGCCAAGCCGTAAAAGGACTACCGATGCAAGGGGAAGAATGAATGCCCACAGACACTAGGCAGGGCTGTGGCCTAAAGAGGCAAAAGGCACAACTTGCTTTGACTTTATTTACCATAGCAGAAGAGGATTTTGGCTGGAGGGCCAAATCAGCCCACTGGCCTGCAGGAGTGGACAAACTTAGGCATAGCCTGAGGCCTGATCTACACCAAAAGCAGGTCAACCTAACTACTTCACTCAGGGTTGTGAAAAATCTTATGCCCTGTGCAATGTGTCCACCTATCCCTCAATGTAGGCACAGCTAGGTTGATGGAAGGATTTTTCCATTAACCTAGTTGCCACCTCTTGGAGAGGTGGATTTACTACAGAGAGGGGAAAACCCTTCCGTTGCTGTAGTATATGTCTATGCTATAGAACCACAACAGTGCAGCTGCAGAACTACAGCTGTACTACTGTAGCATCTATAGTGTGAACATATCCGGAGCAAGGTGCCTCTTCTATGCCCCTCAAATTATGCCCATTATTATTATTGCCCTTTAGGCAATATCTGGAATCTAGTCTCCGTGGACCTTTGCTAAATGTGTTTTGAAGAATCAAAGCACAGTCTCTCCATTGCATTTCCCTTTTCTGTTGAAGTTTACTACAATCACAGTGAATTAGTTGAACAAGCCTGAGCTGTGTCCAGCAGTTGTGTTGTTTTCACAGAACCAAGCATACTGCATCACAAGCTCACTGCAGAATGGTTCAAGACATTCTCCACAATTGATTTCTAACCAACTACTCTCCTTTTTCAAGGCTTCCTGACCCTTTAAGCTAGCACAGGATACTAATCTAGTTATTACTGGTGTTAGAATGGAGCATTTAGCACAAAGTAGAAAAAGGATCCATCCCATCTATTCTGACCTCACCATGTTCTCTAGGTGAAGGAGTCCTCTATCAAGCACTACTTTTTATATTCTGATTTTCATACTATGATCCTGATCTGGTTTTGACATGTCAATTCTAATTTATACTGTGGTGATGAGACAAGGGGTGAGGTGGGGTAGAATTCAACCCTAAACCATCCCTGGAATTTCAATTGCAATCAGTATTAAAGTCCAGTTCTAAAACTTGCTCCGTGTACCTGTGCAATGTAAAATAGTGGCTATGTTTCAACAATGGATGAAGAGATTACTGTGTGACATTCAAAACACTTTTCTATATAAAGAAACGCATTAGAGTTTGGTACGGAAGGTCACTGAAATTACCTTCAGGTGGTCTAGCATGAATTTTAAAACCATCCCCTTCCAGGAATAAAGTCCTTACATTGTGTATTTGGAAAGTACTACAAAGTAGTCCTGTGTAAACATGGCACATGTCAAAGAAGTTAAGAATAACTGATGAAAAACCAGACAAGTGCTAAGATGCTTGCCCAGGAATGATTGAGTTAAAATGAAAAAGAAAGAATTGGAGCTGGCTTCCACGGAAATTTGTCAGAGAGAGATATTTAAAGATATAGTCTCATCTTGCTGCACTCATTTTTTCGCACACACTGGGAATCTGATACTTAGTACATTGATATTATATTTCCTAAATACCAGTGGTCAATCGGAAGGAATTAAATAAAACATTACAAACTTCTTCAATTATTTTAGAATTATTCAAGAACTGGCACAAATTGTAAAACTATTAAAGTATGCAAGAGAGTAGAGCCTGAAATTAGCACGGACGGCATCCTGCTGGTTACTGAGCGTGATGAGGCAGGACAGAACAATTTTGCTTAAATATTTGACATATTTCTGTAGCTGAAATGCATGTTATTTTTCCTTTAAAAACTAAAATCAAGCTACTAACTGCAGAACAATAGTCTTCCTCCCCATGAAGTAGTTATAACTGTGACTTTATTTGTACTTTCACCCAAAAATATGCTACAGTGCTTTACAAGTTTCACCCATTAAGCTATGCAAGCACAAAGAAGAATCACTTTCTCTACTGCTGAAATACTTGAACCGCATGCAGCTTTCTCTTTGGACTGGCAAAGACTGGATGCGGCTCACTCCAAACTCAAAAATGCAGCTCCACATGGCACAAGGGGAATGTGTGGTTTGATAAAATGCAAGATGCTTTCTTCCCTCAGGGCTAAGAATGGTGAACTTTCTCAGGCACAACCAGCACAAAGAACAAGGGAAAAGCACGGGATCTGGACTCTGAGCCCTCTGTGGCAAACCAGGCCAGCAAAACACATACATCTTCTGATATGTACAAAGAAAATGAAGAAAACACAGTGACAGGTTTCAACAGTATGCTATGTGCTATCTTTTCTCACCCCTTTAAATCTGCTTTTCTAGTCCTTCAAAAGTCTGTCATGTCTTTTTAAATTCCCAGTTAGTTTCCTGCTTTAACAATGTCTTTTTTGTTAAAAATGAAAATATCTGTAAGCCTTCCTTGAACACACAAACTTTCATTATCAGTAACATTAGAAGATCTTGGCATGCAGTCACTGTAAAATAATAGATACTACTGAAGCAGGCAAAACAGAGCTTCCCAGCCACTTGCCACTCTGAAATTCTCTCTCCCCTGTTGTAAAAGAGGGTTAGGGAATAGCAAGAGAGGATAGCAAAGGGGAAAATATGTACTAAGACTGCTGATTTCCAACCCCTTGTATCATTCTAGTTACCTGTTTCTGTAACACCCTTTTTATAATAAAGGTAACAAACCCCCAATGTTCTGCATTGCTTTCAGAACGTCTTCAGATATGTAGTAGATACCATTACTTATCAGCTCAACTCTGGAAACAGTCGTTGTGTTTGCTGCTCCACGGCCAGCAAGGGAGCTCTGACACTTAAAAAAGGGGCTTTGCTTGAAGTGTGAAGTAGTTTTACTCTTGGCAACAGAATGTTGCACTGTTAAAATATAACCATTTGGAAACCACCCTTCAGAACACAATATTAAAGCAGGTAAAGTGTAACTATATGGCAGTATCAACTTAAGTACACAATTGTGTGGGACCAGAAGTAGGCCACAGACCCCATTGTTTGGAAAAGTACTAGGACCCATTGCCCTTTAAACCAAACAATTCGCATTTTAGATGGTCAGACCCCCAAATAATCCATCACTGGTTTGGGTTGCTCCTGTTAGCAAAATGTTTATTTTGCTCTTAGCCTCAGCAAAATGATTTGTTTGGAAACAGATCCCTGTTCCTCTGTCACACTACCTGCAACCCTCTGTCATGTCCATCTAATTGCACTTTCAGTTTGTGAAGCTCTTCAATCTCCCGGTTATGTCGCTCTGTTTTGTGCCGCACTAGAGAACGGTAGAAGTGAATGGTGAAGACAACAAAAATCAGACCCACTGGGACCATGATGATGGTGGAGACCAGGGCTGCTTGCCAGCCCACATGGCCGCTGGGCTTTTGGATGATGGTAGTCTCATTTTTCATAATAGAGTCCACAGGCAGAAATTTTATCCAGCACAGAAGCACAACCTCAGCGAGGAAAAGGAGAATTCCCAAAACTGTGGAGAAACCCCAGGCCAGTTCTATGTAGACGTGCATGCGTTCATGTGGGGATTCACTGATGGAGTTCAGGTTGTGTATGTTACTCACCGCTTCCACATTAGGTAGTATACAGGTACTGATGAGAAGGGCGAAGAGATGAACTGCTACCAGCACTGTTGTGCAAGCACTGAACGCAATCAGCAGCATTTGCGGGTACTTATACTGCATCTCTAATTGCACCTCCACCATGGCAACCTGGGGGAAAAAATGATAATGATCAGCTGCTAGAATTCCTGCACATTTCAAGGCTCCAGTTCAGGAAACATTCTTATTCAGAAAGAGTGCTTAAGCACATGCTTAAGTGCTTTCCTGAATTGGAGCCTAAAAGGATCATTTCTGTTTTCAAACGATGCATGCACAGTCTATAGATTTCCCTTTTTCAAGGCTTACCACAAAGTTACATCCAAGTCCACAGGAAAGTATTTCAATATTGCAGTTTTTTAGCAAACTCTCTCATAACTGTGACCCATATGACTAGCATCAAACAAAATGCTCAAAAGGAGGAATTTATTAGGTAGCAAGTGTAACTCTGACACAGGTAACAGCTCAGCCAAACACGTAGCTCATCACATACCTTCAGTACTCATCGTTAGTAGTCATGTGATAGAAAACACTGACTTTGGACATTTAAAGGGTTAAGTCAGAAAGGATTAATGAGGGTCTTAGCATCACCAACCATGACAAGCATGAATCTTTTAATCAAAATGTATGCTTTGCTGTATGAGATATGCTTGCAGACATTCTCTCCTTGTCATTCCCTCTCTTTTGATTCAGGGAGGGGACCAGCAGTCCTCAACTATTTGAGCTCCCAAGTGAAAAGGACTCCGTATTCCCCACTGTGCTGTTCTACAATGCTGCATGTGAACCACACCATATTAGACTGGAAAAATAAGACTGTCGTTTGAGGGAGGGTACAAGACCCAAAGAACAGACACAGTGTTCAGCATATTGGATGGGAATTTTACCTAGATATGGGATTTAAGGCTTTTTATTAAACCTATCAGCCTAGCAGGTCAAAATATCAATGACCACTTATTGCCATTTGTGCAGACAACAGTTTCCAGGTTATTGGGTGTTCCCTCTCAGACTAACATGTTCTCTAAAGCTGGCCTCAGTGGTGTGAACTGATGAATCTTTAAGATTGACTGATGAATCTATAAGAGATATTTCACAGGTAAACAACAACTGTCTGGAAAAAGAGGGAGGGCTGGAGGGGAAAGGAAAGGAGGAAGAGATTTTATTTAGCCAAAACAAGTATTGAAGAAATGTTGTCTCCTCTTTGCACTTTTCCCCTCAAAGACTATCACATTGCTCTCCATCCATGGTCAGAGAAAAAGGATAAGCTAACATCATGCTGGAGGTCCTGGTAAATGTTTCAGTACAAGTAACTCAGCATAGGGTCGGCCTGGCAAAGTTTTCCATATTAGTCATTTAGTCAAGTTTATTTTTATACCTAGAATTTATTTTCATCGCTCATTCTGTAAAATAAAATATTTTATTGGAATATTTAGACAATGTGAAGTTAGTCTTGGGACCATTAGTTCAAGCAGTCACTGCTGGGCAACTTTGAGAGAGAGAGAATGAACTCTGACCTTGGGGAAGGCAGGGTCAGGATTAGATAGTTTATATACAAGATTTAGGGCAGAAAGGAGATTACAGTTTCCTTCTTCAAATGATGACACAGAATGACTGGCAAGGGCCACTGGGAATGCATAGCTTCTGGGTTCCTAAACTGGAGGTATCATTAGGCTCTCAATATTTAACATAGCGTCATATCAAATACTACATTGACACACTATGATCTCAGGGCCCTCTACTCCTTTAACTTGCCCCTGGAAATGTAGCTAGAGATACCTAGAGTTTGATCTCCCAATTTGCTGAGCAATTTGCCCTGACCCAGCAAAGAACTTAAGCATGTGCTTAACTATAAACTTAATAGTTGCAGCACTGGAATCAGCGAGATGACTCATGCATTTAAAGATAAGCCGATGCTTAAGTTCTGTGCGAGGCAAAGAACACAAGATCCTTGCAGGACTGAGCTCTTGATTTGTTTCTGCATTATCAGTGATAATGTGAAAATTTATTACAACATTTAGTTCAATATACTCCCTGGCTTCTCCAGGATTCGATTACAGAGAATCTTCTTGTCTTCAGAAATGCGGGCTAGGACTGATGCTGTGAGGCAAGATGTTGATGGTAACTCTGAACAAAAATATGTTATCAAGCACATGGGTGGGCAGCTTCTGTAAATAGGCCAGTATATCTAATGGGGGAAAAAACTAGACAAATCCCATAGCAATGTGACAACAAGCCAAGGAAGCTGATTGCAGAAGCAGCTCTTATCTCAGCCAGGAAAATGTTTAAGGGGATTTCTGAACATCTTTCTTTTTAAAATGAATTTAGTGCTTCTGAGAAGCGTTAAACTGAGGACATTGGTGCCAGAGGCCCTCTGTCTGCAGCGTGCACAGAATAAGTGCAGTGACAATTCAGACCTTCCCCCATCTGCCCTGACAATATGCCTCAAACGAGACTAGAATACACGTAAGGGAAAAAGAGGAGTTCCATCTTCCTGACCTATTCTGTCTTTGAACTCTCTGCTGAGACTGCCAGTAAGAGTGATGATTGTTTGTGTAATGTGGATGCCTGCCCAATAGGAACAGGACCCAGACCAGTAGCTTGTTTCACATAGATCATAAAACAGCCATTAGCTGGTAACAATTTTCAGCCACTATTGGATCTCTGTTGAATTGGAAACAGCAACAGAGTGGTGAAAGGATCTGAATCCTAGTCCCATACTATGTTACTTTGGACTTATTTTATTTACATATTTAAATGTACATAAGACTTTGGAATACATTTTACTTCCATCAATAGCCAGATTGTTGCCTCTCTTAGGAGAGAGTACACAGCCTGCTTAAGTATTTGCCTACTGAATTATTGCAGCAGAAATAAATTAGCTGCAAATTATATCATGGTCATTAAGTGGAGTGCCCAATTCTATCAGCTGGAGAAAAATAAGTAAACTTGCACAAATTAAGGGAATTACTATGTTCTGAAAGTTAGGTTTTTGAAGAAAACATATTGCAAGTAATACCCAAGACCAGAGGAGATCCCACTTATTTGAATATAAATGCTGGCCATGCAAAATAAAAGTCATTTTGATCTATTTTCTTTCAATTTTTAATATATACCCCAAACCACCAATGCTCCTTGGAATCAGCTCTGAAGTTCTCACAACAGTTGGACCGAAAAAATCCAACAGGAGCAAGAATCCTTCTGAGACAGATCAGATAGCAGGAAGTGAAGTGGATAATTTTAGCAGACATCCAAACACCTTGTGAATATGCCATAAATAGAAGTGAGATGGTTTATGCTGTATATTTGCTGAGAATTTGTCATTGCTGTTTGTGTTCAGTGAGTTAAGAAGTCGGGATTTGTTTTCAGAGTGAACACTGTGATTTCCAGTCCTGCACATGGATCTATGTGGGTAGACCCTGATCCCAGGAGCAGTCCCGTGGATTTCAGTGACACTCCATGTGGGCATAGAAGGTCTGTTTGCCTGGATCAGGTTGCAGCATGCATTATAGCTAAAATGATAACACTATTCTTACTACAAAATTCTCTCTCTAAAGACATACAATAATTATGCTATATACTACCAAAAAGGAGCAGATTTTACCTATAGACTCTAAGAATGTCTAATAGTCGAACCCTAGTGAGGAAAATAGAAAGGAGCATAGACTACGGCAAGTCAAGTGCAAAAGTACAGGCAAGCCAAGCAAAATGTATTTTAAAGTAAAATAAAGCAGGCCAAGAAAGAATTTGAAGGGTAACTAGCTAAAGACACAAAAACTAACAGCAAAAAAAAATTTAAGTACATCAGAAGAAGGAACTCTGCCAAGCAGTCAGTGGGACACTGGTTGATCGAGGTGCTAAAGGAGCACTGAAGAAAGATATGGCCATTGCGGAGAAACTAAATTAATTCTTTGCATCAATCTTCACTACAGAGGACATGTGTGAGATCCCCACACCTGAGTTATTCTTTCAAAGTGACAAATCTGAGCTGCTGTCCCAGACTGAGGTGTCAGAAAAGGAGGTTTTGGAACAAATTGACAAATTAAACACTAATTAGTCACTAGGACCAGATGGTATTCACGGATATGAAATCGCAGAACTACTAATTGTGATATGTAACCTATTGCTTAAATCAGCCTTGTACCAGATAACTGGGAGGTAGCTAACGTATCGCCGATTTTTAAAAAGGCTCCAGAGCCATTCCTGGAAATTACAGTCTAGCAAGTCTAACTTCAGTACCCGGCAAATTAGCTGAAACAGTAGTAAAGAACAGAATTATTAGACATGTAGATATACACAATATGTTGGGGAAGAGGCTTTTGTAAAGGGAAATCAGGCTCACCAATCTATTAGAATTCTTTGAGGGTGTCAACAAGCATGTGGACAAGGGTGATCCAGTGGATACAGTGTACTTGGACTTTCAGAAAGCCTTTGACAAGGTCCCTCACCAAAGGCTTTTAAGCAAACTAAGCAGTCATGGGATCAGAGGAAAGTCTGCTCATGAATCAGTAACTGGTTAAAAGATAGGAAACAAAGGATAGGAATAAATGGTCAGTTTTCACAATGGAGAGAGGTGAACAGTAGAGTCCCCCAAGTATCGCTACTGGGTCATGTGCTGTTCAACGTATTCATAAATGATCCAGAAAAGGGGGTGAACAGTAAGATGACAAAATTGCTCAAGATAGTTAAGTCTAAAGCTGATCGCAAAGAGTTGCAAAGGGATCTCACTAAACTGGGTGACTGGGCAACAAAATGGCAGATGAAATTTAATACTGATAAATGCAAAATAATGAACATTGAAAAAAATGAATCCCAACTATACCTATCACAGAATCACAGAATATTAGAGTTGGAAGGGACCTCAGGAGGTCATCTAGTCCAACCCTCTGCTCAAAGCAGGACTAACCTCAGCTATATCATCCCAGCCAGGGTTTTGTCAAGCCTCAGCTTAAAAACCTCTAAGGATGGAGATTCCACCACCTCCCTAGGTAACCCATTCCAGTGCTTCACCACCCTCCTAGTGAAAAACTTTTTCCTAATGTCCAACCTAGACCTCCCCCCCTGTAACTTGAGACCGTTGCTCCTTGTTCTGTCATCTGCCACCACCGAGAACAGCAAATGAACTGCCAAAATGATGGGTTCTAAATTACCTGTTACTACTCAAGTAAAAGATCTTGGAGTCACTGTGGATAGTTCTCTCAAAATATCCGCTCAGTCTGCAGCGGCAGTCAAAAAAAAGCTAACAATGTTAGGCACCATTAGGAAAGGGGTAGATAATAAAACAGAAAAGATCATAATGCCACTATATAAATATGGTACGCCCACACCTTGAACATTGCAGGCAGTTCTAGTCACCCCATCTCAAAAAAGATATATTAGAATTGGAAAAGATACAAAGAAAGGCAACAAAAATGACTAGGGGTATGGAACAGCTTCAGTCTGAGGAGAGATTAAAAGGATTGGGACTGTTCATCTTAGAAAAGAGATGGCTAAGGGCAGCTATGATAGAGGTCTATAAAATCATGATGTGGAGAAAGTGAATAGAGAAGCAGGGGTGCTGTGAAAATTTTTTATAGTGGGGGTGCTGAAAGTGGAAACCATGTATTCGGTTGTTATTACTACTTCAAGTCAGGGGGTGACGCTGCATCCCCAGCACTCCTAGTTCCATTTCCCCTGTAGAGAAGTGTTATTTATCCTTCAAAAAACAAGAACTAGGTGTCATCCAATTAAATTCATAGGCAGCAGGTTTAAAACAAACAAAAGGAAGTACCTCATCACACAATGCACAGTCAAACAGTGGAACTCATTGCCAGGGGATGTTATGAAGTCAAAAAGTATAACTGGGTTCAAAAAAGAATGAGATAAGTTCATGGAGGATAAAGCTATTAGCCAAGATGCTCAGGGATGCAATCCCATTCTATAAATATCCCTAAACCTCCAGCTGCCAGAAGCTGGGAGTGGATGACGAGCTGGATCACTTGATAAATTGCCAGGTTCTTCAGAGGGAATGAACAAGGCATCGGCCACTGTCAGAAGACAGGATACAGGGCTAGACGGACCACTGGTCTGACCCAATATGGCTGTTCTCATGTTATAATAACCAACATATTAACTACTGATTTTTAGGCCATGTCTACACCGCAGACTTCTGCCCGCATAGCTCTGTCAGTAAGGGAGCACACTTCCTCCAGCATAGCTCTGTCAGTAATGGTTGAAGAAGTTCTTAGCACAGATGCAACCATACCTGCAAAACTGTGCTTTCTGCAGTATAGCTTGTTTCGCTCGTGCAAGGGCGGGGGGGTGTGTGTGTGTGATTTTTCTATACTGGTACAAAGTACAGTTTTGCTGGTATAACCTGTGTCCACACTAGAAGTCCTTGGCCGGTATAGTATACGGCATACCGCTATTCCTATACTGGTAAAGCACTTCTAGTGTAGACATGGCCTAATATGAAGAAAGCTGCTACTCTAGAGGATCTAATAAAAATGTGTTGGATCAGTCATCTGCAACCTTTTCCAGTTAGACGTTTCCATCTGCTACTTCAAAATACAAAAGAAGTTACAACCTGACTTAAATATAGTAGAACCTCAATTTTATGAGCACCAATCTTATGAACAACCAACTAGACGAACCATTTTTCCTGACCTGGTGGGGGACGGGAGGGAATAAAAAAAACAAAAAAAAACCCCACACATAACAAAAGTGATATCAATGAAAAACAAGTTGACATCCTTTCACATTCTGATACCTTCAATGCATTGGAAATTGCTTTGCATGGTTTGAAGGACTAGAAGAAAGTGATGCCGTGCACTGTACTGCAACTTATGCATAACTTATCCGTTGTAATTTTGAGATATTCAGTTTTATGAACTTTCAATGAACTCCTCAATCCCCATTTAGTCTGTCAAATGGAGGTTCTACTGTGCATTACTATATTATGTGAATACACATATATATATACACACAATAACCACAAAGAAAAAATATCCACAGGGAGGGGATGAACTACAAAAAGGTAAAAAGAAATATAACCCCCACTCCTTTCCCCCATACCCATAAAAATCCCCAATAACCCAGAGAAAAATTTGCTACCATAATGTTAAAAAAACCTGAAAGCAAACCAAAAATTCTCTATAGGTCCTGTTTCTCTCTCTCTTCACTCCTGAAACAACACACCTCTTTACATGGATGTATTCAAAGGACAAGCTTCAGGAACCAAAAAGCCGTGATACCAGGTCTGCATTACCCTGAGCAGTGTTTTTCTTCCTCTACCCCACCACCAGACACACCTGCTGTGCATGTATAGAGAGAGGAGTTTTAATTCCTGCCACCAATGAGCTCCAGAGGTCAGATAAGGGGGAGGTTCATCACACCAACATCATATGCAAGTGTTTTGTTTAAGCCAAATACTCCTGCTGGCTGTCAGTTAGCTACAGGCCAGCCGATACTTTGAGACGTGGGTTTTAGGGCTCCATGGGACTATTTCTATACAGCTGATCTCACAACACTGCAACAAGTGTCTTGAGAGAGCTGACCACGGTGTTAAAACTTTTCAACAGCAGCCAAACAAAAAGTCACACACAGATTCCTTACCACCAAATAAGGACATTATTGAATATCCTGCTCCATCTACAGAAAACAGCCCCTATTAACAGGGGAAGGTTTTACAAAACTCAATATTTCACAATCCAGCAACTATAAAATCATACCATAGCAAATCCAGAGAGCAAAGCAGACGTTCTGCTGGAAGCTTTGAGCTTAGCTCGGCTCAGATAGAGTTTTCTCCATGCGAGGGCCTGAACAGAGTGATGATTTGAAGTGACCAATTCCAGATAGCTGCGCCGGACCCAATCCCGATAATCCATGCCCTTTGTGCCAGGCTCAGAGCCGCAAGCAGGAGTGGCAGGATCCGCTGGGACATTTAACTCGGAACTCATGATGAAAGAAATGCTAGAGAAATAAAATATTTGCATGGTCAGGACGGCAATAGTAGCAAGAACAAATATAAACTATTGCACAGGAGAGGACAATCCCAGAGACTGTTTTATTAGCCTGATTTGTATACGATGTATAGACAGGAATCCAGTAAAAAGCTACATTTAAAAAATTACCCTCGGGAGGTAGATGTAAAACGGATTGCATCACACGTAGAGCTCTCATCTCTACTCCCTGATCATCTGTCACTGCTGTAGGCTCCCCCTTGAAACTGCCATGGGCAAAGACTACATAAATAAGACTGTGAACTACTTTCAGCATGAGTTCAGGAGGGACTGGTGACAGCTGAACTTCGTATCTCTAGGTTGCTGCCAGACTATATTTCAACTTAAAACCAGTGCTTAATTCTGCCCCTCCCCTCCATCCTTACTTGCTTGTTTTAAGATGGTTGCCCTTATTTTTTCACACATATGTCTTACTTGTTCTTTCTACTTTGTTTCCAGGTGACACAGTTTAATTCCATACTGCATCATGGACGTGTCTCAAAAGCATCTTATTAAAGCACTTCTGTAACATCAGTTATTGCATTCAGTGCGTCAATTTTAATTAATTTTCTAAATTGAGGCACTTCAATTAAATCAGCATGAAAGATATGGCAATTTCCTGCAATATCCTTGAAGACCCGTATTCAGTTAAATGTAAGTGCTTTGAAGTTTATTGTATCAAAGGCAAAGTTTATGTATTAATGTGGGCTGGGATTGTATGTAACCTCCTTAGGGTGAACCTGAGAAGTTTTATGAACTTCAGAGGACCATTTTGAACAATGGGCCAGACAAAAATGGACTTTTGGACAAACAGTATCAAGTGGTTTGCCTGAGGAATCTCTACGGGGAAGCAAATGCAAATGTCCACTTCCGGTTTTGCAGAAGTCCAGCCTTTTGAAGCTACACCCTGAAGGGAGGACTATTGTCAATAGCTTACCTGTCCCGGAGTCACAAGATCAAAGGCCCAACCTGTATAAAGGAAACACTAATCTAGTCTGAGCTAAGGCTGTTATGAATGTAACCACAGAAAATCCCGTATGGGTTTTGAAGGACTGAGTCCTACCAGAGCCTTTGTTGGAGTCTGGGGTGTGTATGTAAGCTCTGGTAAACTTATTAGTACATGTATAGGTTCTTTTATTGTTTTAATATCTTTTCGCTATAATGCTTTCACCTTAAGAATAAATATGCTTGCTTACAAATAGAGCCCCGCAAATCCATGGATATCCGCAGACCATTTTTGCAGATTGCGGATCAGATGCAGATACAAATTTTGTATCTGCGCAGGGCTCTACTTACATAGAGCTGTGTGGTAACTCATAACTGCTGGCAGTTACGCTGGACATAAGCCTTCAAAGAGAAAGTAAAGCACAGATGCTCGCCTGTTTAGGAAGTCTGGTTTGCTGAGAATACCGAAGTGTAGGCAGGGAACTGTGCAGCCTGGAGAAAACCCCAGTCACAAGAGAAAGAGAAGTGGGTCTCTGCTCAAGAAAGGTAGTAAGTGAGAGCTGGAAGCCTAAAATTAGTGCCATTGGTGGACCATAGAGGGGGAACACAGGTGCAGTTGCCCTGAACTGTGACAATCACATGACGGATCACAATTCATTTTACATGGGTGCAGCTTCCTCCGGCCAGCTGAGATTGCAAAGATACAAAAGGAGCCGAATGGCATATAATGTATAGCAATCAAACTGGCTGGCATCTTGGAGGAGACAGCTGTGGATTTCCTAATCCACTCACCCCATTCCATGTTTATCAGCCACAAGTGACCAATATTTGTGCTCCTTTACTTCCATCAGTCCCACTCAGTGAAGGGAAAGATGTGACTCCAAAGGACAATCAAGTTTTACTTCTCAGCTATATAGTTTCATAAATGTTCAAACATCTTCAGATTCAACCAACTGCATGAAAAGCAAGTTAAATCAGCAAGACTATTTCAAGTGACCACATTCAACACTGGCCCCAACCCAAACATCACCCTCGTTAATACTATGGATTAACCTAATTGTTATTTAAATGGAAACCTTTTGGGTTATGATTACAGTGTTACTCATGGATATAGTAGAATTTAAATGAGCAGGGTTTGTGAATGCTGGCACAAGACTGACACACACATTCTCATCAAGAGGTTTCAGAAAAACAGAGACTTTGATCCTGCAATCAATTCTCGTACCAACAAGACTGCAACTGACCTCAATGCGAGTAACAAACATGAGCTACTATAGGACTGGACCACATCAGCGTTTTAAGGCTATGAATATTTATACATACCTAGAAGTGCATGCATGGGAACACACATGATGTGGTACTAATTCACCTCAGCACCACACTTCAAGGTGACAAGCACCTTGCCATGAGTTTGGCACCAGTTACTTTTTATTCACACCCATGCTGTTCAAATTAAGACTACAAACATAACTAATAAACCAGGATTTCCCCCAGGATTTCAAGCAGTAAAGGAGGTAAACACCACTCAAGTGCCAACAATATGCAGAAACAACCGTCATCCCATACACTATTTTAAAATGGATGCTACTTCTCCATGCCATGGTGCACTAAGAGTAGGTTGCTGTGCTAAATAAGGGAAAGTTGCTCACTGGTAATTTCTACTATTTTGAAGATACAATTACAGAGGATTCTCATTCTCGGGCTCTCCAAATTCTTTCAGATTTTTGACCCTATGGCACAGTGGTAGTTAGAACGCAAGACCCTCCTCCTAGTCATCTTGCATCAGCAGCCACAAACAATCTCAGCCCTCATAGTATTCCAAATCAGTTCCTGAACTGTGCAGGAAGCAAGACCTCCCAATTTATTTCCCTTTAGAAATAAAATAAAATGTTTATAAAAACATCCCAAGGGATGCTACAATAAAAATCAGAACAAAATAACACCTCAGAAACATTCTTGCAAACAAAGGAGAAGGTGGCTCCAGGACAAGAGTGGAAAGTGAGACTCTGGCATAATATTTTCAAGAAGCAGATTTTCCTTTTTAAAAAAATACCATGAATATAGGATTGTGTAGCCTATGGTGTAGCCTAAGAGACAGTAAAATTATCTCTGAACATAATAATCCATGGGGTTTATTTGGTGAGTCAGGTTTTTGATCAGGAGGTAGAACAAAAGAAAAGAAAGGCTAAAGAGATGAAAGGAATTGCTGTAGAGTGTTTGCTGACGGCTTGTAGTGCACTTGGGCAGAAATTGAATAAGAAAATAGAGTTACTTAGAAAAGCCCAGCAAACTTTGGAGGAGAAAGAGAAAACTAAATGGAAGCTAACAAATCAGCTAAGTGAAGTTTCAGAGGACCGATTAGCCATTGATAAAAAATAACAGGAGTTGGAGAAAATGTTAGAGCAAAGTCGGTATCAGGTGCAGGAAGCAGACGAGAAAATTCGTAGCTGGCAGGAACAGGCAGCTGCCAGCGTAAGATCGCTAGATGACTATAGATCAGAGCGTGGTTGGTTGTTAGACCGAATCAGTGAGTTGGAAGGTCTACTAGACGGTTATGAATCAGAGCATGGTCTGTTGTCACATCGAATCAGTGAGTTGGAAAGGCTTTGTGAGATGTTAGAGAGAGAGAAGATGAATCAGCACACAGCATCGCCGGAGTATAGCAGAGCTACAGAGACTTCGGCTGCGAGCTCCTTGAGAGAGAAAGTAAGCAGAGAGGTGCAGACGGTGACACAAACTGTGAGAGAGCTAGAGGACAAGGAAGCATTGGTTCCTATTCCCATTGGTATGGTAGAATCGACGGAGGTAGATCAACTTGCAGGACCAATGACTAGAAGTAGGGCGAGAGTTAGTTCAGTCTGACATGGTACCTTTAGAAGCAGAGTCGGAGGTTATGTCTCAGGAGTTGCCAGAAGAGCACGTTAGTGGTAAAGCAGTTGTGAGCAGTCTGTCAGCAGAAAAGGGAAGTCCTAGAGTGGCACAGCAGGAGGAGGAGGAGGACGTCATCTTAGAGGAGGTGACTGGTGATGTACAGGATAAAATGAGCAGAGCAAAAGGGGAGGAGATATCTTCTCTTCCATTAGCATCTGCCCTCCTTAGAGACGAGGATGTGCCCCCGACCTCCCAAGTATTCTCTCTCTGGGTTTTGCTGAAGTAGGCCTTTGCCTTTCGTCTGGATTTTCCCAATTTTACAGCTACCTGCATGTGGACCTGATTTAAATGGTGGTGCAGATTTTGGTCTTGTTTTATTAAAAAGCAACAAACGTTAATTGGAAATCAAGCGATTTCCCTTAGTCCCACCTTTGAGAGCATCACTACTATTCTGTCTGACCCAGCTTATCAAGATGTAATTATCCAAAGTACACCAACCTTCTTTGTCTATATTCCCCCACTAGGGTTATCACTGAAATCATTATTGTCTCGTAAAAAGACCCACCTCATACAAAGTACCAATGATATGGACAAGGCCAAACAGGCTATTTACCCAATTAATGGATGAAACCAAGGAACCTTCAGCAAGCCTCTGGGTAGAAGTCGGATTATAGGGATGCATTGTTGTACAGGGAATTGCAATAGGAATTCTTTATCCTATTAGGATGCATGCAGTGTAAAATTAACAAGTATAAGCCGAAACCCAGACCCAACCAGGTACCAGATAGTAATGTGGGAGAATATGTATCCATGGTACCCATGATTGCCACGCACCAGGACATAAAAGACCATCACTATGATACTCTTCCTCCACCACGAGCTGTAGGAGGAGGTGGTGAAATTATCCCCTAAAACAATTAATCATCCATATCCACACTTGTGTGATGGGGTTCATTTTGCAACCACCACATCAAAGGGGGAATCTGTAGCCTATAGGACTAGCTTGCTTGCTTGCATATAGATATATCTTTCCTTATAGAGTCAAGTATTGTTGTTTTATTATAATAGAGTCATAGATTCATATTAAAGTATTACAGCTGTAATGCAAGGTACCTTACAGGCCTTATCCTGTATGAAAGCTAAGGCAGTTAGCATGTTCAGGACCTTTGGCCCAGATAATGATGAGTTAAAGGATAAGACATAGATGGTTATAACCTTTACCCTAGATAAGTCAGGAGGCATCAGAACAGTGGGGGCTGTCACAGGTTATGCCCTGAGTAAACTTCACAGACACACCACAGAACCCACAAAAAGGGCCAGAAATGACAAAGGTGAGATAAGCAAACTGTCTGGAATCGTCTGGAAAGGATATGGATATGTCATTAATAAGCACGAACCTGCCAGTCTATAGAATAAGTATACCCTAATAATTTGGGGGTGAAGAATCCAAGTTTGGACTTAGAAGGAGGACCCATATTGCTCAGGGTATAAGAAGGGGCAAATCATGTTACTTGGGACGATTGTCAGCTACTCCTTCTTGAAGCTTCTTTTAGTTAGTGAATTAAGATTCCTTCGTTTACACTTGGTATTATTTGTAGTGTTAGTCTGAGCCTTATAGCTCTTAGCCCTCGAGCACTGCCTAGCTCTCCACCCCCTCTCTAGTCAAGGGTTGAGGAACCGGACATCTCTCTCAACCAGGTCATCAGGGAAGGGTGTGAGTATATTAATCCAAATCATACCATAGATATACATATATATCACGAGTCTCTAAAATAAGACTGTAATCCTACCCATTTGATTATTCATTTTCTTTTAATTAGTCATTTGTCTATCATTTTATGTTATCTTAATAAAAGCTTATAAAATTATACAAATTTGGTTATCACTGTAAACCTTCCTGTCGTGCACCCCGGGGTCTCTATAAAACTCATCTGGAGCCTGATTACAGGACAAGAACCTCATTATCTTCTGATCAGATCAACTGGCGAGCCTATAACCCCATTCAAATTACTAAAACACCCAAAATCAGGCTACAATTGTCACTCTTGTGGTGCAAGTAGCTGGACAGAGATCCTAAAATAAATGTGAACAATACTGCAACAAGCAGATTAAAAAAAGCCCAATGCCAGATAAACCACAAAAACAGTTGGTGAGAGCATCTTTGCTGACTGCAATGGGAAATGACTAGACAGTTCTGAGGTCTGAGATAGGAGACTCAAGAAGGAGATTCCTATGCGGATGGCATCTTTAATAGAACAGTTTTACTGCACGGTAGTCACTAGCCAGGCATCTGAGTAGAGAGGCAGAGTTATTCTAGGGATCCTGGTCTCCCTCCTTGCAATATGACAGGCGCAGGATCACCAGCTGTTGCCTCTCATAGAATGGAAAAGAAATGGAAGTTAGGGCAGCGGTGGAAGAGCACGGTCATACAAGTCAGCATAGCAGTATTCCCCACAGCCTATTCACCAGCACTGTGTCATGTCCAGTTTTGGACCAAGTGCCAAGACATCCACAATTCCCTCTCTTCCACCGTCTAATACACAAATCGGGCCAAGGAAGAGACAGGGTAGGTGAGGTAATATCTTTTATTGGACCAATAAAAATATGACCTCACCTACCTTATCTCTCTCACATCCTGGAACCACCACAACACTGCAAATGAATTGGGCCAAGTTCATTCCTGGGGTAACTTTCCTGACTCCAGTGGGAGTACCGCAGAGATGCATTTGTCCCCAGTACACTGCATGCCCATAGACCGTCTGGAAGACGGAGAGCTTTGTGCCAGTGCCAGTTAATGCTGTTTCTTAGCTCATCCTGTCTCACCTTTGGCCGCCCAGCAGCAAATATCCCCGGGCGAGGCTCTGCCCGGTCTTAGGTCTCCGCTGCCTGCACACAGTCTGAAATGCACATCCAGGGACTTCTTCACAGTCAGCTCAGGAGGCGAGATGGCTCCCACCTCCCACCCACCGTCAGCCCGCTCTGCTGACCCAACCGTAGCGCTGCCACTCTCTGCCCAGGCTGCTGGCTTCAGGACCCCGGGTCACCGCTCGGCCTCCAGACCCTCCGCTGGCTCCCGCACCCATCCCCGGTCCGGGAGCTCGGCGCCCCTTGCAGGGCTTCAGTCTCCCTTGGCTTCACGACCGCCCGGTGCCATGGCCTGGCCCGGTGCCATGGCAGGGGCCCTCCGGGGCTTCACCCCACCCCAGCCCTACCGCACGTGGGCACCCGGAGCCACCAGCCCACGGCCCCCGGGCTCTGCCCCCGCCAGCCCGGGACGCAGGCAGCTGCCCCCAGCCCCACACCCAGGCCCCCCGGGGCTGGGCCCCCCGGTCCCGCTGCACTCCGCCCCAGACAGCCCCCCCCGCACGGCATCCCCGGGGGGGCCCCCAGAGCACCTCCCGGCCCCCCCCGCACGGCATCCCCGGGCCAGCCCGTCACTCACGCACCGCGGCAGGGGCAGTGCCCGGGCGCTGCCGCTCAACCCCGCTCGCTGCGCCGGAGCCGCCGCCGCCCGCCTCGGCCAAGGAGCGCGACAGCCGCCTCCGCCGCTGCCACGGCAACGCCGGCCGGACCCCGCCCCCCCAGCACGTGACCCGGGGAGTCCTGCACCACGTGACCGGAGCCGCCCAGCTCCAGCCTGGGTGGGACGGAGCCGAGAGACACCCCGTGACCCCCCGTCACGGGCAGGGAGGAGAGGGGCGGGGCCGGCGGCTCACTCCCGGCGGGGGGGGGGGGGTGCGAGAGTCTGGGGCTCGCCCCCGTGTGGGGGGCAGGGGGAGTCTGGGGGGGAGCCCAGAGCCGGGCCGATGCCGGGCCTGGTTTACACGGACCAGATCGGGGAGTGCGCTTGACTGCCCCAGGGCCAGGCCCTATCTACAAAGCCAGGTAGAGCCAGCCAGCCGCTCTCAAGCGGATCATCACAGTCGCAGGCCCCATTCTTTGCAGATCAAAAGACTGAATCCGTTGCATCAAAATGTCATCACAAGTCCATTTGAGGTAACCCCTCATCTCTGCCCCGAGGCCGGGTGGGACTCAGCAGGGTGGGAACAAGAAGCCCGGTTTGCTTAAATAAATAGGTATGCACCCCACCAATCATCCCTCTGCCTCACAAAACATCCCTGTGTCCCTCCCCGAGCTGAACTCAGAAAGGCAGTGAGTGACCTCTTCCTCTAGGCTGCAGCCTCCTCCCCCTGCAGTGCATATAGGAAAGTAACCCTTTAGAAACAAAGCTAGAGCACCGTGCCCTGGGCAGCTTCTGCTCCCCCCTCGATTGACTCCGCAGGAAATCACCTATGAACACATCAGAAGAGGGAGCAGGGATGGGGACTGTGTTGCAGGGACTTTACTGAAAAAGGAGATGCAGGAAAATGCAGATCCCAGGCTGGAAGTAACCAGGAACGAGTAACACAGTGGGGCAGCTTGACCCCAAAGTCGTCCCCATCTTTCAGAATTCAGTTTTCTTTCAGGGGGAAAAAGAGAAACAACACATAGCAAAAGCCAATTAAAGGGACAGTGCCATTCCAAATAACTCCTAGACCCTACAATAATATAAACATGCATTTTAATTTACTTTTTACCATTTAGGTTGTCCAATTTTTGCATTCATTCATGATGAGGTGCTGAAAGTTGGTCACTTTCACTGTTGGAGCCTTTATTTTACCAATCCTCATTTGGGACTGCATTGGACTAGAAATCCAGAGATCTGGGTTTTGTTCCCCATTCTGCAACCGCCCTTACCTAGAACAAACCACTTCCCCTGCTGTACTTCAGTTTCCCTTTCTATAGATGAGGATAATTATACTATTTTCTTTTTAAGGCCACTATGGCAGACTGCTTTTATTGTTCAGGGTGAAAACAGACATTGTATAGCACGTGGCTAGGCAGTGTCTTCTGGAAGAAGACACACTGCCACTGAAACATATCCCGAAAGCAGGTTACACAGATCTTTGCAGGATTTCTAGCAACATACACCAAATGGTGCCTGAACTGGCCCACACATTCAGCCCCCCCAGCGAGGGGGACAGCAGGGCACATTTCACCTTTACCAGTGCATCTTTGCCTTTGATGGGTTTCACTTACACACTTAATGTTCTTGGAAGGAGATTTGTGTATCAGCAATTCACAGTAGGTGCTTACTGTCATAAGGCAACAGAACCGGGCAGCATTTGGACCCTAATGTGGTGGGACAGACAAGTCCATTCAGAGAAGTGTCCTCATAGGACAGGTTTACCTTTAGTTAATGAAAAAAAACCATTCATTTTATTCAGCCCAGCAGCCTGACAGCTCAGAAGAGAAGCAATGACACAGGGTATAGTTTATTCACAAGAAGGACTCGTACTTCTACCCTCCCTTTCCCCACACACGCATAGACTGGGAAACATCTTGTTTTAAACTGTCTCCTACGAATCATCCTAGTGTGGAAAGTTTGCCCACCAGACTGCATGCCAGGAGCAAGTAAAGGGCACAGCCCTCCTAACTCATGTCTGCACCAAGATCCATGGGGAGATGCCACTGATCATGGAGTGTTGTTAACATGTGGCGTATTGTTACTGTACCTCCCTCCAAGCGTACTAAATGCCTCAACAACGAGGTGGGTGAACCAAGCACTACACTCTAGCATGAACTGACACAGGAAAATGTTAAAGACAAAAGACACTATCACCTGTGGGGAAACACTTTTCACAAAATGATAATTCTACATCTGACCAAGTCTTAGTCAAAGAAAATCTGCACAACACCCTTCAAAGGACAGGCCTGGGAACTTAAATAACTTTGCTAGACACAAAAAATCATGGACTGAATCAGGGACACTGCTGGAATTATGGCTCATTACAACTCTCTGACAGCCATTCCTCCCCACCCTCCAGTCCCCATTACTAGAGGGCTGTTAACTGGTCACTTCATCTTAAATGGTCCCTTGAAATGTGGGTTAACTACTTATGCTAAACAATTTGTTCCACCTTGTATTTAGCTGTGACGCTGAGCAAATTCCAAACTGGAAGAGCTCTGTGTAAGCCCAAAAGCTCTCACCAACAGAAGTTGGTCCATTACAAGATATTACTTCACCCACCTTGTCTCACTGATCACTGAGTCACTCAAATGTCTTCAATCCTACTCCCCACAGTGGCAGTGGGCTAGAGGCAGTATACAGAGAAGAAAAGTGTTCCACAGCTTGCTTTGAGGCACCACCCTCTGCAGTGATGAGCTCCAAACAGTACAATGCAGTTTTCCAGCACTGGAGAAAAAATTATCTTGCCCCAGGCCAATGAAGGAAAGGGATCCAGTCCTAGAGAACTTTCTTGGGGGGAAAACTCAGTGCCACTTGCAACTGATGAGATCTGTTTTCCCACTCTGTACCTTTTCCCTGCCAAGGGCCAAATAACTTCGCCACGAAAAGGCGCAAAAGGGTTTCGGCGGCGCGCACTTCCCGCCCGCCCGCGGGCCGGATCTTCTTTCGCGGGCCGGCCGGAGGTTCCCCACCCCTGCTGTACAATAACTTCACAAAGAAGCTTCACATTAACTTGCGCAAACACCACAACTGGTTTCAGGCAGCAACATCAGATGCAGAGGGTTGATCTGCAATAGTCTCCCCTTCTTTTGAGGTTATTTTAGAAAACTTAGCATCAGCAAAGGCTTGAGAAGAAAAAAAAATAGCTCTCGCACTGAAAGCATTCAAAAAATGACCAGCACTTCTAAGTTAAAAAGAAATACATGTTGTTCTCTTCAATCCAAGTTACAGAAACTGGACACAATAATGGATTTTGTTTTTTGTTTAACCGGTCAACACAGATAGAAAGTGCCACACTAACTGCTTCTGAAACCCAAAGTCTTCTCTCCACAAAACGGGCACGACTCAAGCAGTGGCAGTGCAAGCTGCCCTGCTAGCGTGCTTCAACCCTGAGGTTGCACTGTGCTTGGCCCAGCCAGCTCTGCCCCTTTCTGCAGAGACCGCCAGAAAGACAGTCTTTAAGAGAAGAATTCAGTCAAAGGAACATAAAATATTTAATCCAGCAACACAAGGTTCAAAGCATCATAGAGAGGCTGCTCCCCCTTCAGAAATGACTGGCTCTGTGGTGTTTACAGACCTACTTGGAAAAATTAGAATAAAAAGTTCCTCCTATCAGAAAACTAAAGGCACAGTAAACACAGCAGCTTTGTACAGTCTCAAATCTGTTTTCTCCACGTTGCCTTAAGTGCCAGTGGCTGGACAGCATTGCCAGACAGTGTTGAGTACTTCTCCTTTACTTTAACTCTGGATTGCCTGGAATTTCACACGCTTTCCTCCACCCTCTTGCTGAAACTTAAAGTACTGTTCATGCTCTTTAAAAACTCCTCAGTCTAGCTTTAAAATCAGCATTCAAGAGGTTCTTCATTTTAGTTAAATCACATTCAAATAAGCACAGACAAGAAATCAGACATTCCCTTTTTATTAATAGAAAAATTTAAAAGAAAGTGGTAGGGCACATCTGAGCAATAAAAAAAAGGGATCCTCTGTTTAAATATCTAGCACACCTGTCTAGCAACAGAAGCGGATTCATTCCCGTTAGAAATGGGCCCAATGCAAAACCCCAAATCGAAAACACTCACAGTGTGGGGAAGTTTGGGCCCAGACCAATCTTTACTTCAGGCTTGATTCTGCCCTCAGATTCATGCCTCCCATTCCTACTGATTTCAATAGAAGTTGTGTACATAGCTTTCAGGGCAGAATTTGCCCTAAATGTTGATGGATATGTTTTAGATCTCAGACAGAAAACAATTTGGGCCATGCTAGAAAGAACTCTAGGGTAACACAGGCTTGTGGCTGTCTCATTAGAGCAACCTTATAGCAGACTGCACAGCAGTTATACAAGCAGTTATGAAAATATTCTTATTTGGCAGCTCTCTACCAAAAGCCTTTGGGACTCATATGTGAAGGTCACTCCTCCACTGTCAAGCAGGTACAACATATGCTAATGGGTTCTGCCCAGCTGAGATGAAAGATTCCATGTTCCTGAACATAAAGCAATGAACATTGTTTCCAGCTGCCACTGCATTATCATCTTCCCATCACAAAGCTGGGCTCTTCTGCATCATCTTCCTTCCCTTCCTCCTTCTTGGTATCCTCATCTTCTTCATCACTGGTCTCTTGCTCTTGAGAATGGTCAGACTCTAAAAGGGTAAACAGAATGTAACAAGGAATGCAAGCCAATGCACTAAACAGCAAATTAACCTCACAAATGAGAAAATAAAATTGTATTAGGTTACCTACCTTGTCCATTCCTAAGGGGTCACTGCAGGTTTGCTCCCTACCATGTGTTTACCAACATTTTGTCCAGTTAATTTTAAAGGCCCCATGTGATATGTTCCCAAGTGAAAGGATGAGAGCAACAAAAAAAAATCTCCCTGTCTGGAATACTCCTTCCCCCAATATTCAGACAACGTCTTTATTTTCTTAATTTTATCCCATTGCTCCCAGTTATTACTACCACCCTTTGTACCACTAGGTAACTCCAGTATGTCCATTCAAGATCACAGCTATTTTATAGCTGTGCTGGGATCTGCAACCCACTGACGGGTTTGGCCTTGCTTAGAAGCACACAGAGCTCTTTGGGGTATGTGTTGCAAACCAGGTTCATGAAAAGCTTCCCAAGTTTCAACCTGTTAGAGAAGACCAAACCTGGAACTGTTTATCCAGACCACAACGATGAACTTTGGAAGTCTGATTGGATAGGGACCTTGATCCAAAATCCCTCCTATTGCCCTCTCCAGCACCTTAATTGGTTTGGGACACAACAGTACTCAGCCCAGGTGCCAGTCCTTGGACGCAGCATTTATTTTTTAAAGTAGTTTGATGCCACCAAGTGGCGAAGCTGTGTAATGTCACTTGATATTAGGCACCATGCTTTATTTATTTATTTAATTTTTTTAAAAAAATGAAGGTGAGAGGTGCTAGATTCACAGTCCTGGAGGTTGAAGTCCTATTTATTCAGTGAACAAGATAAAAGCTTTCCTACCCAATCCAACCAATATGCTGCAACCTTGCCTTGGCAGGGCTCTTTCTAGAAGACAGAGGAGAGCGTGATCTCTGGTGAGATTTCCAAGAAGCTTGCCAGTTACTGCCATTCACTGTGATGCTAGTTCAGACTAACAATCTAGATGTGAAAGGCTCCACATGACATCACCAGTCCCTGATGCATCAATTCCAGTACATAATTTTAAATATGACACTAGTCAAAATAAACTCTGAAATTTACATTCCCATCATGACCAAGCTCCACAGCAAACTAAAGAACTGACAACATGGGACCAAATCCACTGTATAACAGGTCAAAGGCTGGCAAATGTCCGGTTCAAATAGATTTGTGTTTTAAAAGCAGAAATATAAATAAAGTCAAAGTAAGCTGGAAATGCCAGCCAACTCAAACATCGAACACACCTGTCACAGTATTGCTACAGCGCTCAAAGACTTCCTGTGGAATCATAATTCAAAGCCACAAAGTGCAGTAATTGCTAAGAAAACTGAGATATAATGCTCTCACTGAAGCTATCTCGTCAACATGTGTTTGATCCTCATCTTACTGAAATATCTAAAGTTCCAGATATAAATAGAACAGATACAGAATTCTGGATTTCTATCGGTGGAATACTGATGGCAATGGAATAGATCACTCTCTTACATGCAGTACCATAACTCAAGTTTCTTGCTGGTCAAACAGTGTGTGGTTCTAATTTTTCTGTTCTCTCCTCCATGTGTAAGACTATTTTTATGTAGTCTGATTTCTTTTTAAAAAATGTCTTTTGTAAAATGCTCTTCAAGTTCTCAATTTGACCGAGCCAAAATATCTGCAACTGCATCACCTTAGGAAAACAGGAACATTTGCGACAGTTAAGGAGCAAACGAAACCTGTTTGTTAGCGCTATTCTGAATGAAGGGTAACGTTTTCACCAGAGGGCATGTCTACATTGCAGCTGGGAGGCTTCTTCCCAGCCCAGACAGACAGACTCACTAATTCTGCTCAAGCTAGCATGCTAAAAATAGCAGTGTGGACACTGCAGCACAGGTAATGGCATGGGCTATCTGCCAAAGTATAAGCTTGCCCAAACCCCTTGGTCCGTACTTTGGTGGTAGCCGGTACTGCTATGTCCACACTACTTCTGTCAGTACACTAGCTTGAATGTACCTAGCATGTCTCTCTGTCCAGGCTGGGACGCACACTCCCAGCTGGTGCACAGATATACCCCGGGCGATTTACCAGGCTACCTCCAAAGTGAATTTCAATGCGGCTTTTGAAAATGATACTGAAATTTCAACTTTACCAGACTATCTTGTCCTCCATCACACAGGCACAAACCGCAGGCTCAGGAGTGATACAAAATCAGCTATTGCCCTTGTATTGGAGAATAGAACTGAGCCCACAGAAAGGGGAAAACTCGATTCCACTGACCTTCTTGATGCGTCTTTTGCTCAAGTTTACTTTTCTTAGCCATCAGCTTCTTCTCTTTTAACTTCTGGCTGTAAAACAAGAACACTTGTGATGTGCAAAAAGATTAAAATGCTTGAATTTGCACTATTTGAATGTGTTAAATGATGTGTTGCTGCCAGGTTTGAAACTTGGATCTTAACGGACAAATTCAGGTCAAATCTGGCCTCAAATTTACATTTAGGAAAATGAAGATTGACAAAACAACACCAACAGAAACGTTCCCAAGTTGTTTTTATTCCAACTGAAACTTTCTTTTTTAGCTATTTCCCTGCAGGACTTGCAACCCAAATGCTATTAGAGGAGAACCTGAAAATGGAACAGACACAAAACAAAAGTGAATGTGACTAGTCTATTTTCATTGTCCAAGGTAAAAAGCCCAAAAAGCAAACAGAATGGTGAAGTCAGTTTATTAAAGATGAACATTAAAAATTAGAAGGTTTTATCAGTAACAAGAATTTTTATATATAAAGATTTTAGCTTGAAATCATCTCCTAAGTATATGGATAAATTACAAACTCATCTCCCCATAAACGTGCTTCAGCCCTAACCTAATGGAGCACCTCTAAGCGTAGGAGGGAATTTCAGTCTCCATGGCTCATTCTCTACTTGGCCCGTATGTCAAGAATGCTAACAAGATACCAATTAGAGTCAAGAGTGGCAAGGCTGTTTGTGATGTGGATACTTGTGCTCAGATACGTTAACCAAGACCAACAAGTAATTTCACAGACCTTTCAAAAGCTGGTAGCAGTTTTCTGTCATGAGAAACCTGAAAACTGGTCTCCAGTGGTACTGAATGGAAGCTACGGGGCCTCAACACCTCTGAACATTCAGTCCTTTAGGTTGCCCTGGTGTTTTAAAAAGATACTGTACTAAACAAATATTGTCGAATTCACAGGCTTCCAGCATTCCAATACAATGCCAGGAGTATTCTTGTTAACAGGAGTTTATCTGTGTCAATCCCATACATGCTGATGGATGAGTCGGTTATAATGTGGGTTTTAAACATTTCATGTTAATCAGAGGTTCCATATATGAGGTATGTTTTCAGGGCTAAATTCACCATTGGTATAAAACAGCACAGCACTGTTGACTTAAATAGTCATGCCTGAGACTTAACTCACTCCTATAATAAACTAGCTGTGACCAGCCTTGGGTGAAGCTCCGGGATCTCACCACTAAAATTAAGAAAAAATGCTCCACTGCTGGTAAAGCGCCCCCACCTCAGGAATGCCCCAGCAAGAGTTATAAACCCAACAGTTGTAAAGGGAGAATACAGAAAGACCCAGCTAATGGTAAATTAAATAAAATAAACTCTGACCAGTGAATTTATGCTGATCATCTGCACAAACAAAGATGATCATAAATAGGTTTTGAGCAGGGAGGAGAAAACATAGGTGCCAGCGCGTGACTCGTTAAGTTTTGCATTACCTAGGGGTACTGGATAATGTGATCGGTTTAGTAGAGTTAAAGGAGGTCACTAGTTTTACCTATAGAGTGTAAATGGAAAACAATGCTCTTTGGGAACCATCGCTGGACTGCAGTTCAACATCAAACTGCTAGAACGCTTACCCTTCTGCACGACAGTGATGTCAGAGGCATCACTGGCAACCGCAGATGAGTGACTCTTGACTGGTCATCAGGTCTAGTTTGGCTGTATATTGAGAGCGGTGAGAATAACAGATTTGCTTGGCATGTGTATCCTGTGTGTGCTGCTAATGAATAGATATTTAGAGCACAGCTGTGTGAGGCTCTTTCATTGGGAAAAGGTCCTGCAGACCCAGAGAGCCTCGAGCCCTGTGGGTAAGGGCAGATACTTAAATTGACCAGGATTTTCCTGAGCCCCATGGGTAAGGGTAGGTGCCTTATACCCCAAGCCCTTGGCAGAGAAAGAGTAGGGGTATCTAAATTAACTGGGTCACACCTTGAACTCTCAGTAGAGCACAGGCAGGGTGTTCTAAATTTTTGCGGTTCACACATGAATGCAAGTAGTAAATCTGATCTGTAGTCTTTTTGAGTGTCCAAACAAAACTATGAGTTGAATTTATATGGGATACTGATCTACAAAGTCATCAGCTTTTTTCTGCTGGCTCATATTCCTCCAAATACCCAAGATGCACAAAGATTTTCTGAACTTAAAGTTCTTGGCTCCAAGAGCTACAGACACTCACTTAAGAAACTTTTAATGGTGACACTTTTGAAACTGATCTCTGTAGCCAGCTGAAAGATTTGGACAGTGGAAGACAGCATTTAGCCAAAGTACGTAGCTATAGGCAGGACATAAAGCATTAGAGTTTCTATGTTCAGTCTCCTGGGAACAATTTGCCCTCACCGTTTTCTTCTGCGTTTCGCTGTCTGCTCCTCTGCAATCATCTTATTCTTCTCCAATTTCTTCTGGTATTCGTCATCCAGTTTTTGCTGTAATTGATCATATGACATTTTGGTTACAATTTAAGCAAAATATGATTCATTATATAAATCATTTCTCTATATAGGAAGAAGTCTCTGAGCAAACACGTTGGGGAGATCTGCCAGCAGGTTTGGTGTGAATGCCTTTTTACATGAAAAAGCATGTATTGATAAGAAAAATGTTCTATGTAAAATTTAACATGGGCCAAATTCCAAGATCCTTAATTGGGAGGGATGGAGGAAAAGGGGGTGGGAGGGGGAGACCTAATCAACATCAATGGCAGCAAGAACTTGAGGATTTGGCCCTGTAAAGTTATATAGCAAAACCATGGAAGATAGCAGCAACATACGAATCAAGTGACTCTGAAAGCTTTGCTGAGAGAAGGAATCAATTGAGGGACAAAAATTGTTGAGAGAGCGGTGCTCATGTATCCCTGGTCCAGAACTTAAGAGCAAGTCCAGGAGTGTGCAATTTTTGATCCCTGACTGTATAAAAGTACTTGTTTTGAGGCTGTCTTGGCAAGTTGAGGGCTGTTAACCAAGGAAGCATAAGCAACGCCACTCACTTTATTGGCATGGAAGAATCTACTCATGTTTCTATTGATTTTTAAAGCATTTTTAGTCATATTTGGGGACGGGGGCATAAGCACTCTGGCTTAGTCCACCTCCAGCAGTGTCATCCAGTACAGAGACAGGATGGCAGATGTCTGATGCAAACAGCCAAATTTATTAATGCTGGTTTTCCAGGGCTCCATATATCCCATATTAGGAAAAACAGACAGTTTGAAGTTAATCTGATTTCACACACTTTTAGGAAAACAATGCAGTGAACACGGAGTAATCTGGCAACTGACTGCAATAAAGGGCCCGCTTACCTTCTCAGCCATGGCATCCATGAAATCCTGCCTCTGGTACTCTCGCCGGCGAAGATGTCGATACACGTGGAATTCCCCACTGCCTGCTCCAGCACTAGAACCTGCCAATGACACAGGGATCGTTAGACAGTCTGCTACTCTTAGTACTGTACACACAGCACTCCTTAGGGAATGTCAGAGTTAGATTTACCTAAACTCTGCCCTTTAAGCACGGACATCTGCTGAGGAGATCAAAATGAACGGCACAGGGTGCAGCAACAGTGTCTGGTGTACTCTGAAAGCACTCAGCAGCCGTGGAGCTTGTGTGGGGCTTGTGTTTGGAGTTCTGAGTTTAACAAAACTCCAGTTTTAAAAAGGTCCTAGGTCTGGGCGTGTAACATAGACCAACGAAGACGCTCCCAAATGAATACCTCTGGGATACAGCCAACCAAGGTATTGTGGGAAGTAAAGACCATCACAAGCTGGCAACAGCACAAGGTGTTTGTCGCTGATTTTTACCCAGCCCAAGTCAACAGAGTTTGAAAGCCAGAGTGAGCTATGAGATACCGGTGGTTCAATCCAGTTTCTACTGGTCAGCAGCCTGTGTCACAAAATCAGCACCACCGTCGTTCATTCACTAGACCTCTTGCCGTCAATCTCAGTTGAGTCTCTAAGAACGGAATGGGCCATGGAGACAGAAGTCGCCTCCCACTCTGCTCTAGGTAAAGGTATGCTGCCTGGGCAATGTGGTGCATCCTGCCCTGCTATGCACATACAGACCATCTCCCTCCGGCCTCCTTTCTACACACATTACTATGTCTTGTGTGAAGTCAGGGAGGTAGAGCAAATACAGTGGTAATGAAACCTTTTGTATTCTGCTCCCCACGCATCCTTTTAAGGCAATGATGATATTATAGATATAGTTGGCTTCCCCCCAATACCCCCCCCACCTTTTTTTTTTAAAAAGATGATCTTCAGGGATCCCTCTTTCTGGCACCAACCTGCTCCCCAAACTCCCACTGGGGTTTCACCTACAGGATCCGTCCCTTCCCTTTGATTGCTAAACAACCTCTTTAAGGCCCCAATTCAGCAAAGTACTTAACAGAGACACGGTCCCAGAACAGAGGGTGGCCTTGTGTTTAAGGCTCAAGTCTAAGCGTCAAGAAATCCAGGTTGATCCTGGCTCAGAAGTTCATTATGTGCCTCAGTTTCCCACCTTCTGAGGACAGGGATAATACACTCACAGAAGGGGCTGTGAAGTTTGAATTAGCATCCCCGAAGCACTTTGAGATCCTAGAGAAGGACCGCGTTACTACTTGCTATCAATACAGCAGCACTTTGCCTCTACCCACACGGTCAGAAATGCAGACAAGCTTTCTGGAGATGCTTAGGTGCTGTTCACATCACACTCTGAAAATAAACAGCCCCAATGTAGACTAATAAAAAGACACCTTGGAAAAATGCCACCAAAAGCACATTCCAGGTTGCTTTTCTTAACAGGAGTAGACAGTGGAAAAGCTTCCTCCCCCCTTCCCCCCGCTTTATTACACATTCAGCTAGTACTTGGCCATTCGATTGATAGTTATTTGAAGAATAGCGCCCTTACCCATAACATCTCTCACAAATTCTGGGGGAGGGCGGGGTGCCCATTCATTTAGTTTTTCAGGAATCGGAACAGTCTTATCCTACAATGAGAAACAAACCAACCATCAATATTTCCTTTGGGCGGAGACTGAAATTTTAATGCACTATGGAAAGTTGATATACACCCACTGGTGGAATCTCTGCATGTCAGCACAGACCCGAGCAGAGGTAGAACTGGGCTAGCTATTCTCCCCCAGCACAAGAACTGGGGGTCAGTGGCCCCAAGGGACAGGAGTCCGGGTATACCCCCAGAATGGGAACTGGAGGTCAGTGCCACTGCCCCCACCACCACACATGCTGAATTTGGGATTTCCTCCCAGCACACAGATTGGAGGGTTACAGTATCTCCCCAACAGGAGGTGTGGGGGAATCAGTCCCCCCCGGGGGGGAGGGAGGGGAAGGATCAGGCTGTCCCAAGCACAGGAGCATAGGTGATCAGTCTCCTTGGAGGGGGAGATTGGGGAGTCCCCAGCACAAGGGATGATCAGTCCCGGCGGGGAGAGGGGGGGAGGGGATGTTTGGTCCAGGCCCCCAGCACAAGGACCGAGGTCAGTTCTGCAGGAGACTGGTTCCCAGGGGGTTCGGTTTGGGCCTCCAGGCCAGGGAAGGGGTTGGGGTGCCCCAGGGCAGAGAGGGGGTCAGCGGGGCAGGGTGTCCCAGCACTGAGATGGGGGGGGGGAGTGGGGGTCCAAACCCCCAGCACTGGGAGGGGGGTGAGTCGGGCAGGGAAGGGGGGGCTGGGATACCCCGGGCAGGGGGGATCAGTTCCACGGGGGGCTGGTCCGGGCCCCCGGCCCCGCAGCGGGTCGGGTCGGGTCAGGGTGCCCCAGGCCTGAGACTGGGGGGGCAGCAGCGGGCGGAACCAGTCCCGGGGCAGGCGGGCCGGGCTCACCGGATTCTTCATGAGCCGCTCCAGCCGCAGCCGCTGCTCCTCGGCCGCGCTCCGGGGGATGACCAGCGGCTGCGGCTCCTTGCGGGGCCGGGGCGGCCGCGGGGCCGAGGGCGCCGACATCTCCGGCCTCCGCCGGCAGCGCCTGGGCCTGCCCTGGGGGGCCCGCCGGTCCCTCTTGATGACGTCATGGCGGCGACAGGCCGCCGCTCATTAGCATACATGAATATGCACCAGGTCAGGCGGCTTGCTCGCGAGCCCGCTGTATGTTAATGAGCCCGTCGCTAGTCAGAGCGAGGCGCGCGCGGGTTCTGTCTCTCCGTGAGCGCGGGCGTCACGTCGCGTGCCAGAGCGCGGCCCCTCTCTCTGTTGTTATTGTAGGGTCGCCTGGGAGAGCTGGCTCCTTATCCACCCCTGGGGACTGGTTTGTTATTGTAGGGCCGTTGGCGCGCCCAGCTTTGTTTTTGTCGGGTTGCCTGTCAGGACTTGGCCCTACCCGCTGGTTTATTAGTGCAGGGGAGCTGGGGAAGGGGCTGAGGTTAGTGGTACCCTGGGGACTGTCCACTGCTGCCCTGCGCCCAGCCCCAGCTGCAGGGCGTTTCAGGGAGGCTGCAAGCCGGCTTCCAAGATGTGGAGTCGTCCCCTCAAAATCAAGGCGGCACCTGGGCTCTACCTCAATGTTAGCGTGAGCTAAGCTCACCTCTTCCGCCGTGGGCACAGCTCGGGCTCCCGAAGAATCCTCCCCGCGGCCTAGCTAGCACGGGGCTGGATTTACTGCAACCGCCGAAAAACCCCTTCCCTGGGTGGAGTGTCTGCACCCAGTGCTACAACACAGCAACTGTAGCCCTGCCCCTGTTGTGCACACACCCTAGGCAATGTCCTGGCAGGAACACAGCTTAATACCAGAGCTGATCCAGATTGATCCAGCAGTGGTATGGAAGGGATCTGAGGAAGCTGGAAGGATAGATGGTTCATGCCCCTCACAGCCCTTTAAGCCATGCCTAAACCCCAACTGTTCATCTGGCTCAGAGCCAGTCTAGTCAAGCTGGTAAAAACTACATAGTTGTTTAAATGCTGGGGCCTTGTGTGACCGTCCGTGCCTACGGTAGCCCACCTGACAATGCCAAGGGCAGAGCAGATTCTCCCAGAACTGGTGGGTAACACTGAAGTTAGATTCCTTGACCAGTCACAGACAGTGTTCCTGATTTCCCAAGCTGGTTATCAAGAAGCTGCAACAAGAAATGCACAGCCCCCTTTATTGCATTTCAGCTTCTGGCTCCCAATCAGTAAAGAATAAGTTATTTAAAACTCTATTCCCTTTACCAAAATGTTCTCCTCATCCCCAAAAGATCAGCAACATTACCAGATCAATGTAAGTTTGGATCTTATCCAAAATACAACACTGGCAGCCAATCCTTTAGTAACTAAAACTAAAGGTATGTTATAAAAGGAAAAAAACAAACAAGAAGAGAGATGTTAAATGGTCAAAGCAATCAGATGCATACAAATTGAAATTCAAAGTTCATATATATCATATTCTCAGCAGAATTGGGGAGTTTGCAGGCTCCTCTTGAGTACATCCAATACCTGGCTGGGTCTCAGTCCTTTGTTTCACAACTTCAGGTGTAGAATAGTTGATCCAGAGATAGGAAGGAAGCAGGAATGAAGACAAGTTGGAGATGGTGCAGCTGCATTTTATAGTTTCAGCCATGAGGCTTCTGCTTCCTTTGTCCCAAACACAGCCCCACAGCACATGGCATGGAAAAGCCTCAGAGTCCCCTGTCCATAGGCATGTTCCTACATGTCCTGGTGACTCATAAGGTGCAGCCCCCGGTTTCATTGGATTCATTGTACGTGAGTTCCCTGGATGGGCCATTAAGTAGGCTTAGTGCTGCCACCATCCTGTCTGAGGGTGTCACCCAGAAACACAGCAGAAGTTTGAAATACAAATATGCCAGACATATTTAGACCTCATAGCACAAAACATACATACGTATAAACATGCTTATCACGCTTAGTGGATCATGACTTTTCCCTCGGTAGCTTGCATGGCATATCCTATATGTTTATTGCAGTTCTGTAACACTGGTATCAGTAATATTATAAATGGTCATTCTTAATCCATACAGCATCACACCCTGTCTACAGCATACTTCTCACTATTGCTTCCACCAATACAACCGCACCTGTGTCGGCAAGGGCAGAAAATGGTAGTAGCCACAGCTGAAGAAAGTAGAGACATACACACATTATGTAAAGTACATGAAGCTATACAGCTGAAAAAGTGCTCTATGGTGCTTTTTCTTTTCCCTGAGGTATTACAAAGCACTGGCGTTTTAAGAATGATGATCATCAGTCATATAGTACCCTTTGCATCCAAAGCACCTTTAATATTATCTCATTAACCCTCAACAGGGTAAGTAGGATTACCCCCACGGCACAGCTCTAAGGCACAGAATGTTTAAGTGACTTGCCCAAACCTACAACAGGATAGAGGGGCAGAGCTGGGATCGGAACTCAGTTGTTCCCAAGTCGCCGTCCTGTGCTCGAACCCCTAGATCGACCTACTCACTCTCATGCTCTTTCAAAGCTGGGTTTGTTTGGTTGTTTTATTATAACCCAACCAGAGCAATCTCCTACCCTCAAGTAGCACCGTTGAGCTGAATATGGTCCCCAGAGCCCTGCAAGACATACCAAAGAGAGTTGGCCTCAGCGGTTTGCAAAGTAGATCACATTCTGGCTGTATATCGTGGCTGCTTATGGTTGTGCACGCCCGCTCTGCAGAGGCTGTGCGATTGAATTCAGTGCATTCAGCACCAGCACGCCTGCCCATGCCAAATTTCTCCCTCAGTAGCAATGTAAGCAGCACTGTACTTCCTAGCACCTCTGTGTGTTGCTGCTTGCACCATCTGTTTGTGTCACTTTAGTAATTAACCAGTGCTCCCTGCGACACCTCCCAGGCTTTTGTGCACAGACAGTGATGGATGAGGGTGGCTTGAGGGGTGCTGCTTCCAACAACGCAGGAAATCTGTGAGAGGAAGAAGGCGTTTAGGTAGCTCACTGCAGGTGAGCCTGTACCAGGCAGAACCCCTTTCACAGCCTTTGCAAGCACCAGTCTTGTACCAATGGGGCGGTTGTAAACCTGAGTGACTTTTTAGCCATTGCAACAGCTGGAAATCAAGAACCAGGAGTCAATACAGAGCCCAGCTGGAACACAAGCTTCACATGCAAGCCAAATTTCTTGTCAGCCAGCTGTGTCCCTACAGAAATGGCATGACATTCACTCTGACTAAGTGCAGGCCATAATTAGCTACTAAAGGTCAGGTGCAATGGACGAAGGGTATAAGCCTTTTTGTATTTTATACTAAGGTTGGCTGAAGCTGCAGAATCTGGATCCAGATTTCAAATGGCCTAAAGGGGCAAGGGATGTGCAGGGGCAAGAGCTTTGGGTCAGCTCTACATTTAAGGATCATTTACAAAATCTGGATCTAGCTATGAAACCACCTCCCCTGCTGCCCAAAATGACAGAGAATGTGGAGCTGGGTTTCTGGTTCAGCCCCTTCTATGTTTACATGACTCCTTTAGCTCCTCCGAGGCTGACCTAGAAATCACACTGGTTGATGCATCATGTTGGTCTGTTTTCCAAAACTGATTTTAAAAAGGGTGTGAGCGTAGTGCTGGCAGAGTTCCCAAATGGCTGACAATACCAGAGCTTGAAGTCTTGACAGCCACAGTCCAGGCAGGAGCAAGACACACCCCCAGCCCCCTCCCACTGACTGACCAGCTGACTGCTGTTGGGCTCCACAACTCATTCAGCCCTTGGGCCTTCTGCTAAGACTGCCAGAAAGGGGGGCAGTTTGTGCCAGTTGTGATGGTGGTTTCCATGATGTGGACACCCCTCTCCTCGGAGCTGAACAGAGAACAATTCATTTCCCCCAAGCCCTGGAACTGCCCCAGTCAACTTTCGTCACAAGCAGGTTGGAGATGAAAGGTGCTACATACAGTGTCATTACTAATCCACTGAAACCCATCCAGTCCCTCTGCAGTGTTTGATACCTAGGTGCTCATCGGACAGTCTGATTGCCCTATGGGGCATCTCCCCATTTCTTCATCACTGCAGCTGCTACCTCTACAAAGCTGTAGTTCCAAGATCAGACCCACCGACCGCAATTCCCTGCCCCAAAGCAGAACAGTCACTGGCCCCCCTAGAAGGGATGGCTCAGGTCCGAGTGAGCTTCTGCTGCAAGTTTTTAGTTATTTAATATGTGCTGTGCAGGTTCCCGGGCAGCTGAGGCATCTGCTATTCGGCTTCCCGGGTCCCTTGGACTCCCCAGGGAGATTACTGATGAACTATGAAGCTGGTAGCAGATACCACCTCCTCAGCTGCCTGGAAACCTGCATGGCACATAATAAATAAGCTCGACCCAGGGGAAGGGCAGAGACCAGCCTTGGGGAAAGACGAGGGGATGTGGAGGAGAAGAGGATACGTATCTATCCTCTCATCTGCCAGGGGCCCTTTTAAATTACTGGGCCTCTGGGCAATTACCCCCCCTGTTGGCAGGCCTAGCCAATATAAACATTTCAATGTTGGGAACGACTGCCTGAATGTCAAGTCATGGCTCTGGGGGTGCTATCCCCTAATGGAGCAAGGTGTAATGTCAATCAGGAGTGGAAAAATAGCTACAAACAAAGGGAGTTACTGGCTAGCTTGATTCCGTAGATAATCCAAACCGTGGGTTCCAGCTGTAACAAGATACGACCACATAAAATTACACCCACTTCACTTGTCATCTAAAGGAGCCCACACGTATAGTATGTAGAAAGAGCAATGAGCACGGTGTGCCCCCAAACCGCACACCGCTAGGAAATTGCCGTGAGCCAGCAGTGCAGTTTGTACTTGCCTGCTATTTTTAAGATACTCACTAGGGGCAAGATAACTGTCAGGGTTGTGCAAAAATAGCAAATATTTCTTTGCAAAATTTGAAATGATAGTTTTATGGTGGGTCTTTGATCAACTCCAAAATTATGCTGATTGCAGACTGGCAGGTTTTACATCAGAACAAGAAAACATTTGCGTGTTTTAATGGGAAAAAACCCCTCCAACCCTGATCTTTTTTCTAAACAAATGTTTGTATTTCAAAATTCATCATTTTGAGGTGTTTTCTTGAAAATGGGAACATTCTTGAAAGAAACTGAACTTGTTATCACTCTAAAATGCTCCTACATTTGGATTGGGAGGTGGGACAGAAATCTCCATTTTTGACATTTGAGTTTTGCAGTATCTGTGTGAAATGTGAAAACCTTCAATTCTGAGGTTTCTCAGATTCATTGTAAATAAGTCTCTCAGCTCTAATAATCACACACATTACAGCAGTTCTGATTCCATCCAGCGGAGGCCACTGGTGCTCGTACAATTAAGCCAGGACATTACAGCATAGCTGACTTGTCTTACATTGTTTCTACTTCTAGATCTCCATGTTCATTACAAATGGACACACGTCCTTCTCTGAGCTTCCCAGGAATCCTGTAAAGGGAGGACAGAACATTATTTTCCAGCACAACCCACAATTATTTTGTTCTTGCTGCCGGAGGTTGCAGCTCACCAATACACCAGGGCATGAATAACTTACGTTGTGTGCCTTGCATATCAGTAATTGGCCCTTGTGCTTAGGGATCAAGCAACTGAGCTTCCTCTAGTGAAGAATTCCATCCTGCTTTTCCTAAAAGTGTTATTGCTTCACCACCTCCCGCCAAAGACTGATGAGCGACAGAACTAGCCAAGGTCCTGTCTGGCCTGCAACTGTGGGGTTTTTATAAACCCAGTTATCCGAACTGGTTACAAGAAACAAGAGTCCAACATCTTGCTTCAGAAATCGACCCATGTGTCACCAGGGTTTGCGCAGCACCCCTCATCACGCTTGTGCCAGTGCACTCCGAGATACTAGAGCAGACAGAGCTGAAGGACCTAACAAGGGGGAACCCATTACACAGCCAAAACTGCATGCTGGGAGTTGCAGGGAGACAGTGTGTCAATGTAGGACTCTGGCAAGGGAGAGGAGTTTAGCCTCAAGGGTGCTAACAGAGTATGAATGATGATGGCATCCTCTGCAGGTCTGACCACGCTGAATTTACCAGTGACCCACCTGACAAAGACAGCACCAGAACAGGGGGCTGCATGCGGTTAGCTGCTCACAAAAACCTGCAAAACAGGCTAAAACTAGCAGGAATATCTCAGGTCCAGGGCACAGACGCTTCATCATTGGGACAGCTCTGGGCACCACTTGGAAGTGCTTCGCAGCCCAAAAGTGCTCCACCACCATGCTTTGAGACCACTGTCTAAGTGCTGCATGTGAAAGAGGGAGAAGGGTCTTGGGGTTAAGGCACTAGCTGGGGATGCAGGAGCCCTGGGTTTAATTCCCAGTTCTGTTTACTCCCTGTGGGACCTTGGGAAAATCACAATCACTGTACATCAGCTTCCCCCACTTAAAACAGAGACAAAAGGTACTTCCTTCTCACCCTGCAAGTGGCTTGCTTGTAAAGGCTGGAAGCTCTTTGGGGCAAGAACCATCTCTTGTCCCGTGTTTGTACTGCCCTAGCAAATGCAGCCCATATCTCAATTGGGACTTCTTGGTGCTACCGTTCTACAAATCATAAACAATCTGCACATGTACACACGCACGGGGCTTGGTCCATGATCGGGCCTCCTATGCGCTATGATAAGCTAATACAGCAAACAACACTCTTACAGCAAATCCAGAGAAGCCCCTATAATCACTTTCAATGCAGTGTCTTGGTTCAAGTGGTTTTATTTCAAAACTGGAACTCAATTTCCCCATTTGTTTTACAAGTTGTTGTTTAAATAAATTTATTTATTCTACAGAACATTACACTTTTCCCTACTTCCACCTATTTACAAATTAACAGTTTGCTTGTAAATTGTTCACTCCCCCCCTTTCCCGCTTACCATCCCTGCACCCGAGGCAGAATGGGGAAAAGCAGCTAGCTGGGGTAGGTCTCCAAGGCAATGCTTCGCCCCCATCCCACCAGCTTGTTGAGTTTTTCTGGAGAAGGAGAGTGAGAATGGCAGCCACATTTCGATATCTGGACGCTCCCCATCAGTTCCTTGGTGTGCAAACAAAGCAGGTCTATTTCAAACTCACTACCTAAGAAAACTCGCCTTTCTCTGCAGCACAGGGTGTCACATGTTTGTATATTGCACAGGCTCCTCTGTATATGACACCCAGATTGGGCAGCTGCACATGCAAATAAAAAACCCACACCAAATCAAACCCCTCCTGCTGTCCCTTCCCAGGACACAACTAAGCGCGGGGGACAATTAATGAAAAAAAAAGTGGGTGTGGGGGTCACAGGTTTAAACAAAGGGAACTAGAATTGGCTGTAAGCATAGGGGGATGAGCAGACACTGAGGAGGGGGCAGAGTTCAACTGCAGGAAGAAGGCTCCACTCCCCCCTCCTGCCATGCTGCTTCAGGAGCACAACCCTTAAACAGGTGGTGCAGGAGGCGGCAGGCAGGCCCAGAAGACCCATTCTTTGCCTTTGTAAAGGGGGCTACAGGAAGAGGGGGAGATGTGGACACATTTTGCTGGCTCAGGAAAGAAGTTACCAAAAAATCCCAAAGGAACCCTTAAATGGGACTCAAGGCCTTGTCTACATATACACACAAGTTGTGCTGCTTTAACAACTATAGTTAAAGCTGTGCAACCCTCCCTAGTGTGGACTCTGCTAGACTGGTAGACAGGTGCTTACACCACATAAATTGTTCCCATATGGGAAGAGCAACAAGATATAGTGTTATAAGGCACCTTTAATAATACCTAGATCTTATAGAATACCTAGATCTTTTCATCGGTAGATCTCAAAGAGCTTTACAAAGGAGAGGTCAGTCTCATTATCCCCATTTTACAGATGGGGAAACTGAGACACAGAAAAGGGACGTGACTTGCCCAAGGTCACCCAGGAGGCCAGTAGCAGAGCTGAGAATAGAACCAGTCCAGTGCTCAATCCACTTTGCCACACATGCACACTAGAGGTGTACTGGTGTAACTATTTCAGTTTAAAAAACAAACAAAACAAATACACACACCAGGCCCCACCTCACCAACTTACATAATTCTATCAGTACAAAATTGGTGTGTAGACCTGGCTTTAAGTGTTAGCTCTCTGCCCAGGGGGAATTTAATTCGGCCATCAGTACATATTTTTTGTTTTAAATTAAAACCAAAAGCATACCAACTGAACACAAGTTATTTTATCTATGAACACAGCAGGAAACAGGCTTCTCTTTTCTCCAGCTCTCTCTTCTTAGGCAGTTATTTTTAATGGACAATATTTTCAAAAGTGCCCCCTGATTTTTGATGCCTTAATTATGGAGAGCCCAACCAAGCACCTGAAATTTTCACTAACTTCTAATAGAGGAAAGGGGGCCTGGTCTGTCTGAAAATGAGGTTCCCCGGGCCTCTCCAGATGGGAAACCAAACACTGGAGCACCCCCCCCCCCAAAAGTGACCACTTGAAAATTTGAGCCAATGTCATATTTTAAAAGATCTGTTGCTAGGGGATGGAACTGATTCAACGTTAGCCGAAAGGGGCATTTATAGTCTTGTTCCTCTTAGCAACGACAATAGAATTTACAGAAATTAGCCATGACTGGGATCCATCCAGGAACTTTCACATTGATGTATGTGAGTGTCAGAGAGTGAGCGTGTGTGTGTGTGTGTGTGTGTGGGGGGGGGGGGGGGGGGGGGGGGGGCACACACGTTACCAAGAAGCCATTGACAAACAGGGGGAAGTTCAGAGAACACAAACATAAATAATTAGGGCCTCGAGAGATGGATTTAGGAGGAAATACTAACAGAACTCCACAGATACAGGCTGGCTAATAGATGACAGAGGCAGGAGGATTTTATTCCATCCCACAAACAGCTGTAGGATTTTAAAAACCAAGACGGAAAAGGAATTATTTCGAGTGGTGCCCATAGCTACATCTAGCAGTAACAGGCTAAAGTGAAGAAAGTGGAAAACATGGGCTGGATCTCAGGAAAAGCCTCTGACAGCCAGATGCATTAGGCTGTGGAATAATCTCCCCAGGGGACTGGAGGAAGCCCCCTAGTTTGGGACTCGATTGGACAAACCCCCTAAGTTTTCTGCCGCAAATAATCCTGTAATAGCAATGGAGAGGGACCATATAGTCTGATAGGTCTTTTCCATCCCTGACTGAAGTGTGCATGGTCATGTGCTGTGTGCTCACAACAAAACTACCTCGGAGAGATTTGTCATTTGCAAGGTTACCTCAAAATGTTCTGAGCCTGCAGTGTCTTGTTTGCAGAACTCAAGGTAATTATCCCTGAAGGGAAGTAACCATTTGAGGTGACCTTGACTACGTTCCAACACTGGCAACGTCTAGTCCTCTCCATCAAGGAAATGCCAGGAGATGCTTTCACTGTAGCTCAGCTGCGGGAAGAACAATAGAACCGCTGCACTGTTACTAGACCCAAGCGGGAAGTACCGATCAGACAGCAGACAACGAGAGAATGGCAGGCGAGGCTTCATAGGAGGAAAGGGAACAGACCACAAGCTGACAAGGGCAGACAGCAGGCACTGCTGGCCCTAGAACTGGCCCCTTAATGGCACTGACATCTTTGGCCTTCTGAGCTCAGAGCACGAGTCAGCTCTAGGGAGCTGCTAATGTGTTCGGTTGGGACGTGCCCATTACACACGGCTGCCGGCCTGGCGAGTCACTCATTGTTCAAACCATTCTCAGAGCTGTGAGGGGGACAGAGAACAGCCTAGGTCCCTTGCTGGTGGTGGAAGGAGTTGGTGACTCTCGACTGGCACCAGTGAATCGGCCGCTGAGGCGAGGGGCATGCCAGAGAGTTGAGAGAGTGAGGACAGCCCATGGCTTTGGCCCATGGTGATATGTAAATATCCACTTGGGGCTTGGAGATCAGTGCCAGGGCTGGGGAGCCAGGTGCTCATCAGCAACGGCACAACCATCCCCATGAGCCGTGGCCCCATCGGTAGGCAAGGACACCCCACACAGAGGGCTGGCCTCCACTCTGTGACCCCTCAGTAGAAAGAATATTGGTTCTCAACCGCCCTGGTCCTGTTGCGCGAGCCGTCACTCTCATGGTAGTCCTCCGCGCTCACACTGGGCGACTCCAGCAGGCGCTCGGTGCTGTTGCTGCGGCTCCGGGCGCTGAGGGTCCCCTCCATTCGGTGGTACAGAGGATGGCTAGCAGAGGAAGAAGAGGTGACAGCCCCCTCCAAAGGCGACGCAGGCTGGAAAGGGCCTGGCACAAAGCTGGAGAAGTAGTGTTGGGACAAGAGGTCGCTCCTGCAGCTGGGCTGTTGGGAGGCAACAGCCGGGGCAAGGCTGGCGTCTGCAAGGCAAAACACAGGAGTCACATGTACATGGAGAATACACGAGGGCAAATGTTTTACAAGCAATTCAGTGCTGGACTGACAGCCCTGGAGAGAGGAGTTCTCCATCCCTAGGGCACATACAGCTCAGGGACGCTTGCCCCACACAGCCCTGCCAATAAGTTTTACACTCATATGGCACCTGTCATCAGAGGGTCTCATGTGCTTTACACAGGAGAGTGTCATTAGCCCCAAATTACAAGTGGGTAAACTGAGGCACTCATTGGGGTCTTGCCCAAGATCACCCAGCAAGTCAGCGACACAGTCAGGCCTCCAGAACTGCTACAGTCTTTCACCTCCTAGACACCAGGCGGTGTGGTCTCTCCTGACCTCAGACAATTGAAATATGGAGCCAGGTCCTGGGAGTGGCTGTGCTGTGCTGGGAAGGGCAGAGGCAGTACCGTGATGGACTGCTCTATCGACTAAGGAGCTAGCTCATTGTCTTTGCCCATCTCGCAGCAGGCAGTCCCTCTGCCTGCCCCATACACAGCTCAGATAGCTCCAGGCTGTGGATGCCTCAATTTGGAGGCCCTGTGTGTTGCTAATACAGCAGGGGACTCAGAAGCTGGTGCAGCTGAAATGCCTTCAAGGGGAAAGGAGAGAACAAAATCTATGGAGCCAAGAGGCAAGGGGGGGAGAGTGCAGAAAGTGTCAGTGCTGTGACACTACCCCTTCTACCTCCAACTGCACAAGCACTCTGCGGGTCTGGATGGGACGCGCAGCCCATTGCCCTCCCATCACCTCCGGACGGCCACTTGGAACAAGATCATGCCCATTAAGTTTGCATCATCTTGAGCAGATTCCCATTCAGTGCTGTGGAACCCCTTGTAGCGAGCAGGTGGTGGGAAGGGGAGGATTACAACTGGTGTGGGGACTCCTGGCAGCATGTCCTCATCTGAGGGATTGCGGGGTGTTGGGGGCCGGGTGGCAGCCCAGAGGCACTGGGACTCTGCACAGATCTGGTGGCTCCCCAGAAATCCAGGTAGGTCTTGGGGGACTGGACCCCCTGGCCACTTCCTGTGCAGATGGAAGGCAGCCTGTCTTCCCGGGAAAGGACTGGGAGAGAACCTGGGGCCCGTATTAAGGCTGTGTAGGGGAGCACAGGCCTCTGTATCACACTGAGGCCCCCATTGCTGCCTGGGATTGCTCTTCTGAGGAGTGGGTTTAAATGCATCCACCCTACTCTAGTTTGAAGGCAGCACAGCCCCAAATGATCACACCCCTCGGGACACAAGGTGCTCAGGGATGTCGCTCTGTTCAGCCCCTCAAGATCTCCTGATCAAACGCTTGGACACATTGCCCATGAGGAGCTGCTCTGTGCCTCAGCCCACTAAGTTCACAGGTGCCACCTAATTGCACCTCCAGTGACTTCACTCTGCCGGTCTCACTAAGTATGTGCAATAGGCCATTCAGCACATTCCTTATCACCAGAGCAGAAAACACACTCACCGGCCCTCAGAAAGCTCTCCTGCTACTCACAGATACACACACACACACACACACACACAGAGCTCTGCAAAGCCTCTGCCTCTTTTAGATTTGCTATATAGGGAGGGAAGCAGGCAGCACCTCTAGTGGTTAGAGCAGAACACTGAACATCTGTTAGGCCAGGCACACTGGTGAGTGGTTGTCCGCAGGGACTGAACCTGGGGCCCAAACCTAAGCCACTACTACCTGAGCTAAAGAAGCTAGCTCTTCTAACCAACACTGTAGCAGGCTTATCAACCTCTATATGCAGCCCAGCCACAATTAGATGGGGCAGAGTGGGTTACATCCCAGATGCTGGGTTATTATTCTAATCCCTTGCTGTATGATCTTGAGCAAGTCAATCTTCCTAACCCTCAGTTTGTCTCTCTGTAAAATGGGGATAATGTTACAGACCCACTTCCATGCAGTGCTTTGAGGACCCTGGATGAGAGGTACCAGACGTTGTTATACCATGAAAGTGCTCTCTGGAAATTCGCCCTCAGCCCACATCAGAGGGTGCCAGCCTGTAAGGCCGGGTTGGTCCTTCTGGCTAGGGAACCTTGGCTATGGTTCCTTCTGGAGCCAGACAACACCATTCCTCAACTGGCTGTTGGCCAGAGGAACTCAAGTGCTGAGTGAAATGCTCCTAACTCCACTCCTCAAGGGTCAGCATAGGGGCAACACCTTAGCACAGCTTTTGGGAAACAGTATTGGAGGTGAAAACCCGAGACAGAGAGAGAGAGAGAGAGTCTTTTTTCTTTTGGATGTTTGTAGGATATTAGAAAACCTGGTACAAACACGTTTCTCCTGGAGATGGGCCTGAACCTAAAGTCCTAGGGAGATTCACATTCCGATCTGAGCTCTGGCCCATCTCCAGCTCTCCTGACTCATCTCCTGTGCAGGATCACGAGGGTGGCCACATTAACCGGGTGACCTACCAGACAATGGGCCCTGCACCACGACATAGCTGCGGAGAGTGATGTCAGCTGAGCCGCCAGACTCCAGAGGGATGGGGTGGGTGTGGAAATGCCGCAGCATATCGAAGATGGTCTGGAACCAGAGGTGCTGCACGTGGCACTGGCCGTTCTCGTTCAGGGACAGTCGCAGGTGCTGCAAGAGAGGAGTGCGGTGAAGCAGATGGGTCGGCCAAAGGGCAAGTCCACTGCAGCAGTGGATACTGACGCAAGCATTATTTCTGCCGGGACACCACACATGTCTTGTTTCCTTCGTGTGCTGGATAGAATGTTTACAGCATCCTCAATCCAAAAGCAACTGGTTATCTACAAACCAAACTGTGTTTTTTCCGCTTTGCTAACGATTTGGCTCAAAAACAGGAAGATCTCACGTTTCAGAGCATTTCACGTGAAACTGATTGGCTGCCAGGCAACAGTTGCTATGATCCATTCAGAAAGTGTCTGGTCGAGGAAGTTGGCCTTTGGGGTTACCAGCAGCAGTATTCTTTGAGAAAGAGGGAAAATAAAAAAGCAAAGCAGCTTTAAAAAAATCTGGAATAGAGACTGCACAAAGAGAACATAAAGCAGGGAGCTTCTGCTCTGCTGCCTTTCATTGAGACTTGTACTTCCAGCTCCATGCAACCTGAAGTGAAACTGAACTGCAGTGCAAGACATTTGCTGGGAAGTCAAGGGCCATTTCCTTTTAGTTTTACCTCTGGGGAAGTATTCTTTATAAACACTGCATGTTTAAATTGCCTTTCTATGTAGCAAGTCCCTCTGGTGAAGTATGAGGTTCATCTGCACAGCTCCTACCGAACAGGGGGTGCGGGAGTGGGTTGTTTATTAATAAGCCCAGGAGATTTAAAAAGGACACTATGTAGTGTGCCCCTGGTGGAGAGGTGACAAGACTTGGCTGCAATGAACAACAGGATTTCTATTGAGGTTGCTGGATACAGACAGATCTTAAGGTTCTCTCTGGCTCTCCTAGCTGCCAGACCAACTAACACAGCTTGTGCTGCCCAGTGTCACTGTTTTGGGTCTCCCCTCAGTCCGGCCTGGGCAGTCACGGAAGGAACTGCTGACTCCCAGCTACACTTCTCTCCACCCAAATGTTTTATGCCATCTTAGCTCTGGTAGAAGATGCCAGATTAATAATTGTGGGAAATGAAGCCCAACATTTAACTGCAGCAGCAATGGCATATGCTTCCTGGCTGGGCTCGCTGCTGACGGGTCTCAACCCAGAGCCCAAGAGGGCAGTTCACGAGTGGCATGGCAGTTCTAGCTGCAGTCAACCCGCCGGCATGAATTGCAAGGAAGGCTTTTTGTGATGCAAACAAACCAAACAGATGTACGTGGTTGCAAAACACCCGTTGCGACAACAGCGTCCTCTCTTGGGGCCTGATCCTGAGAGGTGCTGAGCACCCAATGTTCCCTGAAACCAGCTGGAATTTTGAGTGCTCAGCCGGCTTCAGGCCTGTCATGACTTGCCAAGGCTAACGCATGCCATAGAGACACCCCCTTCAGCCCGGCAGAATTGGGAGTGCTCAGAGCTCCCTCATCCCTAACCCATTTCAGGAATGGCTCCATTTCCCTTCCCTGCCACCCCAGCCTAGCACAGCCCTGCCATTTCTAATGCAGAGAGAGGACGTGCACTCAACTCTGCCACCAAAACCTGACAGGTTTCTACATCATTGAACCCCCTCAGACATCACCCACAGCACCATTCAGGCAAGTCCATTTTGCTTTCACCCCTCAGGCTGGGAAACTGTTACCAGCACCAAAGGGCTAATAGACCTCTCCACAGGAGATTAATTAGGGGCGCCTAATTGGATGTGGACGCCTGCAAGAGTTATTGCTACCAAGCCACTCAGGCTGTCCCAGCATTTAGGGCCATCGATACCAAGTAGACACAGGACTAAGAATAAAAGGGAGGCTTTTAATTCAGTGATCCCAAAGCACCTTAGAAAGGGAGCCAAGTATCAGCCCAGTTTTGCAGAGGAGCTGGGTGTAAAGGGGTTGAGTAACTTGCACATGGTCACCCAATGAGTCAGTGTCGGAGTGGGGAATAGACTGCAGATCTCCAGAGCTGTCCCCTCATTTAAGTACAAGGCCCAAGTTCTTCTGCTGGGATCTTGTCTCCCACTGGACAATTAAGCCTTTCCCTGGCTTGCAGGCTAGAGGCATCTTATCGCTGCTGACCCATGGCTATGGTGCATGGCACTGTAGAGTTAGAGCAGCCATGTTATGGAGGAACAGACTGCAATGGGTGCTGGGAAATCTCATGAGACAGAGTCACATAGTCCATGCTTAATCTGGGGCACACGAGTCATACACCGCATAAACAAGGGTCTGCATTAGACACACACAAAAAACCAACCAGCCAGCATGAACAAAAAGGCTTTATAAAAAAAAAAAAAAGCAGGGCTTGCTCTGATCTTTCTATTGTGATGTTCTTGGCAGGCTGGCACTAACGCAAGGAGCTGCCAGCATTGTTTCTTTTAAAGCCTTCCTTCCTTAGCAGAGCAGCAAGTGCTGTCAATCTTGTGAGATGCATTTTAGTGGTTCAGCATTTCCACTCCACCAGCTTCGTTTTCTGAGCTGCCAGACCGAGTGAGAGCCCTAGACAGTGGCTGCATTTCTCTTGGTGGGCGTTAACGCTCGCTTGGGAGCTGAGCCGGAGACTAAACTGCGTGGGCTATTAGCAAAGTGGGTGGTTTAGGGTCCCCTGAGGGCATTTGACTATCTGTTCATTAGAGCTGGGTCTGGCAGGGTCCCCTCTGGCAGTATCTTGAGCCAACAGGAAGCTTTCACTTCCTCCCACACTCTAATCCTCCAGGCTGCTCTAGTCTCTTTTGCTGAGCTGCTCATTCACTCTCCTCTAGCAGCATTATTTCCCACTGGCTCGCTGGGCTGCTCTAGGTGGCTAACATCCAGCTTCCTTTATTGCTCCCAAAGGACCCTGAGCAAGGGGAGAGGGTTGGTAGCCCCAGTGCTAAATTCCAGTTCTGGTAACCACCTGACAATTCCTTCCTCACTTTCAGTTGGACACAGGATCCTCACACCGCTCTCTGGATATGTCTACACTGCAGCCAGAGGTGTCATTCCCAGCCCAGCTAGACATATGCATATTAGCGTTGATCAAGCTGCCATACTAAAAACAGTCGTGTAGCCGCAGCAGCACAGGCAGCAGGAGGGACTAGCCACCCTGAGTACTAGGCCGTCTGAGACCTAGGTCCATACTCGGGCTACTGGCCCATTCCACCATCCACGCAGCTGCAGCTATGTTGTTATTTTTAGCATGCTAGCTCAAACAATGCTAGCACACCTGTATTGACTCGATGTACCCCCTGTACTGACCTGTAGCTCATTATTTCTATGCCCTGTTCAAAGCTGTTAGTGTTCCATCCCAGAAATGCCTGCACTTCAGTGATGGGTGAGCTGATCCCTGTTCATTACATAGGTCTCCATCTTGCCTTCAGATACAAGGGTGTCACTTCCACTGAAGTCAATGCGAGCTTTGCCTAGAGAATCTGCAGGCAAAACCAGTCTGTAGTGTTGCACCCTAGTAGAAAGGGTACCGGACTGGGACTCAGGGCACCTGGGCTCTATTCCTGACTCTGCCATTGGCCTGCTGGGGGACCTGAGGCAAGTCACATTCCTCCCTGGGCCTCAGTTTCCCTATCTGTAAAAAGGGAATGATACTGTCCTCCTCTGTAAAGTGCTTTGAGATCTAAAAATGAAGAGCGTGAGGTATTGTTATTAGTAGTAGTAGTTTGTGGAGGGCTTTCAGGCCTCTGGATAAAAGGCCACGCATAAACGTCAACTCTTTTCATTCCCCTTATGCAGCACAGAACTAAAGAGATGGAAAATCACTGGGAGACAGGATTCCTCTTCCTGTCCTGTCGTAATTTGTTGTATAGCATGGCAGTGTGTTTTAAACAGCTGCTGTGTGCCTCTGCAGAGGTGGCCACATTTCAGCCGCAGATTAAATGGATCCTTGTACATCATTCGGGGATGAAAGGCGCTTTCAGGGGTCAGAGGATTACTCGTGTTTGAGGGTCTCGGCAGTCCCCAAAAAGCCCAGGCAATAATGACACTTCTGAGCATCTCTTTAGAGTCAGCAGAGCAATGCTGTTTCAAAGCCACACTGCAATCAGATGGGTGGGCCAGACAGGCATCAGCACCGCCTCCTCGTCCCTGTCTCCCTGACGCTGAGGTGGAAGGCATCAGAGAGCACAGTGGATAGGAACTGGGTGAGTACTAGTGCAGTTCTAAAACAAATGAAACAATCAGCATTACAATGGTACTTGCCTTTGCTTTCCCCTGGAAGTTAAAAGTCAACACATATTCGCCTGGTCGAGTTTCACTCTGCCGAATGACAAACAGACCATGACTCCTGGTCCCACCGAAGAGCACCAGCTGGGCAGCTTTGATCCGTGACAGCGTCCCATGGAACCAGGGGAAATCTGAGAGGTTGATCTCCACTTCTGTCTCACTCTCCTCCCCTGGCACAGTTGGAAAGGGGTAAAAGAAAGACAGTTTAGAGAGGGAAACCTTTGTCTTTAGAAAGGGACAGCAGCATCAGTAAATAGACTTGCAGGGCTCTGGCAGAGAAAGTTTTAGCTATTCCAGCAGCCAGCAGGACTAGGACATCATGTTGCACACGCTGAAAAGATGATGTCCGAGGCAAATCCAGATGATCGTGTCTGAAATGTGCAACCATGTAGCTAAGCAGGCTGGCTATTGGGTGGCTGAGTGGTTCCAATCAACTTCCACTGACAGAGAGGCCGGGCAGGGCAGAAAAATGCTCACCAGGTAGCAGTGGTTAGGAAAGAGGGTTTCTATATTAGACCAATGGGATCTTCTGGCTTGGAGCACCAGGGCAAGGTTAGAATTGAGTGCACTCATCCCTTCCTGCCTGCATATACAGCCCTACCATCACCACCTCCTCACCAGCTTTATTCCTGGGTCCACACACACCCCTTTTTGCCACCAGGCACACCCACCCCGTGTCTGGGCACCTAGTATACATGCCTGTCCCCATTAACACCCCTTTCTTTAATTTCCCACCTCCACAGACCCTTCTCTCTAATCAGAATGTCACAGTTCTACTCGGAGTTTGCTCAAGAGACCCATGTTTCGCAGCAATGGGATTTCTCCCTTTTCTTCTATCAATTGCGACAGGTGGAGCAAATCAGCTGAAAGGTGGCCAACTGGACTGCCACCCCCGGAGCTCTGCAGATACCTGCTAAATGACTGCCAGTGGCTGGCGACTCCAGAGTCTGCAGGAAGTTTTCCAGTGGTACATGGGCCAGGTGTTCTCCTGAGGAGTCCCTGGCCCTGCCATGCGGGGCTGAGATGACAGTGGCAGCGGTAGGGATGGCCGTGTGGTTGGCAAGCACAGCACATCTGTCGGGAGTCCTGTGCATACCTGAAAGGAATGCACATGTTAATGGCTTAAAGCTCAGAGTTTCTCTGCAAAAAATCAATCCACAGACCCCTGTCACAGACCCACAGAATTGGTGCTACACCCTCAACTTTGGAACAGTCTCATGGACGAGCCCCTTCAATGTGCCAGGCCCCCTGAGGGGTCTCACTCGTCCTTCAGGGTAGGCCACACAGCCTCACCGCCTTGTGAGACTGAATCTCTGAGGCTTCCGCTGTCCTTCTTCATGCCACAAGCTCTGCCCAGCGAGTCCAGCTGAGACAGGCTCCTGGCAGAGACTTGTACACCCCTCAGGGAGTAATGCACCTTGCCAAGTATTGACAGTGACACTCAGGCAGTGTTGTCAGAACAGTCGGGTGTATTAGTCACCTGGAACACAGCATAGGAAGTCCTGAGGTAAGCATAGAGAAATGCGCGTTAAAGCATAGCCCGGTCTGGTTAGTCCAGAGGCCCAGCCAAGCTGCAGTGAACTCTATTTTCAGGCTGTCTGTCTGTCTGTCTCAGTCTGTCCTCCTTAGTTCGTTCCCAAGGGAGAGAGCCCCCCGGCTTCCTCCAGAAGCCAACACTTTATTTCTCCACCTCACACCTTCCACTCCTTTGTTCTCAAGCTGGGATTTTTGCTCGGCTTCTCTGCTGAGAGGTGGAGGAACTCCATCTCCCTCTGGGTGACAAGGGTCAATGTCTTTGTGACTGGGTTTCCCACTGATACAGGGTCGAATTTTCCACTGCTATGGTGTCTGCCTAGGCCAGTCCTTTTTAGTGAGCCATTCAGGCTGACACAGCTAGGCAATGCACACACACACCTTGATCTCTTAGCCTGCCCTGAAGGTCAACTTAGTCCTCCCCCTCACCGCTGGGTAGCCATGCAAAACAGGGGAAACTAAGGCACACAGAGGATTCATAAAAATATTACAGAAAATGTCCATGTCAGTAATAACGTCTGCTCCCATTAGAGACAGAAAGGTACACAGTCAGCTGGTTTAGTCTGTAGGGTTAGCTAGTGCCAGTTTGGTCGCCTGAGGGGCTGCAGTCTTCCATTTACCCAGAGAATGGGTCCAGACAAGCGGAGCCACTTTAATCCTTCTCTACATCACCCTGCCAACATGCTCCAACCCTGCCCCGGAAGGACAGCCTCTAGAAGCAACAGAGGGTAGTGCAGTCTCAAACCGTGTGACCAGCAACAATGGTGCCATGATGCCTTGGCGGGAGCTGGACGGAGACCCATGCTCGTCTCACACACAGCAAAGCAAAGAGAGCAATGAGGTTTTGGTCAACAGAAACAGGCCAGATTTGAAGCGGGCCCCAGGAAGCCAGAGTCTCCATGTGCTGTTCTCAGTCCCTTGTGCCCTCCATTTCCGTAGGGATAGGCAGCAAGTGAAGTCTGCTGGGATCAGGCTAGGATCAGCTGCTGGCTATAAGGGGTCCTTCCCGCTATTTTAATAGAGTTAGAAGGGCTGGATATTTGACCTGCATCTCTGGTGGGTCAGATTGGGGTGGCTGCATCATGAAGGAGAATAGATCCTGAAGGAGAGCGGAGTCACTCCATTTGATGATCGTTTCTTTTGTTGTCAACTGCGTTCTCGCCTTGAAACCCAACGCAACACCACAAGATGCCCAACATCTGAACCCAACATTTCTGGTGATTTTGTCTAGGTGTTCTTACCATCAGCCAGAAATTCACAGCTGCAGGAGGGTACCCTGCCCGGCAGGCAGGTTCCCTGCACACAGGAGGAAAGTTCAATATCATCTCCGCTGTCCCTGTGAGGAAAAAACAGAGCAGATGGTCATGTGTGTCACTAAATGGCTCACCAGTGGTGGGGGCAGGGGAATTTCCACTCACAGGTAGAAGCTGTGGTTCATCTGACTGATCTTATAATTCTGGGTAAATTCTAGCTCTTAAAAAGGCTTAAAGGCTCTTAAAAATGGATCACATTTCTAGTGCTAATTGTTTGTTCCTGGAAGACCAGCAGAATTTACACATGCAGTCTATCTGCAGCAACTAAAGGCCGATTACAGAAGCATGTGGCACCAGGATGGACTTCAGGAGCCAGAGCCCTGTACAGAAAGGCAAGCCCATCCTGCTGATTCATCCTGCCATCTGGGCAGTATTAGCCCCACTCAAAGCACCTACGGAGCACATGGGGTTAGTGCCAGAGGGATGCTATGCCTTGCTTGCCAGTTGTTGTGGTGATGCAGGCCAAGCTTCCATGCTGGCTAGTAATGGAGGTGACTTGGAAGCCATTTGGGTTGGAAGCTGAGTTCAAAGAAAGCATCTGGGACTGAAAGGATGGGGGCAGGCAGGGGAAGCAGAGCAGGTGGAAGCGATGAAGGCAGGCCAGTCCCAGAGGTGGAGGAAACCAGTGTGGAGATGGAGGAGCCAATGTTTAGCATCAAGGGGTGGAGTGGGAGCAAGACAGGCCTGGTGGATAGGGAGACAAGGACTCTTGGTGGTGGCAACAGCCAACCCAACAGAGGGAACATCAGACAAAATGACCCCCGTGGAGCAATGCCTGTGCACATCCCTGCCAATTGGCTTACTCCCCCTGTCAGTCACAGCTGTGCCCACTCCTTTATTCGGTTACCATTGCAATGCAAAACATCACGCTCTATTTTTAGCCTGGGTGCTCCCAATTGCCCATTGTGGTAAGAGGCGCACACCAATCTCTCTTACTGTTGCAGCAACAACCTCTTGCTTAACCAACTGCACACGTGCTCGCAGGCAACTCAGGAAGTGGTTTGTGCTCAGCGGTAATTGTTTGGGAGGGAGCTGCTGAATTATTTAGTGATCAACTAATGAATCAGCAAAGCAGAGTCATTCAGCTGCAACCCTTAAAAAGTCTACAGAAACGGTGTTGACAGGGCACTTACGAGACGGTTTTCGATTCAAACCTTTGGCAAAAGAATCAAGCACAACACACACATGATGAATGAAAATTCACTCCTGGCGCTGTGTGCGCCCATATGTTAAATATCTCATTGCTATTTGTATTACAGTCGGGCAAAAGGTCCCAGAGGCTAAATCAAGATTGTGCTAGGCTCTGTGTAAACATGAAAGAGACTCCCTGCTCCAAAGAGATCCACTCAGACTTGGCAGTAAGTTTATTTCAAGTGTTACTCACCCACAAGACACTAATCGAACAAAAGTTGAAGCCCCCAGCCTCTCATCTTTCTTCTCCCAGATGAATCAGAGAACATGATTTTAGCGGGGTAGTGGAGGTGGTTTGTTCTTCCTGCCCTCACACTGCAAGTTCCCCACGCTTACAGCACATACCTAGGTGCTGCCATCCCAGTACAGCTCTGCAGAGAGCTGGAGAGGGGTTACATTTACTCCAAGACGAGTTCTGTGCTCCTTTAGTGGAAAACTGGGGTGTTCTTGCTGCTGGAAAATTGGTCACTGCCTTCCTAAACTGTAGATCAGCCACTTACACAATCACTACTTAAGGGCTGCTAAGGAAGGGGAAACACTGTGCTTAAATATGTATTTGGCTGTTAACGGTGATGTGTCGTGAGGGCTGGGCAGCAGCATGTGAGCTGAGAGGCCCCACAAAGAATGGGAAAAAAACCCAGGGGGCGAAAACCACATGGGAATTGCCTGGAGGTCAAGGCATTGGCAGATCTGGGAAGAAAACTGCTTTATAAAACTCCTTACTAGAGATGTGCTAGGCAGTCATGTGGCTTGGCCTGTGCTAGTGAATTCAAACCCTCTGTCTCCCTTTAATTAATTCATATGGTGGCTTAAAGGAGCAAACCCTGGCCCTTGAACACCAGGCACGTGAATGATGAGTTCAAATCCTCTTCTCTGGACTCCATGCAGGAGAAACTGGCTGAAATTCAATGGCCTGTCTCATACAGAGGGTTAGACTAGATGATCTTCTGGCCTTAAAAAATCTTTGAATCCCTGGGAGAAGGAAGGGGCTACCTCTGGGCTACTCCACAGGGCTTCTCTGCAGTGTGATGGGGGCTGCTCCAGTCTGGATCGCCGGGGCTCTGTGACATTGGCAGCAGGGCAGATAGAAGGGCCTTCCCTCTTCATGCTTGCTTTGGTGCCTGTTATTTGAGGAGTTCCAAGCACTTTACAAACATTAACTGAACCCTCACAACCCCCACAAGAGGCAGACAAATCTCATCCCCATTTGCAGAGGGGGGGAGGGAGAAACTTGAGGTATTAAGGCTAAATGATATGCCCCTGGCCACACAGCAAGTTGTGGCAGAGCCCAGCATAGACCCAGAAGCCCTGACTCCCAGCCTCCTGCACTAGCTGCTGGACTGTGTTGTTTTCTGTAGGATGGTAGTTCAGACCAGTGCATAAGTTTAAGAGTCAGCAGGCAATAAGAACTTTAGCTCCCTCAAACTCCCAACAACTGCAGGATCTGGGATGGGAGGTGAAGTTCCAATGAAGGGACCTTCTGTGCACTTTGGAAAAGAGGGCATAGTTGTAATAGTGCCTAGTGCCTTTTCATCAGCAGATCTTGAGGCACTTACCAAAGGAAGTCACTGTCACCATCACCATTTTACAGATGGGGAAACTGAGGCACAGAGCAGGGCAGTAACTTGCCCCAGGTCACCCAGCAGGCTAGTGGCAGAGCTGGGGATAGAACCCCAGTCTCCTAAGTCCATCTCCCTTGTGCACACTGCTTAGAGAGGATAGAGCCAGTGGGACCAATGTGGAGATGGTCAGAATTGAAAGAGTTCCCTGGCTCTATTTTAAGGGTGCTGCGTGTCTGCAGATGCCATCTTTCAGAAGGCCACAAAATCCCATGTCTTAATCACTAGGGAATGGGAAGCTAGTCCCAGTATCCTAATTATACTCCACTTTGGGAATTAATGGAGCTGGCTGGAAAATGACAAATGACTTTTGCAAAAAATGTTGAAACATCAAAGCGATTTTTGTTTTGAAAGGTTTGGAACGGACCCTTGGGCCTCCCTCCCCCAATTTCTTCATGAATTTTTTTAATCATTTGTATGAAAAATATTATCAAAATGCTTATCAGCGTTTCTTTTTGTTTATGGGAAGCCCAGTTGTTGATGAACCAAAAATGTTGATGATGGATTTGATTTATTTTTTTTTAAAGGGTCATGCTGCCATTGGGGCGTGGGGGAATGGTGGGGGTGAGGGTGAGGGCGAGGGCAGGGGTGAGGGTGAGAGGGAGAAAGAAAAATGAAAAAAAAAAAAAAAAAGTCAACGATTTTTTTCACAAAAAAATACTACTGTTTTAACAAAAGCCCATTTTTCAGTAATAACAAAAAATCTTTTCATTCCTAAAATGTTGGCCAGCTTTAGTCATTGTATAACCCACCAATCTACTGCCCCTGCAGACTGGGAACAACTTTCAAACACAGCGGACTGGAAGAGAAATACGGGTGCTAACCAGCAGTCATCTCTGTGCTGAAACAAGGCTGCTCACACTCCACCCACTCTCCCAGTGCTTGTGTGAGCCACTGCTAGTGTGTGTTAGGGGCCCCCCTCTATGCCTGAGCCACAAGGGAGCTGAGCCTGTAACAGTCAGCAGCAACAGAGACTTTTAGAGCTTCTACTTTTAGCTCTGGAGGTCCCAGTTCAAATCTCTGGTGTGTCAACCAACATGGTGGCCATCATATAAGTGGGAGCTTCTTTGTAACTGGAATCCAAGACTGCTTGCATGCAACTAACCAGTGAGCTAGTCACATTCTGCCTGCAGCTACAATTGGATACCGCGTTTGTCTTCACATCCTCCCCTGTGCTGTTGTGGAGTGCTGCTTTCTACTGTTTAAAAAGCTGCTGCACTCCAACCCAGAGATGGTTGGGTTTCACTGATGGGCAGTGGTTCCCGTGTGTCCAGCCTACAACTAACTGGTATCCATTAGGTTGCAAGATGCCATAGAAATATAAGATATTGTCTTACTCTCACTGAAGGATTTAGAGGGAAAAAAAACAACCAAGGCTGTACTCCTCCAGAGATCACAGAAAAGGCTAAAGTACCTTAACAAACATCTCGCAATACCAAATAGACGTATTTGCTTTGCCTTTATCAGCCTTTCTGCAGCATAAGGCTCCATTCTCATTTCAAACATGTCTGAAATACTAAGCTGTTCACAGGGGGAAAAAAACAAAAAAAACCCTGACTCAGATGTGAAGGGAGGAACTGTGAAAGGTGAGTCTGTTGGTTTTATTGAATCACTGTCTTCGGAGCACAATGTCTGTGCTCTGCTTCCCTAGAAAAAGTATTTGGGAGCCCTCGGCTGAGTGTGCCCAGTCCACAGAAGGGTGGAGATTTAATGTCAAGGGTTTTGGTGCAAAAGGGCTTTTTAGGAATCTAGAGGACCATGTTAATGCACTTTGGTCACTGCCCTGCAGCTTGTAAAGAGTGTTATCCAAGGGCTAATATAAGAGATGAGAACCAGGATTCTTGGCTCTGCCACTGCCATGCTCTGACTCTGAGCAAGTGACTTGACATCTCTGTGCTGTCTCCCCATCTGTAATATGAGGGTAGGGGGTCAATACTTTGCCTCCCTCGCAGGAGTAAGGGCCCTGATCCAGCAAATGGGCATGCACGTGCGTAACTTCCAGCATGTGGCCAGTCCTGCAGCCATCCCAGGGACCCTTTGTGGGTTTGAAGCTAACCACTAACATAAGTATTTGTTGGATCATGGCCTGTGTTTGTAGAGTGCTTTGGGATCCTCCGACGAATGGAGCTCTAGAAAGGAAAGATATAGTTTCATTACTAGGGTCCGAGTGGTTCTTCCTGTTTGTGGAGCAGTGGTCAGGAACTAATGTAGCCATCCATCTTAAACTAAGTCCATAAGGTATAAACTCTGGGGTAAAAATGTTAATGGGTTGGTTCTCTTGCCGCCACCACCAGGTTCAACCCTTTAAGACATGTGCGCTATGGCCTGAATTTTTCAGAAGGGCTCAGCACCCAGAGTTGGGGCCAGCATTTTGCAAGGGCTAGACCCAGTGCATCACTGTGGGAGCTGGTGGATACTGACCAGGCCTGAAAACCTAGCCCTTCATCCTCTTGACATCAGCCTTTCTGAAGGTTTTCCAGCACCATAGAGTGCCATGTAGAAAAGTTGACCACAAGTGGGTCCTTGGGAGGCAAATATTCCTTTGTACATCTCAGGAGCACTCAACTAGGTGGCTTCTTTCCGCCCCTACCTCAGTGACTTCTGTCTCCAGCAGCTCAGTGGGCAAAAGGTCCCATGTGTTTGGCAGTAGTGCTGCTGCCCCTCAGGCCAGCTCAGTTCCTTCTGCAACTTTCAGCATTGCCACATCTGATGCCAGTTACGGTGCAAGGCAGTTGAGAACGTTCCACCAGATTTTTACACGTGCGGGGGGAGGCCCTGTGGATTCTATTCAGATGGCCCAGCCAAGGCAATGCAGCCATGGTCACGGAGATGGGTATCGCTTTGGGTTTGCAAGCTCGTGCTCAAACCTATTGCATGGTTTTGATTTTTGGTTCCCAAGCGGCCACGTTGCTTCTGAACAAATGCCATTCATTTCTGTTTCCTTGGCCATTTGTCCTGCACTGTGATACACACTGCAGATTGTGCCTGTTTTGCACCAGAGCCGGGAGACAATGCCCACAATCCCAGGGGATACGATGAAATTGTTGTATGATTGCTTTCCGTAAGCACGAGGCAGTTATGTGACCTCCCCTGTCCCAACCCAGGACTTCTGTGTCTGTAAAGCTCTCCTGGACTGTGGGGGAGCTCCCCATCTCTGGCAGAGTTAGAGTCCTTCTCTAAGTCCAAAGCCCATGAACATCGCAGCCCTGAATTTGAATGCCAGTGTTCAGGACACTTCCTTATGGATATTGAAAAGAGCAGATACCAGATGCCAGCTCTAGCTCTGAAACCGTAGCATCAGTCCATTCACAGGAACAGAGCTCCAGTACAGCATCTAGCCATGCCACTCTCAGCCATCACCTCTGTCTGTGGTACTTATTACGGTAATGGGGACCAGGAATCTGAGCACCTCCCAATCTTCTTAATGGATTTATCCTCACAACATGCCTATGTGGTGAGGCAGTGCTGTTATCCCCATGTTACAAATGGGAAACTGAGGAACCAAGAGACTAAAGGACTTTCCCCGGCCACACAGAATATTTGTGGCAGAGCAGGGATTGAATCCAGATCTCTTGGGCCCAAGCAGTGCTCTAACCATTGGATAATCCTTCCTCTTCTGAGAGAGAGACACAGAGAAGGACTTTTTGAAACAGGGAGGGCAGCTTCCTCAAGTGAGCCTTACCCGGGGTCTATGCAGTCCTGGATATCAGCCACCCAAGAGTGTTTCTGGAGAGAGTCAATGGTTTCCAGGATATACTCAGCACCATTCTCCACCTGAATAGGGAGGAAAGGGTGAAGGGGGGGAAGACAGCAGTCAATTTACAATTCCTTTATCAGTTTGAATTATGCGCTTCCTCAATTTGTCACTCACCCAGGAGACATGAAAGGAGAGGAAAATTAAGCCCCTGTTTAACAATCAGATGGGATCGTGGAGTTAAGTAAATGCTCGTATTACACCTTCATCCACCACTGTAATGCAGCCACCTCTCTGGTGCACACGGCAACTGTTAAATACCTTACAGCACATCAGTTCAAAATGAGAAGTGAAGGAGAATATCCTGTCCAATAGAAATTATGATAGGGGAGGCAAGGGGGAATTTTAAGGCGTTTGAACATAACTACCTAAACTGGAATTAGACCAGAACTCTGGGGCTATCATTCTTACTTTTGTGAAATGTGCCAGGGGATTTTTAATGGATCCAATGGTCATGACATCAGTGTAAAGGCTCATCTAAAAAAGATAGCACACGTCTAACAATTCCCCAACACCACGCTGGAACATTAGCTCAACACTGACTCAGAAGGCAGAGTTGATCCACCAGCATCACTTCTCATAGCACCCCAGACTTTTTCTGAAGGTCTCCCTTCTACATACTGACCAGGCCCAACTCTGTTTGTTTTACCAGATCAGATACCATAGTGAGAGGCAGTATGGCCAAGCCCAACTGTCTGAAAGAAAATCACAAATCAGCTCCCCATCCCACCAAGAAAAAAAATCATGAGATTATCTTAAAAATCATGAGGTTTTTTTTAAATGTAATATATTTTAATTCTTTGTTATTTCTCATCCAGTTCCCAAGCTTTTGTCTGCCACCATGTGTGCTAAAAACACACTTTAAAATATGGCATGCTGACATTCTCATTTAATAACATGACTCCAGGAGCTGGGGCTTTAAGTAAAAACATCAACAATCACAAGAGGTGGCACATCTGCAGAAGCTAGGGCTGGAAGGGGCATCATAAATTACCAAGGAGAAGCTCTTGAACCTCTGGCAGACTTTTCTCTCCACCATTCCACCCCGCTGAGCATGTCATATAATCTGTTACCCTGAGTGAGCCAGGCCTGCCTTCATCCAGTTAGGTATCACATAGCTAGCTGAGACATCCTATCAAATGAGCCTAATCCTATTGCACCCAAAATAAACAAGCTGTAGGATGAGCTGCCAAAGATCTTCTCAAGGACTCCAGTTAGAGCTGGACAACAGCAAGAGGTATGAATCTGTCATCCACCAAGAACCAGACAAGTGAGTGCTGTGAATTAGTACTGCCACCCCAGCAGATATGCCTAGAGTGAGCCAGAGATCACTCTGTTCCTGCACTTTCCCCCACATTCAGTGAAATTGACACCTACACTTTATAAGAACTAAACACAAAATATGCCTGGAAGATTTGGGGATTCTTTAACAGTTTGAACAAAAGGAAGAGAAACAGAACACAGTGTTTAGCTATCTTGTGAGGGACTATTTTTCTTCACAGTGAAAGGAAATGTAAGCATACAAAAGGGAACTCTCATTTAAAGGGTGTATAATAAATGCCTTTTGGCTGAAAGGAGAGACAAAACTTTGCAGGACCAATTTACAGTAAAGCTGCTCTGAACTAGAGTGGAAGGTTTTCCGTTCACAAGTATCTACATTTCCTCTTCCCTCTGTCATAAACCCACGCACTGCATACTGCTGACACAATTACTCCATACGTCAAACGCACGTGGGAAGCTGACAATGGAAGCCTGCTGCGTTAGCTCAAAGACTACAGACCTCAGCCACCAGAGGAGAGCTCCAATAGCCAGCAGAGGGCTGGCTATCTTTGCTGTGAGTCCAGCCACTAAATGAGGCAACATCACTCACTTCCCCTCTTCTTCCCAAAAGACATCTTAGCACACGTGCGTCATCTGGTCCAGCTAAATTCACTACACATTTTCTCACTAATTCTTTAGACAAAAGAGGTTTGTGGGAAGATCGCAGCATGTAAAGGAGAGGAAGGTGCTGGCTCTGGGACGTTGCAAGGAATCATTTAGTGACCAGCACCCCACCAAGTCCAGAAAAGTCAGCGCACCTTTTAAACACTTCCCCTTGCTGAGGAGACAGAGAGCAGACTCTCAACAAGCAATTACGGACTTTGAAATTAACAAACCAAATAAGCCCCTGGGAGAAACAGAAACTGAAGCAAAGGGAAGAGCTGTTACTGTTAAGGAATAAATAGGAAAATTTAGGAGAGGAAAGAAGGCGCATTAATCTGGCTGCTATCCCAGGACATGATTCCACCTTGCTCATCACCTCCCTTGCTCACTCTGGGAAGAGAGAGAGAGAGCGCAAGAACCTGCCCTTCCTTCCTGCCCCCCGCTCAGCAGAACACCAGATATGAAGTTTTGTTTCTCACAAATGCCCTTTTATCCTCTTTGACAAGGAGTGCGCATGAAGTCTGCATAAGTTACACCTGTCAAGGAACCGCCATCCAACAGAAAAAACCATTTCCACGGCAACTTCTGTGTGCCATGGGGCATCTATTCAATTCAAAGAGCTTTCTTAAAGGCCTGTTAGGCAGTGGGATGTGAAGTGCCATGATTTTAATCAAACTACGGTAAAGACAAAAAGATAACCTACGACACTCAGTTTCCCCCTTGACATTTATCATTGTGAAAGCTTTAAACAGGCTCATCCACACATGCAAACTGGCCTCTGCACTCTTCCTTTGAAAATATGCTTTAGGCAAACCCTGGGGAAGAGGGGTGATTTAAGCAGCAATGGACGGGGGCGGGTGTCCGTGGCTTTCATAGTGGAAGTGTTGAGCACATCAGGTGTCTAAAACTCAGATGCATGCATAAAGCTAATGGGAGTCATAGAGAGGAATCCCTTGCTGGACCGTAAGTTAATGTTCCTTTCTTCTGCAAGGTTGTTCAAATGTCACTTGGGTATCTCTAACCCAGCATGATTTGCTGCAAGGAAGGCACAGTCTAGGGTAAAATCATCCATGCAAACAATATTTTCATCAATATTTTACATTAAGTGCAAAACTGAACTCAACCTTAAAACTATGGAACAGCAACTAACCCTTTCCTTAAATGAAATGCAACAGCCATCAGGTCACCAAGCTGGTCCTGATGTCAGACAGGGAGCTAGGACTTGGTTCTGTAGCTCTGATGGTAATAAATATAAGACAGCAGCACAATATCTCCTGGCATCCCACTGGGATATTAAGTTGGGTTCTAACTCAGAGTCAGTGCCAATAGTAATAAGACATTGCATTGTTCTAGCTTCTCATGCCCCTGATCCCCAATTGCTTTGCCAGGAGAGGGAGCATTATTGTCCTCCTTTTAAACGACAAAGGCACAAGGAATGGAAACAACTTGTCTCAGGTTAACCATATACTTTGGGCAGAATAGGGAACAGAACACAGGTCTCCAGCCTCAACCCACTAGACCAAAGCTGCACCGACTTGTGGGTTTGAACTGGGACCAAGACCAACATCTCCTGAGAGGGCCTGATCCTGTGATAGCCCTCTTCCAATTCTGGGGTCTTGTGTAGTTTGAAGAGTTCAGATAGACAGCCGAATATCTGGATGCTCATAGTGCTTGCCCAGCCCTGAAACGGATGCTTGTGCACTGAAAACATATGGCTCTCTCCAATCACTTATGCATGCTAACCTCCTGGCTGCAGTGTTAAGCGCTTCTGATCAGGCTCAATGGGGAGCGATAGTCCATTAACACAAACATCCCTTAGAGAGCAGCTGATGTGAAGTGGCAGCCGCATTAGTCAGACTGAAGCACTCTCCTCTAAAATTGTTTTGAATTTTAACTCAGCATTCATCGCGTGCTTTCGTGCTGCAGCCCTGGACCAGTGCACTCATGCATTGAGCCAGATTCCAAGAGTTCTGTGTTTTGGGGACAGGAGGAGGATGGGGAGCCTGGATGGATGGGAATGAAACTCAGCAGCAAAAAGGCAATGCTCAGCTCCTGCTGGCAGAGCCGCCTCCCAGTTCAGCCTGCAGCACAGACATTTTCCACCCCTCCTGCTTAGACCCAGTGGGATGAAATCCCTATTTGTAGAGAGGGGTTGTTAGCAGCAGCTGCCTCCAGCATGCTGTACAGGATAGTGCAGCAAGCTAATTAATTATATTATATGGAGAACTCTTCTCTGGAGTTTCTGTAGCTAGAGAGAGGGACAGACTTTTAATATCTGCTCTCCCCCAGACTCCCATCTGCTGTGTATGATTCCTCATCCCTAGAGGCCATACAGCTTCCAATGCAAGTGAGGCTCCCACAGATCAAACAGCATCTGCCAGCCCTTTATTGATAAAACCATCACTACACTCCAGTGGCCTATAAACAGCAGCACTGACATAACAGTGAGGGAGCTCCCCAAGACAGGAAGCATGACTAGATTCCCCTTAGGGACTGTCTCTGGATTTGGATGAATCCCCCTTTCCCAGCCAAACAGGGCTGGCTGTCTAACAAACCCTTTTTTAAAAGGAGAGAGCCTCTTCTATAATCTCTCTATGGAGAGAATGCAACCAAAGACCAAATGCAGCTCCTGTAAGGGAGAGGACAAAGCAGATGATCTTTTAGTGTACTATTTGTCTAAAGGGCCCATTGTTCCAAGCACTATCCAAACACAAAGCAAGAGACAGTTCCCCAAAGAGCTTCCAGACAAGGCAGACAAAAGGTGGGAGGGGAAACAAAGACAGAGAGGGGAATTAGCTTGCCCAAGATCACAGTGCCAGAGCCAGGAGTAAAACTCAGGGCTCCTGAGTCTTCATCTGTAGTTTTACTGCTGGTTAGCAGAAGGAGCAAGCAATTGCTATTCGCCTATGATGGACTAAAAGAATGGAAAACCCTAGCTGATCATCCAAATGCAACTGCCAGCTAGTGCAGGAAGACAAGCACAGGAGCAGATACGAGGGGCGCGTGTATGTCATTAATTGTTGGGGAATTTTAAAGTGTAGTCCAACTGAAAAGCAACTTTGCAAAATGGCACCAGGACTGATCAATGGCATATTTAGTCTCCAATCTCCAGGCTTTGCTGTAAAGTATTAATTTAGCTCTGCAAAGTCAACGCAGCTCAGAAGGAGCAAGCAGGATTCTGTTCTGACTCATGCATCATCAACAGAATTGTTACCCAGATTCCAGCTGCAGAATCTTTGTTGCTAGAAACTACTATTGTAACAGTGACAAAAACAGCAGGCTGGGAACTTTCAGGTAAGGTGGGAAGAGCCCAGCTTAACTGGCAGATCCCAGGTTGAGTTTACAGAGGAGATGTGCATAGGGAAAATGCATCATTTTACTTGTGAACTGAGCAGATCACTTTAGGAGTCAAAGAGGGGGAGAGAGAGAATCATATACACAAAGAGGCCTACAATGCCATTGTTATAGCCAATTTCCAGAGCAGGACAGCCCTGAGGAACCCGAGGAATTCCTAGTGCATGAATCCAGCATCTCAGCATCTCCATTGCACTGGAATCCAGGATCAATTGGGAGGAAAAATTTAGATAGAAAAAGGTGAATGAAAATCACTAGTTCTTTAAGATGAGTTTATTGGCTGGCCCAAAAGCCACAATTCCACAATCAAGAAAGAAAACAACTGTTTAAGGGTATGTCCTCACTGCACACTAAGCCTGGACTCTGATTCAGATTTCAGCTCAAGACACTCCTGTCCACACACAAATCCATCTGATTCAGGTCAGCAAGCACTCAGGACTGGGTCCTAGGACCTTGCTGGGGGGGAAAGGGGGGTCAGAGCCCGAGTCGCCTTGTCATTTTGCAGTGCGGATGCAGCTCAAGTGCAGACCTGAGTGAAAAGGGCTGCATGGTGCAGTATAGAAGTGTTAGCATGGCTGAGAGACCCAGGTTCAGCAAATGTAAATCCAGGTTTACTATGAAGTGTGAACACTCAGGTGCAGACCCAGGTCCCACAAGTCTGGGCTTAGTGTGCTGGGTAGACATACCTTAAGAGTCTCCAGCACTGTTATCAGTTCATCTCCCCCTTCCACATACCATAAGGATGGCTGTGGAGGAGGAACGGCAAGAGACTAACGCAACAGGGCAGCTGACTGTTAAGATTATACTTGTATGCTACGTTCAGGAGTGGAGTAAAGCACTAGAGGATCTACAGGACCTGCATGCAAAGAGCTGGCAGTGGCGTGGTGCAAAGCTCATTGCTGCCAGCCTTCTGCAGGGAGGAAGATACACGCCATGGACACAAAGTGCCCTTCGTCCCCCAGTCATCTCACCGCATAATTGGAGGGAAGGGTGCAGGCATCTGATCTGCATAGAATCACTGGCTGCTGGGAAGTGGGGAGGAGAAGCCCAGCGCTTTGATGGTGGGTTCAGTACAGTCTCAAGACATCCAGGGTGCCTTACTAGCCACGTAGCCTTACCTTCAGCACAAAGGTGTTGTCTTTGTCCGGCATCTCCAAAGGCATGGTCGTCCGGACCTCAATGATGGCTGAAAGTGGGATGCTGACCTTAGGTTTGGAAGCCTGGAAAAAATAAGAGGAATGAACAGTGCCTGTGAAATAAAGTTCTCCCAGTGGATGATACAGCCCAGTTTACAGCAAAGCATGCTCTCTCCCCAGTCTGAGCAGTTATTAAAAAAAAAATTGATTTCCCTCATGTGCCTGATAACTCCAAGATCTTTTAATTAAACCAAGAGACGCCCCAGTGGAAGATAGGAGAGTTAGTGTATTTCGCTGCCAACCCGCTTCCTCATTTCAGTACCTGCTGACATTCCAGCTCTGCTGATTACATTAATGTCTCTCTCCTTTTTTTAATCTCTCTCTCTCTCTTTATTGAGATGCACTGTGAAGAAATAATGCTATCTGATCAAGAAAATATTTAGCGTGCACAAAAGGCAAGGGGAGTCAGAGCCAGGAAAGGGCAGCTGGATGGGAATGTGACAGTTCATCTAGAACAGAGATAGGCATTTCAATAGGTACATGAAGACGCATGGGCTTTGTCTATTATAGGGAAGTTTGACAAAAAATTTCCCCATGGGGCTGCTACTGGCTCAGCTGCACCAGTAGGAGCCTTGGTGTGGTTGCAGCTCTGGTGGCTTCCAATTTTCAACACGGCATGCCAGAGCCCTGTCTGCACTAGGGGTGCGATCGCTGGTGTAAACTGACGTAGCTCCACTGCAGCCATCTGAGTTACCCTGATTCACCCCATCAAGAAGCTCTAGCCCTAGGATACCCCCTGGAACAGATGAACTGGCAGCAGCACCAGTGAGAATCTGCTGCTAAAATGCCTTAATGGAGACACGGCCACATCTTTCCTCATTCCCACCCCAGCAGACTCCAGGGATGGGTTTAGCAACCTCAGCAAGGGCCAGTTTACCCAAGCTGGCAAGCAGGTGATTGGCAATCGAAACTGTAGATTACTGGATACTCCCGATGTGCTAGGCTCTGTACAAAACACAAAAGGCAGCACAGTCCCAACCCCAAAGACTTCATGGTCTAATCTCTCTGTGCCTCTGTGTCCTTACCTGTACAGTGGGGATAAAAAAATTTATGCAGCTCTAAACTAAGAGTGCTTTGAATGTAGCTGTACTGGAATACTCTGCTGGCAAAGCACTCCTAATGTGGCTGTAACTTATATGGCCAATGCTGCCCTTTTGCTGGTCTAGCTTATTCCAGCCCTCGGAGGTGAAACAAGCTATACTTTATTTCTCCATCATCTCCTGTTGAACAGTGTAATCTCTATGTGTGCTGTTGGGCAGCTTGTGTGTTCCACCCCAGAAATGGTGGTGTTTTAGTGGACAAAGAAGTCTCCTATGTCTGTAAAGAACTCCATGATGAAGGCTCTTTCCTAAGCATTGGAAGATGCTTTCAAAGTGAACTTCTCCTCCTGTCCCCACCACTTGAGACCCAATAGGCAAGAACAAGCGATTTCAGAGACATAAATGCTGCTGTCTTTGGAATGTCTCTTTGGACAATGGGATGGTCTCTATGCGCCACTGCAGCCATGGTAACAGGCATCCAGCTTTGCACACTTAAGGGCAAGATAAATAATAAGATGCTATGTATCTCCGCTCCAGATTTATGGGGTTTCCTCTTTAATAGGGAGAGGGAACATGTATAATGGTTAAGAGCAGACAATACAGATAGGACACCTGGGTCCTATTTCCAGCTCTTCCAGTGATGTGCTGTCTGACCTTCAGCAAGTGACTTAACTATTCTGTGCCTCGGTTACCTCCATCTCCCAGGTAGATTTAAATACTTGCCTTCCCCTCACAGGTGTGTTATGATTGGTTGTTGCCTTCCACCCTAGAAGTGCTTGCATTTCCACAGTGCTATATGCTGAAGACAATTCAATCCTGCTTCTATTGAAATCTATTTCAAAATTTCCAGGCCCTAGAGGTACAGGAGTGGGCCTCAAGTCTGACTGTGCAAACACTTGCTATTGAGTGTAGTACTGACTCCCATGAAACCAATGGATCTACTCCCACTAGTAAGCATTATAAATGATAACAAGTGTTTGCAGGATTGGCCCTATACGTATACAACTCTTTGGAATGGAAGATACTATACAAATGCAAATGCAACAGGATTATTAGTGAAAGCTTGTCTAGTAGCACATCTGAGCAACAATCCCCAGACTTCTAGTAAATTGGCCTCTAAAATTATAACAATTAGGGATTTGGAAGCAAGAGTTTCTCCTAAGTATACACAGACAGCCTAATCCTCACTGAAGCTGTGCACTGGAATTCAAAGCAAGCATCTAGGTAAGGAATAGGAAGGCAACGTAATCATCAGAAAACCAGTGGGTTATCCCAAGTGCCTCCAGACCCCTCGATAATAGAAACAAGCTCATGAATAGCATAATGCCACAGGTTATTAATAAAGGGTTCAGTTCTCACACTTTGTAAATGAAAGTTGCTGAGAAACAAGAACCAAGGATTGTCTTTCTCTTCCCCTAGGATTTAGTTTGGCTGGTCATGGGAGTTGTGTGTCCATTTCCAAGTCAGGAGGTTCTGACCAAGTTACTTCTATTGCAAGACTCCTAATGAGCGAAGGACCTGATGTTTAGCGGTGGCAAGCACTCACAGAGTTGAGGGAGTCAAGGGCCCCTGCACAAGCTCAGCTGCTCCCACAATCAGTCCTTTCATGTTTGGTCTAAAACAAAGAATTTGCAGAAGCTGCTAGGCTGGGGGTTTTATTTTTCACCAGAGGCAGATCAGAAAAGAGGAAGCAGCTGTTTCAAATTAAAAAAATGTGGCACCAGCTCTTAGAGATGGAAGGAAGAAGCAACTTGCTCTGACTCTTCTCAGTGACAGCAAAGGGGCCAACAGGGGGAGTTTTCACTGAAATCCCAGTCCTGCAAAACCCTGGCACGTGGGAGTAGTCCTACAGAAATCAATGGGATTACCCAGGTGAGTAAAATTACTCCCTGCTTAAGCGTTTGCAGGATCAGGCTCTATGCCTGATCAGTGTTTCAGGGCCTGATCAGAGACTCACCACAGGAATAAATGGGGGCAGACAAGTGAGGTTTTTGTGCTTTCAATTTAAACACAATCAAAACTGCTAGCATAACACTAAAGGGTCAGATGGGCTGCTGCCATATACTTCAAGCACCACATTTAAATTTCCCTTAATGTTTTTAATCATTTAAATTGCAAATGTTGCTCTGGGAAAATATATAGGAATGTCTAACTTTGTTAGACAATAAAATATCCACCAGAGAAGTTATTTCTTTAAACAAAAATCCAATTAGCCACTATTTTTGCAGGACCCATATAAAAATAAAGTAGTGTGTTCTTGTGCACTCTCAGAAGCAAAAGTTTATGTTCTTTTCCCACAGATGTACAAGAAAGCTTGGTTAACACTTCAGTGCCTCTTGAAGGGCAAGTTGGGAGTACAAATACATGAATGTTTGCCAAATGAAGAGGATATAGATCATTAGGGAAAGCAATGTAAATGAAAGACTTCAGGAGGTTGTAAGGATAATGATAAAAGAGAAGACTATTTTCATAAACGCACTTAAAATCTTTTTAACATTGATTTTTTTCTTTTTAAAAATAAAAGGGAGATAGAAAACAAACCTGAAAAAAATACCTGTTCCCAGCTATAACCTTGCTTAAGAGCAGTTACTGATCCAGCTAAATCTATGGCCATTTCAGTCTGGTCACAGACTCACAAGTGCTGCTCCCATATGAGCTAGTGCCGTGTTTCATGCCCTAACTGCTAGGAAATTGCTAGGGCAGAAGAAGACTCCAGAGAAAAAAAGAAGAAGTGGAGTGTGTGTGTGTGGGAAGTAATGCAGATTAAATTAATTAAATAAACAAGCCCACAAACCAACCCTTTCACTCTGTCTCCAGTTCTCTAGGGGCATTAGAAAGGTTAGAAGTCAGTGAATGGAAACCAGATATTTCACTTGTTTGATGACACCCAGAATTCAGACACTATAAATGGTTTCACCCTAATGGATTTTCCATGTGTTCTGATCTGGTATGTACATGGGTGTTTTTCCTCCAGCTCCATTTCAGGTTAATACACTACACAGAACAGTTCAGGAAGATATTTGAGTCAAAATATAAAGTGTGTATATTTTTACACACACACACACACACACACACACACACACACACTGACTAGTGTATGTGATTAGTCCAGATAAAGTAATGATGGAGCCATATGGATCCATTCCATAATGGGGACCATTCAGTCCCTCTGTGTCTCAGTTTCCTCAACGTTAATATGATAATAACTCTGCCACATGTTTGTGAGTTGCACAGATACTTGTTGGTAAAGGGGGACATGCAGGTAGATAGATATTAAATTGCATAATGAATCTAGAGTAGTGGCTCCTTTTTCTGAAGCTTTCTTTAGGGTCCTGTGGAGGGAAAAGAGTGCAAGGAAGAAATAGATAAATAAATGTTCAGAAAGGTAAGTAGTTGAGTTGGAAAGTGTGCTGTGAAAGAGGAACAATATTTACTATATGGGCTAGAATGCTCCTGGCAGAGGACAGTGAAATCTTTCTTCTCTCTCATTGAAATGTTGTTGTGTGAGGGGGTTGGGGGGGCGTGTGTGTGAGAGAGGATGTGTAAAATCCTATATTTTAAAAAAGCCATAATCACAAAGAAAAAACCCCAAACCTAAATCCCACACACCACAAAGCTGCTGATCTATCATGTGGATTAGTTGCCAACTGCCAATCTGTGTTATGAAGTCATGTTATACCCCTGTAACAGGATTACCAGTTTGATCCCAGATACATGAGGCAAAACAAAAGCCAAACTCTAAGCACAGCTGGTTGGAGCACAAATCATGTGTTATATGAAGCCCAAGACCTGGTCATTAGGCTGGTGCAGATGGATGCCTTTGTACTTCTCATCTTCACGCTGTTTGAAATCAGACCTTGCCCCCCAAATCCAGAGCTCAAAAACGAACCATTTGAGTCCCTGCGGGACTGGATAGCTTGGGGAGGGAAACTGGTAAGGAAGCCTGTGTCAGAGATGGGAATTGGACTCAAGTCTCCCAACTTCCAGGCTAGAACCCTCACTATCAGGCCATCCTTCCTCAGTGATGGATATGGGAAGTGTCACAATCATAAAAGGCTCACTGACAGCCTCAGTAGCTGTCCATGCCTCAATTGGCCCTTTGGCTTTCACTGTTAGCTGAGAAGCCAGTGACTGAATGGATTGTGAATACTAAATTTCTCTTTCACTCCTAGGAGGTGGATCTCCAGTTCTGGGGTGAGGCATATTGGTGGTGGAAAAAACCCAATTCCTATTCAAATGTAGCTCAAAGACTTATAAGGTCAATAATGAACTAGGCGCATGGGGCATCAGGAGGTCTGACATTGTGTGTCCAAAACTTGATGAGAGTTTGGCATAGACACATAAGCAAAAACACTGAATTATGCTTTATTCTGTAAAGTGCATTAAGACCAGGAGATGGAGGCTTAAAATAGACCAGATGAAACAATAGATGCGCAACACCCATCACCTGTCAGCAGCCCACCAGCCCATCAGGGAGCTGTAAAACCACCAGGGCTGTCTGGAGCTCTGATAAAGCACAGCTCGCAGACGTGTCAGCAAGGATCATTCTATGGCTTCTCGGGGTGAGTAGCATTACATCTATAGCAGAAACAACGAGAGTTCTGTGGCACTTTAAAGACTAAAATTTAGTTTCAGCAGGCATAAGCTTTCGTGAGCCTCAGCTCACTTCCTCAGATGCAGATTACATCTATAAACTCTGGCTAAGCAAGTCAATATAGATAGGAAGCTCAGCCATGAAAAACGTACAAGACCTACCTTTGGCGGCACATAAAACTCCAGCAGGAACCTCTCCCCCTCCATCTTCACAGCTTTCCGCAGCATCAGCCGACACTTCTGCCACTGAGAGCTACCCACACAGTTGGTGTCATCTGCCACCGTGTAGCGGAGGGTGCCCTCCCTTTGAATATCCACCAGTTCCACCTTGGAAGACTGGACTTTCGACAGCCTTAGCTTGTGAGTCCATCTTTCCCTTGTGTCATTGTGCTCCTTGTTTGCAGAAGGGCAGTGCTCTCTCTCCGGCCTTCTGCCACCCTGCGTGGCCTCCACGCTTGGCTCTGGAGAGGACTTCCTGTGCCACATCTCCTTCATGCCATCCACCACACACAGGCTCATATTCCTCAAGGAGAAGCCTTTCTTGAATTTCGGCTTGGAAGCAGCATGGACAGAGACATCCTCTGAACTCCGAGAGTGGCCGTAGGAAGAAACTTTATGTGCCTGAGCCTGCTGGGACTGGCTCAGATATCTGCTGGCATTCACAGGGTGGTCCATGCTGTCCAGGGATTCTGTGGAGGTGTCCTCTTTCCTCTGGAGGATGTCTCGGCCGTAAGGCATGTGGCAGTTCTGTAGCCCCACAAAGGGCACTATGTTGTACTTGGTCGGGGAATCGGACACAAACACCCTGCTGACTTCCAGGCTGAAAATGTCCAAGAAATTGGCAGCAAAGTGATGGGAGAAGGAGGTTTCAGCCCCAGGAGTATCGTAATGGGGGTTCTCCTTCACAAACTGGCAGAATTTCTGAGCGAAGTCCACCGCAGCAGCCTGGGCATGAAGCTCGCAGAATTCCCTCCAGTCGGGAAGCTGGGAGGAAGACTCTTGGCAAAGGGCATCACCATTCATGACTATCCCATTCCACCTACCAGCAAACTGCAAAGGCAAATCGAAGAGAAGGTCAGAGACAGTTCATATAAGGAATTCCAAACACACACACAGTCACACAGCCAGCATTGCAGAACTACCCACGGCCAGAGAAATCCACAAGGAAAACAAGGACAATTGATGGTATGTATCATTTTAAACAGCAAACTAACCCTGCAGTCACAATATTCCACCACGTATAAAAAGGATGTAAAAGTATGGCTAGTGCAACCTTATTTCTGCCTCTATGATCACATCACTTCAGACTCTAGCCCTAAGATGTTCCATGTCTTAAGCCCATTGAGCACTGACTATAATTCACAAGGATCCCAAAAGGCTTTGCAGGGTGGTGGGACTGTGGGAATCAGACTTTAGAACATTGGTACCTTAGTTAGCACATTTGATTTCACACCTGGGTGCTCAGATCAACATTTTCACAACTAAGGTACCAATATGAATACCCAACATGAGGAACTGGATACCTCAAATAAGAGGCCTACAGTGGAAAACCAGGTCTTGTATATACCATCTGCAGAGTGAGGACCTCACCCACTACTGAAATGCATCCACCTCTGGAGTAGAACATATCCACCGTTTAACAGCAAACTGCAACACTACCCTTCAGATTGGAAACCAAACACTGCCGTGTCCAACTGAAGCTACAAGAGAGACTTTTTGGTAAGCAAAATGTAAATACCAAATACAAATTTGGCCAGGACACAATGATTAACAGTTTTAGTCTTTTAAAAGAAGAGTGCTATCATTTCACATCTTGAATAATGGATGGTTCACTCAGCAGTCAGCTCTTAGCACAATGCTTGGGACACAGAGAAGTACTGACTGAGAAAGAAGAGTGTCATCTACTGAATCATCAACACCACTTCCCACTGTGCAAAGGTTTTCCTTAGAAGTCTCTTATCGTCACACTATCCAAGACCTTACCCGGTTTTATCTTTAGAAAGCAGACAACGTCCCAGCCAGATGCAGCTGGGCTACGCAGACACATCACCAGCCACTTGGGGGAAATCACAAAATAGCTGGTTGGAGTTCAGAGGGATAAGTCAAAGGGAAGGAATATGTGCAGAGCCAGCTACCCACCTTCCTCCTCTTCAGAACAAGCAGCCTCAGAAACCACACAGAGAACGAGGAACCAAGAAATCCCATCCATTCAGAGGTCTATTCTAGCCTAAGTTTTTATACCGTGCTAAGCATGCTCTTCACCATAGTATCGGAGTGCCTTCCTGTAGTGCATTAAATAACACGACCACACATTTGTCACATGTTTGTTCTCTCATTCTCTCCCCACAGGGAGAAGTGTGTGGAGTAGGATGCCTTGTTTTGGTAGAGGCCTCCTGTAATACTGTCACTTTCTTGTCCCAGGAGCAGAGATTATTTAGGGAGACGGCATCTTTTACAGATGGAGTCAGTGGATGACAGGAGCAACGAGGGTTTTATCCAAGCAACAAGGGAAAGCTCACATTGGTTAATACAAGCACACAGCTGCTAAGGAATAAAAAGCCAGCCTTTGCTTTTGCTTCTGGGCTGGAAGAAATTAATGGAATTTGTTGCCATAACCAGCCCCTGCTATTGCTGATGCTAGAGGCAGTGGAATGACATCAGTTCACACGCATGGCCTGCCCCTAGGGGAATCACTCATTATCTCAGGAGCACACTTGGATCTGAAATGCCCCGCTGAGTATCAAAACCTAGCTGGGAATGGTCATACTCATCTGCTCCTGAAGTCACACCCGGCACTGAGAGGGGCTGCTGCAGTGGTCTCTGCTTCCTCCCAGGCTCATCATCTCATCTTGGATTGGAGGCCAATCCTGTGAGCGAGGTCAGAACTATGAACATGAGGAATTGCTCCTAGGGCCAGCAATTAATCCAGCTAACAGGCCATTGTATCTGCCTTTTGCAGCCATCCATCATGTACCTAACTACACAAATCTCTCCTGTTGCGAGATATGACCTGACTTACCCAACCAATCAACACTGTACAAATGTACAACCCCGCAGTTTATCTGTAGTACAATCCTGCCTAGAGGCGTGAGCGGAGATCACCAGCTCCAGTGGGGCACTGTACATACCCGATCCCAAAGAGCTCACACACTAAACAGACAAGACAGATAGAGGATGGGAAGGGAAACATAACTGTGCAAATCAGACTTCCTTGGCTGGTTAAATCAGGAGCTCTCCAACTTTTTTGGTGGACCATACCTTAAAAGGAAGAGCATGCCTCCCGATCTACTCCCCTCCCAGGGGGTTCTCCGCTCGGTGTCCCCTTCAGGTTCCCTCTGTTTAGCCCTTTGACATTCATGCCTGTTCCTCTTTTTTCATTCGTTGTCCCCCGTAATCAGTTGAGTCCTGGGCTCAGTAGCTCCTCCCCTGAGGCTGGGTGAGGGCTTTAGAAGCCCGCCCACGTCCCAGAACCCAAATAGTACCTCCCCTCCCATTCGGGATCCTGAGGACCCACCTCCTTTCCCTTTCACAATTGCATAACAGCTCTGCTGTAACTACTGCAAAGGCTTCTGTGGAAGAGTAATGCCAGGAAAGTATGTGATATTTTTAGCTGTCGTTCAGTGCAATTCAGCAGCTGAAACAAGGAGGAGCCAGCCAGCTCTATGTGGTCAGCAGGTTCGATGCAAATTGCCAGCAACTGTTTTGTTGAACTCTGCTCCACAGACCATTGCTTGTCAAGAACCTCAGGATCAGGTCATTGTCTGCAGGCAGGACTAGGAGGGATTGGTCCTTATAGCATATGCTCCAGTGCTTGTGCAGCTCAATCTTGTTGCTCTTGGGAAAGGATTCCTCTGTCTAATAAGCTGAATTGCCCAAGGAGGAGAAAAAAGATAAATAAATAAATCTGCTTTGTCCTCAACTCCAACCTGTTACACTTTCTATGAAGGGGCACATTTATAGCACATAAAAGTTAATAAATGATTAATAGGTGTTATATAATGTTACGGGTGTTAGTAGTTCATCCTATAGATGGTTATAAGCACATCAGTAGAAGGTATTAAAGATGGCTGTAAGCCACGATTATAAGGACTCTATAACAGTTGCTTAGCCATTTATTGGAACATCTATGAATGATTCTTAGCCTTTTAAACACGCAGGATACACATCCCCATGGTAGAAAGTGTGATCACTTTTCTTTACTGATGCTTGGACCCTCCTCAGCATCTGTCCCCAAAGAGGCTGGATGGAAAACAATAAGCATGCAAGTAAAACTACTTGCCCCAGGGTCTTTCTTGAAATCCCCTGTGGGATCAAGTTTGGAGCAGAGACAGAGGCTAATGAGCATCAGCCTCTGAACATGCTTCTTCTTTGACCAGAGATAACCTTCTAAGCCACCACAGCAAGAAGAGATGCAGAAAGCGCAGCAACGTTGTCTAGATGAGATGAGCGGAGAAAAGCAACATGTTTTGAGCTGGACTTCCAGGTCTATACATTGATGAATAAAGCAGACTCCAGAGTTGGACTAGCCTTGATGATATGGTGCAGAAGGCCTGGGTGTTGGGATTGCAGGGTTCTATTTCCCAGCTCTGCCACAGATTCATAGTGCAATCGGGGGGCAAGTAATCTACCCTTTCTGTGCCTCGATTTTCTTATCTGTAAAATGCGGGTGAAATCTCCTGACCTTGCAGGCATGATGTGGAGAGACCTAGCTTGTTAGTGTTTGTAAGGTGAAGAAATCACACTTGTTCCTATGATTATGGATAAAGGAGCCAATCCTGCATGATCTCTGGGCTTGACACTCCCAAATGAAGGCCTTATAATCGTAGATTATGAATTCAGCTGGTTCCCACTTACAGTCAATGGAGAGCAAGGTGCAGAGGGGAACCCAAAGATATTAATAATGCTTTGATGGGAAACCAAGCCAGCAAGAGCTGAGAGGGGAGGGCAGGGAAGCCTGATGCTGATTGCTATTGATGGCAGGGATGGACTGTGTCAAGGGCAGGGAATGTCACATGGGCACTGCAATAAGGCTGAATTGGGAATGCAGGGTCCATCCAGTCCCTGCCAGGCAGCCAAACAGCAGCATAAGATAGAGTTTGAGGAGCTTGCTGCCTGAGCTCATTTGCAGGGATAGCTAAAAACAATTGGCCTCACCCCTTTGGATGAAATTTGGGGCAAGAGACTGCCACTTGCCCCTGCTTCCAACATAGCAACTTCCATGGTGGAAAGAGAGCCAGGCTCATTTTTTAAGCCAGCCTAGCAATTAATTAATGCCACTCTTGGGCTAATAATCAGTCACCTATTAAGCAGGGGAGCTCAGGCCATTAAGCGCTGCTCTGGAGCTGCACGGCTGGTGTTCAGAGAATTCTTTTCATTATGCCATAGCCTTGCCTCTCACTCATCATCATCAGTGGCAGGATCTACGGCAGGGCAGCATCCCAAGAAGCAGCTGCAGCTCCTGGGTGAATGGAAGGATGAGGGAGAACAGATTCTGCTGCAAACACACACATGCTCCAAGTAAAGCAACTGGCAGGTAGCCCATTCTGCAGGTGCAGTCACCATTCTACAGCTGTGCACATCTGGCCTACAGCTGAGAAGGCCTTCATTTGGCTGCTAGCTATTTAAAGACAGATTTTTAGCATGAGGGATAAAGCGAGACCCCCCCCCCTTTGGCATAAACCCTCCTTGCCAACAAACTGAGTATGCAATGCCCATAACTAGCCATCGTCATGTACGGGTATGGGATTGTCTGATTTAGAGTGTACATGATTACTCTCAGCTCAAGAGAGAATGAATGGACTCTCCAGCTTTACAAGTCTGGAAACATTCCAGTATTGACACACACACACCTTTGTACTAACAGCAGTGTCTCAAAAAACTGTTTTACATAGATTAATCTTCACATTGCCTGCATGCAGTAGAGAATTTCACAATCCCCATTTTACAGAGAGAGAAATGGAGGCAGAGAGAAGGGAAATAGCTTGCCCAAGACTGCCCAATAAGTACATTGCAGAGCGGGGACACAGAAGTCAAGAAACAGTTAGACAACATTTTCAAAGCGCAGTCCTTCCCAGTGGTCTACAGAACTGGATATTTTGAGACCTAAGCAGTGTCAGAGAGTGTAAGGCCAGAAGGGATCACCAGATCACCTCGTCTGACCTGTCCATCATAGGTCTATCACCAACACAACCCAGCACCTGCACACTAAACCAACAGCCGAAATGAGACCAAACTATTACAGCCCACAGGGACTAGATTATGTGCACAGGCAGAGAACAGAAGGGTCTGAGGTGCACTCTGCAATGCCAGGGAAATGACTAAGTGAGATACACCCAAATAATCCTGGTATGTGACTCGCACTCACATGCTGCAGAGGAAGGCAAAAACTTTCACTGCCAATCTGACCTGGGGGAAAATTCCTTCCCAACCCCACATGGCAGCCAGTTGGACCCTGGGCACATGAGCAAGAACCAGCCAGCCAAGCACCAGAGAGAGAGAATGGTCTGGGCCCAACCACACCCATCCAATGTCCCATCTCCAGCCATGGCCATCCCTGATGCCCCAGAGAAAGGAGATTAAATTGAACATATTGAGAGGGGAATGGTGAAGGGGAAATCCATTTCTGACCCTTGCTGGTGTCTGGCTGAAACCTGTGGTGTGTTTGGGGATGGGAAGTGGGTTTCCCTCTCACATGAAGAGATCTGCAATATGAAAAGATTGGAGAACCTTTTCACGAGGCTGCGTTCATTCAGAATATATATGAAAGACCAAAGCAGCCCTAACAGTGGATAAATATTTAACAGTGTAGCCCTCAAGAGAGAAGCAGCCAGCATTCAGAGAGGAGAGCAAGGGAAAGAGCCAATAGGAGTTATCCCAAGTGGGTTATTAGAAATTATTCCATGTATTTAAGATTCTCTAAGAAGTCAAGTGAGCCGGGCGAGGAGTGAATTATTCATTGGTTTGGTCCCGTTTTCAGCATTGTTTGGTCCTGGAGGAAGCAGACCCTGGAATAGTTTTATAGGGTGAGATGCGTCAAGCTGTTGCATCTGTCTAGTGGGCTGCTAGGATGCTGGTTGTCACCCTGGGATCTGCCTTCACACTTTGTAGATTTCTACAAAGGGCGTGCAGCTCACTGCTGAGCAACAGGTGGAGTTGTTCATCAGAGCATGGGGAGGGTACTTCTGTCCCACTGACCCAGCATCCTGAGAAGAAGGATGAGCTCATGGTTAAGGCACTGGGCTAGAACTGAGAAGACCTGAGCTCAGTTCCCGACTCTGCCATAGACTCCCTCTGTGACCTTGGGCAACTCACTTCATCAGTCTCTGTATAATGGGGAGAATAATACTCCCCTTCTCAACTATTTAGACTGTAGGCTCTTTGGGGCAGGGGCTGTGCTATGCAAATAATGGTGCTACAGTCATATAAATAATAAAATCATATGGCCTGAAACTCAGAGATTCCAAGGCTAGAAGGAAGCATTGTGATCACCTCGTCTGACCTCCTGTGTAACACAGGCCATATGGGCTGATATACATAGAGAAAAAAATTGGTCTTCAGTCCCATCAGATGGGCACGTTTTCCTTGGCACTACTGTTCATACAGAGCAATTCTATTTTTTTATTAATCTGAGATGAATAGGCGATTTGATCACTGGAGTATCTCAGATACAAGAGGAACTCGCCATCCCCAGGATGCACTGCATGCCCACAGACAGTGGGAAGAGCACAGCAGCTCGGTGTGAAGTCCTGCAGTTAATGCTCCTCTGCTAACACCCCAATAACAGCCAGTGCAGAGTGCTCCAACAAGTGTGCACTTGAGGCTATTAATATTTCACCCTGGCTAGCACCATGCCAGGCTTGGAGAGGAGTTTTGCCAATAGAACACAGCACACAGTGGCAGGGCGAGGGTGGGGCTGGCTAGAAACTCATCATCAATTGCAGGGAAATCTATTGACTTTTTAAGTTACTGACAAGTTGGAAGAAGTTCCATTCAGCAGAATAACAGCTTCTCATGGACAGTGGGTATTAGCAATGGATGTCAGCAGTAATACCCTTTGTTTTCAGGAAGCAATAAATACAACAGCCTTTAATCGCCTCAGTTATACACTCGCTCTCTCTGCCCCAGGGAGACCCAAGTGCCAGATAGATGAATTAGAGAGAGAGGGGAGAGGTATAAGGGATTCTATTTAAGGTTATCTACACAGTGCCAAGGAAATACCCTGAAGGCAGACCCAGTTCTGTTGATGGAGCCACTGAAGTGGAACTGTCCAGCATACTCCTGTCTAAACCCAGGCTTCCAAGAAATCCCTGGAACTAGTGTGCCAGACGCACCCACCTCAGGAGCTAGGCAAGGATTGCCAGGGTGGGAGAGATGAAATTGGCTTTGCAGAACTAGAGATGGCCCTGAACCAGAACTCTAGCTCAAAATCCCACTCAACTTTGAGGATAGCTGGGTCCAAACTTAGCAACTCAAGCCCATCTTGAAGCAATGTGAGATACAAGTGTGATTCAGAGCGGGATTCCATTTTATCTGCTTCCACCCACCCTCTCTTGAGGCTTGTGATGGATTTATGAAAAATGGTTCTGGTTTAAGGTAATTTTTTCCTGGAGAACAAATTCCTCATTTTAGCTACAGAACAGGCAGAGCCCAGGAATAGACCACGTAGGCTTCCCATGCACCACACTCCTGACAGGTCTCGGCTAGTGGCAAAAGGTAAATTCAGTCTCCATGGTCCCGTCAGTCCTCGGGGCATCAGTTAGTGCAGGCTATGATAATGATTTTTGTGATGGGGTCACCTGACACTGAGTGCCTGGCTGAGACATACTACAACTACCCTCCCATTGACCACTGCAGAGCCATCAAGTGGCGAGGAGATGTTCTGTAGAAAGGCCACGACAAACCAGCTTTCTTTAGCAGTGGTCCAGTTAGGAAGGTCTCAACTTTCTGTGCAATTACCCTTCCAGGCAACTGCTAGAGATGGAAATGAAAAAGACTAGCAAGAGAAATCCTGGGGAATCCCTCAGTATACAAATGAGATGCTCTTCTGCCAGTGTCTCAGCACCAGTTCATTGGCTGCTCATCTGACAATTAGCTGCATCCTTTCTCCCCCACTCCCATTGGCAGGGGAGTGAGAGGTTGGGAAAGCAGGAGGAGAACTATAAAAATCTGTCTACTAATTATTCAGAGATTAGTTTTCATTAATGTATCTTTTACCAAGTTGGTTTGTTACACCAGCTGGGGAGAAAATTACACCAGGACATAGACTGATGACAATAAAAGGGTTACTTGTTTGTATATCAAATTACTTAGGTCATTTTGAACACCAGAAAAAAATATTTTATTTATGAGGGAGCATTTTTTTTAGTAATTAAAGAAAATATTTACAGCTCTGGGGTAAGAGAGAGCTACCTGGGCATGCTGGGATCATTTATTTCCGAGCTCTGGATATCTAGGGACTTGCTATCATTAGCAAATGGGATAGAAAGTTGGAGGCAATGTAGTTGCTCACTCAACAGTTACTTTAATCAGGATTCTAAATGGGAATTGGGCACCTAATTCAGAGTGACACCTAATTCCCATAGGCACCTTTGAACATTCCCACTACAGAGTCAAGGCCAGTGAGGCATGCAGGAGAGGGGAAAAAAAAAAAAAAAAGAAACTCCCTCCCAAGGACCTAATTTAGTTTATTGCTTTGGGTTATTCCACCTCCACCTTATACCCTGGGAAATACTGTCTTGTCAGAAGCCATACATTGTATTTATTTTATGATTACGACTATGCAAGAGCATTACTGATTTTTCATAAAGCCACTAAGGAGCCCCTATCTTAAAGTTCCCAACGTGATTCACCTTCAGGATTTATTGATGCTGTATCGCCTCCATTGTTCCGCTTTTGTAATGTGGCTGTATTCTTGATAAGGCTTATTTACACTCAGATTGGTGTGCCATGTAACTAGGTTTTCTAGGGAAAACTGACAAATAGAGAACGAGGGCCATCACCTCTGTCACATGCTTTGCCACCAGGCGTGTGCAGGTCCCAGAGCTGGCACTAGGGACCTTCAACCAGCAGATGCTCAGAGCACAGAGGCAGCAGTGATAAAACATTTAGAAGGAAGAAGAGGAAGGGGGTCTGCAGATATCGGTGCCCCACAGGCAGTGCTTGCATGTAATGGCTCTGGCTCATATCACCAAAGTTACTAGTGCCTCTCTGGAAAGAAGGAAGGGGCAAAAGGTGTAGAGGGAGAACTGGAAGGGAAAACCAAACTAAGGACTCAACTGCAGAGGCTGCTGAGCATCCACAGCTACAGTTCAAGTCAATGGGAGCAGCAGGTGCTCAGATCTCTGAAAACAAGGTCCTCAGCATTAACAGCATCAAATGCCTCTTCTTAATCTCCCCTCTTCCTCCTCTCCCCCAACAACTTCTCCTACCAAAGGGAACATAGGGTTGCCAACCCTCCAGGATTGTCCTGGAGTCTCCAGGAAATAAAAATTTATCTTTAATCCAAGGATTATGTCATGTGATGAAACCTCCAGGAATACATCCAACCAAAATTGGCAACCCTACCATGCAGAGAGAGCCAGGCCACCAGCCACTACCCTTACAATCAAAGGACTTTGTTTTTCCACAAACCCCTTTTCCACTCCCAATCCATTGCTAACTGCAAAAAAGATAAATCTGGGGTGGGTGGTTTTTTTTTTGTTTTTTTTTGCAGACTCAGAAGAATTCCTGCCTATCACCCTGGGAGTTATAGCAATACCTCCTGACCCGCTATACGACTCGGGGGGGAGGATGGAAAGGGGGGGTGTTGAAGGTGCGAGGGTAGCTCTAAAGGGACATTCTCCCTGATTTGCTAAGGTCACATGGCCTCGCAAGGAGCATTTAAGAAGGAACAGAACTGGAGCAGCCAACAAGCCCCCCAGCCCTAATGAGCAGTGGCTTAGAAGAACAGAGTACCAGGGACAGCAGGGATGTGGAGAGAGAGAGAAATGGGAAACCAGAACTGGCATTTGTCTGGCAAAAGGAAGCTGGGCGGCTGCGTGCTGCCTCATCTTATTGCTCCGATTCTCATGACATATTTCCTCCCCAGCAGGCCAGATCTGAGTTGAAGGGTTCTCTTCTCTGGGGGCAAAAGTGGACAGGAGATTTCACCAATTTCTACCCCGGCTCATACTCCAATCAATGGGAAATTGTGTGCACATTATCAGAGAATGGCCACCTATAGGTTAAAGTGATCCCACCCTCACTCTGCTCCGCCCACAGCGCAGAAATCAGAGTGTATGTCAATGTCAGCCCCTTGCACAATAATTGCCTGAAAACTGGACTCTCATCAAATGCTATTGGCTCCTTAGTCAATACAGGATGTGGGGTAATAAGCAACAAATATGGGATGTCCCTTAAAGTGCAGGATAGGTGGTCACCCGACAGACACTGGAGATGAGGTTCGGACCCTATGGTTTTTATTATACCGCTTTAAAGACCGGTTTTTGCACTGATGGAGCTGCACTGGTGTAAATGTGTGGATACGAAGCAAAGCTAGTGCCATGATGACTTAAGACAGGGTAAAGAAGCCCCACATGATCAGTGAGGCAGCACTACTAAGCATTCTAAAGCATCGAAATAGTCTGGGTTCCAGGGCTGGCACTAGCTCCTATGTCACGGATACACAGCAGCATAGGGAGGCAGGCCAGTAGGCATCCTCTTGCAGAGGCGGATCATCTTTTTCACCACCCCCCACCACCCTGAAGCTGTCCTGGCTAGCAGGGAGTGGGTGGCCAGGCCTCCATTGCTGCTCCCAGAGGTATGAGGAAGCATCTCAGAGAGGCAGGGCAGCCTTCTTTCACACCAAGCCACAAAGTGGCTGGTGGTGACTGGACAACCTGGCCAGAGCTTCACTGGTGTGATAGCTCCTGGCTATGCAGGGTGCCCTTACAGGGGCAGAGCCCCATGAAGCTATTTTGGCTGGTGGGGATGGACAAGGCTGCAATTAAAATGAAGTGTCCTAGGCAGCTGTCTCAAAGGCCTACCCTGTGAGTTTCACCCACCACACACACAAGACCCACATGCAATTCAGTGGCATGACTAAGCCCAACACATGCGGAAGAAGCGAGCTTCTCTGCTTCTCCAAGCCGTGGCCCGGCCCTCTACAAAACCCTGCACATTAGGCCACAGACTTTCCCCTGCTTTCATCCTCTGATTCACCCCAAGGGGCAATGTTTCCCCTCACAGATCGGTCCAAGAGAGAGATAGAGCTGAAGTGACAATTCCTACAGGCCTAAACCTGCCAGCCAGTGGGCAGCAGAGCAAATGAGGAACATCAAGCCAAGTTCCAACAACTCAGAGAGAAATGCCAGGCTTCAAAAACACCCATGATGAGAGAGATTTCGAATCTCTCCCCAAAACACAGAGATCGCAAATTCTTTTCACCAGCATGAGGCTGACAAGTTTTAAAAGGCCCTGTTATAAAAGTGATATCTAGAGGAGATATCAGGCTGGTGGTGTGAGAGAATGGAGAAGAGAAGTATTAACAACACTTTGTGTTTTCATAGCCTCCTTTCATGCAAGGAATCCCAAAGCATGCCACAAAAGTGAAAGCACTGAGGCATAGAAGGGGCCTGAATTTTTGGAGCAAGACCATAAGGCAGATGGTTAAGAGGTGATTTGTTCTGGGGTAGGGTCACTAGCCTAAGACTTGGGAGACCCAGATGCAATCCCCTATTCCACCACAAAATTTCTTCTGTGATTTGGGCAAGCCCCTTAGTCTCTTTGTGCCCCAGTTCCTCATCCATAAAGATGGGGCTAACGGGACTACCCTCCTCACAGAGGTATTGTGAGGATAAATACATTACTGCAGTATTTGAGCACCTCACGATCTTTACTGGGGGCCATATAAATACCTAAGATAGTCTATTATTACATACACAGAGGAAAGATACCTGCTAGCAAAGGGCTCTTTAATCTAGCAGACAAAGGTCTAACAAGATCCAGGGGTTGGGAGTTGAAGTCAGCACAGCTCAAAATGAAAATATGATGCAATTCTTCTTTTTGAACAGTTAGGTTAATTCACTATTGGAACAGCTTCCTGAGAGGTGGTAAATTCTCCATCACTTGGCATCTTTAAATCCAGATGGGACATCTTTCTCAATGATACGCTCTAGCTCAGCCACATGCGTGCGGGCTCAATAAGGAATTGCAGGGTGAAGTTCTTTGGCGTGTGTTATTCAGTAGGGCAAATAATCACATTAGATTTTGGTTTTTAAAAAAAATCTATTAATTCTGTCTGGCCATGGGGTGCAGAGCCAACAGCTGTGAAGTATTGGTGGCCCTGGATTTATTGCAATAGTCTCTTAACCAACCAGCACAGATGTAGCAGCAGGATGGATTCCCCAAACACAAAACATCACCCAAACAAAGCCATAACCTGGGAAGGGTTTTAGAAGAAAAGGAATTGCTGGAGATAGGTCAAGCTGAAATCCAGCTTTTGCTCTTGCAAAGCCAGTGTCAGCTGCCTATAGTGACATCATAAAAATCTCTCCTGATAAGCTTTGATGTGGCCCCATGTGCACCAAGAATGCATGTCAGCAGAGACAAACGATGAGAACAGAAAGTCTATTTAAGCCATTGACCTCAAGAAAAAATGAAATTAACGCTGTCAGTGAAAATGTAGCGTGAGAGCATGCCTAACATCATGGGTCAAGAAGAAGTAAGGAATAGCTACTAAAAATCAGCAAAATTCACTGAACCAGAGAACTAAATGAGGATAGAACGAAGATGTAGCTAATGACACAGATTCTCAGCTTGAGAGACCACAGTCAACATGGCACCTAGCCCACAAATTTTGTTTGAAAGAAAAAACAAAACAAAACCATCCCCTAAATAATTAGCTATCAATACAATTTAGGAAGATCCTGCTCAAAAGTGAGAGTAACATTTACATAGTGCCTTTCCTTCAGACGGATCCTGAAATTGTTTATAAATGCTTTTGTATACTTTGGATTCATTTACCCTCAAAGACGTGCAGCCAGCTCTGGGTTGGAACATGTAAGCTCTTTAACAGTGCGTAAAGTTACACAAAAGTTTAGAACAGGAAGTGAAGAAGAACACTGCCTCCAACTGAAATTGCAAAAGGTGAAGAAATATTCAAAACTCAATTACACAAATCAGAATTTGGCCAGGATGCTACATCTCTCACAAAGAGTGCCACATGATCTTGAATGACCACAAGCGGACAAGATTTCTGGTTCTGGAGGTAATCTTCTTTTGCATAAAGGCATATAGCCTTATTATTTCTTTACCACCATGCTCTGAGTCGGGTTCAGTACCAATTCAAAGAAGAGCAATCAGTTATCACTTCCCACAGTAACTGTTTTTCTTGGAGGTAGTTCAGCTCCATTTGGCATGCAAGAGCTAACAAATCACACAGGCAATAGTGTGGTGGCTGCAGCACGACAAGGGATACTCAGCCATCACAGTTTGGATGCGGTTGCAATGTTTTATTCAAAGAATGCAGCTCCCATTCACCAGCAAGGGCACGGCTGACAAATAAGGATTCACGAAGCTGTGAAACCTCAGCCACTGCTGGCAAGACTGATACAAATCAGAATTCAAGGAATCAATCCTTGAGATAACAAATCCCCCACCAGTTCCCTGAATGCTAATAGAATAGTCCTTTGGATTGCAAGCAGGCAGAGGCTAATCAATGCATCAGGGATACACACAGAGAAGTTCACAAACTCTAATAGACATTTCACATTTGTTCACAGCCCAGAACGCTGCTGTCTATTGCATGTTCACAGCTATGCAGCACATCTCCAGTCTGTGAAATCCTTGCCTGTACCACAGCCACTGGACATCAAGCCCAGCTTGCTACAAAGGTGATGGGCTGGTTTCCATGGCCAGGGGAGTGCTGTCTTCTAGGACCCACCCGCTGGGTGGAGGCACATTGTTGGCAGCTTTAGAGAGAGTCTACTTGTAACCCTCCATGACTGCCACAGAACACAGCTGAACACATACGTGGGGATTGGAAGAATACAATTCACTCCCAGAGACTCAGTCCTGTCTGGGGAGCTGGGAGCAGTTCCATTAGCTCACCTATTAGAGGGAACCAACACATATGTACGCAGTAGAGGGCACACACTCGTGCACATACACACAGAAAATGATGTCTCACCTTTTACACTCAAGGGCCTAACATTATTTCAAAGAGGTCAAGGGGCCACAATCAGTACTTTGGGGTAGATTCTCTGACTCACTCCACTCCATCTGCACTACTGAGGCCAGCATGAAGGGAGCAGAAACCACGCACAAGATCCCTCCTGGGAATTCCTGGGAATTGGAGCTCTGAGTGGGAGCAGAGCCTGGGCATTTGCCCCTTTGCCTCCATTCTTGCAACCCATGGTACAGGGGATAAGTCGGAGCACAGAGGGTATCTTGAGGTAGAGTCTGGTGCGTGCTGCATGCCTGGTATTCCCAGCTGGCGTTCAGTCTCTAGGGAGCCATAACCAGCTAGCTGGAGTTACAGCAGTCTTCAGGGTTAGGGCAGAGAATCAGGGAACTGCAACTGGTTATTGGTTCTCAGCGTCTCTTCCTTCCCTTCCTTGGGCGGCTGTGTAGGGAGGGGGGAACAACTCCTTTTGCTAGGGTCCCACCGCCCAGCGGTGAAGTAGACAATGAAGCAGCTGGAGCTACCCTCCTCCATCTGCTGCAATGCAGATGGGCCTCATTCAAATGGCTCAAGGAGCACATTTTCAGTTCATAACTCAATACAGATTTTCTTAAACTCAACTGCCCTCCCCAAAGGACACAAGTTACAGTCTCAAGGGCCAAAAGTGGCCCCACCTTGACCACCCGACATACACAGGATTGTGTCTGCCACTATTCTGACAGTGGACTCCAGCAGCCAGCGCAGTAGTGAAAAGGAGCACAAAGCAAAGAGGCAGAAGAAGAACAGAAATGGCCCAGTCCCAAAAGCACCTCCCATTTCTCACCCCCCCATCTCAGCTACAGTGCAGAATCAGCCAGGTTGTGCCTAGCTGGCAGCCAGATCTCCATGGTTCTTAATGCTGTAGAAAGAAACTCACTGCCTTTTTATTTTAAGCAGCAATCTGGTCCCTTCACAGCACACAGAGCAACTAGTGTTAGCAGCAGAGAGCGGTGTCAGGGCCCCCTTTTGTCTCAGCGTTCTAACTAAGAATCACATTGGTCTCTTGGACAAGCCCATGCTGCCCCCTTTGTGAGTTTTCCCATTCCAAGAGTTCTACAGGCCAGTCAGCTTCCCGACCTGAGAGACTGGGCTGGGGAATCGCAGTGCTGTTCATGTATCCAAGCGGAACAATCAACCTGGCTCCGTCACAACATATCGCATGCAAATCTCAATGGCGAAGGAAGAGCAGTGCTCAGCCAGGAGGGGTTTAACTGTATCACTGTAGTCAGATTCTCTGCAGCAGACTGGCTGGGATACTGTTGGGAGGAGCGCCCCAAGTTTGCACAATCAAGGTGGAAGTGTCGGAAGAACAGCCTCTTGCGTTATTTCAGGATTTATTCTTTGTACTGCAGTCGCACCAATAAGCCCCAGCCACAAACAGGACCAAGGTGCTAGATACTGTACAAACACACACACACAAAAAAAAGAGGGGCCCTGCCCCAAAGAGCTCACAATCAAAGTATAAAAACAAGAGACAATAGAAAGGTACAGGCAAAGGAGCACAAAGAAACAATGAGACAATATTGATCAGCCTGACAGGCATTAATCTCAGCTCCCTATGTGCTGTCAAGTTTTTTGTATGCATGATGGCAAAGGAGGATTTGAAGGATGGATTTAAAGGAGAACAGTGAGGCAGGACTTGATCCTGAACTGATGATGAATAAATGATTTTTTTGTATTGCAATAGCACCCCGAGGCCCCACCATATTCCACTGATTGTGCGCTGGGTACTGGTGCAAACACCTAATGGCTACGTCCACACTGGAGCTGGAAGGAGCTCAAGGAGACATACCTGCACTAGCTCTGATTGAGCTAGCATGCTACAAAATAGAAAGGTAGATCACAGTGCAACCAGTAGAAAGGGCTATCCTCCCCCCAGTATGTGCCTACGATCTGAGAGAGATCATATGCAGGGTAGCTAGCCCCACCTGCTGCTTGCGCTGCCACATCTACACTTCTCTTTTTAGCCCTCTAGCTCAATCATAGCATGGGTACGTCTCCTCGAGTTGGAAATCACATCTCCTGCTCCACATGCAGATTGACCCCATAACAAGCAGTCCCCATCCCCAGAGAATTCACGATCTAACTAGACAAGACAAAGGCTAAGAGAAAGAGAGGACTGTTATCTTCACTCTACAGATGGGGAAACTGAGGCACAGAGAGACAAAGCAACTTGCCCAAAGATCACACAAGGTGTCTGTGGCAAAGCTGGGACCTGAACCCAGCTCTCTCAAGTCCCAGACAGTGCCTTAGCCATGACTAGGGCTCCTAGGCTCTATGGTAATAACCACCCAGATTTTCCTGTAACAAGTTCCACTGCCCCCATTTACCTTCTCCGCCGATTGTGGTGGGAATAGAGGAGCCTGGCCTTTTGTTTTATGAAGATCTATAGGATATAAATAGTATAGTCAGACTGGATGTCTGTTTCTTCTCCTGTCCAAGTCAGTCTTCATGCCCCTGTTTTACAGACTGTCCCACTAAAATATTCATTGAGGAACATTTTGCCCTCCAATTTAATGGTCAAGCCACCTTCCCCAAACCAATCACCTGCTAAATGCAGGCTTTGACTCACTGCCCAGACTCACTAAAGGGCCCTCCTGTCATTTGGAGCTTAGAAAACATTCGTTCAGAGAGAAAAGGCTTCTTGGTTCTCATCCGCTGCTCTATTAGGAATTCTTCCAGCTGTAGAGTAAGCAAGTTTAGCTTTTAGAACACATACCCCAAAACCACTGAACAGCCTCCCCACTCAGCGAGAGGAAGGAGATCAAAACCAGAGCCTGCTGCTTGTCTTTTAATGAAGGTCTCCCTCCTCGCGCCTACGACTCCAAATGGACTTCGGCACTTGCAGAAACGAGACTCGCTGTCTGGCCTAAAGCAAAATGCAGACCACAGAGTCAAACACAGCAAGATTTCAGCTTGCTCTTCCATTAAGATGAATGGCAATAGAGTGGCTCCATAGAGGAGGGAAGGAAAAATGCAGTCATGTGAATGAATCATTAATAAAAATATTACAAATCCCACTTTGGGAAGGCTTTCTTGGTAAGTTTCTTGATTTAGAGCAGTGCCTGGGTGCATCCTGTTCTATCAAGGCTGCTGCTAAGATCAGTAGGCCAGATCCTGCTCTCAGTTACACCAGTTTAAATCCAGAGCAACTCCAGTGAGTATCTTGAAAAGTAGAATGTTGCCCCATGTGTTCCTGTTTAAGATGAGGAGGCCGTCAGGGCTGCTGACTGGGTGGAAGCGCCAAGGGATAGAGTTTAAGAGGGGGTTTTTAAAGGTGTTTAGGAGATTTGGGCACTGAATCCATTATGAATAATAATAAACAACCACCCTATTTCTTATATAGTGCTCAAAGCACTTCACAATCCTTAATGTATTTTTCCTCCCAACATCCCTGTGAGATAGGGCAGTGCTATTGTCCCCATAGAATTGGCAACTGAGGCATAGAGAGACTAAGTGACTTGCTAAGTGACTTATGGTGGCCTTGAAAAATCTCAGGCCAAAACCTGAGATGCTCATCTGCTTGGTATCTGAAGGTAGTGGGACTGGAGAAAGTGGTCTGGAGAAAGATGTGCTAGCCAAATGCCTCTCTGCTGCATAACAGCTGAGTCCCAATGAGCTGGAGCCATGAGGGCAGCAAACTTGAGCAGGAGAAAGGAAAGCGAGGGACTTTCTTTGGCAACTTTGCAAAACCTCATGCTTAATATGGGTGGTGAATATTCAAACTGCTGTTAGTTCTATTTTTGGTACCTCTGTGACCCCCATCATGATAGCATCTGAGTGAACATCACAGTCTTTAAGTGTATTTATCTTCACAACAGCCCTGTGAGGTAGGGCAGTGCCAGATAATTTTACAGATGTGGAACTGAGGGGTGAAGTGACTTGCCCAAGGTCACATAGGAAGTCGGTGGCTGAGCGAGGAAGAGAACCCCAGTCTCCCAAGACCTACTCCAGCACTCTTCTATCAAGCAGGCTACATTCACAACTCTACAGAATGCTTCTTAACTACTCACCACCTCTCCCACCCCTAACACACACACACCACCCCAGCACATAATTTAGAGCCCAAAACTGGGGAGTTGTTTAGGGCAGACAGTAAGCAATGCTGCATCAGGACACTTTCAGAAGCCTAAATTCTGTTGCGCCGAGTTATAATGGTGTTCTGGCTCTTTTCAAGCTTTGATACGAGATGATCCTTCTTCTGCAGAGATCAAGGTGGAATATGGGCAAACAAGATTTTCTATTGATATAGTTCTTTCCACCTATGGGTCTCAAAGCCCTTTATGAATGCAGGTCAGTACCTCTATAAGTCTTTTACAAATGGGGAAACTAAGGCACAGAGCAGTGAAGGGATTTGTACAATGTTCCTCAGCACGTTAGTGGCACAGTCTGGGATTAGAACCCTGGGCTCCACATCCCCAGGCCTGCGTAGCTAGTTGCACATATCTTTTCTATTACATGCTAAGTGAACTCTTTTGAGATGCACCTATTGTCCGAGATGGGTTCATAGAGCACTGAAAGAACATCTGTTAAACTCATGGTAAGAAACTTTGAGGCACAGCAGAAGTCTACTGTTCCAAGAACTTCCTAGAGAGAGAGGATCTTCCAATTATATATCATGTGAAGGAACAGCTAATCTTGCATCTGTCCCCATAAATAACAGGCATATTGTCCATTACAATAATCCTTGTAATCACAACTTTAAAGAGAAGTGTGTGAAGACCCGAGATCAGCCAAAAGCCATTGCGTGAATTCAAGCCACCTTGATCTTTGCCTTGGTGACCTGCCACTCAACGCAGCAATTTTAAAATGATGCACCTCACAGAAATGCAGCTCTCCCTCTCGTCTACTAGCGCTTCTGGGAGTAACGATAATCCTGATGTACTACCCCCTCACATCCCCAACACACACTCAGAGGAAGAAGCTTACCCCAGTTCAAAGGGCCAATGCAAACCACACCAGTGTGGTGCTTTGTCCTCAGTCACATATAGAGCTGAATGAGCCTTGGCTGACAGAGGCAGGTCTTTTAGCTCAGGCCCTAGAGGTTGATGCTTTTAGGGCCAGAGGTCCCATGTTCAATCCCTATCTACAGGGCTAAGTGATGATCTTCTGCACAGACAGACTAGGCACTCAGATTGGCAGAGTACATCGGTCCCTACCTCTCTCTCTCTAATGAGGGTCACTCTAGAAGAGAAGGTCCAACATCAAAGCCATCCAAACAGGCAAGCTGATGGCCTCCCACCTTTGGGTGGAGCTGCTGTGTCTGTGGCCTGATGCCACCTCCAGTGCACTGCAGCAAGTGAGCCTTAACATGAGATTATCCCATGCAAGGCTGTCTTACTGCAAGTCAGTTGTGAGGAAGAGGCACTGATGGCCAGGACCAGCCATGGAGTGTCCATGAAGCTTTCAGGTATCCCATATTGGGGATCCCTTAGGTGATGTCCCCCACCCCGAACAATGCACGGTTAGCTGCGATTCCACAACAGCTGCCCAGGGCTGGAATTGGGAGCTTACAAAACCCATGGTGGTTGATCACCTAGTATTTTTAAGGGAGTGAAGAATCACCTTGCTAACTGTGGTGAGTGGGTGTGGCCTCCTTCCAAAACTGACAAGGAGGAACAGGCTGGGCCTTTGGAGGTGGAGCCTGTCTGCCTGCCTGGAAGAGGGGGGGAAACGGGGCAGGACAGGAAGTATAAAAGAGAGGCCCAGGAGCTCAGCTGACGGCCAGCTCCCGGAGGGAAAGGATGTGGTCCCCCTCCTGCTCTCCAGAGCTGCCTGTGGTCTAGTACCCGGGTAAGCGGACCAGGGCCTGGGTGCTGGCAAATGAGCAGTGGGCGGCCTGAGGCCCAGAGGTACCCCCAGAGCCAAACACCCCGCCGGACCCAGTGATCCAGAGGGGCCAGGACCTGGAGGAGTTCCTGGATGCAGATGAGGAGGAGGTGGAGGCCATACTGGGGCCAGACTTGGAGGAGTTGTCCTTGGAGTTGCCAGAGGCTGACGACGAGGCGCAGGCCCTGATAGGGCCGGACCTGGAGGAAGTGACCTCCCTGACGAGCTGCCCGACTTATCACCCCCCAATGACACTGAAGGGTTCTGCAACCTGCCCCTGGGTGCCTACCCCAATGAGGTTGACTGGATGGTAGCACACCAGGTACCCAAGGGAAAGGGGGCAGGAAGTAGCTCAGGGGAAGGGTCACCTGGTCCGGAGACTGGGGAGCCAGACAGTGAGTAAGCGTGTTGCAGCTGGAACCCCGCTGACTCCGTGGCATGCCCCTCTGCCACGGATAGGGGCCTGGGCTGGCACACAGTGGAGTTGGGTGGGCCTACGTCCCCCTTCCCCTTCCCTGACCACCCAGGGGGCCTCTAGACTGTTTGCTGCCCGTTAGAGCTTGGGCTATTGTCTTTGGGCTGCCTCACCTGAGCCCGGAGACTGTTTCCCTGCCCCGGGCTGGGCCACCCCCTGCCAGAGCATGGTAGGGAGTGGGTGTGGCCTCCCTCCGAAAATGACAAGGAGGGATGGCCACCCGCTCTACACTAACCGTCCTCAAAATCTTAAACTCTACCCTTCTAATGGCACCATATCGCTACCCAACAGGTCTCCACAGCATGCATTACAATATAGTGTAGCTGAAGGGCAGAGACCTTGGGCAGGTTCTCAAGGCATTTTAAGGAGCATGCCAGAATACCTACACTGATGTAAAATAACTGGGGCATCATTGGGAGTGAGACATATACTGTGCTTTCCATGCTGCTCGCATTACTGTTAAGTTGCTGCCATTCATCTTCATCGCGAAAGCTTTGCACAGTTCAGCCTTCGCCATCATCTCTTCCCTTCACCTGCTCTAAATATCTTACCAGTCCCCTATGTAGGACATCACAGTTACAGGCCACCACACCCTCAAAAGGCCTTCAGAGACTGAACAGTCGAAGTAAAAGCTTGCCTTCATATGAGAGCTTTTAAAATAAAAAGATTGAAAAATATGATCTCGTCCCTCCCCTTATATGGTACACTTTGCTTATGCACATAGGTGCAGCAACAACTCCAAATAAGCAGTTATCCAAAGTTTGACAATTAGGCCTGATTCCGCATCCACTGAAGTCAACTGCAAAACACTCACTGATTTCAATGCTGCAAAATCAAGCATTTGGGGCCAGGCCTGCAGAGAAGCAGCACAGTACAATAGGTAGGAAGACCCGAGTTCTAATCCAAGCTCTGCTGCTGACTTGAAGAAGAGCTCTGCGTTGCTCAAAAGCATGTCTCTTGCACCAACGGATGTTGGTCCAGTAAAAGGTATTACCTCCCCCACCTTGTCTCACTGACTTGTGGTGTGTACTTGGACAAGTCACCTCCCTTCTCTGGGCTTCCATTTTCTCTCCCACTTTTTGGCTGGCTAGTCTATTTAGATTGTAAGTTCTTGAGGGCCAGGACCATTTCCTATGTGAATGTACAGTGCCTGGGACAGAGAGGCCCTGATCTCTGTTGAGGACCCTAGGTGACACTGGAATACAAACAATAAGAATAATAAACCCTCTGTGCATGAAGCTCTCATTGATTGTGGTCAGTAGCACCATATGTGCTCCAGGCTTGTTGTCAGGCTGTGGGACAGTCTCTTAGCAAAACCTGGTGTTTTACACATTCTTGTCACTACTAAGATTATGTGGAGATTTTCATCTCACCGGACTTTTTCTAAAAGTTCATTCCAGTAACATTTTCTGTCTTTTGTTTTACTCCCTCTGCTAACGGCTGTTTGAAAAGAGAACCAGTGAACAGACAACATCTATAGACTTTTCTGATTATGGTGTAACTGATCAGAATAAGAGACTAAAGAGAAACACGTGGAATTCCCTCCTGTATGCAGAGAGCTGAGTTCACAGTCAGCCAATATGCAATTATCTGGAAGCAACCTAATGGAGCCCAGTGATTCTTAGCCTGCCGCATAGAGAGTCGGGGATTTGAACCTATGACTCTCAGCTTGGCACTTGCTATGTGCTTTGTAGTTTTGGAGCATAAGTGAAAACTATTTCATAGATTCAGATCACAAAGCCAGAAGAAACCACTGTGATAATTTTGTCTGACCTTCTCTAACACAGGCCATAGGACTTCTCTGAATTGATTCTGGTTTGAACTAGAGCAAATCTTTTATTGTCTACATCATTATGGTAAGGGGAAAATAGGACTTTTTCCCAAAAAGTTTTTTTTAAATCCCTGTTGTTCCATTGTCACACATAATCATGGGATTTAGGGTGTTGGGGTACAACAACAAGGGTTTGTGTTAATTTTTAAAATTGCAAATTTAACAGCAATCCCAGCTTACATCATTAACATTATCTTCAGGCAGATAAAAGACAAACTGCAATCTAATAACATCTGAGCTGGGGAAATTCAATTCTAGGAAGTGTGTTAGCTGGGATGTCTACATTTATTGCTAATTACTTAAGTGGTGTATTAAGCAAAACACTTTGTAGAAATTCCATCTTCAATAACCTTCCCAAATAGATCCCTTGTTAAGATTATTTCTATAATCCCTAGTTATGGCTTTCACCTCAAATGCTCCCCTCCTACTTTGTATCACTAGGTAGCACCACATTATACAATACATTCAGTGTACAACAATACAAGATATGCAAAGAGGGACTTGCAGCTAAAGCAGCCTAGCCCAGCTCCTACTGGCTCAGCTGGGACAGATTCCCATTTGACCCACACAGTAAAAAGTTTCTTCCTTCCAACAGCAAGGACCCTCATTAGATAGAGTCTTAGCTGCAGGTAATGTGCAGGGTGTGAGACAACTCATGGTGGGGTAGGCTCACCGGTGGGCACTGTTCCCAGGATTTTGAGGCAGACGTAAGAGAAATGATGGAGGGGCCTCTAGCTTTAGCACCGCTCCAACAATCCCCAGCATGCCCCTAACCCAAGATCTTGGGATCTTTTAGATTAAGCAGCTAGAGCAAGAGAATGCTTAGGCTTGGACTTTGCTCACACTGGCCTGCCTCTCACTTTCATTTCAGGAGGGACCGGATGGCTTAGTAGGTTAGGGACTAGATACATGACCCTTTGTCTCCAGGACACCAGACCAAGCGCAGCCTAGTTTCTATCATCAAGCAGATGTTACTGGCTGCTGTTCAGTGGGCTGGGTGAAGCGAGTGCACTGGACTCAGCCATAGATGTCTTTGTCCCAAGAGCTATGATTGCACTGCCACTCTCAGTACAAAGACCACAAATCAAATGCGGCATAGAGACAGAATCTCTCCTTCCCTGTACAGGTGCTCTCTACAGAGCAGAGGTGACTATCCTGTGAGTTTCTCAGCTGTTTGGCTTGCAGTATAGAAGAGAAGAATGCAAGAGGGTTTGCTCAGGTCTCATCCTCAGCCCAGCAGTGGAGGAAGACTCCTCTCTACCCTAAATTCTAGATGCTGGAGAGATTGGGAAACAGAGTTCAAGCCCGTGTTGGTCTATGCCCTTCCTGTGCAACCCTGTTGTCTTCCCTGAGATCCACTTGAATGGAAAGTTGAGCACAAGTCTCCACTTTAGTGGAGTAAGTGCAGTTCATCTTCATCATCACTGTCAACAGATCTGCAGACAGACAATCAATATACAAGAGAGAGATGGGCCCAGCAAGGAGACACTGTTCCCACCTTCTCCCACAATGGAGACAGCCTTTCAAGCTACCCCAGGAAGCATCCCTTCCACTTAGCCTGCCATGGTAGCCATCTTCCTCCAGTACAGGAGGACTAGCTGGAGTATTCCTTTGGAGCTCAAAAGTCAGGCTCCTAGATTGACCAGGAGTTTTACAGAGGATGTTTCCAGGTCTACAGATACAGCACTGGTGAAATGCAGCCACCTATGGGGTGGATAGCAGCAACCTACTAGCTCACACTACATTGCACAGTAGCTAGGAGGAGGGGAAAGGATTTGGGGTAGACTCCTACTCTCCACATCAGTGCCAGGGTCAAGTATAAAGCAGAGAGGTTCCTAGCTATCTTGAATACTTATAATGTACCCAGAGTAATTAGAACCTTTGTTTTTAAGTACTTATCTCACAGACACAAAGTAAATTTCCTGGAACATTTTTTAAAAAAAAAGATGAAAGGGTTAACTGATCCAGCTGAGACTTGAAGCCGTGGTTCTGAAAGTCTAAGAATATTCTACCAGACACCGATGCCACTAAACATTCCCCTTTAGGCTAATCCTAATGACATTCCACTTTTCACAATTCTGGAGGTGAGAGGCAAAACACCCAGCCAACCAGAGCTGGACCATTCCACCAAAGCTATTATTCCTACCATTTCAGGTCAATTGCCAGTTTTCATGTAGACTATGTTTTTAATGGAGCAACAGTATCTGAAATACAACCTGCTGCCCAAGACATTAAGGAGCAGAGGACAGCTAGAAAACACAGCAAACAGCTGGAGATGCAACTGGTATATCCAGGCTTCAGAGACTGCACACAACAAAGATTGGTCTTTGAGAGTTTCCCCACCAGAGGTATGGATCTCACTCTTCTTCAGGAGCCAATATTTGATCGACAGTTCCCAGGTGAGACAAAAACAGTGGCAGCAGAAGTGTTTGTGTGCAGGCCTCTTTAACTCAAGTTTTGTTTCCCTTTGGGATTCTCCAGCATTGTCTTATGAGGCTTCCTCATTTTCTTCACATGAATCAAGACAAAACTGTGACCTCAGTTTCTCTCTTTCAGAACTCAACGCCCGGCTAGACAAGCACAGCTAGCTCCTGAGGACACAGATAAGTATTGGAAGGCAACGAACCAAAGTAGAGACCAGAGCCACAATTTGGATCATCAGAGAAGAAACTTTCCAGAGCCCAAATTATAGGCATATGTATTAACCAAACAGAGGGGATAGGGCTGCTGATAGTGGGCACATGACCTTTGTCCATCACCACAATGGAGAACAACCACTGAAGCCAACCCAATCTCTGTGCCATTCCCCAGGCAAAAGCCAGATGGAATGAGGTCAAGGAACACAGAGGACTCCAGTTGGCACCAACTTCCTCAGTAATCTGACCCAAAAAGGAAGAGTCAGACAGGATGCTAGCTAAGAAGTTTGTCAACATGAAGAGATGATTGATAGCAACTGTTAGATAGAGGAGAGACCCCAGAGACCAAGGAATGGCAAGAAATTGGAGTGGTTTTAGCAGAGAAGAGCAGGTGAGAGACAGACACACACAGAAGATCCCAAGAGATGAGGCAGGGGAGCTGTAAGAGGAAATTCACCACAATTGCAGACCTAGGGGGAAATCTTGAACATGAGCAACTAGAGAGAGGGACATGTTTTAAAACAAATGCCACCATTAGTGAGCTCAAAACACACTTTCACATCAGATGAAGCAGCACAGGGAGACAGTGAGCATCAGCCCCAAAGGAAAATATTACAGGACTAACCCCACTGTCACAAATAAAACAATAATAATAAAAAGAGCTAATTTTAATCAGCTAATTGAGACATGGAGTGAAGTAAGGGGAAAACCCTAGGAGAAAGGCAGAAAGGCAGCCATTGAAATACAGTACAAATTAGCAGACAAAAATGCACTGCTTTCCAATTAACATTGAGATATGCCAGACAACCTATTGTTAGAAACCGGAAAGGATTAAGTGACTTAAATAAAAGTAAATTATTTAATAGACATATTTGGTGTTATATCAAAAAAACATGAGCACTACTGAGCAACATGCAGGAATATTCACTACATACAAATGTGGACGGTTTTGCAAAGCTCTCAGTCAAATCCAGGGGATACTTAAGTACCTGCCCAGCTTCTCTTATGGTTAGTGGGAGTGCCATTTGTGCAAAGACAAGAGACATCCTTGAATGTACCAAAGGAGAGGGGCTCAGATTTTCAGGAGAGTGACATAGGAGCATATGACCCACTGATTTTCAATAGGACTAGTGCTCTCCTAAGTCATTCAGATGCTTCTGAATACTCTACCCAAGGAACATAAGGAGCTGTGATATGTACTGGAACAAACATTCACTTTTTGGGGATAAGATAAGGATTGCTATATGCAAGGTTTTTGAGCAGTAATGGACAAGCTAGTTTATTTAAACTCATTTTATGTCTCCTCCAGTTCCAGCTCAGAAATGTTCACTGAAGTCATCAGTAAGATTCCCATGACATTACAGTCACAATTCAAAGGCTAAATACCCACCAGCCTTGGAGGAGTTTGGAATGATCTTAACTATCAGCTCCTACATCCCTTCCATAACATTGTCTCACTAAGGGTACATTTCAAATCTCTAAAGCAAGGATCTATTGTATTCTTCTCCAATTTGTTACAAAACAGAATCAACAGAAACTAGAGATAAACAGAATGGTCACAGAGTCTCTGTGCTGCCCAAAGACATTGGTCTGATTCTTTCACTTACACAATACAAATCAGGAGCAATTTCCCTGAAATCTACAGAGTTATATACCAGTGCAGAAGCAGGATAAGCAAGAGGAGAATCAGGCCTACTGACTTCAAGGGAAGTTGTAGGTGTTCAGTACTTCTCAGGATCAAGCCCACAGGAGGGAAAACAAGTTGCTGAAAGAGACATGCAAATCTCTCCAAAGAGAGCCCTGTGAGCAATAAGGAAATTTGTAACGCCCTAGAAAAATTTACTGAGGGCCAAGCATGGCTTTTGTATATTAACTAACACACACACGCATACACACACATGCACATGCGCCTTGATCCTGAAAGATGCTGAGCACCCTTTCACTTCCCTGATAAATGGAGATGCCCTGCATCTTGCAAGCACAGGCCCTAAATAAAGAAAGATAAATACTGCCAACTTCTCTCTCTCTTTTTTTTTTTTTAAAACCAATAATAAAAGTCTGCTAAACAGTCATGCAAGTTACACCTTTCTCCACATCATACTTGCCCCAAAATTCATACCTGTTGTATGACATCTCCCAGCCTGGATGTTGAAATCCCAGACAGCTCTCAAGACCACTCTAAATACAGATCCCATACATTTTATGTGATCAAATATTTAAACAAACAAACAAACAAAGAAATCTACCTATAAACAATGCTAAGTTGTATCATTACAGACCTAGTTTAGAGCCACTAAGGGCTGTCATCGAGATTTAATGTCCCTTTAAAAAGGGGGGGAGGCGGTAAGAGGAAGAGAAAGACTAGCTAGAGCTGCTGAATTTCCAGCAAGCAAGAAGGACAACCGTCCATACACAGCTTTCAAGACAGACAGTGGAATCAACCTTAGAGTCTGTTGCTGTATGGTTTATCCTTGCTCTGCAACCCTTTCCTCCACTTAAAAAGTCAGGCAGACACACCTGAGCAAGCCGATAACCTCCAGGATCCGAGGAGGAGAGTCCGAGTCATTTGGCTCAGGAGGGACACGACATCCATCATCAGCTAAACTGTGACCTCAATCAATAACGCAATAGGCTAAAGGGCTGGGGAGGGGACACTGCTACCAGGATTTCCCCTCCCTCAGCCCTGCTCAGTTCTAAACGCACAGAGCAAAACCAATGCAAGTGTGGCCCCGGCAGAAACCTCTCATTGAACAACACGCAGCAGGGATCCATTTATAGAAACAGCCTTTCCCAACTGCTCCAGCAAACGTCCGCTGCCCCAGAGCCACCAGGGGCTTGGAGCAGCCACCCCACCCGTCCCTTTGGGTCCCTGGAACCAGCGGCGTGCTCCGTGCTCGGGAGAAGGCGAGGTGGGCAGTCATTTGCAAGGAGGTGGCGGGCTCAGCCCCTGCTGATAACCAGAAGGGGGGAAAGGAACAACAACAGCACAGCCAAGGGGGAAGGGGAGTCCGGTCTCCTCCCTCGAAGCGGCGCCCCCTCCCCCTGCAGATCTGTGGCCCCCCTCAAGCCAGCCTCACATTCCCCCAGGTCCAAATCCTAGCAACGGCACCCGCGCGAGCTCGGTGGAGACCGGCGGCGGCTGCCGGCGGAGCGGGGGATGCACTTACTGGGCTCGGAGGCTCATTGCACGGGAGCGGGGCTGGTGCTTTCTCCTGCGGCGCTGCTGCTGCTGCTGCTGCTGGGGGAGAGCCCACGGGCCGGGCCGGCTCCTGTCTATCCCGGCGGAGACAGCTGCCAGGGAGCTCCGCGCATCGCAGCTAGAGCGCGGCGGCCAGCCCAGCCCCCTGATCCGCCCACCGCCCGGCAGGGTTTAAAGGGCCCCGCCGCGCAAGTCGGGTCGCCCTCCGCTGCGGAGGCCGGGCCGACTCCACCTCCCGGCCCGCAGCCATACGGAGCACCCGGTAAAGTGCCCCGGGCACCGCAGGGCAGGATCCCGCACTGAGGAGGAGCCGCGCGCCGCTCCGGGCAACGGCCCCACGCGCGCCTGCTCCAGGGGTGGGCGCGCGGCGCTCCGGGCAACGGCCCCACACGCGCCCGCTCGAGGGGGAGGGTATGGTGGGCGCGAGGCGCTCCGGCCAACGGCCCCACACGCGCCCGCTCGAGGGTGGTGGGCGCGAGGCGCTCCGGCCAACGGTCCCACACGCGCCCGCTCGAGGGTGATGGGCGCGAGGCGCTCCGGCCAACGGTCCCACACGCGCCCGCTCGAGGGTGATGGGCGCGAGGCGCTCCGGCCAACGGTCCCACACGCGCCCGCTCGAGGGTGGTGGGCGCGAGGCGCTCCGGCCAACGGTCGCACACGCGCCCGCTCAAAGGGACAGGGGGTGGGTGCGACGCCCGCCCAGTGGGGGCTGAAAACACTTCTGAAGCTGGTAGGCTCAGCCCGTGTGTGGAGGAGAAGCGCCTTGTGTTGCTCTCCAGCCTTCCCTTCCTCCATAATGTAGCTGCTCCCCGGGGAAGCTGTGAGACGGTCTTCAAGAGGGAGCCGGTCCCTGCACTTCTTGGCAGGAGGAGAGGTGTGCCTGGCCAGGGAAAAGGAAGCGGGAGCATCCCTCACTCGCTGCCCCCTCAGAAGTCTCTGGGCTAATGGCTGAAGTGGGGTTGTAACCGAGAACTGGCTGCCCCCGAGGCCTGGAGAAACACTCCCACGGTGTGCCCAGGGATCACCTCAGCCTTGACAGGTGTTCTCTGCACAACAGCTTCTGTTTCCAGTATTTATCGATCCATGCGGTGTCAAGGAAACCAGATCCCACTCTCCCGGTTACCAAGCGATGGGCAAAAGGCTGCCCCATACCTGGAGTGAGGAGTGTAGTCATGTAAGCAATGACCAGTAACATCTCTAGGTCAACGTTTGCATGGGGCTTTGTGATTCACCTTTTGCTCTAGCTCCGTATTTATGGGGCTCCTCTCTGAGCACCTCCCAAATGTTTACTTACCCTCGCTGCAGCCCTGTGAGGTCCCCATTTTGTAGATAGGAAGTAGAGGCACGGAGAGATTAAGACCCAGATCCTCAAACATACTTGGGTACCTAACTCCCATTGATAAGCTGGGCCTATGGTAACTTTAGGCAAGTAGTATAGGAAGTTTGGAGGTCAGTTCCTGGCTTTGCCGGGGTCCCCATTCAGTGCCTTCACCACTAGACCATCCTTCTGCTCACGGGCTTCTCTGTCAAGGAGACTACCTGTGTAAGGAAGGTTTAATCCCTAGAATACAGGTTTATGGGGTAGCCCCTAAAGTTTGTAAAGCACCTTGTGGATTAGGATGATTGTTACATAAGAAAGACAAGGTGGGGGAGATGTTTTATTGGACCAGCTTCTGTTGATGAAAGAGATGCTTTTGAGCTACACAGGGCTTTTGTTCTCACCCACCTTGTGTCTAATATCCTGGGATCAACAGGACTACAACAACAAATTACATCAGGGGCATTCAAATAGGTATTTTATGGAGAGTGTGGTGAATAAATGGTGTGGGGGCCTTTCAGTTCAGGTCAAATGCATTAATTACATAAAGATTGACAACAGGGGATTTAAATGGTGATTACTTGTCAAATTTTGTGTTTGGGAGTAGCTAGACTCAGAAGTGAATTTTTCACTGATTGTTTCCCCACTCTTCCATCACCAGACAGCACTGACTGCCATGAGATATCTTTGGGGTTTTGTTTTTGTCTTTTTGCATGGTGAGGTACTTTTCTCTCCTATAGTCCAAATGATTGTCATCAATTTAGGCCCCAATCCACAAAGATATGTAGACCCCTAGCTTCCATTGAAGGCAATGGAAGTTAGGAGACAAAATAAATACCTTTGTGAATCTGGGCCATAGCTCTTATGCTTTATAGCAACATACAGACTAACTCACTGAGCTCCACAATACTCCTCTGAGGTGAAGAAATATCCCCAATGCTACAGCTAGAGAAACTCAGGCACTAAAGTGATTCACCCCAGGCCACAGTGAATTACTGTAGTTAGAATTTAGTAATTCCTTTAGCCTACACTTCTTCTGCAAACTACACTGCTTGCACCAAACAATCCAAGACACAATGGTCCTATATCCCGGTACAGGTCCTACAGTACATTGTAATCCTGAATCATCTATAATGTGTATAAATTGAAGACTTTTTTTTTTTAATTCTATGGCAGACTGGGAGCATGGGGATGGAGTGTTGCAATGTTTAAATCGCTATTCACCTGCCCCTGTGTTCCATCATGTGTCTTCAGCATTCATCCCTTTTGTCGTTAATTAGTGATAGCCATAATTAATATATTTGAATGTGCAAATAAAGAATAATGCCCTAATCCTGCAATGAGACCCTTGCAGCTGCAAGAAACCCAGATGGACTCAGTGGGGTTCTGTACCTTTCATTGCAAATATTGAGGTCTATGTTCATTATTACCAAGTATTCTTACCAAAAGGCCTGTTACTAGGTCAGTGTATGATATCATTCCAAACCAAGCATTTCTGCATAGACAATAAGGTAGCAGAGCACATGTCTAAAGTTTCAGCAGGCATAGTTATCACCTTAAAGGCAGCCAGCTGTATATCCAGGTGTGTGCAATCAGGAGTGCTGGGGAGGGAGCAGTAGCAAAACCATCAGCTTTTAGCTGCTCTGAGTGACCATGGCAGAGTTTACTGTGTTTTCTTGAAAATAACAGCTTATGTTTAGCTTGGGGATGGTCTTCTGGAACTTGTCATCTCTATGTGTCTGAAGTAGGGACAGCTCCTCAGGAGAGGGCAATATGTGCTCTCTGCCCCTTCTGCAGCTCACCACTTGTAATGTGAAGGAACATCTTGCCTCATGGAATCTACTGGTGGATATTAATCCTTGAAGAGCCAAAGGGCCTAATAGAAAGAAAGGAGTTTGACTTCACCTAGGCACTCTTAGGTATGTAGTATGAGCTACCTGAACCATATGCTGACTGAGAACTGCTGCTCCTTGTAAAGTTTTCTAGATCATGTTTCTCTCTGGAGATTGCTTTTTAAACAGGGAGCTGAGATCACTACAGGGGATGTACAGCTAAAGTTGTCTCCTGTATTGCTGTGTTGTGAAGGATTTGGCTCCCCCATTATAACACTGTATAAGCTTCTCTCTGCAGGAACTCCAAGATCAGCCCTGTATTTGTGTTTCACAGGCTTTTTATGGCTTGCTTCAAGAGGGAAAAAATGAAACAGATTCCACTTTAATCTCCCCCTTCCAGGAACTTAAATCCTCTTGGAAGATGAAGGCAAAAACTTTGAAAAGTGTCCACTGCCTTCTGGATGTCCAACTTAATCCTCCTTGGGGCTGATTTTCAGAAGTGCTGAGGATCCACAGCTCCACCCAAAGTCAGTGGGAGCTGGGCATGCTCAGCACCTCTGAAAATCAAACACAAGGTATCCTGCATTGGGTACTGAGAATTTCTGAAAGTTTGTGCCCACGTCTCTTTTTTTTCTCAGCTCTATTTAGGCATCAAAAGTGCCTGCGTGCAAAACACACAAATGCAAAAAATACAAACACTAGAACCTGTACATGCTCCTTGATGTCTTTGCCCTGGCATTAGGGGATTATAAATTGCTATGCTGCATTGTGAGAATAACTGGCAACCTGTTGCCTGTGTGTGGTTTATGACTTTTGTTGAGAACTCTGCACAGCTGGACTATGGCACATAAATTAGGGACATCAAAAGGGCCAGATTTATGTAAATCAGCAGAACTCCATTCACTTCAGTGGCATTATGCTGATCAAAATAAACAGTTATGCTGATTGACATTGGCTGAAGGGCTGTCCCAACATGTGCTCCTCTCACCAGCTGCCCTCTCCACGTGACTATAGAGTGAAGGAAAGTTCATCTGCAGCATGTTTTTATTGCTCATGAATCATGATAACAGGTAACTTCTCTTCATCCCTCAGGAAGATACAAGTACAGCAAATAGCTAGGGTTAGACATTCTAAAAGCACTTGCAAAGTAGGTGCAGGCTTCAGGCAAGCTGTCAGGCCCTTGGTGTCACAAAATATAGATGCCCTTGACCTGTTTCACTTCCTGGTCTTCACCCTGCACAAGACAATGGTCAGGGCAGAAATCAGGGTCCTTGAGGCCAATGACACTTCCAAGAAACTTTATGTAACTGGAGATACAAGTTTTGTTGCCTTCTAAAGGGTGGTTGCTATATATTGCAAAGGGTTCGTACAAAGCACACCTTGCCCCATAGGATGGATTCTGGCCAGCCCCGAGTGTGAGCATAATGGGGAAGACATAAGGACCCTCTACCACTGCACAGGAGCTGGCCAGTATCCCACTAGGGAGTGCAGTTTCGGCTCTGTCTGAACATATTGGGTGTTTGAAAAGGTGTGGGCAGGAAATTTGAAAGGGGTCTGTGATTCCACTCCCCCTTCATGCAGGCAAGGCAAAGGACTATCCTATACCCCATTTTAGGAGAGAGGGGAAGCAGGAGCGTTAAGTGAGTAGCCCAGGCATGCCAGGAGGAATTCTGGCCAAGTCAGCCAGAATTTTTACTGGGGATGTATACCAGCTACTATGCACCCCTTCCTCACCTTCTTAATATGCCTTACTAGCCATAGAATGATCTCTACAGAGTGGTGAAATTAAGCAGATTCTGAATTTGCACATCCCTTTCAGCACTTTTTTTTTAACCCCTTTCTGCTTCTTAAGTGATAACTTTAAAAGCCAGTAATAGGGAATCTAGGAAACAAAGCCAGCTGTACAGTCTAGTCACTGTGTGTCCTTGGGCAAGTTTCTCAGTGCCTCCACTTCAAGGCAATAATATACTTTCCTCACATGCCTGTTTTGATGCCTAATTAATGTTTGTCAGGAGAATGGAGATCCATGGCTGAAAAGCATTGGTTGTGAAGCACAATTGGAGTAAGCACAATGTCTGTGGCACTTACTTTTGGCCCCCTTGCCTGGGCCATTGACTATGTCTCTCCCAAAAAAGCATCTTCCCCCATTCCTATACATCTTTAAAGAAAATATTAGACAATCACTAGTCTCTTAGTCTAAGATTTCATTACAGGTTTGATTGCACTTGGTATTTATTGCCCAGGGAGCGCTGGAGTCTGCAGCAGGTAGTGGTAATGCATGGTGCTGAGAGCTGCAAAGAAATAATATTTTAGCCCCATTGTTCATGCAGGAGATGAGCTGGTGGTAAACTAAGGTCTGATAAGTTATCCCTGGGGTGGCTGGCCTCATGTTCCCTCTTACAGGGGAAGATTTCAGTACCAAATTAATCCCCATCCTGATAAATAGAGCAGTGGTAGCTCTGAGAGGTCATGCAAGGTGAGCATTGCCCTGCCCTCTGTTGAAACTGATATACCAAGGGTTCTCAGCCTGTGGCATCACAAACCAGTGTCAAAGGGCTGTGACTGTAGCAACCTGCATGGAACTTGGAGAGAAGAGTTTGGAGGAGGTGCCAGGAAGCTAGTCTGTGTGCACGTGGCTGGAATGCTAGATGCAGCTGTAGTGCCGCTTAACAAAGAGCCAGTAATCTTAGAAATGTGGAGTCCTCAGCCCCTGCTACATGAAACAATGACCACTCTGCTCATCTCATTTTGCCAGGTGGGATTGAGGTTGGGGGATGCCAACTAGATGTGAAAGGGCCTTCAGGGATGGATAGTGCAGGATCAAGCCCTACCTGTTTGCACGCTGCTGTGCAACTTGTCAGTTGGATAATTGCAGAGGTCAGAGATGTGTCTTGTGTTCTAAACCATCCGCATTTTGGGCTATCCCAATTTTCACATGCACATTAAGCCCAAGTGTCTTCTTTACAGTAGCCTAGATATGTCCCAATGTAGACTACTTGAAATTCTCGTTATAGTGAATATCTTTGTGCCCCTCTAGGCCTGCCCTCTGGCAGCCTGATCCCAAAACTTCAATAGTGATATGAACCTCTTACCAGACTCTCTTTGTAGTCTTTCTCTGTAAAGGTTTCTGTGCAGTGCTATTCAAATGCTGCTTGTTTCCCCATAAGATCCTATTACCACAAGAACTTTTAAAAATCCCCAGCTTTTATTGAACATCACTCAAGAGCAAACATGCCTTTTAAAAAAAAAAAAAAAAAAAAAAAAAAAGCTTTAAGTAAATACCCTGAATAAAGAATATGCAATGTTGTTGTAGCCATGTTAGTTGCAGGATATTAGAGTGCCAACGTGGGTGAGGCAATATCTTTTATTGGACCAATGTCTGTTGGTACACCGCCTTGTATTTAGTTATGAAACCCTGAGTACATTTCCCAGACCTGACAAAGAGGTCTGTGTAAGCTTGAAAGTTTGTCTGTCTCGCCAAAAGAAGTTGGTCCAATAAAAGGGATGGTTCTGCTGGGATAATGTGCACACTTCTCTAGTGCCCTCCATCTAAGGATCTCAAAGCACTTCACAAACGTCAGTGACTTGTGCTTCACAACGTCCCAGTGAGGTCTGCAAATCAAGGCACTGAAAGTTTGGGCAGGTTGGGGAGAGAGCTGTGTGGAGAATAGTAATTCCAATTCATGGAGGTTTTTGAGATTTGGTTTCATCCCAATTCATAACGAAACCCCCAAATGACAAAATTCTCCAAAACATAATTACCATCCTCTGCCCAGCTCTGCTTGGAGCCCTGGCTTTGGGGCACCACACCTGGTGGGCTGCTCTGCAGCAGGGGACCCTAGACTATGAATAACTGGGAGCCAGGGCTTCCAGGCTCTTAGCTCCCATAGCCTGACAGCTGAGCAGGTAGGGTTCCATCAGATACCTGCCTGGCTTCTGGCAGAATGTTGTCAAAACTGACACAGTCCTGAAGTGGGTGTTTCTTATATTTTGCTACATCAGCAAATTCTGATAGCTCTAGTGAATGGTCATCAGAGAGCACATACAGGTTCAGACAGGAATTGAGCATTCAGGGGATTTTCAAAGCCACTGTTTGGTTATACCCAGGTCTTAGAGTCTCTTGTGCGTGCCAAGAGAGCAGGATGGGGCCTCGAGGAGGGACGCCCACCCAGTGTCTTTTTCAGAAGGGACCAGGACCACCCCAGGTGCTCAAATGCTAGTTGTGTGAGGGGCATGACATGAGTAAGTCAGGAGGTGCAGAAACGTCTCCCTGCAATCTGTGTTCCCTGGAAACAGACCACACGCAGGAAAGGGACTCCCTGCCCACCCATGGGCTGAGCTGTCAGCTAGAGAGAACTGGGACTTGCTGAAGACCTGCCAAGAAGGGTGATGAGAGTTGTGGGGGAAGAGGTAGAAAGGCTTAGGGCTCAGGTTTCAGGGTGGGGCTGAAAGGGTTCTGACCTCGCTGGGGTGAGGTTATAGTACAACACCCAACAAAGCTGGGGCTGCACGTCACAAGACAAGACAAGGAAAGCAGGTGGCAGGCTGAGGAGATGAATACTCAGAAATGGGCTCTCTTACCCTCTTAACAGGGTCTGTGAACCTTGCGGGTGGCGTGAGATGGGATGACTTCCTCAACTTCACTGAGGTGCAGGCTCACCCATTCCCTCAGCGATGAGCTTGAGAGGCTGCCATTTTAGGAATCAAGCCCCCTCTGTGCCAGTCAGGGCAACATCGTGCTCCACATGCTTTCTAAAGATCCTCAGGGGCTCCACTGGCACCATGCTTAACCGTGTACTTGATCTCTTGTCTCTCTCCAGGAATTGTGAATTGCTCTTCAGCTCCAGAGGCTGCTCTCAGGGAAGGTATTGGGATAAGAGTATGATCTGGTAAGTGGCTTTTGATAAGGATAGTTAAACCCTAAAAAACTAAGACATAGCCCTGTTGATAACTGCAAGGGCCTCTCTCTTCTTGGCCATGAATACAGCAGGCTTTGGGATTAATATGGAGGAATTTGAGGACTGAGATTACTGACCATCGGGACGTCTCCACTAATAACGGGCAACCATGAGGCTTTGCTGGAGGGCTGGCAGATAAAATTGGCATTGATAACAGGAGTGAGGTGGCTTTATAGAAGTGGGTGTATCTCCAAAAGTTGCTCCATTGAAACATTTAGATTGAGGTGGTATGGTCTAGTGGATAGAGCATTGGGCTGGATGTCAGGAGCCCTGGATTCTACTAGCTCTGCCACGGATTTATTGGGTGACTTTGGGCAAGTCACTTCACCTTGTTTACCCTCTGACTTTCTGTCTTTCCATTTAGAGTGTAAATTCTGCAGGGTAGGTACAAACTATGTGGACACTATGGTGCCTGACACAGTGGTGGCCCAGTCTTGACTGGGGCGTGCAGGGTCTAGGCACTACTGCAGTACAAATAATAATGAGCTATGGCTTTTATTTGTGCACCTATTTAGGTTTCTGGATTGGAGCAGCTGTCACTCTCAGCTGTTGGTTTAGTTTGGTATTTAGAAGAGTTTATATACAAATGCTGCTTCTCATAGTTCCACCAGCTTGTCACTGTGCTTTCTGTGTCATTTTGTGGAGTCTGATAGAAAAAAAGTGTATTAGGATCTACTTGCATGGTCACTATATATAATCTAGCACCTGAGCACAATGGGCTGATCCCACCGAACCTTTTTCAGTCTTTGTAGGGCAAATGTCCACTCACAGACTCAAGTATATCGGAGTAAGGGGAAGTCCACAGAGGGGTGTTGTATCTTAGTTTAAATGCTGCTTCTCATGGCTGGAATATTTTCCCTAATCACATGCAACTATATAGAGAGCAAGCATGGCCTTGTATGGGACTGGGACAGACTTCTTGTGTGACCTTGGGCATGTCCCTTCATCTGTGTCTCAGCTCCTCCTCTGTAAAATGGGGATTATAATCCTTCCTTTCTTGCACCCTTTTGCTGTCTTGCCCATTTCAACAGTAAGCCCTTCAGGGCAGGGTTGGTCTTATGTACAGTGCTTACTGCTATAGGGCTCCAAACTTGGTTGCAGTGTCTAGATGCTACTGTAATATAAATAATAACCTTACTCTTTCAGCTCCCTCCCTAGGAACTCACTACTAAAACTAGTCAAAAAATGTCCATCCAAGAATTATTGACAGAAAATGGTTATTTTGTTGAAGTGAAAACTTCCATGGGAAATGTCCTGTTTTCATCAATAAATACATAAAATCCATATTTTGACAGTTTTTTCTCATGCTTGGTATTTGCTGTAGGGGTGGAGTTGTGGAGAACTAATTTCCTGCCCACTCTACTAGCTACACTTGATTGGCTTTCCTAGGCTGACTTCTACTTTTGGGGGGTAGTTGGTTTTTTTTTAAATCCTTGGTTTTGCTTCCTCAGATTATAACAAGATTTTTTAAAAAGCAACTGACTATGTGTAAGCAACAAAGAACCTATCTCTTGTCGTTCCCCTCTGTGGTGTTACTTGCTAACTTTAATAGTAACCTCTGATTGACAAATTGTCTTTATTTTTTAATGTTGTTAAAGTGCCATACATCCCCCTGGTGCTGTATTTAAATACAAACAAACAAAAACCTAGTATCTACTAAAGTTTACAAAAGTCCTTTCCAAGCATAGCTGTAAAATCACCTTTGGAATGTTATGTTACTGACAGCCTACAAATGGATTTAAGAGCCTAATTTTAGGCATCCGCATTTGGTCTGAGCCTTGAGTGTGTGCAAAATAGTAATGTGAAGTGGTCATTTTTACCTTTTCCCTATGATTTTTCTCATTATTTCATTAGGAACTCTGTTCACAGTGGAAGGATACAGTTCACAAGTCTCTCCCCTCCCAAAGTGTCTTAAAAGATCTACTTAAAAGTAAAATAAGGGCCACACTTGAATAGCAATAAGCTGTTTTTGGGGCCCAATCCAAAGTCCACTGGAGTCAATGGAAAGCCTCCCATTGTCTACAGTGGGCTTTGTTTCAGGTTCTTGGTGCACTCCTCTTATGCTGAAGATAGTCTGGGCCTGATCTTCCTTTTGCACAGTTTTTATAACTCCATTGATTGCAATGAGGAGTTATTCCTGATTGACACCAGTAAGAGGTCAGGATCAGGCCCTCTTTCATATTTGGGTATCATCGCTCTTCCAAAGCGCACACTATAGCCTGCTAAAGCACACCCTATTGCAGCAATATATCACTATCTCAGATTTATAGCTAAATCTTTTAAAGGAATAAACTTTTAAGTAGGGCAGAGCATAACATGTTGAAACACAACCCTCTCTGTTAAAATGATTAAAATTGTTGTTGAATAAACCTAATATCTGCTTTCTTCTGCAAAGTCTAATTACAATGGGACTTCCTTAGAACTATTAGCTGTCTTATTTTAAAAAAAAAACCTCTACAAAGAATATACTTAGTGCATCAAGCCAGTGGGAGAAGCTGTGGCCGGACATTCACTTTGAGCTTGATGTGCACATGAAATCCTTTGCCTAAAGACATCTGTGGGCCCAGACAACCCCAACATTGGCAGAATTTCCAGTGTGTGCTGAGTCTTTGACACTTTGGTCACCACAAAGTTGTGGCTTTATTTTATTCTTACCTTCTGTGGTTTGGGCTGGTATTTTGTCTTTCACACTGTTTTCCCCTTCTCATTTTATGAAAGACTTAGACTTGGTTCAAACTGAAGAGAAAATGGAAGTTATACAAGTAGGGAAGGTGCAAAAAGAGCTGTTGACTGAAGTTTCAGGACAGAAGCTGAAGCAGAAGGAAGAATTTGTGTACTTGGGAAGTACAGTTAGGGTATGTCTACATTGCAGACAAACACCCATAGCTGATCCAGCTCAAAAGACTTGTGGGGCTATAAAATTGCAGTGTAGACATTTGGGCTTGTGCTGGATCCCAGAGCCAAGCCCCGTGAGCCTGAGTCAGCTGACAAGGGCCAGCCACAGGTGTTTAATTGCAGAGAAGACATAACCTTAGTGCTACTGGAAAGAGATCTGGAGAATTGAAAAGAATAACCCACTGCATGGGTGGGACTGAAAAAGATGGCAGGAGTATTGTGGGACCAGCAATTAAGTAACAAACTAAAAGGAAAAGTGTATGCTGCATATGTCTGTCCCTGTCTGCTATATGGTTTGGAAATGGTGGGTCTTACGGAGATAGCAAAAAGTAACATACTGGGGAGAATGGCAAGTAAACAGAGGGTAGACAGAATATATATGGAAGAAGTTAGGGGGAAGATGAAGTTGGGACTCTTTGATACATAGGCTGGTGAGCATGTGTTTTAGGTGAGCTGGACTTGTGATAAGAATGGGAGGAGAACATCCGGCAAAGAAAGCATTGGAGGAACAGGACAGCAAGAAAAGATGTAGAAGACAGGATACAATGGAAAGACTGTTGAGAAATTTGAAGAGAGGGACTGGAACTTCAAGACATACAAAGACATGCCATGGACCAAAAGGAGTGGTGAACATTCACAGGCATCTCTGACCCCATGTAAATGGGAAAAAGTCGTGAAGTGAGACTTTTCTAAACTTAAAGTTTTACCAACATAACTGTGTCTGTTAGGACCGTGCCTTTTTTTTTTTTTTTTTTTTTTTTAATTTAAACAAACATATATTTTTCCCAACATAGCTATGCCAGTAAAAGCCCTAGCATAGATCGAATTATACCTGTATAGTTTTTTGCTTCACTGAACTGGCATAGTTAACACAGAAGAGTTTTTAAGTGTAAATGAGGCCTAAGAAACATGGTAACATCACTTGTCTCGGTACATCTACACTGCAGTCAGAGGTGTGGTTACATGTTAGGTAGATTTAATCTAGCTAGCATAGTGAAAAGTAGCAGCAAAGAGCCTGTGGCAGGACTCTGGTGTGGGCTAGCAACATAAGTACATACCCAGGGTTCCAGGAGGGCTTATGCAGCCAATGCTGAAGGCTGTGCAGCTACATATTCACTGCTATTTATAACTGAGCGAGCTAGATTACAGCAAGCGCAGTTCTGTCTACATGAGCTGCAATCCCACCTCTGATTGTGGTGTAGCCAGACCCCAGTTTTGTGGGAAATTAACCCTAGTGCTACTAATGGGAACTTCTTGACTTTAAACACCCAATGAGGAAGGATGGTCTTAGTGGTAAGAGCATTCTGGAGATCTGGGTTTAATTCCCAGCTTTGTTACAGACACCTTGTGTGGTTTGTTTTTTTGTTTTTGGGGGGCGGAGTCACTTAATCACTCACCACCTCGGTTTCCCACCTGTAAAAAGGCAATATGATCCAACCCTTTGTCTTGTCTATTTTTATTGTAAGCAGTTTGGGGCAGGGAATATTTTACTATGTGTCTATGCAGCATCTAGCACAATGGGGTCCTGAATTCAGCTGATGGGGGGGGGGTGTCTGTGAGCACTACTAGAATACAAATAATAGAGCAGTAGGTGTTTAATTTTATTTATTTGGGTATGTCATGGAGAAAAACATCGGATCCACGTTGGAGTGGGTACAAGCTAAGTGAATATTAAAGGAGATGCAGTCCCATCTCCATTTGTGTAGAGCAGGAAAAACTTCCTGGCATGAAGTTACTGCTGTTCACGAGTGACTAGTTTTTTGGGAACACTTATGCTCTATATGCAGAGTGTAAATCAGTATCTATCCCACTTTACCCTCTTAGCGCCAGGACTGGACTAAAATGAGAGGAGCCAACAATCCAGGGGTTCCCCAAACTTCACCCTTTTGGATGCCTTGATCATCTTTTGTTCTTGATCTGAGTTTTGGCTTCTCCTTAGGCAGGTTACATGTTAACCAAAAGGATGACACATTGAGGGTTCAGCTACAAAGTGACCTCTAACTTTGGCTGCCCATTCAGGTACCTACAGCCTGATTTCTGGTGGTACTGAGTCCACACAAATAGCCACATCCAAAACTTTGGGCCTGCCTGACCTTAGAAACATCAGTAAAGCTTTAATCCATTCTACTAGAGAACCTGGGATCTTGAGTTTAACAGTTTTAAAATGTTAATTAAGCCTCAAAGCCCATGGGAGGCTGGTCAATATCCTCCATCCCTTAGATATGGGGGAAACTGAGTCACATAGATGCAGCAACTGGCTCATAGTCACCCAACACGTGAGTGGCTGAGCAGACAGAACCCTGGATTCCCAGCTCCATTATACACACTCCCTTTAAACCAAAAATCTACACTTCTCATCCTGCTTTTTTTTAAGCCAATAGAAATGAGCATTGGAAATGGGTTTAACGGTGCAACAATGGGCTCCCATACCAATACAATTACAAAGGAGGTCATTTGTCAGCAAACTAGCAGCTCAGAAATTCCAATTGTAATCTTGTTTTCAGAATCATTTCATGGTTTAGACACAGTAAGAAATATTTCATGTGTGATCTTTCAGGATGGCAAGCTGGAAAATAGATGCAGTTTTTCCCCTCTTGGAGTAATGAGAATGGTGGTTACAGTAGCAAATTGTCCAGGAATAGTCCTAAATGTTCTTTTCTCCTCTCAAAGAAACCAAGTGATTGCATCACAAACATTGTGCTGTGGAAAATTGTCATAAGCATAAGGATAATAGGTGATGGCAATTTACTCACTGGATATAAAACTTAGTAGTAATTGACTTTTAAAGAGCATCTCAGACAATTGAGTCATGTTTTCACAGAATTAAAGAGTATAGGTACAGATGATAGCCAATATCTCTAAGAAATCTCCTCTCAAGTGCTGAAGGTTCCATACATCAAAGCAATGTAAAAGAACACTGGCTAACATCAGCTGTAAACCAGAAGGGAAACTTTGAAGAAAAAGATCAATCACAAAGGCCTTTTCCTGAAAAGTAATCCAACTGACTTTTCTCTTACAATCCAAAAGTAACCAGAAAAAACTCTCCAGCATGGTGTCCTATGATCCCAGGGTGCAGACCATGTCCCTTGCAAAGGCATCCTTCTCTTCTCCCAAGAAAGGGTAGGCATTTTTCTGCAGTTAAGTTGGGGAGCAAGTGGGGAAATTAGCTGGTGACCTATCATAGGTGAGGGGTCAGGTATCTGCACAAGAGGTGAAGGGGGAGCTAGTCTGGATCTAGCCATCAAAGAGGTGCATCAAAGAAAATCCAGGCTCATATGGCACACCAGTCCTATGAGATAAATGGGGCTTCCAAACAACTATGGAGAGTAAATTGTAGGCCAATGCAACGCAGTTAGTGGACAAGCAAGTGTCCCAGGGCAGCAGGAGCAGGAGGAGAACAGAACCAACAGGACTTACAACTAGAGCTGAGTGAATAAGTGGATTTTTTGGGTCAGCCACCCCATCCCCCCAAAAGCATTTCAAAGCAAAACTTTAATTGTTTTTTGTGGGGGAAGGGGTTGGCAAGACAAAAGAACAAAAAAAATCATTTGGGTCAAACAAAATGTTTTGAACGTTGAATAAAAATTGATGTTTTTGAAGTTTCAGGGGGATTTGGCTAAAATTATTTGTTAAATTCAACCTGAATTAACAAATAGTTTTGGTGCCCTGTAAAATGCATTTTTCAAAAAATTTATTATTTGCCAAATAAACTTGGCATAGCTGTACTTAAAATCAAGCCTTGGTCAACCATGAAGGGGAATCAATAGGAGCAAGGGACTTGGGCAGGATGGAAGACTGAAAGGAAACATCCCAACTGAGAAAGTGGTTGTGATGGCAACCAGTGTGCCGCCAGCACCGCTGACAAGATGTGGGAGCCTGTTCCAGAGACTGGCATGCTTATAGGACCCTGTATGTTAGAGGAGTGAACACGTGTTAGTCATCCATAGGCCTGATGATAAAGGCCACATAACATTGGGCCATACATCAAGATTCCAATCTAGTGCCCATCCACCTGTTTCCATCAATCTGAATGAGTTTTGGATCAGGCCCCAAAATTGTGATTTATGGATTATCATCTGCTCCCATAACCCTGAACTCTTATTTCTCAATGTCTATAGAGAAAAATGTAGAGAGAGGAGTCCTCTGTCTGAGGGAGAAGCATTTAAGTAACAAATATTATGAACTGAAGAGGGCAGGTCTTGAGAACAGGATGAGCTGGCAGCAGCTCCTGTTATCATGGTGAATAAAAAGCAGTTTAATTCTTAATCAACTCTGCAGACTTCAGTTGCAGCCTGACAAGCTACAGTGGTCTTAGGCCACATTCTGCTGAGACAGTAGCAGAGTTTGTGCTGCTATCTCCACACTGGTGATTGCCCAAACCTTACCTTCATGTGTGCAAAAGGGCCATTGAAGCTGCATGAGAAATTGTGTGTGTGTTATGTAAGCCCATGATCAGCTTGCAGTATAAAAAAATTAATTCCACATCCTCCCCCTCCCCCCACCCCCTAAACGCCTGGAGTCAGTTCCCCTGCTGTGTCCCAGATCTTCTATGTTTTAACATCTGTTAGGGATTGTATAGTGTGACCTTACAGTGTTGGATCCAGCTGTGAAGAAAGCGGAAAGGGATATTTCTGACTGACCGGGGGGGGGGGGGGGGGAGGGGGGGGGGAGAGGCGCGGCGGAGAGGGGGAGAGAAAGAGTTCAGCCTCCATGCTGCACTGGTTTCTACACCAATCAATCAGTGAGAGGATTTGCTCCCAGCCCGTCTTGGCACTCTTGTTCTATATTGGTGCCATGGTGAATGCTGCTCAATTGGACACAGTGGGGGGAAGAGGATGAGTTCTCACTTGGGGATCAATAGACTCTTATGATCAATCATAAATGATTCATAAGTTTCCATCTCACATTTATTTTAATCTGGTGAGTGCAATTGGTGCTTTCAAGGGAGAATCTCTCCCACCTCCCTCTTTTAGACAGGACATTATTGTACTCTCTCCCAGCTCCTTTGAAAATACCAGCCGGAGCATCTTCCTACACTGGGAGTTTAGTCATGAGAGTGAGAGGATGGTGCTGTGGTTAGGGCACTTAGTTGGGGTTTAAGAGAGCTGGGTTCAATTCCCTGTTCTGCCAACTGGGGCAAGTGCCTTAGGGTATGTCTACACAGTCTGTAGCAATAAGCCTCTGAGCCCAAGTCTAAAAGTAGCTGTGGAGATGTTGTGGCTGAGCCTGGAGCTCTCCAGCCCAAGGTGCTGCTTTTTAAAAAAAAAAAAAAAAAAACTGTCTGCACAACTGTTTTTAGCATGGTAGTGCGAACCCAAGTCTGTCGACCCAGGCTTGGATGCTCACTGCTGCTGGCTGTGTAGATGTAGTGTCTCTCTGTCTCAGTTCCCCATCTGTGCAAGGGGGATATTAGCACTGCCCTACTTCCAGGAGGCATGGGAGGATAAACACCCTAGAGACTGGGGTGCTCAGATACTAAGGAAATTCAGGACTAAGTACCTTAGATAAAGAAATCCTTGAGGGCAGCCAAGATGAAAAGGCACCTAGGTAAGTGAGAGAATGGGCAAAACTGCACCCCTTCTTATTTTCTGGTAGGGACAGCTTGTTTCAGAGAGTGTAAGACTAGATGGGACCAGTACATCATCTAGTCTGACCTTCTGTATGGCAGAGACTGCTAAGTGCCATCTATAGTGAGACTTGAATTAGATCCAAGCATTTCAGTCCTTGGGAAACTAAACTGTTGTGGGCCACAGGGAGAGACTGAGACACTACCAATGCCCCAGCCCCCTGCAGTGGCAGGGAATTAATTAGACAAGATGTATCCAGATGACCCCAGCAGGTGATCTGTGTCCCATGCTGCAGAAAAAGGTGAACTGCTTTCCCTGCACCTCTCCCCACCACAGTCTCTGCCCATCTGACCTGGAGGGACAACTCCTTCCCAACTCAAAACTCTAGTCATCAGTTTAACCATGAGCATGTGAGCAAGACCCCTGAGCCAGGCTTCTAGAAAAAGGATTCTCAGCATCACTGGAGCACTGGGCCACCCCATCTGGTGTCCCCTCTCCAGCTGTGGCCAGCCTCTGCAGAAGATTTCCCTGACACTCAGTGATGCAAACATCTCATTGGTGACACCTAAGCTTTCTTGGAAACAGAGGTTCAAATCCCAGGTCAGATTGATAGATGGAGTGATATGTTGTTTATTGAATAGGGGTCCTTTAAAAATAGAGATCTGCTGTTGTGGGAAATAGAGTATCTCTGAGAAGCAGCAGTTCATACTGAGAACTTCAGGGAAAGGAGTAGAAGAAGTGTTTGTATTTCTGATTTGTAAAACTGAAAAATACATTCAATACTATCTCTTCTCCCTCCTCGGGTTCCGGAGAATAAGGCTTTGCACAGGTGTTAGAGACAATCTCCCCTGCACGCACACATACATGCTGTCAAAGAGGTTGATCTCTGTCTTCCAGTACAGAAGTGGCTGCTATTCAGGGGTGCTGCACGTGCAGAGATGGGGATTTTTCGGGATGGAAGGTGTGATGTTAAACATGCATCCCTCATAACATGTGTGATTAAGGGTCTAATCCTGAGATTTCCCCTCCTCTTTAGTTGCAGCAAATGAGAACCAATTAAATGGACCCATGTCTGGTGGCTAAAGAATCCACCATGGACCTCCATTCTGTCAGTGTTTCTTTAATAAAATAAACCTAGTCAGAAATCACCCAACCTACTCCTTGGGCAGCTTCTGCCTTCAAGTGTCTCTCTGGCCAGTGTATCGTCTAAATGGGCAACAATGGTGTTTCAGTGGCTCTTCTGAGCCACAGACGTTAGCAGCTAGCATTGTACTAACCTGTAGTAAGTTCTGTCACAAAATGATTTCCTTTTTCCTCTTAGAAAAAGATTAGTGGGCTGTTAAATGTAATCTCTTTGGCAATGTTCTTCACAGTTAGAGTCATGGTTAAGGGGACATCTGAGGCGTTATCTCTCTGGACTTTAAACAGTTAGTTATGGCCTCTTTTACACATCTCACTATTAGAGGAAATCCATTTAAAGTTTCATGCATCAGAAAGAGGAAAAAATGGAACAAAGCTTGACTTTTTTTTTTTTTTAAATTCTCAGCTCACCTTCCCATCAGACATCCTATCTTAAAATATAGGCGGGCCACTGTCCACTTGGCCCTTTAGAAATAATAAGTGGGAGATGGATAAACTTGCAGATATAACATAGATCTTCCATGTGGTCCTTGGACTGGTGACTCTCTCTCTGTGGCCATTTCCCAAATCTGTAAACTGGGAATAATGATACTTAATCACACACGGATGAGGTGGCTCACTTTGTTAACCCTTTAGGTGATCAGAAATGCTAAGTAACAAAAGTCCAGTGTATTCTTTATTAAGACAAGGCCCCTGCCCCAAGTGACTGATTAAAGGAATATGGACAAATGACCCTAATGATTGGACAAAACAATTAATGCAAAGGGGTGCAAAGATGAAGGGGGCAGAGAGCCATATGACAAGGCTGCCTGTAGGAGATAGCTGGGTGTGTAGGAAGTGGGAGGCTGCTCTAAGCATAGAGACTGGCAGGGAAGAAGGCACACAAGTGAGAAGAGGATGAAAGAAAAGGAGCTGTGAGGAGGGGTAAGTAGTAAGAATGGAGGTGGAGACAGAGCCAGGCAGTGTCCTGAAGGTTAGGAGATTTAAGTTAGTGAAGGGATTTGAGGGCTTGATGTGAAGTAGCTGGGATGACAGGAGAGGGATAGCATAAGCTTTTCCGTACACATCAGGTTAATGGACCATCGCTGTTCCATTCAGTTAAGTGTGTTTGCTCACTTCACTGTGACAGATGCTAGAGAATAGAATATGATGCCCATATTCTGCACTTATGCAGAGCCTCACAGCTGAGGTTGTCTGAGAAAGAGCTTGATGCATACTAAGCTCCACAATCACCCTGTGTGGGTGATTCTGGGATCACCTGACCCCATCCCACACAGCACTGCAGCCATCTCTATCTTGGAACACAGCACTGCTACACAACAGTTTAGGACAAGAAGTGAAGACTACAATACTCAATTGAAACTGCAAGGGGGAATTTAGGGAGGCAGAATGTAATGGATGGAGTTGGAATTTTGGCACAATTGTTTTATGTCCACAGCGCACAAACATTAAATTAAAATATAAAATAGTCTTCCAACAAGGGTATATGTAACCCTATTATTTTGTAGTAGAACCCTAAACACACAAGAACCCAAAACCAGAGAGATGCATAGCAGGCTGCTCCTTAAAAACAGAGAGGCATCACTCAACTAGCTTTGCTCCAGTGCAGACTGAGTTTGGATCATACATGCTTCCCTGCAGAGCCCCATAGACTGCAAGCAGGACCTTTAAAATTACAAGCTCTCACTTTAATTTGTAACAGAGCTTTTCCCAAACACTACACATTGGACTTGGCAAGTTTTGCCAGAGTAGGGGTGTTTAGCATTCTCTAATGAGCTCAGCTGTCAGGTCCTTGGTTGTCCTTAGTGCCATGAGGGACATTGGCATTTTCCTCTGTGCCACAGCCACTTTCTGCAATACCTAAATTGTTCCGGGAGGTTTCTCACCCAAGCAGTGACTCAACCTAAGGCTGTTTAGCTTACATGGTGTGACCAGGTCCCAGCACAAGTGGGACACGGCCGCTGCTAGAAACAATGTTTCCTCAGGGTGCAACTGGCCAGTGAACTCGTTCTGCTGATCATGTAATGCTTCTAACTTGTGTTGCATGTGGATTGTGGTATCACTTAGGGCCCAATCCTGCAAGCCCTTGCAGGCTTGTGCTGTTGGTGTCCTGCACCAGACTGGCAGGCAGAGTTTCTGTGGAAGAACTGAAGGTTTCCACATGTGTTTCTGTTAAACTCCACTTGTCTCTTTATTTGCCTCTGGACTTAGTCACCGTGCTCCAGACGGAGCCACTTAAACCATCCAAAGAGGAGGAGCCCACTTGGGAAGGCCACTTGTAATATACTGGCTTAGTGTCCTTGATTGTCTCCCTCTAGTGGCTGGGCCCAGCAGCCTGCTACTTAGGCACACATCAAGGAGCTCTATTACTCAAGTGATGGAAACCTGTGCTTTTTGATGCAGAAGAACCTGGGTTTGATACCTTCTGATTATCATGTACTCATCCCCAGCCATCCCACACTGTGCACACCTTAACTGGGCCCCACTGGGCTGCCATGAGATCCTGCTCCTTCCTCTGATTCCCATAACACTTTTGTGGATGCCTAGCTTGCAACAGCCTGTGAACTAGCTGGGCTCCTGTCAATTTAAATCCAATCCTTGGCATTCCCTTAGTGACAAGGCTTTATTTTTAAATGTTCTTTCTGTAGCATTAGGGTTCTCTCTCTCTCTTTTTTTTGAAAACCCATTAAATATTAAACAAAAACATATATGCCTCGACTAGGAGCAGCTTTTAAAAATGTCATCTACTCCAAAAATCACAGATCTCCCCTAGTTTTGAAAGCTTCTTGAAGATCCCCAAGCTCGGGGGAGGCAGTAAAATGTAGCTGGAAGCAGAAAGTCTTTTGTGCAAAAACACTTCTAAAGTGAATCTGGGCAACTAACAATAGAAGCTGAACTCCATAAACTTCAATGACTTCGGAGTGTGGTGGGGAATGCTGTAATGTCACTTGTGAAAAAGCCCAAGAGCATCTAGATTCTGGCCCAGTGCACTGATTATGTCTACAAAAAGTCACCATCGCTGCAGTCTCTAGCCCTCTGCCCCCTAGGGTGCAGTCCTTCGATGCAGCCCCAAAAGTTGGGACTTAAGCTTAGCTGGCACAGCCCTCACTGATCTCCTCTGCCATGACCTCTGCTGTATAGAAGGGGCCATGAAGCACAGCCCCCAAAGTGGGTAATACAGAGCCAGAAGGGGCTGGGCCAGCCAGAAGATGCACTCATTCATTGTCTTCCCAAGCAGCCTTCGCCAGCAGGGACCCAATTAAAACCTGGAGGAAACGTAAAGGTGTGCTGCTTTGGCAGAGCCCCCGTGGGAAGCTGGCAGCAATAATGTCAGCTGCCCTTCCCCCACTGGTGAATTTCCAGTATCCTCTTGCCCACCGCACTCCCTGCAGCGCTTAGAGTGGTAGGGAGGAGGGAGAGGGGAGGGAGGGGATTGCAGGGGGTCACAGACAGCCAAAAAGAATTAAAAATTGAGCTGTATTGCTGACCACTGTCTTATCAAAGCTGCCGCTTCCCCCCCCCTCCCCCACCCCTAGACACACACGTTAAGCAGTGCTTCCCCGGGCAAAGGTGGTGTGTGTTTAGAGCAGATGAAAACCTTTTGCAGAGCACAGCTAGCATTTCTAGGTTTTGCAGGACCTAGAAACAATGCTACATATTCCTGAGCACCACCTTCAACTATTTATACACATACAGAGAGCACATGCTTGTAACAATGGGTGTCCTTTGCAACCCCTTGTGCCGATAGGGGTGGATCTGGCCCCACACATGTGTGCATGCAAAAGTGTGTGCGTGTATGAGGCAGATGCATCTTTCTCTGATCACTGATCTCTCAATTTTGTGGTGTGAGGGAGGGAGCCATCTCTGGCTGGATTCTAGCTGGAACCTGAAGATGCTGTTATAACTTCCTAGATGCCACTTTCAAATATTATATGTTCTCTAAAAGCTCCTAGCCAGAAGGGTCAGATTTTTTCCTTGTGTTTGGAAAACTGCAAAGTCCTTTTCCCAGACATTAGACAGCTGCCTACTGCTGCTCACTAGAAAGCCAGGCACAAAGATAAATATGGCCAACATGTGGGCTGACACTATTAGGAAGTGGTTTCCATAGCAACAGCCACCTGAAAGGCTTCAGATCTTAGGTGATACATCTGTATCTATAATAGAACAGACATGACTGGTTGCACAAGTCTGTTTCTAGCCGGTGCAGTTGGACAGAAGCAGAGGAACTCACTGCTTTGCTATCTGCAGCACTCTCAAATAAGTGCCATTATCCATTGTGTCATATCCTAGGTAGTGCAGACATGCCCTAGATGCCATTACCTTTAGGAACATGAAATCTTATATATTGGCACAAACCAAGAGCCGTATCCCTCCTGACTTGCAGAAGACTTTCTGTTCTGCAGGGGAGCTCTGCTGAATGGGTTCCAGTGATACTCTCTTCAAGGACAGATGGGATTTGAAGGCTCTAGAGCTGTGTTGGCTCTTTGCCCCCAGCTGTCTCAACTGCAGAATTGAATTGTTCTAAATGTTCCTGACCTGCAGGGGAGGACTTAAAGGCAGGACAGTTGGCATCCAGGCCTTAGGGTTCCAATGTAGCAGGGATTCTCTGAGCAGCTGGTAAGGGACTTCCTGGACTTGGAAAGGTTATGGTGGATCCAAGGTTCCCCAATTTCCTCTTGCTGCCTTTTGATGTGAATCAAGGGGGCCAGCAGCAGCAAGGAGTTGTGGAGCTCAGGGTTGGTCAGCTGGCTTCCTGCAAAGCTGGGAGGAATCTGGGAAGCAGTATTTTTATGGACCTTAATCTACCCCTGCTCTGTGTGGCAAGCTCTGTATGCCCAATACATGCACAAGAAAAGCAACACCACCTCGCGCTCTGGTTTCTACTGACAAGAATCATTGTATTTGTCACCTGCACTGAGCAACTGCTTGGGCTGCGTGATGTTGATGTGGAGCGGGAGCACAGGGGATCATTTTGCCACTTGGTGCTGCCATAATTTCTTGTGCATCCATCTTTGCTATGCTGCAGTGGCTTCTAAGACTGGAAAAAGTAAAATAATTACAGTAACTGCCTCAGTAAAATAATTTTTTTAGCTGTAATTTTTCTTGAAAATGGTGCAATTTCAGCTCAGATCAAGCTAGTTGTGAAATAGAAAAACTATCAATTCCACAGCTGTTCACCTCCCTTGACACCTTCATGGTCTCTGCACATTCCCCAGTTTGGTGTCCACCCTTCCCCTTAACCTACTCCATCGATAGGAGGATCTGATTGAGAAGGTGAAAGTGAATTATATAGACTAGACCAAAGCATAGCATTGTCTAGGAGAGCTTGTTCAACAAGAGCAGGTGCTTTATCTGGTGGTTCTTGTAATGATGGGTGGAGAGTTGCATTTTCCCCTCCTGAAAAAGGCAGACTCCAAAACCTTGCCTCACTGAGCAACCCCTCAAACTTCATTAACACCTCACCTGCACAGATTAGGCTATATCATAGGGCAGGGTGGGGAGAGCAGAGCAGTCTGATCCTTGTCCAGACTCTTACACCTGGGAGTAATTCTACTCCCAGTTGGAGGGCAGACCAACCCAGGTCCTAGGGCCTGGGTCCAGAGGGTTTACTGGCCTGAGTCAAGCAGATTTGTGTATGGCTGGAAGGGGATTTGGGCTTGAACCGGAGTCTGAGCCTGGGCTTAAATTGCAGTGTAGGCATTCCCTCAGAGGAAAGTGCTACAACTATGGGAAATCAGGAATTTCTGTCAGAACCTCCCTCAAGCTCCCTGTAAGACATTAAAGATGATCTAGTGGCTAGAGCAGTGGACTAGGACTCAGAAGATCTGAGTTCAGTTCCTGTCTCAGCCACAGATTTCTGACCTTGGAGAAGTTGCTTAACCCAGTAGTTTTCAACCAGGGGTATTCATACCCCTGGGGATATGCAGAGGTCTTCCAGGGAATACTTCAGCTCATAGATTTGAGTAGTTTTACAACAGATTACATAAAAAGTACTAGCAAAGTCAGTAGAAACTAAAATGTCATACTATTACCTGTTTATACTGCTCTATATACTATACACCGAAATATAAGTACTATATTTATATTCCAATTGATTTATTTTATAATTATATGGTAAAAATGAGAGAGTAAGCAATTTTTCAGTAATAGTGTGCTGTGACACTTTTGTATTTTTAGGTCTGACTTTCTAAGCAAGTAGTTTTTAAGTGAAGTGAAACTTGGGGGTGTGCAAGACAAATCAGACTCCTAAAAGGGGTACAGTCATCTGAAAAGGTTGAGAGCCACTGGTTTAACCTACCCAGTGGCTCAGTTCCCCATCCGTAAAATGGGACAGCATTTCTCTACCTCAAATGCTGTGAGAATAAAAACTCATTAATGATCATGAGGTGCTGAGATGCTATTGTAATGAGACACATAAGTACATGGACAGATAGTGTTTTGGCATAGACTTTATAACAGGCACCTTGTTATGAGGGATTTTCAGAACTTCATCCTAGCAAACTGGTCAGTGGCCAACTCAATGATGGAAATGCTGCTAGAGATCCCAGAGCCGTGGTCAGCTATCACAGCTTTCCCCCTCTACCCGTTATATTTAAGCACATTTCCACCCACACTCTAGAAGGTCTCCCCAAGGCATGCCAGACATCCATTATATGACTCTGTACTACTCCCTTCAATTCCCAAGGAAGTCCAGGACATAAGCAGACGTGCACTGGTTTTATGGTTAGGCAGAGGACTAGGAATTGAGAGACCTCAGTTTTATTCCCATGTGTGAATTTGGGAAAGGCCTATTAGCCTGAATAAAATGGGAGGGAGGTACGAACTGGGCCCTTAACCTTCACCTCCCCCTGCATTTCCTCATCTGTAACATCATAGTGGACTTGAGGCTAACCTCACTAGTGTGTCTTAAGTGCTGTTGGAAGGCACTGCTAAATGCCAAGGTCCCTCCCTGCTCCACATAGGTTTTCACTGATGGGTAAGAAATAATAGTGAGCCCAAAACTCTAGCTGTGGCAGTCTGAGGATAAAGTGGATTCTACCTCTCTGGTTATTTTTAGCCTGTGTGTGACTTGTCCCTGTTCTACAGTCAGTGAGTTATTCTGGGTAACAGGTAATGTCAGATGAGTTCACAGTCAGCATTGCTTTACTAGGGCGGGCATTCTGGCTGGCTGTAGGTTTGTGGAAATGGGAACACACCTGTGATTGGCATGCTGGCACTTCCTGACTCTCCTGCTCCTACTGCACAGCTGGGTAGGGGCAGCTCTGGAGCATCTTTGGCATTTCAGTAAATGTCTACTACCTCTTTAAAGGAGATCCCCTCCCTGCAGCAGATCTAGATGATAGCTCACTATTCTTGGGCAAAGTGTGAGTGGTGGTGCTAAGGTTCATTTTGAGGTTACTTCACAGCCTTCAGGTAGGGCCATGTTTTAGGATTCTATTCTGTGATCTCAAGATCAAACTTCTCAGTCACCCACAAGGTCAACCTTCTACTTCATTAACTGCACACTATGGGGAGAACTTAACATGCAAAATCAGCCTCATCTTTTGGCACTGAAAATTAAGACATGTAACAGCAATAAGTTCATAATGGCAACATTCATAGGTGGTGACACAGCTAAATGGGTTCAACTACAATCAACAAAGCTCTGATTGGATTAAATCTATTTGCCCCTATAGAGGGTGGACTCACCGCTGGCGTGCCCTCTTGTGGCTGTCTATGTTGCAGCAAGCTTTCACCTTATACCCTCTGCTGACTGCTGCTCCTGCCCTGCGGTGGTCTGCATCTTCTTGTGATTTGGTCATATGTTAGTCCCACCCCTTCCAGAGTACTGGAAAGTCCAACAGAGTCCAATATCCTTACAAAAGATCTTCAGGCTCAACTCTGAGCCCCATGGTCCCCACATCATCCTCTTGGGGCTTTCAATTGTCTCAGGGCCTTCCCTGGTGGCTGGCAGGGAACCCAGGCCCTCCCACTGCACTGGGTTCTGAGACCAGGGCCCTATAACCAGCAGCCAAAGTTTGCTTCGTCAGATTCCTTCTGCTGCCTCCCTGGACTTCTTCTTCCCTTAGACTGTCAGTAGACCTCTCCTGCAGCCTCTCTAAGGACATCCTTCTTTCAGGTTCAGAACTCACAGGGATCTCTCCAGGAATCCCTCCATAAATCTTAAACCAACTTCTGCCCTCTTTCAGGTTGGCCTTTCATCCATCTTAAACTCCTCCACAGAACACCTCCTGCTCTTTGGAAATCCAGATCCTGCCCTTTTATCAGGATCCCACACCACCAGGGCCTGCCCCACTCCAAGTGGCTGCTCCATCTCTCCTCTACCAGCCTTCTCTAGTTAGGAGAGGATCCCAGGGCCACTTCTTCCCCAGGCTTCCTCCTTGACTATCCCAGTCTCAGTAGCCCAAGAAGGGCACTTCAGCATTTCCCCCTCTTTCATGGCAGCCTCTCTCTGCTCTGTGCTTCCTTTCTTATAGTCACCATCCAGCTCCTTCCCCAGCTGGGCTTCATCTTAATTAAGCCTGAACCACCGTCCAGGAGCAGCCAGGTGGACTAATTGACCTCTCAGGCCAACATTAACTCTTTCAGAGCCAAGAAGGCATATATACCTATAAACCCTACCATCACCACCACCAGCCAAACACAGACAAGGAAGAGAGAGGAGAAGAGGGAAAAGGAAAGAAAGATGGTGATTATGGCCAGGTTTGGTTGTGGGGTGGTTAAGTCAGGCCTCTGTCGGGCAGGAGCACCCTTATCCATGGACATTCAGTCAGGATGGAGATTGGTTCAGTTTGATCCATGAACGTTCCCTCTCTCTCAGGGGCAGCAGTAGATGAGCAGGCAGGGACCACATCTAGGGTATGTTGTCAAAACCCAAGAGACACCGTGACCAGAGCCAGATTTAGGGGCAGGCGACCCAGGTGGTTGCCTGGGGTGCTGTTCTCAGGGAGTGCTGGGCTCAGGGTGCTGTTTTTGTTGTTAGCTTATAAACTTAGAGGAAACCAATTTTTGTATTTGCTCATATATGGCATGAATAAATACAGATTTACAGACCCTAGCATGCCAATTTATTGTCTTAAATGACAGGGCTAAATCATGTGAGCAAATTGTGCATCAAAGTGGTGAAATGGGCTACAAATGCAATAAGAAATAAGGTATTCAAAATTTAACAAGTGGAGGGGGTACAGAAGATGCTTCTCACCTGGGGTGCCATTTGATTTAGGGCCAGCCCTGACCATGACATGAGCCTCACTTGGCTAAATGCCCTTTAGACCCACTACTTGGAGTGGAGAAAAGGGATAGACACCAACATAGGCTATGTCCACACTGCACACTAACCCCTGGCCCTGATTCAAGTTTGAGCCCAAGCCCTCCTTTCATCCATACACAAATCTGTTTGACTTGGGTCAGCCAGGACACAGGACCCAGCTCCTAGGACTTTGCTGGGGGTGGTGGGTCAGAGCCTGAGTCTTGTTCTGACTTGGGTCTGAGCCCTGTCATTTTGCACTGTGGACGCAGCTCAAGCCACAGACCCAAGTCAGAAGGTCTGCATAGCACAATGTGAACACATTAGCACAGCTGTGAGCCCCAGTCCAGCAAATGTAAACCAAAGTTTCCAACCCAAGGTGGATGCTAAAAGCATGGGCTTGGAAACACCAAGCCTGGGTCCTACAGACCCAGATTTACAATGTAGTGTAGACATCTCCAAAATGGCCTAGCATCTTATGGTCTTAGAAGGAGTCAACTGATAACCTTTTATGCAAATGGCAATATATATCTGATCATGTTCAGAGTGAGAGATTTAATTTAGGGAGAGCTAGCTTGCAAAGTGCTTCCTATGCTTTGTCCCAAAGAGTTATTTTTCCACAGCTTGCTGTACAGACCCCATAGAAAGGGTTAGAAAAACAGGAAAGCAGTTTTTGCAAACATGCCACTCACGTCCAAAAAGGGTTGAAAACGATCCATTTTCTTTTCTTTTTGGCAATAACTTTTACCAAGAGTGGAAATCGTTATTGACATTTTTGGTTTACTGGAAATAGATGCTTTCTTATTGAATTTTTTTGTTACCAAACCCCAGTTCCTATCATTTCAAACAATTTCATCTAAAACATCACAGAAAATTTTGCCTAAAATGGAAAATTTTGATACTGTCTAACTTTTTGGAAAATTTTATTGTTTGTAAAAATATCATTTTGATGGAAAATAGTTTTTGTGTGAAAAAGTGTGACTAGGTTAAAACTAACATACACTAAACTAGTGTCAAGCCATCATACCAGGCCAGACAGGCCTGCTAGCTATGTCTTCTATTGGACCCCACTTCTTGTCCTGCCATGAGAAATTGGCTTCTATAAATCCATCTCTTGTCTGTTGAGTTTCAGAAAGCCAAAGTCTGAACACTGTCATGACTAAGCCTATAATGGATACTGTACTGTGAGGTGAGGTGCAATGTAAGTACCTAGATAGTCCACACCCATACGCACTCCTGGAAGGAGAAGCCTGTCGGTTGTATTTATTCCAACTGGAAACAGGTAGTGCTCCAGTTGTGACAACCTGCATGGTGGTTTGTGAAGTGGAGATCTCTGCTAGCAGATGCTAAACTTAATTGGCATGTGAAACAGGCCCAGTTTGAACACAAGGGAGGTAAAAGGCTAGTTTAGCCTTGTGCAACTTATCACCTACCCTTCCTTCACTGAGGCTCTGATTCTGCAATGCACCAAAGCCCTGTTGACTTCAGCACATGCTTAAGTGCTTTGCTGAATCTGGACCCTAGTGACTTCCTAAGATGCGTTTCAGTTGCACACAGTATTCCTTGCTTCCTGTCTTAAACCTTCATAGAGCATCCCTGGCTCTGTAAAACAGCTGCTCATTAGTCTCTGGGGGCACCAGCATCTCAGCGCCTGGGGGGTGCTGTGTATGTACATCTTTCAGGCTGGAAGTTAGTGGTGATTAATTTGATTTCTCCATCTTCTTCCATGCTCCTCAGGCTGAGTGTGTGCTGTGTCCCGTGGGAAGCGATCACTCCCTATTACTCAGTAGCACTCTCCTCTGAAGGGAACAGGTGGATGAGGGTTCGGTCTGTCTGAAGTGGTGGAAATCTGTAGGGTGGACCAATGTATTATTGTTTTCTCTGTTCCTACTGTGATTCCAGCTGCTCATTGCTGGTACCAGTAGCACTCTAAGTGCATCGCAACACAGAGGGAAGTGGTGAAAATGCTTCAGCGGCTGGGCCCAATAAGCGCTAGCGCTGGCAGGTCCCAGTAACCAGTCAGACACTTGGCTGAAGTAGAAGGGCATTCCTCTAGGGCAGGCAAGAAAGGGAATAGCTGAAAACACCCTATATACAGCAGCTTAAAGAGTTACAGCTCAAAGTGGGCACTAGATTGTCTTATTTGGGCCCGGAGGATGGGAGGGGGGCTATCCATTCAAGGGTTAGGGTTATCTAGGCCTAGTCCCTAGGGTAGGTTCTCCAGTCCAGTCCTATATTCAAAGCAGATAGGAACTTGTGGGTTTCCAGGGCAGGATCATTTAGTTCTGTCTCTCTCAATGGCTCTCTGTCCAGTCTCTGCTGCTTCCCCACAAGTCTGGCATAGACCTGCTCCATGTGGCAACATCTGATTCTCACGCTCTCTTCCCCACACAGTTCCCCATCTCCTGCTGCAGCCTGCCCTGTCTCCATTTCCTGGGTGTTATCCCAGCCTGTGGCTTCCCTGCGTGCTCCTGGCTTGCTGTGCCCCTGCTGCCTTGAAAAATGCCAGGTTATTTCCTGGATTACAGTCTTTCTGCAGTTTCTGGCCCTTCACTTCCACCCAGGGCAGGAGATATGCAGTGGGAAGGGGGTTGATGGGAACAGTCATTCCCAAGTCATCACACTACATTGGTTAAGCTTGATCCCATTCCCCAGAGCACACTCTCTGTCTTATTACTGCCCCTTGACTGTACCCTCTTCCTCTCCTTAGAGCCAGTGGAGATTTTGTCCCCTCTAAACTGCCAGACACTTTGCTCTTAGGAAAGGGACTTGCCAAGCAAAATAGCTCTAGTCTAGACTGAAATGGAGGGACCACTGGGGACATACAAGCGCCTTAGCAACAGGCTCCCATCTCTAATCCCCACCCACCGAGCCTCTGCACTCCTGCCCTCAGAAGCTAAAGAGCCTTTTGTCTTATTACAGTAGAATCAACACAGAAGTTGAAGAACAGCCCCCCCAACAACCCCAGAGATCCTGAAATGTGCTAGCACTGATGTTTCTCTAATTAAAAGGTCGCTCGCAAATATGGTTGCAGCCTCTCCCAGCAGCACTAATGGATGGGTGCCGAGCAGTGAGATGCACATGTAATAAGAGAGAATTCGCAACAACCCCAGCAGGGAAACATTAGCCGAGTAACTAGCTGCCGATCGATGCCTGTGTTTTCCTGAATGATTCCCCGAGCTAAATATTTTTTTCAATTGCACTCCAATGACAGGGGAGGCCTGTAATAAACCAGGACAACTTCTCTGTTCGTGGCTAATGGGGCTGCTGCTGCTGCACAAGCGAGAGAATGGCACGAGGCCTTGGCAATGATGGCTCCCCAAGGCACAGCTTGTCTGATTTGTTTAAAATCTGCAGGCAGGGGAGAAGAGTCGCTCATTTCTAAGAACATTTCCAAGGGTCTGAGCTGGACTCTTACATCACTGCATTAAAGCAAGAACAAGCCACCAAAAATCCATGCACATCTGAAGACTGTTAAAAGCCAAGCAGTTCTCTATCTTCTTGGGGGTTTGTGACACGCTGGTGGTGCAGCATGCAGATCCAGGTCCTCAGCCCTGCATTGGGAGAGAAGAGAAAGAGAGATTTTTTTTCCTGCCTTGTTGAGCTCCCACCACTTCAAGTTGGTTTCAATGGGAGCTGTGGATGCCTGGCCCTTCTGAAAACCATGGCATAGGTGTCTCCAGATAAGCACCCAAAATTGGTGACTACTTGGGGGAAGAACATGGCCTTAGCATCAGAATTGTTTAACCTCAGTCTCAGCAAATCCACATGTAGGTGGGGAGAGGGATACTGATGCATGGGGTTTTAATTTGTAAATCTCTGATATCCCCAGATAGAGCATGCAGTAGAAGAGCAAAGTATCATTATATAAATTGTATTAGATTTTGGAAACTATGGATGATTTAGGCCCCTGGGGCTAGGGCCAGCATTTCAAAAGAGCTCTGCACCCTGGGTGTTGATCTCTTTTTGAACATCTGGTCCCAGTTATAGGTGCTAAGTACCTGCAAATGTGGCCCTTGGATGCTATCCTAATGGGATCAAAGATCCCATTCTCACCTTGCTGACGGATTGCAGTGAGGGAGAGCATTTAGCCTCTTGTAGGAAAATGGATTATAATGCTTGATGCTGCACAGGTTTAAAGGCACAGCTGACCTGCCAGGTCTGTAACACCTGTACCACAGAACATGAATGTCCTGAATCTGCAAATGTTGGGACTGTCATTCTGTTGGGGCAGGTGGGGGAAGGAAGAGCAGGATGTAATTGGGGGAAATCATTCTGTCAAGGTGAAGTGGCTCTGGATTCCATTGTTTGGGTTATGGCTGGAATGGAAGCCATCTGGCCATTGGGGAGAATGTGAGGTGTTGGCTAAACCATGTGAGCAGAGCTCCAAGATGGTTTCTCCTTTGATAAGGCGTGTGTGGAGAGAGAGAGAGAGCCCTACCCCTCATGGTCCATATTAACATGGCCAGCACACTCTGTCCGTAACAAAAACTTTTCCTGTTCTCTGCTAGTCTGGGAAAATTTCTTGGGACCAGCTGTTCTGTTTTTTTATGTTGCGATAAAACATTTATTTCCACCACAGTGAGTCTGCGATTTCCATTGGGCTAATACCAAACCATCACTATGCCCTCTCTTTTATTTGGGTGCTTTAACAACATTGGATGCTCTTCCAATGACAACTGCTTCATTTACACGTGTCACTCTGGGCAGCTCTGCTGCAGCACTGCAGGCAGCAAGGCTGGCAGTTGCCACGCTCTGTCGCTTAGGGAAGCTTTTGCTATGTTGTTAATCTTTACGCTGTGTTATAAAGTATGTGATTAAGCAATGAAATAATTGTTTTTAGCCTAACCACTCCATGCTTTTCACTCGATAAGCATTGGCCAACATATTCAAACCTGGCTGCCTCGGCTCCTAAATCCATGTTTAAGCAGCTAAAAATAAAAGCAGCCTGACTCTTAAAAGGTGCTGAGCAAGCAAAAACGCTCTTCAGTGGGAGTCAGACATGCTCAGCGTCTTTTCATAATCAGGCCACTTCTATTTAGGTGCCTAAATATGGATTTAGGAGCCAAGGCAGCCACATGTTGGCCAGAGCCTTTAGCTGAACCACTGAGGGTGATGAATTCATTGGCTCTCTTACATGAGCAGACCTGATAGGAGAACTCCAAGTAAATCTAGGATGGTGCCAGAGGGGGGTGTGATTAGTGTTGTAAGGGGTGCTCTTCCTTAAATGTCAGTCAGGTGGAGGGACTGTGTTGCTGGAGACGTTGCCATGCATGGCAAGTTAGAACGTGTGGTTTGACTTCATTGAGGGTAATTATAGCTGCCCATCTAAAATGCCCCAAAAACTGTTTCCCCCATTGGGTGTGGCACCCTTCTCTCCCAGCCCTCAACTGTTGTGATGTGCAATGTCAAACAGCTGCTGCATTTCAGTGGTGTGTGCCATTGGGCTTGTATGCACGAATCCTTATTTAGGGTCTCCTAGTGGAAGAAACTCTAGTACCCAGCACCATAGCATGTTTCTAGATGTAAAATTGCACACAGTGAGACCGGGCTCTTGTTGTGGCTGTATCCTAGAAAACAACATGGCGCTTGGCACCTTTGGCAGCCTCTGAGTGAAGGAGACCTAGGCATAAAACAGCAACGTGTATGTGGTTAGCATGGAGGATTGCAATGCCTTGGTAGGCTGGGGGAGGGGAGGTGCACAGGGCCTGCATATGGTCTGCTTTGTTCTGTGCCTGCATGGACCAGTGTTTATAGAACTGAGGGTTGGCATAGCCCCATCACTTCTGTGGGGGCCTTTGCACTTACATAAAATATGACAACGTAAATTTGGGGTAACTCACAAACCTGCTTTTACATGTGAGCTGCTGCAGTGCTCTTTTCTTGGATCTGCAGCCAGCTTGATATGATAGCTCAGAGAGGTGCGAACTCCCCCTTTCATCTCAATGTGATTTTAACTCTGGAACTTAATCACAGTTGGCTCTTAGGAACGGAAACATTCAGCTACTATGGGTTCCTGGGCAAAGCTGGCATAGCATGACCTTTCCTCTCGTCCTTCCCAACCTCCTCTGTGCCCTGTTAAAACCTCCTCACTTTTATGGGTGCAAAGGTCCTTGCATCCAGGCTGCCTCTACATCTTGCCAATTCTTTCTTCATAACATCTCTAAGATATGGCCTCTCTTATCCTCACCCTACATCTGATCTCTCACTCAGTATCCATCTGTCAAAGTTTGCCAGCCTCCACTGCCCACTTGTTAAATTTGCAAACACCTTCATGCTATCTCCCATGCTGCCCCACACACTTCGGAGGAGCTCCCCACAAACATCTGCAAAGTTACTTCATCATCTATCTTTAAATGCCTACACAAAACCTAACAATGGCAAGGCTGCTGGTGTGCAGACACCATTACCTATCATGCTGACCAATATTCTCTCCCTGTTTTACTTCAACGCCCCCCCTCTGCCTGTAGCCATCTCTTGTCGCTCTTTTGTAGGTCATGATTAGTGCTCCTAGGTGTTACCATTATACAAAGGGGATCTGGGAGGCTGTGCAAGGTGGTATTTATCCCTCCTTGTGTTTGAGGGAATGTGTTTGGAAGTGATGGAGCAGTGGGTTGTGGTGGGGGTATTGCCCAACCATTGCCCCCTAACTACCACAGGAGAATGAAACACAAAACAGTCTTCACACAGTGTCATAAAACTTTGGGAAACCGTTTGCTCAGCTGCACCAAGCTGACTGTGGGCAGCTCCTGCAATATGCTGAGCATCCTTGAAGATATTGGGTGCTGAGCCCTTTGCAGTGTCAAGTCCTACATGCCAGTAAAGGTCCTTTTGCAATGAACAAAACTGACTCTTGCGTTCATCTGGCCATCGCAATCTGCCATGACTCTAGTCCCCTAAGTGTTATCGCCAAACAGCAGAAGTGTGTTTACTGGGACAGAAGAGCAGGAGTTTCCGCATTGTGGCTCATTTGCTTTTAACTGCCTTAATGAGAACAGATTTTGGGGGGGAGGGAGGTAAATATTTCTCTGCTTGCTCTCCCAGCTGGAAAAGCCTGTGAGGCCCATCTCCAGGGAAACACCATAAATAAGACTGAGAAAAATTGTTCCATATGCTCCAGCAGCTTTCAGCTCCTTCTTGCCATCTGATGTCAAACACAATTGCTATTACCAGCCAGCACCTCCCAAGATGACAGTGCTGGGGTCTTTATGTAGGGTTGCCTGGGGAGGTGACTGCAGGGTGTCATGGGGATCTGCTTTTCTGACGAGTGCAAACTGATTTCCTCCCCACCACCTTCCCCCCCGGTCACACACCCACACCCCTTCAAATCCCTGTGTTTTGTGAATAACCTCCCAAAATAGCCAATGGCAATGAGAGGCTCTCAGGGCGAGACCTGCAAGGTGTCTAATCCTGCTGATGGGCATAGTGTAGGCTCACAGAAAGCATCAAAGTTTAATACAGGGCCTAAAAGCTGGCCAGCGCTGCACATTGAGGTAGCTAAAGCTAAGAGCATGCAGTGACTTCTTACACAGTTGCTGCAGTTCCCCACAGCAGCTGTCCAGAACTGGGGCTGCAGGCTTTGCTAACCTCAACTTTCATTGACCTGAACCAGAACTGTATTTGCTATTGTATACACTGACTGACTGAAGCCCACCTTCATGGTAGTTGGCGGTTGGCTAATTGGGAAGAGCAGACTTTAAATCTCAGTCCGAGTTGACTTTCTTTGCTCAGTTTATTAGAGACCCAGGGTGCATTCCATACTGCCAGCTGCCCAAATGAGTTTCTTTCAAATTGACCCCACCCTGCAAATCTGGATCCTATTATACCAGGTAAGAAACTGTGGAGTCTTCCATGAATCAAGCAAAACAGCTTTCATGATGAGCAGTTTAGCTGCACTATAAACCAAAATTGTCAGACACTCTCTCAACCACAGTGCATGGGGAATCCTGTCCTATCATTTAAAGCTAGTTGCCCCCCCCTTTTTTTTGGTCAAAACTGTTTTTTGTTGGAAAAATCATGACATTAATTTTAAAGTTGTGACTTATTAACATGGCTTCTTAATTTGTTTTCTGGTTCTTGTCCCTTTAAAGTACATTTGAGTGACATTTTTCTCTACAAATATGAGGGCTAGAAATGTATTCATTAAAAAAGAAGAGTTGAGAGTCTCATGTAAACACATGCCTCCAGGTGCTAGGACTTTAAGTAAAACATTAAATATCATGAGACTTGCAATTAAAAATAATGAGTTGGCAATGTCTCAATTCTCAGGACAGAGTAGCTTCCTGAAAACCAAGCTGTAGTGTCTGGGCTAAGATTTCTGGAAGAGGGGAATGCTTTCATGATGTTTGTGACCACCTCTGTTCCTGAAGTAGTAGGTCTTTAGCCACTGTGTGGGACCTGCCACTAGAGGGCAACATAATTAGCTAGCACAAAGCTAGTATCATACAGTGGACTGCACGTTGTTCGGGGTTATCTGACCATGTCTACTTCAGCAGGCCTCAGCGCTAACAGAGGCCGGGGACAACAGTGTGTAGCATTTGATGTCAAATGCTGCTCTGTTTCCTGGTGTCCTCCTCCTGCAGCAGCTGGGTACATGAATCGTCAATCCATAATCTGTTTCCTATTCAGTAACTAATGAACCTCTTCCTTTCCCAGGGCTTTCTATTCTAACCCTACACTCCTCCAGGTACAGCAGGGAGGATGCTAAAATTCCTGTTCCCAAAATACTTAAACCCTGTTCAGCTCAGATCAGTTAGGAGTGCAATGAATATAGCACCAAATCTATATTACAAGAATAAGTCTCAGATTATAAAACCAGAAGTGATAATCTATTCTAGACTGACCTCCTTTATAACGCAGGCCAGAGAACGTCCCCAAAATAATATCTGTTTGCCCTACAGCAGATCTTTAAAAAAAAAAAAAAAAAAATCCATTGTTGATTTAAACATTGCTGTTCTTAAGCAATCTGCTTTCATTTAACACACTCCCCCTAATGAGGAGAATAATAGAATAATTTTATAATTAAAAATCAAAACCAAAACTGTATTAGGACAAATACCATTTATTTTTATTCCACTCGAATTCAGCCTGGAGTAGTTACAATTTTCCCTAGATAGTTATTAAGAAAATTGCTTAGAATTTACAAAAATCTGCAAGTGATTTTCCTCCCCATTCATTGTCCAAAGCTTTAATAATGAAAACTGCTGTTTGTTCCAGAAACCTCAGATAAGGGATAGTAGGAAATCACACTCCAGCAGCCATTATGTAATATTTTGTGTTGAATAAAACCTCTTCTAAAGAGAGAGACTCCAGAATTGAAAAATTCTGCAACAGGCCTATCCCTTTATGTAGATACATAAATTTTAAGGCCAGAAAGGACAATTCTAGACCATCCTCCAGTCTGACCTCCTGCATAACACAGGGCAGAAACTTTCACCCAGCAATCCCTTCATCATGCACAATAACTTGTGGTTGAAATTTTAATACACATGCATTCTTAGTAGCATAAGCATGGCAAGCACTAACATGGTAGAGCAGAACACTTGTATGGCCACTGTTTCCTATTCAGTAACTAATGATCCTCTTCCTTTCCCAGGGCTTTCTATTCTAACCCTACACTCCTCCAGGTGCAGCAGGGAGGATGCTAAAATTCCTGTTCCCAAAATACTTAAACCCTGTTACTCCTGCAGAACATGCCTGGAGTCAGTCAGATTGAGTGCTTTTGAATTCATTCAGAAGCACTGACCGTACATAGTGCTGTCCGCACATTGATTGAATGACTCTCTCAACGCTGTCTGAGGTAGGTAGGTAGGTAAATGGCCTCATTTTACTGACCCAGATAGGTGCAGTGACTTACACGCATTAGAGCTTGGGACTTCCTGATGCCCAACGTCCCCTTGGCCATGCTGCTATGATAAGTGGGGGGCAGTCTTCCATGTGTGAGGCAGGGCACGCCAGATGATGGGATTTGGATCAGAGCTTCTACGGGAGAGTGAATTTTCTTACTCCTGTACCTGGCTATTAAACACAATCTCTCTGAGCTAGGGCTATGGATGAAAGAGCCAGTTTAACACTGCCTCCTCTGTGCTAAGGTCCTGCTGTCTGCCTGCAATCCGATGGACCTCCCCCGGAGGGTGGGGGGGAATCAGTTTGTCTCAGGATCCAGCCCCTGAGGCACACGTCAAACAAGAGTGGACAGGTGAGGGAACCATAGAGGAAAGGCCAGGCTAAGCAAAGGGCACATCTAGAGCCAGCATTCAAGCTTCATGTGGCCTAGCTTCTGGGTGTATTGTTTCCATGGTAACAGACTGGCCCACAGCCAAGTGAAGAGGAAGCACTAGAATAGAAGTGCATTGTTCCAACAGAATAAAAGCCCTGTGCTGAGACTGTCTTCACACTCGGTGACTGGCACAGCCTTCCTTCTCCATGTTCAGTCCTGCAACTGGACCCCCCTAGCGCAGTTACATTTGTTCTCCTTCTGGATCACTTGCCAAGGTTTACATGCAGGGCCCCTAAATTGCATTTATTCATGTCTTTGTTCATCGCTTGTAGGTTTTGTTTTTTGTCATCAGCAGCTGTAACTACTTTACTATTGATCTCTCTCGGTAGATTCATTCATGTAGATTAGCAATGGCAAAGGTCTAAACCGTGGCCCTGCAGGGCCCCACTTAATACTTCCCTTTGCTTTGACTGAATTCACTGTGGTTTACTTTTGTAATTGTCTCTTTATCTAAGCCGGTGCAGTACACCTACGCAGTCCATGCAGGTTCTAGCAGAGGCAGGAGACTGGTTGCTCATATCCAGCTCTAGCAAAGGTTTTATGAAGACTCAGTAAGTTCTGCTTAATGTTCCTTCTTTATTGGTGTCAGCAGGTCTTAGTGGGTGACAGCTGAGAATGCCAAATTCAAAACAAACTGCTGAGAAACAGGATAGACTCATTCCAGGCTGGTGGTTATTCTATCCTTAGATTACACCAAGCCAATAACAAAAGTAAACTTTTGTCTAACCACACTGGGTAACAAGTCGTCAAAAATGCAGTCTCCTTAAGCATTGCAGCCTTTGCTTCATCTCCCAGACATTGGACTTTAGGATGAGTGGTTATTGAAAACCAATTAAATCAACAAAGAGTTCTTCTGATCGCAAAAGATCAGCCACATACTCAGGTCAATATATAATTCAGATTTTACCCAGTGATCACGTTGTTGCCAATCCTTTAGTATCTAATATTTAAAGGTTTATTTACAAGAGAAAAAAAGCAGGAGAACGTTAAAATGGTCTGATGTTACAGACTGCTGGCTTGTAAAGTCTCTGGTAACTTTCAAAAGATTGGAAAGTCCTCAGTCCATAGTCAATATGCTCCTTTTAGTGTAAGTCCATAGTCCAGAGATTACAGCAGGAAAGAGGCAAAATTGAGATGCTTTCAGTGTCTTCTATACCTTCTTGCATGTGGAGGGAATTCTCTCAGCCTTAGTTTGTGGAAAATTACAGACACAAGTAGGGATCCAGGGTCACATGCCCTTGCATGCTTTGATGATTCACAGGAGTAGCCATTACCCATATTCTGCCCCCAGGAAGGCTCATTGGGTGGAGACAAGCTTCTTCTATGGCCCATTGAAAAAATTAAATGTTCTTTAATGGGTCATCAACTTGAGTGGTCTGTTCACAATGTTCTGGCTAGACTAAGGTGACCAGATAGCAAGTGTCAAAAATCGGGATGGGGTGGGGGTAATAGGCACCTATATAAGACAAAGCCCCAAATACTGGGACCATCCCTATAAAATCAGGACATCTGCTGACACTATGCTAGACTGGATGTAAACCACCTTGTGGGTGTTACCCCAGGAGCAAACATTTGAAATATTGATACATAGTCAATATGCATAACTTTGGCTACAACAATGATACATGCATACAAACAGGATAATTATACTCAGCAAATCATAACTTTTCCACTGAAATTGTCCAATAGTGACATCATCACTGATATACATGGTCATATCTCAATCATACGGCATCACAAATGGCAAGAAATGTCAATGGAAGAACACAAGGATCCACCTGATTTCTATAGTGGCAGAGCTTAGAGGTCTTAGTTGAAATCAGAGCCCCATTGTGCCAGGCACTGTACAGTATTATTTAATATTTGTATTGTGGTAGCTCCTACCAGCCCCACTCATGGACCAGGATCCATTGTGCTAGGTACTATACAAACCCAGAACAAAAAGACAGTTCCTGCCCCAAAGAATTTGCAATCAAAATCTGACAATAGATGGCTACAGTCAGACTGGGGAGTACAAGGAAACAATGAGACGATATTGATTAGCATGATTGGCAGTGGTCTTACCACACCAGCAGCCTAACTGTTGTCAAGATTTGAGGAAGGCTTGGAAGGAGGTGAATTGGTTTGTTTTGCAGATGTTTACAGGGAACTCCTCCCAAGCCTGAGGAGAAAGAGCAAAGGTGCTTCTTAGAAAATGTAACAAGTGGGTGATGGAGGCTGGCACTAGGCGCCAATCAGATGCAAACCTCAACATCTCACTAGTGAAGGAGTGAGGATATGTAGAGTGGGATGGATCAGGCTGGGCCTTGAAAGTGAAGACAAGCAGCTTCTGCTTGATGCCATAGAGAAGGGAGAACCAGTAGAAAGATACAAAGAGAGGGGTGACATTGTCAAACCTATAGGCCAGGAAAATGATCTTTGTAGCAGCATTCTGAATGGAGATGAGCAGGGCAAGATTATGAGAGTCAAGGCCAAAGAGCAGGATATTGCAGTAATTAAACGCAGGATGATGAGAGCTTGGACCTGAGTGTTAGGGGCGTGGAAGGATAGGAAAGGCCGTATCTTAGAGAAGTTCTTCAGAAATAATCTGCAAGATTTACACACAGCCTGGATGTGAGGACCTAGAGAGAGGTCTGATTCAAAGATGACACCCAGTTTATGGGCCTGAGTGACAGGCAGGATGGTGATGGTGCCCAGTGATTGAGAAAGGATGTAGCAGGGAGGGCTTGGAGGGGAAAATTACAATCTCTGTACATACACCTAGTAAGACAGTCTCTGCTTACAGTGTAAATAGATAAAGGAAGCATTAATAGTCTCATTTTACAGGTGGGGGCTGGAGGCACAAAAAGATTGTGACCTGTCCAAAGAGACAGACACACACAGTCTGTGATGGAGCCTGGAATTAAATGTAGATCTCCTGAGTCCCAACCCAGTGCTTTAACCACAAAACCATCCTCTCTCTATAGAATCCTCTCTGATACAGTGTCATCTAGAAACATATATACTAGCTATCAAGTAGTCACTAACTGGAAACACATGGTTTCTCAAATTGCTGGGAACCCGCATAGCATATAATTATACAAAGTTGCTCAGCAGTTCCAATATCTCTCTAGCTTTTTTTTTTTTTTTTTTTTTTTTTTTTGGGGGGGGGGGGGAGAAGAGGAGGCGAGGAACCAGGGCAATTATCGCTATCTCACATCAATGAGTTTTAGCTAAAATATCCTTCTAATTCTCTAGAATTAAAGCAACCATGTTAGAAACAGGTTTTGGGAGTTGTGCTTAAACTACAGCAGCATGGTATTTGGTCTTGAGGAGGACAGAATAAGGAAGGAACTTGGATATAGGAAAGTATGGGGCTGGTGACTGGGACTGGGGCAATGGAAATATTGTTGGTAATTTGTGTTTCTTACATTCAAACAGTGCTGTCACTTGAAAATGAATTAGAAAGCATTGATTCCCAGAGTTAACTGCTCCGTCCATTTAAAAAGAAATGAAAAAGATGATAGTTCATAGATCTTGAGGCCATTATCATCAGGTGCTCTGACATTCTGTGTAACACAGGCCATACAATTTCACCTGATAATTCTTGCATCAAACCCATAATTCCTGGTTGAGCTACAGTGTGTCTTTTAGAAAGACATCCAGTCTTGATTTAAAGACTGAGTGATGGAGAACCCGTCACATCCTTAGATAAGTTGTTGCAGTGATTAATTACCTTGAAAGTTTTAAAAAAATTGTGCCTTATTTCTACTCTGGATTTGTCTAGCTTCAGCTTCCAGCCAGTGGGATTTTGTTATACCTTTTTATCTGCTAGATCAGAAATCTTCTCGTTGAAGTACTCCATAGATTGTTCAACTTTCTTCTCGGATAAACTAAATAGGTTGGGCTTCTGCACTCTCTCACTGTAAGGCAGGTTTTCCAGGCATCAACTCATGCTTGTAGCTCTTCTCTGACCCCTTTCCACTTTAAAATCCAATTTTCCAAGATGCTTGAGGAGGAAATAGCCAGCCCCCACACTGGCATTCAGCTACTCTGGATTCCATTGTGATCATTACATAGTGTGGTAGTGCCCACAGTATGATCAGGCATCTTGCAGACACCTATCGCCAAAAGTGTATGGCGTTAGACATGGCGAAAGAACCTAGGACATGCAAAGAATGTGGCACACAGAACGGTGGACAGGAGCAGGTCTTAAATGTTCAAAAGTTTCCCAAAGCAGAGTGAATTAATTCATGTCTCTAAATTGCTTTGTGATCCTTGACTGGAAAGAGCTAGAGCACTGTAAAGTGTCCTGTGTGCAGAGTAAGCAGGGCACCTGAATGTTCCCACAGCAATGTTAACTTCATCACCTGTGCACATCTGGGCCAAGACTGTCAAAGAGTCCGGTGACAGTGGAAGCCTCCATTTCTGGGTGCCCATCTTGAGACCTCTTCCCAGCACGAGGTGGAGTGTTTCCTTCTGCAGTTAGAGGGTGGGCCAAAGTTCATGTTGCCAATTGGTGCTGGCTTACAGAAGATTACCTGTGCCTACAGTTTATCTTGGAAACAGCCACTGCACAGTTTTTACATTGTAAACATCAGAGTCTTGAAAGAGTTAGACTGTGAAAGATACAAGGGACCATCATTTTGTTTGGTGTTTGTACAGCACCTATCTGGTCAATGAACGGTGCTAATGCACTACTTGATTATTTGTATCTGAGAAAAACCTAAAAAGAGGACAAGTTTGGTAGACTGTGTTATACACTTCATCTCGCCGCAACTAACAATTGGGAGGACTGCGGAACGCTGCATGAGTTATGATTGTGGCTATTTAGCTATTGTCTTGAGAGTAATTAGTGCTAGCCTTAAAGTTGTGCCAATTTGTAACTATGAATAAAAGGGAAAAAAGAATCTGGGCCGTCTTTGAAATACCAGGTGCGGTTTCCTTGGGAAAAGTCACAAATTCATCATGAGTATTGACCCATCTGCTTGACATTGCTACTGAGTCCCACCGTTGTAAATCTCAACAAATTCCAAAATCATGTCTTGGGCTCCTCTGGGACTTGAATAACTCCCATATTCCCTGGGCAGCCTGTTTATCTGGTTCCAGAGTGGTAGCCGTGTTAGTCTGTATACAGCAAAAACAACGAGAGTCCTGTAGCACTTTAAAGACTAACAAATTTCATTTCTGCAGTCATAAGCTTTCATGGGCTGTAACCCACTTCGTCAGATGTAAGGAATAAAAATCAGAGAGGAGTTATATATATACACACATCTAAGGGTAAGGAACAACAATGGGGAAGTTAGGTATGAGCAAAGTCCATTCAGTTAGAGTAGTTGGGGCCTCCTAATCAATGGTTGTGAATAGGCCTCAACTACTCTAACTGAATGGACTTTGCTCATACCTAACATCCCCATTGTTGTTCCTTACCCTTACATGTGTATATATACCTCCTCTCTGATTTCTATTCCTTACATCTGATGAAAGCTTATGCCTGCAGAAATGAAATTTGTTGGTCTTTAAAGTGCTACAGGACTCTTGTTTTTGTTTATCTGATGTGTTTCATAGTTTATTAAACACACCCTGATCCTAGAATAAACTGGAAGAGTACATTTTTCCTGTCAGTGGTTATGCCTATATTTATGTTTCTGAAGTGCCTTTCCTGGTATGCTGTCAATACAAAAGTCACTGTGACATCCTGTATTAAATGCAGTGTGCTGGTTTCATTCATTTGAATTCTATTGATCTCGCTAGCCCATTTACAGTACGTGGGAAAACACTTCTATGTCTGCCTGCTAGTGGCTATGGAAACCTATTTAGATCGAGAACCAAACAGTGAGAGGCACCCCATAGGGTGGTTTGTAGAGACAGCTTGGTGTTTGTGTGGTTTGTTTGTTTTAATAGCACTGCAATCACTGTTCCTACCTATTGTGATATGGTTTGTTTGTATCTCACAGCTAATAAATATGAACATTACCATATCTTTTTACACTGTTCCTCCTTGCACTAATTCTGCAACTCCCTCCAGAGTCTGCATCCACCAGTTCCTCATTGACTTTCTCTCTGGAATAATGTCATCGTCCTAGATCTGCTCTCTGACCTCATGGTGCAATGGACAATGCTTCATCTACAAACTTGTTTCCCCTCCCACTCTGCTGTAATGACTATGGTTCATGTAGCACTTTGCATTGCATCTATTACAATGACCATTGCTCTGTATTTCTTTTAGTGAGGTTCTCTCTTTAGTCAGAGACCAGTTTTGATTGTAAGTGGGATTTTAATAATGAAACTTATGGTTTCAGATGCGGTGGTAGAAGGTCCACTCATTCCCAGAAAACATACAGCAAGGAGTACTCTAACTTCTCTATCCTGCTTTGATCTGAAAGGACCCCTCTAGGGGTGAAAAAGGGTTCTGCCTCTTGTGATACGAAAACCTGCCTATTAGGAATTGGACTGAAAGCACTGGCTCATTTCACCCAGAACAACTGGCTATCTCCTAGCAATGATTTTTAGCCACTTCTGCCTGAGGCCAGATCTCACCTAGTGACAGAGATCTGAACAGCCCTTTTATCCTTGGAGCCACCCAGGCTCCCCCTCGTTGAATTTTATGATCCAGAAATGAGACACAAGAAATTGGCTTGCCTGGATCCTTATGACTGGAGGAAAGAGACAGGTTAAATGGATATAAAAAGTGTGGTTTTCCTTTGTTTTCCTGAATGTATGTCAATACTGATCATTATTGTTTGCCATAATCAAATTTAAAATAGAGTGAGAGCAAAGTGCTGCAGAAAGTCTTCTCTTTCAAGGCACTTAAAGACAAAATGCTCTTCTAAATTAAATTAGCAAAAATTAACCCTCAGAAGTGTGCCCACACACAAGCTGTGTCTCAAGCAGCCATTGTTAAGCCTGCAAGCCAAAAATAACTATTTTCTTAGGGATAACATCCAGTGGTCTGAAAAGAAGATTGGGAGCCAGGAATTCTTGAGTTCCAGTAGTTGGTAACTTACTCTGGGAGAGGAAGAAGCGTCACTTCTGTAGTAGGGCAAGTAGCTCAAATCCTGAAGATGGTCTTAGGAGCTTCCCCAATGATAAGGTCATTGAACGGTCTGGTGTAGTAGTTTAAGGAGATATCTGTGGCTCTTTCAGTGATTTCCTCTTTCATATGAACTAAACAGTCCACTGAAAGTCAGTTGGGCTATATCCTTTCATTCTGTCAAAATTCGCTTGGCACCAATTGGCAAAACATTGGAGTTTGTTTTCTGGATGTAGCATAGTTGATGGATTAGCTTGTCTGAAGGTGACATGTGAAGTTCCAGAAGATGCTGTAGAGAACTGTCTTCCATGGGAAGAGGATAGGAATAGGTGAGCTGGAGAAAAACACCTGAAACTTCATCTGTGGGTGGCATGAGATAAAATCCCTCTATGCTTAACCTTCAGTTCGCCACAGTAATTGGAAAATGAAGGGGGGAAATGGGGTGCTTGCCCAATCTGAACACAAACAATGGGAAAAAACCAATTTTTTTCATTTGTAGCTTACCATTAAGTGAGTGGCTGATGTTTAAATTACTGGTTTAGTAACAAGACATGATTTTAGAGAGAGGAAGAGAGATTGTAAGGGAAGTGAAGTGGATTGTAAGGGTATGAGTGTCTGTGGTCAGAAGTGATGTAGGTAAGTAATATTTATGGGCTACAATAAGAACTCTTGAAGCAGAGCCCCAGAGACACATGTACGCTGCACGTATTTTTCACAAGGGTGATTTACAATGTGACCTTGGGATAGTTATTTATGTCTCTGTGCCTCAGTTTCCCAGTCTGTAAAATGGGACTAATAGTTCACAAAGGGGGTTGTGAGGCTTCGCCAATTACATGTGAAATACTCCAAGCTCCTTTTGTAGGTGGGGCTAACAAGTGGAAACCCTCAATCTGCCGTTGAAGCACTTTGCATGTGTGATTGGGGGAAATGGTTTCTCACTAGTTTCTGGTGCAGGATGGGCGTTGATCTTCAAGCCATTCTGCTTCTGGCTCTTGCCTGTGAATGATTAAGGATAATGAACAGCCAGTGACAAAAACTAAGCAGAGTGGATGTCTGGCAGGGAGGATGGAAGAGGGTGGGTGGGTGTGGCCTGGCAATGTTGACTTTCCTTGAGGCTGAGAAGCAGATGAGGTCAGGACTCTGACCTGTGTTATGGTTGACTGAATTAGACACAGCCCAGTACTTGAGCTGCTCTTAAAAGTCTGTGCTGGCGAGTGATGCATTTGTCTCCATACACTTCTGCATGTGGGTAATGTCATTTTGAAGCTGTGCCCCTTTCATTCAAGAGCAGCAGACGGCCCAGTGCAATCTGCATAGGATTTGACTTTCTTCAGTTTAACTATAAATGAGAACTGAAACTGTTCACTTGAATGTTCCCAGAAAATCTGACTCACGGGAAGAACAGTGATGACAGAGCAGCTAATGGACCAGTCTGGACTGGATAGGAAGGATATGGAGTCGCACGTATCCCACATTCTCAGTTTGCTATCTACGTCTGTACCAGGGATAAGCAAGCCCACTGTTTTACCTTGGCAGTGTTGCCCAGTGGATAGTGCACTGAACTGGAACTCATGAGACCAGGGTTCTATTCCTGGCCTAGTCCCTTTGCGGCTCAGTTTCCCCATCGGTTACATGGAGATAACGATCCTGACCTCCTTTGTAAAACGCTTTGAGATCTATGGATGAAAAGTGCTAGATAAAAGCTAGGGTTTACCACCTGGTATCAAATCCTAACCATGTATCTTCCCCTCCAACATTACATACTTTTGTTCTGATGGCTGGTGCTCAGATATCAGGGTGGTATGTGTAATACAATGAAATAAACAGAATGGGTATCTTGAGCTGGGATTTCCCAATTTTCTTTTTGCTGTCCTTTACAGGGAAGAGGGGAGTCAGCATTTGCGTGCAACCTCCCTAGTCCTTCACGTGTTTACGTTTCTGTGTGCGGTGTAGAGGAAAAGACTGTCCTGCACCTGGGTCCGATCTCAGGCCAGGCTTAGAAGCCTCAGCAGAATCATGGCTGAGCCTGAAATGACTTTTGGTTAGCAGCAGGCAAGTTCGCTTGCATCCTAGGTTTGATTGTGGATGTGTCTTTGGAGCAGGGAGTTTCTCTTTGCTCTATGTTTGTACAGCTGGAGGCACCTAGGTGCTATGATAATACATATAATAAATATTAATAATTTGTCACAGTTTTAGTTGTTCCCAGTTATCATGACCCTGCCATTTTGCTGATGCAGTCACAACCTTGGAGATGCTAAGAGGTCTGATAGATCCATTCAGAATTCCATAGACTGGCCGGGGGAATCATTGGAGCTTTCCTCAGCCCTCTTGCGGAGACCAAAGCTAAACTGAGGCCTGAGGGGATGATAGACATGAAGGGAGCATATCTAGAGGCAGAAGCAACCTCCCTCTGCCTGTCAATTCCTGCTACTGAAATATAATTTGGTGAGACAAGTTTGGTCTCTTTCCTATTATGCAACTACATTTGTCTTGCTAAACAAGTAAACCCTGGTCTGTTTGGTTTGAACAATCATCTTTTCCATTGGAGAGTGGGCCTCAAGCAGTGAGAGCACGTGCAGAATATAATTCTCTGTCATTTTAGGGAGTGCGTTCCCAGCATGTCTCCAGCGGGCACCTGCTATTGAGAAACTTTGAAACCCTGAAGCATCTGACACTCACTGAAACCTTGCTTGGGTCTGTGGTTGGATCTCAGAGTCCTCCTGAATTAGGCTATCTTTGCGCCTGATAATTATTTTTGGCTATTGAATCTAGAGCTTGAGGCAGCAGCAGTTCTGTCTCTCATTCAGGAACAGCAAAGTTCTTCAGCTGCAGCAAAATCAGAGGGGCTGGTGCTGCTTTCAGTAACTGATATATATATATATATATATATATATATATATATATTTTAATCAAGTGTGTTACAAGATTCCTTTGCCACATGCCTGTCAGAAAGGAGAAGCTATGCTTCTAGCACACTCTCTGGTAACTGCCTGGAGCTCTTCACTCAGTTCTATTGAAATGGCCCTAAAGGAAGGCTAGGAGCCCTGAAAGGCCAGCTGGGCTTTGGAGTGACATTATGTGTTTAAGCAGTGTAAGAGTTACAGGAAATTACAAAGTGGATTAAGAGCTTTTTTGGTTCTTTACAACACACCATCTTAGAGCTAGCTGCTGAAATTACAACTTCTACTGTATGCATGGAATACAGTGAGCAAGTGGCTGGTTAGCCTGTGGATAGGGAGGCTTCTGTAGAAACAGACTTCCAAAGAGGTGCTACAAACATGTGCATGCACTTCCATCCTTCAGCCCTTGGGGATTTGGCCTTGCTCTATCACTGGAGCGTGTGAAAGATGAGCAGATGGAGAGGGGATGGTCATTGTAACGGTGCACACCTCAGGTGTGCTTTAAGGCTGATGGCAGAAAAGTCACGCCATGGTTGACAAATGGATGCCTTTCCCTGGCTTATTAGAATTGTTTGTTGCTTTTTGTATGGAGGCCTGGAGATTTATGTAATGTACCCTTCAGTGATGACAAGTAGCTCCCCGTAGAAGGCTAAGAGAAATCAGTGGGGAAGAAAGCATAAACAGATTGGGCTGGATTCTGTTCACTTAACACCAGTGTGAATATGGAGTTACTGAGTTGACACCAGCATAAGAGAATTGCTTCTGCCTGTGGAACATCAAAAGAAAAACAACACTTCTCCCAGCACAACTGTGAACTGCTGCTGTGCTAGAGCTGGTTTACAGCTCCTAATTCAGTTACTTAAGGCCAAAAAGGCCTGGGGGGAGGGTGGTAAATGTAAAGGAGGTGGGAAGGAAGCAGACATGGGGCCTGCAGGCTTTAGCTTTCCTCCAACTTTCTTAGGCACACATTTTCCTCCCATTTCCTTTTGAGACCCTGTGGGTTTTGGGAGAATTATCTTGCAGTTCTAAGATGCTGTGTCATCACTAAACCAACCAACCACTGAGAAGAAAACAGCTTTGAAAGCTGATGATCACAAGTTAAACTCTGTAATCTAATGGTCATCCCATCAGACACTTCCCTTTTCAACTCTGCTGATGACAACTCATTTGGCACAAAGAAGCTATGGGATGTGTTTGTATGGGGAAGTGACCAAAATAGGCTGCATGACACAATAAGAGAACTGGGAGCAACCAACTCCATTTGAAACAGGCCATTTTAGCGCTTGGGATGCTCATTTGTAAAAAGTCTGCTCACCTATGGATCTGTGCAGAGGCAGTCTCTCTCACTCCTTGTTCCCTTTTAATCCCAATCTTTCAAACCAGCGGACCAACCAGATAACACTGTCTACAGCCCCACAAGATGTGAGTGTTCCTGCCATCTCAAGAGAGCTAGAGGCTGCCCATGTCCATTTGATACACATAACTGAGGAGACATGCATGTAAATGGCTGAAGTGCAAAATCTGTGCTTGGTCGTGGATGAAAGGAAAATTAGAAGAGGGGAAAAATCGTCACCAAAACTAAGCAAAGCAAATAGAACTGGTTTGAGGTTTTGTTTTTTTTTTAAATTAAAAAATAACCTTTGGCTGTAAAAAAAACTGTATGAAGGTTTTGTTTTAAAAAATAAACAATAGTTTCCCCATTCCTCACAGGAAGCGCAGTTAGCAATGGCCAGGGAATTAAACCAACACAGACTGCTGGTTTGAATTCAGTCTGATTATCTGTTTTTATCTTGTGAGGGGCAGAGACTACTTACATCCCTGGGCACTGAGGTTATTCATCAACAGCTCATACCCTCTCTGTAGTAGTGTATTTTCTCCCTCCTTTCTATACATAGCAAAGAATATTTCATCTCAACTGCAGGTGGCCCTGGTCTTCACACAGCAGGTATCAAGGCTGGCTTATAGGACTAGGGTCAGATGTGCTGCTCCTTCTGGCTGCACAAGACCTCTACAGTTACTTTAGCTGTTGGCCTGGATTTTAAAACTAGCTGCAAACTTTGTCCTCCTGTAGCTGGCAATTGAACTGTCTGTCCTCTTCCTGATTGTAAAAAACAGAACCACTTAGGCAAATCAGTCTTGATGCATGTCTAGGTTTATTTAATAACATCTTGCATAGCTCAATAATATTTATTTTAAATCATTTATGGAAGATTATATGTGCCAATATCTAAGCATGTTTTGCAATTCTGATACATTCAATGTAGCTTCTAAATAAAGTAAGTGTGAATTTCCCTATGAAACCTAAAAGAAACTACCCTAACATAGCAAATATCTCATTCTTACCAAAATCACGCTTTTAGCCACTCTACAGCAAAACACCTATTTATTCTGTATATAAAGATCATTACTTTATTGGATGCGAAAAGCAATGCTAACTTTGTCTGATCCTTTAGAGCTCACATCTGCTTTATGGACCCTATCTTGCAAGTGCTGAGCCCTACAACTGTCCCTGAAATCAGTGAGAGTTGGAAGGTGCTCTGCACCACAAGCAATCAGGTCTTGAGCACAATTCATGCACAATCTCTAGAAATCTGGAGTCCTTTCAGATAAGGTTGCCTTCCTCTTAAAAATGCTGATGACCATTGCTTTGAAGAAGCAGCACAGACCTGAGCTGGATACAAATCTGTGGAAAATGGGCTGTGTTTTGATAGTGATTAATATTTCTTCTCAGAGATTGCTAAGTTATTCAAAGAGAGGAAATAGGATGACAGCAAACAAAATGCTGCAGCTCAGATAGCCCTGCAACTTCATAAGAAATAACTGCATGTTTACTTTAGAGAATCCCATTCATTTTAACAAACCATCAGTAGTTAGGTCCTGTCTATTTTTTATCTTATTTTTATGCTGTTGTAACTCTCTTAAGGTAGCTGCAAAGGGTGTAAATCCCCATTGGATTCACTGCAATGTAAAATGGGATTTACGCTCGTAATTTACTGGCGCACATCCCATTTTCCATCGGAACAATGGGTCTAGATGAGGGTTATGTACCAGTGTAATCACATCCAGTGCAGATTTCTCTCTTCTAGATAAATCCCCAGACTTCTCAAACCTCTCTGTGTAGACAAGTGCCAATTAGTGCTTGTGTATTATCTTCATTACAATTAATATTTTACAGTTTTCTACAGGCTGGGCAACTATAAATACACCTTCATTGCTCATGGCATATGGAAAGTCTTATCCTGGACTACATATTCTATTTATAGAACCACGCTTACAAACACGTGTTTGGATAGAGATGTATCTGCTATGCAATATTAATCATGGAGCAACAACATTCTCCTGACCTAGAATGGGGATTTTAATTGAGCAAGAATGAACCATGCTAATTAACTATGGAGTAAGGGCCTGAGCTGTCATAGTACTGCACACCTTCAACAGCCACTGCAGTCAATGGAAGCTGATGGTGCTCAGCACTTTGCCACAATGTGGAACACTAGTAGAAATTTATCAGCTCTATATAAATCAGCTTGTCCTGTATTTTCTTCTTCCCAATGAAATCAATGCCTTTTTGAGCAGCGCAGTACTATTCCCTCCAGATAATCCACTATCAGCAATTAACTCATTCAAGATGAAGAGCAGCCCCGAAGGGTCAGACACTTTCTAGCCAGGCTGCAATGCGAGCAAGCTTGTCCATCAGACATCTTGCATTATGCTAATACAGCCTTTGCAGCAAAGCAACTAACGCACAGCAGAAACATTTCTATTATCCAAGATCACCTACTGTGCTTCCAACGAGCTTCATGCTTATTAGCAACACTTTCCTCGCGCCAATTAAATCCTAGACATCCAGTCCATTTCAAGTGAACCTAAGTCTCCAGTTCAATAATGCCAATAAAAAAGCCTATCTGCTTTTACTCGACAGCACTCTCAAAGGCCTCAAGAAATGCACATTAGATTAAATACAGAGCTGAACAAGATCTTAATTCAATAAGAAATACAGCAAGACAGCAATATTGCAATAGTAACTTCCTGTCTCTGGCTGGCTGATCTCACAAAGGGTAAGAAAATTTATTGTAGGATCTTGCAACAAGCCATTTCAAAGTCTAGTAAAAACTGTAGTCTTTAATCACTCAAGAATTTGCTGGAGAATGAACAATTTTTTTTTAAATACAAGACCATTTAAATGACTGTAAAGACCACTAACTTCTAGAGGTCAGTTTTTCCTATTTCATGGGAGGGCTAGCCAGGCTAATGTGTTGTATTTTGAAGAGGTTATGATGTGATGGTTACATTGAAGTAGGGTCCCACTCTGTTCCACAGCCCTCAAAAGCTACATGAAGACGTTAGGGAACTGTTCTGTTGAAAACTTTCTCCTACAGTTTTGTAAAGCAAACCTAAACGAAAAGAGAATGAACTGCCCCCCTCTGCCTGCACCCCAACTAGTAACTCTGGAGATTTCTAAAGCCTCAGACACCATCACCCAAGGGAATACACAGAAGTCCTAGGATTCCAAATGGAACTAGCTTCCTTACACCTATGTTTTGCAAAACAATACTCCATTATTACTGCTTCTAACCTAAAAGTGTAGGAGCGGGGACGGGATCATTCTTCTCTATCTTACAAAGCACAAAGGTAATCTTTTAGAAGTTTCAAATCAAGCAGCTGTCTATGCACAGTGGTCACAGCAGTGACAGAAAATGTGCGAACAAGTGTGACCAAATGATACTGCCTGATGGAATTAACAGTCCCCTTGGGATGGTGAAGATCCTCGATTCCAGCCTTCACTGCCACATGTCGCCATTGTCTCCATTCTCATGGAACTTGTGCAAATGATCAGCATACCTGAAAAGAACAAGTTAAATAATGAATCAGCACAAAATCCCTGGCAAGACTCAATACACACTGAAATCAGTATGAATCTAGACTGGCCTTCAAACACCAACTACCATAATCAAGACTATAGCATCTTTTACAACACAAGGAAATCCCTGTGAGTTAGTCAGAGCAGCTGAAAAGAAATCATTGGACCTGACGCTGAAGTCTTTACTCACATCTGGAGCTGTGCAAAAAACTGCTTTTTTGTTTTGATGGTCATTCCGAAAAAATCGGAAAAAAAATTTATTTCAGATCAAAATGTTTTGTTTCATTTAATTTTTTAAAAATACTTCAAAAATGGAAATAAATTATGAAACAGTTTCAAAATGGCACATTTTTATTTTTGCGGGATTTGAATTAGACACAATTTCTCAATGTTTCAGTTAATCTGCATCTACATTTTTCAGAGGAAAAAAGTTTTGGCTGAAAATCTTCACCCAGCTTGATCACATCCTTACTTAATATGAGAGGATTACTTGTACACGTAAGTGTTCCAGGATCGGGCCCACAGCTACTGAAAACTGTAGTTTCCAAATTTATCAATCTCTTGAGTATTTGTCATTCTGCAGCTAATTTCAAAACTAATTTAACATGTTGTTCTGCTTATAAAGTATGTGTAAAAGTGGCACAGTGAGCCTCCATGTTTGCCATCCTAAAGGTTTTCAGTTCCAATGATTAAAACAGTCACTCCAGCAAACTCAGCCTGAGCTCTGAAAGCCAAGCTGGATTGTTTTATTCTTGTGCATCATCACAAGTAAAACGTCCTCCTCACCAAATTAAGGCTTAGGTTACAGCTCTAAAACCCAGTTAGCTATCGTTGACAAAGGTGTCATGATTGGAACCTAATAAACTATTCTGTTGATGCACAAGAACAAACAAAATTCAGCTCGCTCTGTCTGAACTGTGTTTGACTTCACAGGCTATCAAGAGTCAAAAGCAGTCAACTTTTACTTCTGGTATTAAAGACAGTAGATATGACTAAGTAGTCACAGGGAACAGATCTGCTGAAATAAGGTGTACTTTTTATACAGTCACTTTTCAGAACAAAACTTCACTTTAATGCGACCCTGTGTTTAAAAAATGACTGCAAACCCAAATGTTCCTCTTGTTAAATCAAAGTTGTTCCTCTTCCCAGCACAGACAGTAGTTCTTTTGAAATCCAGATTGTACTGAATCCTCCTGTTTTCATACATACTTCTTAGCACAGTAAGCTGCACAGTCTCTTCCCATGCTCTCACTCCAAGCAGTTTTGTAGAGTACCTGGGAAATAAGAAATGCTGTTAACTGTTTCCCATTACTATTGGAGGTCCACCCTGTATTTACTTTCTACTAAGTACATTAGTGCAGCTGTGACCAGCTTCTCACTTCTCTTAGCATAAACCACCAACCTGACTTTAAATCTCTTCTGTGATGCTATACTGCTTTACAAGACCATGGGGTCTGATTCTTCCATTTCTATTAGAGAAATGTGTGCTACATCCTCAAAGAAATAATAGTTTGCCCCAGTGAATCAAATGCACACGGTAATGGGCTGGGTAGAATAGCAAGCGTGTGCTTTGGATGCACACGTGTCTTTTGTTTTTTCATAGCCATAAGTTATGTATGTTCAAATGGGTTGATTTCAACATGGTAAAAATATGAAAATTTTCAATACATGATTAAAGAGCACAAGGAAGAGCTGTGTAGTAGTAACACAGTAGTTAACAATTACCACTATTAAGATACTTAAAAATATCAAATATTACATATTAGTGGTGTTAATTTTTGGAAAATAGAATTGAACCAGAAGCTTCAATTTCCCTCCCTTGAGTTTTAGGACTTTGTTGTTGTTGTTTTGTTTGCCCATCAAATTTGGATACGTTTTGCATTGCGATGCTTCCTTGAAACTCTCCTCATGATTTGGTAGTAACCTAGTTTTCAAAGATGTTTACAATTGTTTCATAACATGGGAAAACCTGTAATGTCCATAGGGTCTCTGCAACAGAGTAACTTAAATGAGATCAAGTAAGACTACAGGAACTGGAAAGCCTAGAGTTCATGAATAGAGATGAACTGGAAAGTCAGCAGGAGAAGAGGCAATGGGGCTGTCCAGGTCCATTGATGCAGTGTGAAATTAATACCAGGGAGATAGCATGATGCAGCAGGTCAGGAACAGGACCAGGAGTCAGAAGTCCTGGACTCCAATTCTGGCTCTGCCACAGACTTGCTCTGAGACTATGGGCTAGTCACTTATCCTCACTGCACTTCATTTCCCCTCATCTATAAAACTGGAATACTGTACCTTGCCCATCTTTGTAAAGTATTCTGAAATCCATGAATGAACAGTGATTTTCACTATACCACCCACAGAGCCACAGAAGCTTTGAGGAGAATCATATACAGTGCCTTTCACTGAACCAATCAGGTAAGCTGCTGAAGAGCAGTTCTCATGCAAAAACGATGATGTCTCATGGGTCAGCACGAAGGGCTCTATTCCTTTTTTATATTGTTGCCCTTCTATAAACCTTTCAGCAGAAGTAACATGCAAATGGCAGGCTTCTACAGGGACCTGATTTTCAGAAGTGCTGGGCACCCACAAATCCAACTGAAGTCAACAGGAGCTTAGGTTACTCATTACCTTTGAAAATCAGGCCCCAGCTCTCCCTCAGTCTCAGTGCTGTCTCCTGAAATGGTTAGCTTGTTGGCAGAGAGGATGCATATAGCCCTACAAGCAATTTACTTCAACTAATGAAGGGCAGGGCTGTAACATGGTGGCCTCTGTTGTACGTCTCACTGGTCTGTTGTCCATTTTTGGTATTACACATACAAATGTATTTAAATATTAAAATTCTGCAGATTGGGGGTGGAGCAAGAATAATAAATAAATAAATAAATAAAACTTTACAACCCACTTCACTGACAAGCAAAATGGGACTGCAAATGCAGGCAGAAGACCTCCACATCTGCTCCCGAAGCTGATGTGCTATTGCCTTTGTGATTTGTAAGAAGGTATTATCCTGTCACCGGGGAAATACTCTAATTCCACAAATACCATTCAGCATGGCTCCAAATTAGGGTTAATTGAAATTCACAAAAGGGAGAAGGAAGAAAAGATTTGTGGAAAGAAAGCCAGATGGAGGGAGGTGAAGGCCTTTTTGTTTCCCTAGATTAAGGGGAAAGACATTTCTCAAAGATGGAAATGGATCAGACAGAATCATCCAGCCCATTATTAAGTATATGCAGTTGGAACCTGATCCAAAGCCCATTGGTGTCAATGGGCTTTGCATCTCTGGCCTTGTAACGTTTAGACAGAATGAGATTATTCCATCCATGCAATACTTATGGCTAAAACTGCAAGTCTGTCATAGAGGTCACAGATTCCATGACTTTCTGCGACCTCCGTGGCTTCCGCAGCTGCAGCAGCCGCTGTGGCTGACCTCGGGGCCAGCTGCACCAGCTGCTGCTGGAGTGGCCCTGGGGCCAGCCCCACAGCAAGGGCAGCTGGCCCCAGGGACCACCTGAGCAACAGGCCCTGGGGACCTTGGAGCAGCAAAAGGCCCGAGCAGTTAGCCCCCACTGCTGAAGCAGGGGCTAGCCATCGGGAACCTGGGGGCCACCCAGAGCTTCAGGGCCCAGGGGAGCAGCTAAGATTTAGTCAGAGGTATTGTTAGTAAAAGTCATGGACAGGTCATGGGATATGAATTTTTGTTTATTACCTGTGACCTGTCCATGACTTTTACTAAAAATACCCATGACTAAATCTTAGCCTTACTTATGCCTAATATTTTTTTAGGTTAAATTTTAAACAAACATCATTAAACTATTTATTTTCTTAGCTCTCTTCCTCACAAGATGACTGCAGGTCGGTTTTATCCTGACAAGATCTGGATAGAAATATTTGTGCTACTTGTTTTTCTTTCATCTTGTCTCATTATTTAATTATTGATGAGTTTTTCCTGCCATGACAGCTAAACCCCCAGAAATTCTGCATGAATGTGGGGGCGGGAAATTCTGTAAATAAAACTTTAAAACAGGATAGACTGAAAAGCACAATGACACTGCAAATAAAAGCTGGAGATCTTGCCATGTGCTGCTAATATCTCCTACACGACTCATAAAAGCATTATCCCACCACTCGGGAAAAACTGTAATTCCAGAAATACGATTCAGCAGGCCTCCAAATTAGGAGTAATTGAAATTCACAAAAGGGGTAAAAAGCCCAGCTGTGAACACAGCCCTGAGCACAAGGGAACTTCCAAATTGAAGCTTCCTTTATCTTTCTGGTATGAGAGGGCAGCCATCCAACTCCACTGGATCATACTGGGACTATACATCCTCATCTTGCACACTGATCCTCACAGGAAGCTGTCTACGCCTATGCAGAGCCTCACTAAAATCAACAGAGCTTCTTGCTTGGACCTGATCACAGGATTGAGGCCTTATTGACTGGGAAAGGCAAATCCACAATTAGCAGTTTCCTCCCTTTGGAAATACAAATCTGCCAGAGGACATAGGAGGGTTATAGGGGGGGAGAAATTACTGGATGAGTGCACAGCTGCAACAAAAAAGGCAAAGGAGGTCCAAGGTCTAAAAGACTGCAGCAAGCACATCAGTATCACTTCTTTCCAGTTATGCAGTTGTACAGTGAGGGCTGTAATTCCAAACTGCCACATCTAAGGTACCGGGTGTTGGCTGATCACAGCTCCAGAAGCAGCCAATCATTGCCTTGGTCCAAAACACAAAGCATGCAATGATGATACTGTAGTGTTTGCTAGTACTGGGGAATACAGTGCGGGCAGCTTTCAAAGGGGCTAAAGCAGCACAGCTACTAAATAGAGAAACCTTTATGGAATATTTCTACAGACTGGTCATTTTTCTATAGAATTTTCAAACCAAACTATGGAAGTCTACAGCCAGGATATAATTCTTTATTAAATCCAATAGGATGATCTAAAATGTCTACAGAAAGGAGATCATTGTCCATTCACCTGGATAGGGCTTTTACAGTTTTAGAATAGTTTCTATAGACCCGGGTTGGTTTTAACACTATTAAGTTCCATAGAACTTTTCCCACAATGGAGTTGGAGATTATTCTCACCGGAAAAGGAGACACTGCAGTGACCTAATAAAGACTTTTAACATTATGAAAGAGAGAGGGGTGAGTGGGTCGTTAAGGCATGTATTTACACTGGTAAATGTTTGGAAACCAAGGGACAACAATCTAAAAATGTAGAAGCCAGGGAAATGTAGGAAGCTCTAGCAGAATTATATCCTGAAGAGTGTAAGGAAAATACGGACTAAGTTGCCAGGAAAGGCAAGGCAGAAACTAACTGAGCTCATGAATCATCTCCATTTGTTTTTGAAAAGTGAACAGACAAGGGACCTGGTGAGAAAGCAGGAAGATGGGATTACAGCAAGCTAAATGTAGGCTGGCATGTTGGGTCACAGGAACATTTCTTATTCCTAAAATTACTTATGCTCTGAACTTCATACTGAATGAATAGATTAATAAAAGCCTGTAATGCCCTGGGGAGAGGCTGGATTGCCCTAGTGCTGTTGAGTTGTAGGAACAACCAAGCCTTCCTGCATTTAAATAGGGCTAAAGCCTTTGCAGCTATTTGCAGTATTAGGAGACTAGCATGGCCATAAAATGCCAGTTGTTTTGAAGAACCTCAGGGTTTGTTGTCTACACTGCAATATAAACCCCGCAGAACCGAGTCTCAGAGCCCAAGTCAGTCGATTCAGGTTCACAGGGCTCAGGCTGCAGGGCTCAAAGGGCCCGGGCTCTGGTACCTTTCCCCTTGCAGGGTTACAGAGCCTTGGCTCCAGCCCGAGCCTGAATGTCCACAGTGCAATTTTTAGCCCAACCCCACATCAGCCGACTCAGGCCAGCCACGGGTCTTTGACTGCAGTCTACACGCACCCACAGACAATGCGGCCTAGCAGCTTGATCAGGGAAAGGCATCAAGAGACACCTGGGTTCTATTCCCAGCTCTGCCACTTACACACACTGAGCCTGGGTGAGTCACTTCCCACCTTGGTGCCTCTGTCTCCCCATCTCCTTGGATGCATTGTACCACATGCATCCCCTGGCTCTCACATGCCTTTTGGTGCACTGATATATGGACTATCCATACTTGCTTGGCAGAGGCAAGAGTACTTATCCTGATTTACAATGAAAAGCTGACCACTTCATGGGATATTTTCCTGCAGTTGTAAGTAGACATTAGTTCCCCTTTTAGCCCTAAATACTTACCAGGAAGACCAGGCAATGCAGCAACAGAGTGTAGAAAAATGCAATGGTGCGAGCTGTCTTGTTGGACAGGATCAGCCGCCCCTAGAGCAAAATCAGGAGGAGAAAGTCAGTCCAGTTAATGCAAAATTACTCTGGCCACTTTATTTTTCTTATTACATTAGCCACTAGAGAGGCCCCAGATGAGCTCAGGATCCAATTGTGTTAGGCGCAGAGCACACACAGCAAGAGACAGTCCCTGCCCCACAGAGCTTCCAATCTAAATGGACAAGACAGACACGTGGGGCGGGGAAAGGAAGGATTTTGACTCCCATTTTACAGATGGGGAACTGAGGCACCAGGAGAGAATGAGTCACTTGCCCAGAGTCACACAGGGTCTGTGGCAGAGGTCTGAGCCATTGTCCCGTGCCTTAGTCACAAGAACCCTTCCTTGCTTTGTGACCCTCTTTAAACGTCTACCCCATGAAGGCCTTCAAGACAAGTAAATGGATCTCAGCTGGCAAAAGACATGTCAGCTAGAGGGCGTGCGCCGGCATTGGAGTTAGCAGTGGCACTGACCACTCTTAGCTGAAGTTCGTAAGAACTGAGGGCACACAGCACTTCAGCAGGATCCCTCAGTATCCTGCAGGATTGGGCCCTCAGCCCCACATGGATTACACTTTAGACTGGGACATACTGTGCAAGTCTCCAGTCTTTCTCCTGCTCACAAACGTATACGTCCAAGGTTTTTAGAATTTTTTTCACTTGTGCCCACACACACACTTAGGATTCCAGTGTTAGGCCTCCATTTTTTATATATTGGGGCATCGACGTGTTTGTATCCTACTATTTTTTCCCCTGTCACTTTTAATTTATTCTGTATTACCAATTTTTTTTTCATTTTCCCCTTTACCTAAATACAGGCCCTTCCTCCAACTCATTATTCCTGAGAGGAGTCTTGTTAATAATTAAGACTCTCACATTTTTAATGTATTAGCTTGAGGGATTTTTGATTTGCGAGATTCTGTCCCAGGCTGGATGACTAGAACAGAGGAAAGCAGGTGAGCAACTCAGTTCTATGATAACATGTTGACAGACAGCTCCAAGCATTTACAGCATGCTCATCAACAGACAGCCTCTACAGCAGTTATGGGAATGTTGGACTGCAGACTAGCTCCTCGGTTAGCCTGTTTGGGCCTTAGGAGCTGAAGTCCATGGAATAGGTACAACATGGGCCGTGCCAGCGCAAGCTTGCCGCTAATGGGCCTCAACGTAAGCTGAATATAACTATATCCAGGGTGAAGAAATGGTTCAGTCTCTGACTCATTCAGTTCCAGGGCCCTTCTGTAGGGCCTGCTAGCTGGTTCAAATCATGTTGGTAGTTTCTGAAGTAGCAGATTCTTGCCCAGGGAGACTGGAATGAGAGCACCAAACTCATTCCTAACAGATCTCCTGCCAGCTGATACATGCTAATAACTTTCACTCCCTGCCAGCCTGAGCTGGATTCATACAGATGATTTAGAAGAGGAATGCTCTGTGTTCCATTCCTGACTCCCTGAGCTAGCCAGAATGCTATATATTTGTTTAAAGTTGTTTACTTTTTAAATCTTTCTTGCAATTTTCAGAGGTGACCAGCTGTTTGTACCTGGAGAAGGAAGATCATTCTCCTGATTACCTCATTCTGTTATCCAGATACCTGTCTCACTCTGGGCCACTTCATTCTTCTCTCTCTCTAAATCCACGCAGCCTTACCAAACCTGTAAACAGCGTATTAAAACTCTGCTCCGAGTACAATAAATAAGGTCTCATTTCATGGCTTTATACCCCAGGCAGCAAGCCTCTCATACCTGCTCAGACAGAAAAAACAGAGCACTGAAAATATGATTAAGGGGTCACTCCTGCAAGGTGCTGAGCTCTCTGGCCCCAGCCTGCTTAGGGCTTTGGCAGCAATGGGTAGGTCTGCACATCAATAAAAGATCTGTGGCACTGAGTCTCAGAGGCCAGGTCAGCTGATCCAGGCTCGCGGGACAAAAGATTGCAGTGTAGATGTTTGGGCTCAGGCTCTGAAACCCTGCAAGAAGGATCATTCTCAGAGCCCAGGCTACAGCCTGAGCCCCAACATCAACACTGCTATTTTTACCTTTGCAAGCTGGAGTCATCTGACCTGGCCTCTGAGACTCGCTGCTGCAGATTTTTTTTATTGCTGCGTAGAGACTACTAACATGGCGAAAGTTAAGCATGTGCTTAAGTGTTTTGCTGGATTAAAAGAAGTCTTGCAAGTTTAAGCTCTACACACATACTCCAACTACTGTAAAGCTACTGGAGGTTATGATTTCAGGGGGCTTTCAAATACGGACATCTGCAATAGCAAAACCCAGATCCAAACACTGTGGGAAAGTTTCTATCTGGATCCACACCCCAGACATCTCTAAGGAGACTGTCATAGTTCAGACTAGATACAGTATTTGCATTTCCACAAAATTCCCAGCCTCTTTGCTCTACCTCCACCTGGGTTCAGGGATGTGAATTTATTCTATGTTGTTAATTAGCAGCAGCAATGAAGAAAAAATTACAGGCAAAATAATTGTTCTTGGCTTAAATGTGCCCTTTGCATAGCAAATGCCAGACTGGGTCAGAGCTGAGGTCCACCTAGACCAGTGTCCTTTCTCTGTCAGAGATCAGTACACCAAGCACTTTAAAGGAAAACACAAGAAACTCTGCAATAGGTTATTGGACAAGAGGCCCTCAAGGGAGTTTTCCTCCTAGCCCTCTTTATTCCAGTGTAACCCCCCCTGCTGCAGTGGAAGTCCCTTTCTAAGAGCAGACTGAACTACTGGGCTGGCAAGAACTTGGTACAATACACACAGCACCAGCACTGCCCAAAGTACATCATCAGGTACCTTCTGCACTGCTGTCAGGCTGTGTCAGCTCGAAAATCTACATAAGCGGAGTCAGAGAAAAAAATCCCCCCAAAATCCTGTTACTAAAATACACTTTCAAAAAACCCCCACATTAAAGGTCTGCTTTAAACCTATAGATGCAAAAGAACTCCATTTTAGGGCCAGTAATACAGGCTGAGAATACAGTACAGCCCAACCCCTGCCTTGTCCTCTGCAGGGCCTTGGACCCAAGAGATGGGGAACCAGTGCAGCCAGCATGAGGCTGTGCGGGGAACAGACTGCAGAGAGGTGTGCTCAGCCCATGTGCCGCTGTAACACACACTGCGTTTGGAAGCGAGAGCAGTGCTTGGTGACCTATGACTATACAAATCCCCAGGCTCAGTACCCACCATGGTGGGGGAGGTCAGTAGGGCGAATGGGTAGCGGGCATGAAGGCTGGTGCTTTGCAGCCCACGATTCCCTGTGTTGACTTGGGCTATGCCCAGAGAGGGAATCCTTGGCCCTCGCATTGAAGAGAAACACAAGTCGTTAGGAATTCAGGATGCCTCAAGAGGCCCCTCCTGTCTTTACCAAAGGACTGGGTTGGCTTTTCCCCAGTTAATATTTTGTGTCACTTGTTTTCAGTTTTCTTGACAGGAACTGCTTATGGTCAGTCCCTGAGCTTCTGACTAGTGAGCATGTGGGTAGGCATCTCTCGCCTGGGGTACCCAGAGATGCCCCTCTACTGCACACTGGAGTGGTATTTAAGATGAACTCACTCTACCACAGAGCAGGAGGTGGCATTCTAAGACGCAACTTTTTCCTGTGTAATTAACACTCTCCTTTTCCCATCACAGGTTGTGAAATGTGGTCCTGTGCAGCTCTCACATGAGCCTTTTCAAGGTAAGCAACAGATTCATACCCATTAGATACTTTTACATGAAAGCCATGCTGGGGAGCTATCCCTGGAGACTGGAGTCCTCTGTGTATCTCCGGAACAGATCCAGCACAGGCATCTACACTGCCCTGCTAATATACCTAAACTTTGACCTAGCAGGATCATCATCAGAGATGAGAGGGGAATTCAGCCTCCATGGCCATTGAATACTGGCCAACAAAGACGTCAGCCCAAATTGTGATGTGGACACCTGTTCTTATATGAATTGTGCTGCCATCAAACTGCTCATTTTGGAGAGCATCATCAAACAGCTGTCAAGTGTTAACGATGTTCAGTCACTACTGACCAGGGTCACCATCTGGGATGGAGCGGTTTGTCAAACATGGGGTCGGAATTTACACCTGCTTTAATGGCAGACAAATTCTGGACAAAAGTAAATGGTCATTTAAGCCCCCAAAATTCTACCAAGGGATTTCACAAGATGGAATTAAAGAAACAAAACCCACAACCAAATCAATTATTTGCTGATGTCCTTTCAGCTACTTAAGGTGATGGAAAACACAACTGAAACAAACAAACAAACAAAATTATGTTCTTAAATATTCCAGAGGAATAACTCCCTTAAGTTAGTTTTTTATAAATAAGTTGCCTCAATTCACTAGGGTGCTAGCATTCCACTTGATCCATATTCATGTTGGCATTTGCTTGGATTCTGTGTGAATGGTCCAAAGACAATTTTGCTTTTAATACTTTAATATTTTTGTTTTCATGGCTGTGGCAAGCCAACAAGTCCAGACACTTAACCTCTTTCATGCTGAAATATCAAGGCATTAGAGCACTCAACCCAGTGCCTTAGGCTGCTAACGTTACAAATTCAATTTTAAATCAAATCTTGGGAAAAGCAAGATTTAAATTTGAATTCGGACAACACATTTGTTCAGGATCAGGCTCCGAGAGTAAGGTTAATAAGAACAGCAAGATGTGTCACCCATGAGCTGTTCATATTGCACTGGGCTGCCACTCCTCTGCCCTCCTTTTCCCCAATCAGGCTCCACCTCAGATTCCTTTGATTTGGAACAGACCTAAGTTCTTCCTGCTAACTCCAGATGATGTTAAAAAGAGCTATATGCACATATCCATCGAATGGGAGCCCATTCCCTCTCCATGCTCTATGTCCTACAAGTCAAATGAAATAGATCTGCTCTCATTGACATAACTGCCCAGCTAGCAAATGTCCAGGAGTTCAAAGCATTCTTGGCAGGTAACTCCCTGATTGCTGAAACCAAGTAAGTGCAGGCTGTGTTGTCAGGTGTTTCAACCACTAACACAGAAGTATACACCTTGCATTTAGCTGCAAAACACCTTCCAATCCACTCTGCCAGCTCCACCCCTTCCTCCCACTGCACCAGGCTGCAGAGAGACGTTACTGTTCCAGACACATTCATTCTGTGGCCTCTGCTCAATACCCAGAGAGGGTTTTTATAGCTCCTCTTTGAGGGAAGAAGTAGGATGGGGAGAGAAGATTATCTGCCAGATGATGTAGTTTTAGAAGGCAGCTTGAATCGCTAATAGGCCACCAGATGGCCAGTGTTACCAGTTGAAAAGTCAGATGGCAACCATATGAATCCATCTCTGTGCACATCAACAACATGCTGTGTGATGTCTGAATGCAGAGTTAGGGCAGCAAATGGACAATTTCTGGGCAAAATGCTAAAGATCCTAGAGGCCTGGACTATTAACATTGGAAATTCAAAATAATCTTAATCTGGCCAACATTTCTCAAAATTCATTCCAGCCACCCAGACACAATCCTCTGGATCTCAACAGCAACTGGTTCCTGTACCGTATGTACTGTGCTAAGTTACCTCTGCAGCTATCCTAGGGCAGCCTTTAGCTTAGAGCAGTGGTTCACAACCAGGGGTGCGTGTACCCCTGGGGGTATACAGAGGTCTTCCAACAGGTACTTCAACGCATCTAGATATTTGCCTACTTTTACAACAGACTACATACAAAGCACTAGCGAAGTCAGTACAAACTAAAATGTCATACAATGACTTGTTTATACTGCATGTAAGTACAATATTTATATTCCAATTGATTTATGTTATAATTATATGGTGAAAGTATGCAATTTTTCAGTAACAGAGTGCTGTGACACATCTGTATTTTTATGTCTGATTTTGTAAGCAAGTAGTTAAGTGAAACTTGGGCTACGCAAAACAAATCACACACCTGAAATGGATACAGTAGTTTGGAAAGGTTGAGAACCACTGGCTTAGAGCTTAATTTAATTAGTATAAGACATAGTCCAGTCGCAGATGCTCATCTACATTAGTGCTCCCTAACCCGTGAGAATTCGGCTGTAAAGTTCCCCAGTGCAGACAAGACTTATCCCTGCTACAGGGGAAGGCCATCACAAGAATTCATTTTTCTCTTGACTCCATCTGCTGCTAGGAGGACACATCACCTGCGGGCAGTGTTGGCATACCACCGTCTTGCAGAGTCACCACTTTTCTTTCTTTGGGGGAAAAAATTGTGCTTAAGCTTGTTATTTAGCAGGAAACCTATAAAACCAAAGCTACTTTACCCAGCTTGATTGTTAGTGGGAATTATATACATGAAGAGCAGAACTGAGCTACAAAAGATCACACTGGACAGAATTCTGCTATGTGCAGCATGGACTGAAATTCATTTCCCCCTCTTTATTGTTCTTGGTTCCTTGCCCTTCTCATATCTCACCTTTAACCCCCCCCCCCCCCCTTTGGATTTAGCCTCTGGCAAAGGCTGAATCACATTCCCCTCCCCTCCCTGTAATTAGTTTACATGAATGCTTATCTCCATTATTACCCCTTTGAAATTATAGCTTCCTTTATCCGCTGGTCTCCTCCTGCCACAGCGTGCCTTGCACTCTGCATACTCATTTATGCCAAGCATTTGCACATTATTTAATCTCTCATTGTAAAGCATTTTGAGGCGCTTTGTGTGAAGGATGCTAGATAAAAAATAAATTAAACTGAATTATCAGGCTCTCCAACAGAGTCAGAGACTAGAAGCACAGCACTATACAATGCAACTGAGGTTTAGAATCACCCTGAATCATTTGGAAAGGAGAAGCATCAATGGCTCTTTGAACATATTCTACAAGACAGCAGTAAAGCCAGAGCCCTGTGGATTTACTACACTATACAGGTTTGGTAGTTTTCCCCACATCGTCAGAGATGCAGATGGACCCATGGACAGTCTAGCTGAGTCAGCTAGGGGGAAATCATGAGATTTTTTTCAGACAAACTGTCCTTGAAGTCCATGGGAATTTTGCCCAAGGAATCAGCTCAGGAGATGGTCCTCAGAGACAGAATTTAAACAGCATTCAGCTATTACAACTTCCTCTTTAGAAAGGGATTTAGTGCAAAAATTTGTGAGGACTCTCACATCCCTGGGAAAATGCAACAACCTCCTTAGTCCCTACTAATAGCATGGCACCTAATTCAGAAGTGGGATCAAGTCTGGATTTCAGACTCCAACCACCCAAAAGTCCAGGTCTGTGGGACAGCAGAGATTCTCCTCAGGTAAGCCTGAGTTTCAAAGGTTGAGTCCAGGTATGGATCTGAAACGTGCCTGGAGCTCAGAGGTGAGAGAGTCTGGCTCAAGCTAAGAAACTTGAGTTTGGATTTTGAAATCCCATAAAGTCTGGGTGTTGAGATTTGGGATTCCAGTCCTGCCTCCTCTTTAGTAGTGATAATGTCTTTATGTTTGCGTTTTTGCTTTCAATTTACAGCATAAGCCAACAAAGTGTCTATTTTATGCTTCTAATAAAATTCTTAATGTGGCTTTATGTGGTGTTGGTTTTCTGTTTTCCAGTCATTGATTTTGCTTCTGACCATGATTAATGTGTTTACTGGTGTCCAATTGCATTTTTTATGCATTTCCTCTAGTTAGGGAAGTTACTTGCCTTGGAACTGGAGTTCTTGGAGATGTCTGGTCCCCATCTGCATTCCATTCTCCTGAGACGGGAGAATTCTTGCAAGCTGTTCCCATTGGTCCCTTGCTCTGCTCATGCTCCATGCTGAGGATATAAGGGGCAGTGTATACCGAATGCCTCTCCAGGTCCTTCTCTTCTGTGAATCCAGTCATGATCCAAAGCAGAGGGGAAGGAGGGCAGGCAGTGGAATACAGATATCAACTCACCATAAGCATCATCAAACACGCATAGTCTACTGAGGATCATTGCGCCAGCCAAAGTCACCATGGTTGATGGCATCACACCAAGCATCATGTAGTAAATTTCCCAGATCTGGCTCAATCCTGCAAATCCATGAATTTGGGATCATCCCATGTGTGGCGCCAGATGAGATCAGAGCATACACCCCTTCACACTTTAATGGAGAGTTTGGGAGAATAGTGTGCTGGCATGTATTTGTGCATCCTGGCAACATGGCCGAAGAGCACACAAAGTCACTGTTGAACATAATGAGCAACTGAAGGAAGCCAGATCTTTGCGAGAATGTGGCATTTCATACAAGGTCAAATCACTTTATGTTTAAAATTTGGCACTGACAGCATATAAACTGCATCTAGCCGCTGCAAGTCTGCTTATAAGAGGGGCCAGATTTCTGACTGGTATAGCAATACAAGTACACAGATCCTGAACTTTGTCTCAGGGAAAAGATGTTTTTACATCCATAAACGAGACATGTTTTTCATGCAGGTGGTGGTGAGGAGTCATTGGAGGACATCCAGTTTGCTACAACTATTTGAACTCTGCTTGCAGCCTTGTTAGATGAACTCATCAACACTCTCCACAGTACTTGACGCCACCTGCACCAGAGGTTCTGGTGGCCTAGCTCTGATGTTCTGGATCTTCGTCTTCTGCCATGAGATACTCAATCCTATAGTGCAGGCAATGTCTTGCAGACCTTGGAGGGCAGGGCTGATATTCTCTGATTTCTCCAGAAGCAAGGCAGCATCGTAAGCATAGTGAACACTTCTTCACCAGTCTTGATTCCTTCATATGGAGCAGCAAGTCCTAATATCCAGTCAATAGCTTGACAGAATAATGTTGGGGGTGAGAATGCATCCCTGCTGTACACCTGAGGTTGTGTAAAAATGCAGCAAAAGCCAGGAACCAAAGTGCATAATCATACTGGTACCAGTGAAGATTTAGCAGAATATCTGGAACACCAACTCCTTTCACTGCGAGCCGAAGTGCTGACCCATAAACCAATCAAAAGCCGCTGTGATGTCAGTATATGCCAGGTGAAGAGGGCAGTTGATTCTCAGTGCAGTTCAGCCAGAAGTCAGAGGGTAAGGGCAGCAGCATCAATTGCTGATCGTCCAACAGTGAAACATGATTGCTGTGGATGATGATGTCTGTTAAGGAGCAGCTGCATCCTGCCAAGCAGAATGTGAGCAAAGACTTTTTCAGGGACTGATAATAATGAGATCTGCCTGTAGTTGCCATACTTTGCATGAGATCCTTTGCCCTGGTACTGAGCCACTATGATGCCACCTTTCCATTCTGCTGGCATTCTGCCAGAGGCCCACACTTTTGAGAATAGCTGATGCAGGCTGATGCTGACTGGTTCCAAGGCACTTTTGAGCAGCTCAGGTGGAATATGGTGATTGGATCTGGGCTCAAAATGCATCCCATTATGTTGCGGTGTAATATGCTGTCTTAGGGCTTGTCTATATGAACATTCACATTTCAAAGTGGTGCAGGTGGGGGGGCATGGATCAGAGTTCACGTCTCATACCCCGTCAGTACTCGGCCTAAGCCGGGGAAGCTAATGATCCTAGCAGCAGACCAAATTTGGTGATGACTCCTGGTCACGTGCCACGAGGCACATTGCGCAAATGCTAAGAAGTGGTTCAGATCTAAGTGCACTAGGGAGCTTTTAGTGCACAGCAGCAAGGTCCACATGGACCGTTAGTGGGTAGCAGGCTAGCGCTAACTTGCCATGCACTGTTTGTATAGACAAACCCTTAGTGAGTGAGATGATGACTGGCAGCTAGTCCCAGCAACTGTAACAGCCCGCTACTTACTTACAGCGAAACCCTGTTTAGCTCATGAGGTATGAGCAGATGCTGACTCAATCACCATTTGTTAGAACTGAATAAAGGCAGCCATGGGAATGAATATTGGTGACATCAAACTTCAGGAGTCACAGGTAAAAATGCTATAGTTTTACGTAGAGATTTGGAAAGCCAGCAAGGATTTAGGCTCACAGCTCCCAATAGTTTTCATGGGAATTGTGTGTCCAAATCCCCTAAATCAGCTTTGTAAATATTAGCTTCCTAACTAGCCCCTGTAATCTCTTTTTTGCTGCAATCACTAAATACAGCATAACCTCTCTGATCCCAACCTGAACTCCCACAGCTATGGGGTGCAGCACCATCCTTTTGTGGTAATGGCCCAGCTTTCAGGTGCATTGGGACTGCCAGGTGCTGCTACAGTACAACAGTTTGTTCGGGTTACTGCTCTGCTCAAGATGTCGTTCCCAGTAATCACTGTGTGAACCATATTTGCTGATTTACAGAAGTCTCTGTCATTGCTGTGTACCTCGCACTGCCCTAGTGACAACTTGAAATGTCAAAGCAAGGAAGAGCCAACACAGGATGACACAACAATGGGGAAGGTTTTGTTCTTTGCCACACTAGTTACTGCAGCTGGAAACTGTTCTCTCTGCATCTCTGATGCATTGGGTAAATGTACAAGCCAACTACACATTTAACAAATCCTGCCCCGCAAACATGCATAGCGTTAAAAGGGACAATGGAACTGTACAATCTATTGCCCCAGAACAGCCAGCCCTGAACTGACACAGCAATCTACAGTATGTTGCCACTGAACACACACCAGCCATCCTCTACTGAAGTAAAATTGTGCCTGTTGGGTGCAGACCTGCATTGCAGACAGTGTGGAGTAGCAAATGCCCCAGTGCCAGTTCCAACCTGTAGTGTCAGGGAGATCCAGTGCCTCCCTGAGAGCACAGATGTTGCACCACTTCGTACTGGGGTGTAAAGTGCACTCCCCTCAGAAGCAGACCAGTTCTGCTAGCTAAAGTACAGGGGCCAGGGCTGTGACCTCACTTTCTTCCATCCCACCCAAGAAGGCACAGTCAACCTGCACAAGGATCAGCCCTAATCCGGCCAGTAAGGCATAAAACATCCATCTAATGACTAGTTGCATCTGCAAATGAGAGAGACCACTGCATCTGCCATTGCATACCTGATCTTTTGAAACCAGGCCCTCTGCTCAGTTTCTTCATGTGTCACACGAGGTTAACACTCAGGAGTATTACACACGTAACAACACAGGGTATTCTGAAGCTAAGTCCTTAAGCATTAGGATTTTACAGCGAAATGACTGGCTCGTGTTTGCCAACTTGCTGTAAAAGCAGCACTGTTTCTGGCAGTGAAGTCATGGCCTTACATGAACTGGTGTTTGTAAAATGCTTTTGGATCCTCACCTGGAAGGTGCTTTACACAAGTGAAGTATTCTGGCGATCATAATGTCAAGGAATGGCTCTTTCTATGATCACAGGGCAAGGAGCCAGGGGGAATGATCCTCCCCCCCAGCAACACTTCAGTAAAGGTGCTAGAGCCAGAGTTTGTGTGTAAGGGGGGGCGGGGTCTGACTTTCTGTTGCCTTATTGTGGATGAAGGAGACTTGGATGTATTTTTCTGCTTGTTTTTCAGCTCAGAAGTATTACGAATATCAAATCTTCTCTTCTCTGATTTTGCCATAGGACAAGAGAACTGGGACAGGAGCTTTCTTAGCTCTTGGCCGAGGGGCTGGGGGGAGGGTTGAATCTCTCCATCCAAGCATCTGAGCTAATTGTTAACAAAAACCAAGGCCTGGATCCTGCTTTTGTCCTGCCCCACCAGAGCAAGGAACCCAGTGTTGCTATAGCCAGCTTCATGATGACCCTACTAGTGCAGGGGCATCAGCCAGTGGTGCAGAGATGGTCTAGGCATGGTGGCTCTTGTGCTGCCACTTTTCCCGACCCCTACTATGGTTGGTGGAAGGAAAAGAGGGTATATGGCTAATGTGTCCATATGTGTTGCTGATCCCCAGCTGCTCTATAGCATCCGCTTTAGGGCTGTTGGTTGCTGGTGCAATTTAGAGCAGCAGGAGGGATGCTCTAACTTAAAGTGGGGGACCAGTCTGGCACATTGAGACCCAGGATCAGGGGAGTGTAAAATGAGGCTTTAAAACCAATGTTATCTCCCTTCCCTAAGCATGCTGTGTGCGTCTCAGCTGTAAAGGAGAACCTGGGCCAAAGACTTTTAAATGGTGCTTAAAAATCTCTTCCCTTCTCAATTATTCCAGTTTCACTTCCTTGGTACTTGTGATTTCCCCCTTCTACTAACTGTCCAGTTGTCCACAGACATCCAGGAAAAGCAGGGTAACGAGCTGAATTTCTACCACAGAAAACAAACAGATTTTTTAAATAACCATTGAGACCTCCTTAATCCATTATAAAGCAGCAGAAAGGAGACATCTTCCCTGTACAATCCCCCTGACAACATATCACCTTTTGAGCGCGCACACACACCACCTTTTACAAGTCCCCTTTAACTACTGTCAAGGGGACAAGCCAAACAGGTCTATAAGAACATTCTCTTAAATGAAAACCAATACAACGCTACCTTCCCCCAGACCCCATTCAGACACCATGTCATGCGAGTCATGTGACATGGGGCTGAGTCTGAGCTTTGCCCTCCCAACCATTCTGGAATCCAGTCAGCTGTCTTCCTAACAATGTAAACATTCTGATAAAGGGACAGGAAGAGGGGAAACCTTTGTCCTTATCTCCTCTTCTGAAGTGGAATCATTTGCAAAGACCTAGCAGGAAAATTAAGAATGGAAGAAACTATTGTCTACCCCTACTAACTCATGAGGGAGGTCCAAGTGGTGTCAACAAGACATATGTAAAATGATCCACTCTGAGGACACCGAGCTGGGACCCAGCACTCCAGGGCTCAGAAAAAATGAACTGGATGGAGCATACCTTGACACGAGATGATATATTTATAACCAGAAGAAAATGTACTTGGCTGCTACTTTTCAGAGCTCTCTTTGCTAAGAGTGAAAATATTTGTGCTTAAAAAAAATAGTTTCCTTCACAGCCCAGCTTTCCTTGCAAGATATAGCTGCAAAGAAGTCCTAGTTCTGTGTTTGGGACATCAGCTTGGGTGCCACTGAGTCTGAGATGCCACAAGTACACCACAATTTGTAGCTCTGCCACAGGATCAGATGGGGGCAATACTGGCTTGAATGGCAAAAAGTAAACCCAGGAAGGAAAACTATGGAAAGGATCTAACAGTGTACAACTCTGTACACAGGAGACTGTGATGTTTGACAGTTTTCCCAAGAAAGGAAGGTCCTTGTTTAAAACAAAGAGATCAACAAATCCTTTGGCATGACGAAAGCAACAAATGGAGACCAAGAGTTATATGTTGTAGGTAACCTGCCATCACTTACCATACTGAGGGTGGCCTTATCCCAAGGACTGAGGCTCAGATATTTCCTCTGGCGTTCCTGAAAGTAAATTGCACAAGAGGTTTCATTTGGGGCTATAAGTGCTCATTTTAGGTTTGAAGGAATATGGGGAGGCTTATTGCATACCAAAAAGCCAAGCAGCGCTTTCTACCTCTATGGATGGGAGAGATGTAAGTGGCGGGTCAAGATTAACTGCCCTGTACCATTCAATCTACTCCTCTCCATTGTTCTACTCTAATGGTGTGATGTCCAGATATCAGCTACTATCTGCTCCTTCACACATGGTCCAGTGGGGTCAAAGGGTTTCTTTCCACCTTGCTTACTCATTTCTCAGTTTTACCAATCAATATTCACTCTGCAGCCACTGGCATTTGTGCCATCCAGCCTGTAGAGCAGAGAGGTAATCTGAGAACGTATGTGGGAGCCTGGAGCTCCTGGGTTATAACCCTGACTTCTTCAGTGGTTTGGCCCAAGACACCACCTCTCTGCTTCAGCTTCCCCATCTGTAAAATGGGGATATACAAAACACTGCCCTGCCTTCCTGTCAGGGTGCTGGGAGGGAGATGTATGGAAAGTATGTTTTAAGATTAAAACAGCAAGATTAACAGTGACCCTGCATGAATTGACTGGTGCTGGTTGTTCAGAGAGAGGTGAGCACAGGGCAATTTCTTCCATAGCCTATTTCCAAAGACCAAGTGTCTGACATTCAAAATGGCAGCCCGTCTGCAAAGCTCTGGTCATGGAATCCCACACCCCCAGACTGCTCCCAAGGATCCCACTAGACAGAATGCTCCATTCAGTTGGACAACAGGAGTGGTTTTGGCTGGCATGGGGCAGCATGCTAAATGCAAGACTGAATTCTATAGAATGGGCCAAACTCAGTAGTAGTGTGTGTTACACATTGGGTGTAAGTGGCTAAGTCATGTAATTTACGATGATCTGGCTATCAGAGTGTGTGCAAGACAGATGTAACCTTCAGCATTTGGGGATTTGGCTGGCCCGAAATTCAGCCCGGGAGTGAGCAGGCACAATGTCTACTGGAGTCAGTGGGGGCTGTGCCTTCCTACAGCAGAGCAGAACTGGGCTCCCGGGAGGCTTGGCAATGGTCTGGGTGCAAGCTGAAGTGCCTGAGGTGGGCTGGATTTATTTTACACCCTCCTGCTAGCTGGTGTCCTAGCTACACCCTCTTGCTTGTAGGTTACACTTGTTTTGCATCCTACAGATTGGTCCATGTTACACACAGCATCTAACACCCCCACCCTGCTGCATCAGTGCTGAAACTGGCTTGGGAACCCCCACAGCAGGTACATGTGCTTACTCCAAGTTGTATTTGGCCTTAGGACTGTGAAATAATTCCCCCCCCCCGTGCACACACACACAACCCCAAACCAAAGAATCCCTTCAGTCTCGGGGGAGGTGAGTTATATGTGTAGAAACTTTGGTTTAAATGGAAAACTGCCATTTTAAATCTCTCTCTATGGTGGACCCAGGAGAGCAACACTTCCTGTTTTCTAACTGCCTTGTTCATCACTGGAAGGCATTTTTGCTTGTTTGTTCCCTCACTGATATGTCCAGATAAGCCAGCTGGGAGCACAGACAGAACTGGGTAAGGCAGCCTGCTCCATGTTGTTGTGGCTAGCCACAAAACTCTTCCCTTTCAAAGCAGCAAGAAGCCTTTTCCACCAGCACATACTGTGGAATCTCACGGGCTAGGTGAGAACATTACAGCAGCAATGATACATACAGCAGTGCCCCTTTCCAGCGCTTTGGCCATGGGTCAATACAGGATGGAAGACAAAGCTTTGATCCAGCTTCAAGGAATTTACTAGGAATTTACAACACACGCACACTTATTTTTCCAAAGCAATTCTGGAGTTAAGGCCGGTCTATGGTTAGGAATTAGAATGAGCCTTGCAAAGCCCTTGCATTGCTCTTCAGCTACCATCTTCAAAAAAGCACCCCGCGATAAGACACGTAGGCCCATGATGTGGGTGGACATGCATATCCTGTGCATGTCATTCTCACAGTACTGAGGTACCCGGTGTGACTCTTGTGGGGGAGGCAAGGAGAGGTGGAGTTTGGAGAGAAAGTGAAGGGTGAGAGACACACACACACACTTAACTAAGATACTAGATGTCAAAATATCATGGTGTGCTAATCATTTAGGACCCAATCCAGGTTCTCAGTGCCCCCTACCCTCGTGGTCTTCGGGGGGAGGGAGGGAAGGGCACCTCAGCACCTTGCTAGACAGGGCCTTTGGGAGAAATGAAGCCCTCTGGCTTTCAGTACCTTCTTGCTGAAAGAGGAGAAGGGATCCAGGCGCTCTTCATACTGGGTGGAGTAGCGCAGCTCCGTGTCATCACTGCTGCCACCCTACAGGAGTCAAACAGGACAGTTAGCTTCCTTCTCAGCTGGGCTGGGAGGCACAAGTGTTACTCTCTACACAGTCCTTTCCTGGGAGCGGATGGCTCCCTGCAGCACCATTCACCCATTAGAGATCTCCATTTCGGGTGACCCATGGACTCTACATTCATTCCCAAGTAACGGGGAAGCAGAAGACTTAGCCAGGCAACATTCTTTGCTCACCCTAATTATTTTTTTTAATTGTCCGCCCCTTGCGCACATGCACACACACAGCCCTGCAGTTAGACTGGAGAGCTGAAAAGAGACTTTAAAAATCTGAGCATAAGAGAATGTTTTAGAGGATTCAGATTCCTACCCCATAAATTTAAGGTTAATTTCCTGGAGTGGACCCCTGAGCCATTGAACATTAGATTCTGCATTTGTTGGTAGTTTAACAATAGATGTACTGGGACACTGACACCTCAGAGGGCTTTCCCAAGGTGGACGTTCTTATCCCCACTTTATAAATGGGGAAACCGAGGCAGAGAGACATCAAGTGACCTGCTCAGGGTCATGCAGAAGGGGCCTCATTCTCCCCTGCTTTGCTTCCCATTGATAGTCATTGATGCCAGTGCAGAGTGGGTGTAAAATGCTTCCAAATCAGGAGAGCACCTCCTTGCACAGGCATGAGTGACTGAGCAATGGGGAATCAAATCCAGAACGTGGCAGAATCCAGACTAGAATCTAAGTCTCCCAACTTCCCAAGACCCACTCCCATTGCCCCGACAATCCCTTCTCAGCTGCACATATGGTGGCAGCCAGTGCAATTCTGTACACAGGGTAAAAACTCATTCCTGTGGCTGAGTTGATCAGTGCTCCAAAGGGGACTTGCTCATTCAAGCCAAGTAGAAAAGGCCATTTAAACAACATCCTGTAGTTTACCAGCAGTCTTCTGTTTTCTTTCCTGCTGCTTTAGGTAAATAATGGCTTCATCTTACACCACATACCTCCTCAACTACACGGGCCAAACAATGAAGTCAGAATTATCTATTTGCAACATCACAGAACATTCTTCCCATGGAAATGCTTAGGATGTCACAAATCCAACATGATGTGTCTGCTGGATCAGGTAAGAGAGGAAGAGAGAGGCTCAGGGGGAAGAAAGCACTGTTTAAACACACATCTGTTATTAGCAGCCAAGAGGGCAATGGAAACTGAAAAACCCCTGAAAGGTGGTGAGAGATTTAGATTGTATTTAAGCAAGCTATGTTCTCAAACAAGCTGCATCCTCAAATTTCTCCCAGTATGGAAGTCCCCATTTCACCACCTTATAGTCAGCTCTGAATTAAACTCAGCAATAACATCTTGAAAGCCTTGGATGAGGCTACAAACTGCGTTCCAAGTTATTAAAATGTTATCCAGGTTCGAAGCCTACTCACTGATTTCTCCCCAGACCACCCAGATAACAAAATTTGGTGTACCCCAGGGCAAACAATGACCTCCTTCAAAGCGTTTTAACTCCTACAAACAGTGCATAGTATGGACACAGAGGCAGTATAATACACTGGGTCTTAGGGCATGTCTGAGTGGATGGTAATAGCCACTGATTGATATGCATATATTTACTAAACTGGAGCTAACTTTTCATGCTTAGATGCTGTTTGCTGCTCTTGCTTTTGGATTTTCCCACTTGTTTCTTTGCTCCGTGGGGTTTAAGCAGGCTTAAAACACAGGAACTGAAAACGTAGAACAGCTTGTCCTATTTATGGACTGGTGTCTTAAGAGTCCATATCTGCCTCCCTCAAGCTTTAATTATGAGGGTGCATCATACTTACAATGCCGCTGTTAGCTAGCTGTCCCCTATTTTTCCATCTCTGCAGTATCTGTCATCATCATGATTTTAAAATGATAATGTTGACCTTTAAGTTGTCTTTGGACTCATTACTACTTGTTCTGCCCAGTCATTCAACCATGATCTCGTGGTTCTTCCTCAGCAGAGTAAATTCCAAGTTGAATGAACCTTTAGTGAATATGCCCCTATGCTCTGGAATATGATACATAGGCCACTGCATCATCTGAATTCTTGTCTTAGATTAGATCCCAGTTTAGCACCCAAGCATTCATTATGGAGGGGAGGAGGTAGATATGCTGGTGGGGAGGGATAGAATACAGAGTGACCTAGACAAATTGGAGGATTGCACCAAAAGAAATCTGATGAGATTTAACAAGGACAAGTGCAGAGTCCTGCACTTAGAATAGAAGAATCCCATGCACTGCTACAGGCTGGGGACTGATCGGTTAGGCAACAGTTCTGCAGAAAAGGAGCTAGGGGTCAAAGTGGACAAGAAGCTGGGTATGAGTCAACAGTGTACCTTATCGCCAAGAAGGCTAACAGCACATTGGGTGCATTAGGAGGATCATTGCCAGCAGATCGAGGGAACTGATTATTCCCCTGTCGCGGCACTGATGAGGTCACATCTGGAGTACTGTATCGTTTTGGGCTCCTCGCAACAGGAAGGATGGAGGCAAATTGGAGAGAGTCCAGTGAAGGACAATAAAAATGATTATGGGACTGGGGCACATGATTTATGAAGAGAGGCTGAGGGAACTGGGCTTATTAAGTCTGCAGAAGAGAAGAGTGAGGGGGGGATTTGATAGCAGCCTTCATCTACCTGAAGGGAGGTTCCAAAGAGGGATGGAGCTGGGCCAGAAGTCTGGGCCCCCTTAGGGGTGTGTGGAGGAACTTTCAGGGGGGGCGCATCAGGGCCTGGGTCAGACCCCGCCAGGTGGATGGAGGAGGCGGGGAGGGAGTGAGCCCCGCTCTGCCCTGGCCTCAGCTTTGCACCTGACTGTGGCTTTGCTCCCAACCCCAGGCCCTGGCCCCAACTGCGACCCAGACATGGTTCCACTTCTGGCCCTGCTCCCAGCCCTACCTCCATCCTCAGCCCTTGGCTCCCAGTTGCTGTTCCGGCCCCCCGAGGGGGGAAACAGACAGGAACAAGGGGGATGCAATATAAAGAGTTTGGGGACCAGTGAGCTAGGCTGTTCTCAGTGGTGGCAGATGACAGAAGCAGCAGCAATGGTCTCAAGATGCAGTAGGGGGTGGGGGGGGGGGTCTAGTTTGGATATTAGGAAAAAAAATTTCACTAGGAGGGTGGGGAAGCACTGGAATAGGTTAGCTGGGGAGGTGGTGGATTCTCCATCCTAAAAAGATTTAAGGCCCAGCCTGACAAAGACCTGGCTGGGATGATTTAGTTGGGGTTGGTCCTGCTTTGAGCTAGACTAGATGACTTCCTAAGGTCCCTTCCATCATTAATCGTCTATGATTCTATATGCATGCCTTATTTTATGGTCTTTGACTATGGTTTTTAACCAGTCACATGTGTCATTAAGTTCTCTAGGATGTCACCTTCCATGGTGGTTTGTTGTGCATGATTCATTGCTCTTTGAATAATGAGGATGACATTCTGGTGTAGTGTTCTAGTGCTGTAAATACAGAAATGTGCTCTTCCATTTCAATAGAAAAAATAAACGTAACAGCATAAGACCCAACCCAGTTCAAGCCTTATTTGCCCAGGATAAGGTCCTTAATGTAGATAGAATCTTCCCTCCAGAAGGCTCCCAAATAAATGTAACATATTGATCTATATTGATCAGTTCACCCACTACAGAAATGCAGCCACATGTGGGGTGTAACATAGTGTAACCTGTTGCACAGCAGAGAGCAACACCACAAAGCAGGTTAGGAGAAGAAGTGGATTTTTAGGATAGTTTTCTCTCCAGTGTTTATATTCATTGGACAGCTATTAGAAAATGTTTGGACTTGATTGGACATTTCAGCATGTAGATGCAGCAACAATTAAAAGCTCATCAAATGTCAGTTTAAGCAGTTTTCTTAACAGTTGTGATAGGGTCTCTTTGGCTATTGATGTCCAGTGAGATTTCTGTGTCTTAAAATCCCGTGTCCCCAGGGAGAAAGTTCACATACATCAGACATTCTAAGCAACAAAAGGGGAGGATGTTTCTGGATCATTTGTGATCAGTGATGTGTGACTGAGTACTGTGTGGCTGTGTACAACTTTGCTCTGTTAGTTTGTGTGTGTGTGTTATTGGGAGGCTTATTCTCTCTCTTGTTATGGGGCTTAGCCTGTCCACTTTTGAGTATGACAGATGCACACAATTGCTGGTATTTGCTGCAGTTGAAAAGGTCAATGGCTAGCACCTTGTAAAGGAGAGGAGCTCTCCCTGCTGGCCAGAAGGCATTTGGTAAGAGTCACGACAGAGTTTCTATGTCAATATAGCCGGAGAGAGGTGATTCTCTCTGTTTATCACCCATCATCACTTTCAATTACACATGGAGAACAGGAAAGAAGTTGCTGCTCTGACTTAGCGTTATGTGAGGTGCAGAAAACTGGTGTCTAATGCACTGGTAACAAAGCCTTTTGTCACAAACTGTAATCTCAGAGGTCTCCACTCCACAGTTTCTGAGATCAGTGAGTTGAATGAGCGGTGTGTTCTGTAAAAGGGAGCACGTGCCACGTAAATATCTTAGTTAAATTCCTTGATACAACTCTTACATGTGCTGGGATGCAAGAATGAGTTACTTTTTGACACAGGCTGAATTATTTCTCAGATTCTGAATAATTTCAGGATTTATTTATTTAAGCCCTTGGTGCCAGGCCAGTCAGGAGCAACTACGACCCTGCAGGTGGAGAATTAGTTTGTGAACACCAAATCATTTTGCATTGGCACATTGTGGCAGGAAATGCCAAATCTTGGCCTCAAAGGGTAGCTCCAACACTGAGATGTGTTGGAAAACTAGACATTAGCATTTATGTTATAGGGAGACAAGGTACATGACATAAGAACAATCTTGAAGCAGCAGGGAGATGGACCATATAGCCTGATGTTGTAGATCTTTTCCATCCCCAATTTCTATTATTTTGAGACTTGCACGTAGGATTTATAGGGCTAACTTTCTATCAAGCTACCCTACACAAACAGGATAAGGTGACCCACAGAGAGTACTCTAGGGTGTAATGGTTGCCCCCAACCATGGCATGTTGAGACTAACCCAAAGCCTAAGAACTGGACAGACAGGAGAGGCAATGTGGTTTTAGGCATGGGTTAAGCAGGTGTGACTGAAAAGATTCAGTGTCAACCAACTTAGTCCTTTGGAAATGAACAGACAGTTACATGTATTTTCCAGTGACCAGTACATGCAGTGGATCTCGCAGTGTGGTGAATCATTAACCTCCAAGGAACTACAGCTGAGATGGAAACAGGCTCTGCACTCACCCGGCCAGGGTAGCTCTGGAGGAACTTGATCTTTTCATATAGCTTGATGTTGTCAGCTCTCAGGTTGTCCAGCTCACTTTGGAGAGCCTGCATTGTATGCTGCATCATGCGGTTCTCCTGCAACACACAGAACAAACGCTGTCAGCTGGAGGGCCCAGTGTTTGCAGATTCTTTGGGAAGAGGAATAGTGATTTAACTTGTCCTAAGGCAGAAATAAAATCCTCTCCCAACCACTGTGTAAGTTGCTGGGCTAAGTCAGCAGAGACAAAGCACGGATGCAACCAGCAAAGGGTTTATCTCCAAGGAAGGTTCCTACAATCACAGATCAAAATGAGTTCATGTAAACCAAATCAGGGAGCGAGAACTGCCCCAGCCCGGGGTTCAACCCAGTGCTTTAGGACTTTAACCCTAAGGAGTGCAATAACTACCCAGAAATGCATGGCCGGGAGTGTCTTTTTGCCATAATACTACCACCTAGGTTTTATATAGCATTTGTCATCAATAGATCTCCAAGGGTTTTCCAAAGGAGCTCAGTATCATTATCCTTGTTGTGCAGATGGGGAAACAGACAGAGAGGGGCTAGACTTGCCCAAGGTCACCCAGCAGACCAGTGGCAGAGACAGGAATAGAACCCAGGTCTCCAGAGTCCAGCATTCCGAAGTCAGGTCCTTGTAAGATGCCTAACATACCGCTTCTAATTCTTGGTTCCTTGTACGGAAGCGCTCCCTCTGACTGGAGATGATGGACAGCAGTGAATCCATCTGCCCCTCAGGAAGTGGAGTGCTGGGAGACAGAGGATAACCTAGGAAGCAGAACTCACCGTGAGAGACCATTCTCATTCAGCAGACATTCAAGGAACATAAATAACACATGGCACTTCTATGGCACCTTCCAATGAGGGTTCAAAGGATTTCACAGATGGCTAATTGATGGAGCTGGTTGGAAAAATTTAGACAAAAAGTCTTTTCCTCTCAATTTGCCAATTCATTGAAATTTAAATATTTTGCAGAGATTGTTCAATTTCTACAAAACTCCTCTGGAAACTGGCAGGGCTCCAATAAAAACTTGCTTGGTTTCCTGCCAGCTCACCTGCCCAGGTCCTCAGCAGCCATAGCTCTCAGGCTCCCTGCTCCTTGCCAGCTTGGGCTCCCGAGGTGCCCTGTTTCTGGGCAGCCCCAGGCACGGTGCTGCCAGAAGAGCTGGGTGGAGAACAGTAATTCCATTTCATGGAGAATTTTGAACATTTTTTTTCCCATTACAAACTGGAATGAAACCAAATTTTGAAAATTCAAAATCCTCTGGGAAAGGGAATTACTGTTCACTGCCCAGCTGTAATAATTAATTAAAACTTAACTCTCCCCCTTAAGGTAGGTGTTATCATCACTATGACTATGGGGTCAACTAATCTCTATGCGCCTTTGGGGGAAATTTTCCCTAAGGAAACACCAGAGGCCCTGTAAAGAGAGGGGACCACTTTCACTCACCGCAGCAACTGCTCACAATGTGCTGACTCAGAGCAGTCCCCAGCTGCCCTGGTCACACACTCTATCCTGTCAATGCTTCCCACTTTCTGGGCTCCATTGACTGACCCTCCCAGGGCAGGTTTTACAGTAGTGGAGACACTGGCAAAGAACCCTTACAGCCTCTTCTCTGTCCATTTCCAAAGTCTGTGAAATGGTGCCACCCACTTGTTAGGTTGAGGTAAAAAAAAAAAAAAGTGCCTTCTTTTTAAACTATTGTTCCCTATGCGCAAGACTGGGAATGCATCACGAAGCTGCATGTAACATGTGTGACTGGGATTAGAAGCGATGGGAGTATGAAACCCCCCTGGATGGCCGTCTCCTACAATGGCCTTGCGAATGAGGTGAGGCATCTCTAGAGGTTTACATGAGACAGCAGAAGATAAATACCTCCTAGAAGGCAGTGACTCAGCTAGTTTATACAGTGGAGCTATTCATAGCAGCAGGATGGGTGGCTTCAGGTTGTTTTTGCTTGGTGGAACTGTTGCCATGATATTGTTTATCACCCTACTTAAAAACTTTTCTAAACAAAAAAGAAAGGAAATGGGTTCTTTTCCAGAGGAGCCAACAGTCATAATTTATTTGATTCATTTTCTCCTACAGCCCCGGGAGTGAATAGCAAATGTAAAGGAAACATTTAGCTCTCTGGCTCTGGAGGGGATTCAGTGTGAAATGATCAAAAGTTGAAGCATGGGGTATTTTAGTTTCAGCCTGAATTCTATGTGCATATGAAAGCAACAGTGGAGCGGCTGCAGGGGTTGATCATCTGTTTTGTCTAGGGCTGTACTTTTGGGAGAAAATATCAGCAGAAGCAAGTTAGTTACTTTGTGCAGTGAGAAACAACCAGTCAAGTGTTCTTGATAGCTGGGCTACACAGGTAAACCCATTCCCAAGACTGTAAGGGTTTGCTCTTGAACAAAGCAAAACTGCTGCAATAGATTAGTGACAGGGCGGGAATGAAGCTCTGCATGTGCATGCAGGTGTAATTTGGGAAGGGGCAGTCAGAGCGCTGACACAAACCACTGCAAGTACTGCAGCAGAGTCTCTTCTGCAGCAAGAGGACAGAGGAACTGGCTGAGAAACAATAGCTAACAAGGGCTGATTTTGAGGGATGATTTCCCTGAAGTTAACTGGACATGGAGGTGCTCAACTCTCCTGAAAATCAGGCCCAAAGGTAGTTTAACAAAAAGTCTATCTACATAGGAATTCATGGCTGTCATTATGCTGCACACCATGATCATCAGGATAGAACTCTGATTCTTCAGCTCTTAAAGCACAAGTCATAACCATTAAGGTAAGGAAGAATACCCACCCATTCTCCATAGTAGAGTGCCTCAGCAAATCTCAGCACACCCTTGAACTGGAGTTCCTACAACACAGCTGCTTCCCTTCCAGCGGTAATGTACTACTTATGAACGTAACCCGGTTAAGTACTCAGGAAGTTGTGTCTGGCATATGAATGCCCTAGATAGTATGCAAAGCTGTGATCTACCACAGCCCCGATGTCTGTGCTAAACTCCTTGTATTACACAGTTCCCTAACAACAAAGCATTAACTGGGCTCAGTCCAGGCTCTTACCATAAAAGTGGGCTGTAGCTTCCTTAATAGGGTCAGGAATCTTCTCTAGATTGTGAACAGCAGCACCCTGAGTGAAGAAATCAGATGTAAATAGGAACTCAGTGTAGGTGTGTAGCACAGGTCCGAAGGTAACAGGAAACCTCACACCCCATCAAAGCTATAGTTCATCAAATGCATTCTCCTGTCCCTGCTGCGGCCCATGCCAGATTCTTTGGTGGTGGTTTGAAGATAATGTTTTCCCATATTCTGTGAACGAGGGCTACAAATCACAGAGCTCCTGGGGAGATTCATGGCTGAATGAATTCATGGCTGAATTGTGCAAATGACTATGGTCAAAGTTCTGACTTCATACTACAGTGACATTTTCATTGCACTGACACCTGTGGCTGTGCCCAATGCTTGAGCCAGCCAGCAGCATTAAGTTTCAACCCACCTAAGAGGCCTGAAGATTAATATGCAAAGAAGTAGAGTGCAGGCAGACTCTGAAACAACAGAAGTCAGAAGCACTCATGAGAACTCAAGGAGAACCAAAGTTTGGGGTTTTTCCAAGAGAGATGTATGATGAGAATGTAAGAATGGAAATCAGGAGAGCAAAAGTGGCTGTAACATGTCTAGCCCAATAGAGGAGAGGAAAACAAGGAAAAAGACACCTCTGTCCAAATCTCAAACCTGAACCTTTTCTTAATGCTAGGATAAATTCTGGTTAAGTTCCTCCCTTCTGTCTTCCCAGCAGGTTTCCCTGAAATCCATCTTAGTTTCTCAGCAGGTCTGCCAACACCTGCAGGGTCCTAGTGGTGGCCCTCAAGTCTTGTGAGGAATTGCAACAGTCTATAGAGTTGGGAGTAAGGAGGCAGAAATAAATTCTGGGGCCTAGGGAAACTAGAGCAGGAACTATTTTATTAGCTCAGCTAACTCAGCAGAGAGAATGAAGAACAGAGCCTAGTTTGGAATAGCACAGAGGTTTTTAAGGATCACAGGAATGGGATGATGGAGAAGTAGAATGGCAAAGTACTGCATCTGGGGTATATAGAAAGGGAAGGAGAAGGGCAGGAAGGCAGAGGAAAAGGAACCGAATGTAAATGAAACTTTTGTAATTAATGGGTCAGCAACTGGAAGGCAACCTTTGGAATTACCTCAGCATCAGGGCGATGCACCGAAGACATGGACTGGATAGTGCTGAGGTCACGCTCCAGGTTGGTGATGAGCTCTTTCTGGTTAGCAACAGTAGATACGGCTTCAGTGAACTGGATCTGCAACTCGGCACAGCGTGCTGGAAAACAAAACCAGTGAAACTAGCTGGTCAGTGTGGAGGGCCTTGACTTAACTCCATTTTTATCCCACCCAGCTTCTCCTTTGGTCTGATGCATGCAGTATCTTCCGCACTAGAAGAAATATGCAAATGAAGCTGCCTAAAATGGTGGGAAGAGCCTCCTGAGGTACCCAGTTTCCATCCTTGGGCAGACTTGCCACCGTTGCATCTGACTGATGGAATCATCTGTTCCTTTGAGCCGACCATCCCTGTACATTCATTTAATTGATCTGATTTCAGATCATCTACTCCCATGTGATGCCTGATTGATTCTCTGTCATGGTTATTTCTGAATGGTACATTAAGTGCTGCATCTCTCCGAAGGCAATCACTCTCCTCCACCTCTCTCATTTAAAAAAAACAGAATATGCGGTGGGGAAAAGGGAAAGTTTTGACATTATGAGACCCAGAACACTGAATGATGCACTAACTAACAACCCTGTATAATGCATTCCTCTTGTCTTGTCCTGTTAGTCCCTTTGGAGCATACAGGCTTATGAGGCAGGAACCTACCATACAGATCCTTGGGGTGCAGTGTAAATGATTGAGAACATCTCATTTAATGTTACTTGGTTCATTAGTGCTGCTAAACAGATTTCTTCAGCAGGGACCTACGCATGCTACATGCCCAACCACGACCCCATGCTGGGCATGATGAACTGTGGCCATGTGGCCTTGTTTTAGTTCTGCACAGTGGCCGTCTGAGTTCAGTTATCAATGACAAGGGGTATAATAGTCATTTAGCCAAAGAGCTGCACAACATCCCATCTGCAAGAGCCAGGCTTGTGCATTATATCTGGGGCTCTGTAGCGCAATACAGTGGAAGCTCAGTAAAAAAAATAACATCCTGCACATGCTCAGTACTCTCTGCTCTCCAGTGAGAATTTCTGTCAGGACTGCTTAAGTAGCTTATTCCATTGACAAAACACATTAAGAGCTTAATTCAGGCTAAGTAGAGAGGCTTTTGCGCTTTAATGCATGGATCCTGATGAGACCTTCCCCACAGTCCAGGAGAGTTTGGATCTAGCATTTTGGTTCAGATCCATTCCTATTCCGCTTCTAAGATGAAAATGTTTTTGAGATACCTGAGCAAAGGGAACAAAATCACCCCTACGCAGTTCTAAAAATGAGGCTGTGAAAATGGCAGAGAAGGGCTTCATGTTTTTCATGTCAGTGTTTCCAGATAAAACGCTTTCAGTTCACAAGTAACATCTTTTTCTAGCTATCAGCCCTGATGCAAACTTAGTCAGAGGTCTGAAAGTCAGACTAGGCCCTTTCCTTCTTCCTAAATTGTAACTAGTTAAAGGATCTGCAGGCTTAATGGCTGCCCCGATGTCCTGCTGGGAAAACAATGCTGTCTACTGTGAGTTTCCACAGGTGTCACTTATTGGTACTTGCGAAACAATTCTGTTGATGCACAAGAAGGAATAGGATCCAGCTCTCCCTTTCTTAGCTGAGCTGCAGGAATAAACAGCAGTAAAATCTTTTGTCCTTAAAGTCAGGTGACTAAGCAGATCTGACTGATGCACAAAGCCAGTAAGAGCCAATAGGTAAGAATGTGCCAATTTTAGAATAACTTTTTGGAGTAAAATCACACCTTAAAACATGACAAGCATTTTTCTATGCAAGAAACAATCTCTAGATGGCCAAAACTAGGAACTTAAAATGAAAGTCCCTGTTCATTAATAATGTTACTGCTATACACATCTCTATACACACACAGAAAATCATTAAACCAATGTGTATTGAACTTACTAAGAAAGAATTAGGGCCTGCTATACTACAAATGAATTTCTCTTTCAATATGATCATGTACCTAGCAGCAATGGACTCCATCTGTATTTCTTGTTATTAGGAAAATCCATCTCTCCATCTGTTTGAGCTTAGTTAAAAAAAATATACTAGAGGTATATAGATTTGAATCCTGCAGTTTTCATACAGGCAAAACTCTCAGCCTCAGTGAAGACTATAGGATCAAGCCCACACTATATGAATTTTCAGGTGGGTGAAAGCTTAGTTAACAGCTGTTAGGGAATTTAACAGATGATGCACCTAGTAACTAATTGCCTGAATTCCAAACAGCCAGGATGCAAAATGCTCATTTATCAAAAGTTGGATAGTAAGAGATACTTAGATTCCATGTGAAGAAGCTGTTTGGAAAGCCAGATCATACTCTTACAGGTCCCTAAGAACTTCTTTGAGGTCATCAAAGTGTCATTTTGAGCCATGCAAAGTGTTTACAGAAAAAGCCCAAATCACACACATACCTCTGCTGGCTTGGAGCTTTACTACAAATCTGAAACAAAGCCCTGAAAGATTGGCTATGGTTTGTGATCCTTTAAGCTTGAGTCTGGGCTGATGTCTAGATTCCCCACTGAAACCATGCAAGGTTTGTGCCTTTGACATAAAACCAGGTGAAATCTGACAAGTTTGACTGTGTTTTTCTGTGAGATTTTGAGCTTGTTAGAATCTACAATTTATGAAAGTTCAAATCTGCTGGTGCAACACTATTCCCACACGTCCCTGTGATCCAAAACTGCAGAATTTCCTGCATTTTTACTGTTTACCCATCATCATGGCCTGTTGTTTTTTAAACCTACAATTCAAAGATAATTTATCAGCATATACAAAGAGGGAAAAATATTCGAGCTCAGGACTGTGAATCAGGAGTCCTGGCTTTTAGCCTAAGCTCTGACACTAATTCATTTTCTGGTCTTGGGGTCCCTTTCCTTTTCCATGTGGCAGTATTCCCCATTTGTAGAATGGCAACAGAGGTATTGTGAGGAGGAATGGTCTATGAATCGGAGAGATCATTTGACAGAAGATTAGTGTCAATTGTTATTACTGACTGTCTCAAACACTACTTGCACAGCAGCTAGTTGCATAAGGTCAGAGCATGTTTACAGGGAAAATACATATATACAGTTATTTCTTTTTGCTGCATAGATGTTCGAAATCCATTACACAACACTTCGCAGTTTTGGGGTGAGAGGGTTGGGGCTGAGAACTTGTATAATATGTAAAGATATAAATGGTCAGCAAACAGCAGTATCTGTATAGTAGTAATAAAACTACAGTACCACTAGAGGGTGCTGTTTCTTAAGAAATCAGAGTGTTACTCCGCTCTTCAAAATGATGAGAGCCCTTGATTCACTGTATTCAAAGGAACGTTTCCTGAAACAACATATTGGGGAAATAAAGTCTCTTCCCTAAAAAAAATTAGGACCTGATTCTGCAGTGACTTCAGGATCATTTAACATCCACTGGCACCAATCCTGCACCCATTGACCCAGCAGGAGCAGGACTGGCCTCACTGATATGAGTGCAAGTTGAGAGCTCTGCACCTTGTAAGATTGGCATAGAGAGGATGGCAAACCCAGGGAAAGGGAAATGCCTCCTTTAATCTTAATCCTGTGCACAGGGATGTGTAGTGCTCATAAAGCAGCCGATTACTAGCACTGGCTAGAGAGGGTGGTGGAGGAAGGAGGAGCACAGAGATCTGGAAGTTTGCTAGAGGTTTCAATGGGTATTGTGTGCTTGTAGTCTCTTGGGGAAAGTGTTAGAAAGGGGCCACAAGGTTTTGCTAAGCCTGTCATGGAATGAAGGGAGATGGTCATAGAGAGCTCAGAGGCAGGGACCTTCAAACGGGGATGGGTCAGATAACCAGATACATATTTAGGTACCAGTTTGACAAGATTATGATGATCAACAGATGGCTCAGGCAGTGGTGCTATAAAGGAGGGCTTTGTGATGTATGGCCACTGGGAGGCATTCATGGACAGAAGACTCTCCTCTTGGACTTCATCTGAATAGGGAGGGAAATAGACTTCTAGGATGGAGGTTGGCACAACTGATTAAGAGAAATTTAAACTAGGAATTTGGAGGAGATGGTTGGGAGATGCCCGGGTAATCTCCATGCCTGATTTTAACATTAAGAGGGAGGAAAATGAAATAGGAAAGAATATAGCACTGCGTAGGAGAATGGGCATTAAGAGGAAGGGTGGTGTAGATACCAGTTTAACAAGTGATACTGGTGGTAGAATGACTGTGACAAATTGTGTAAGGAATGTGAGTGAAGCCAAACACCAAAAATTAAGATGTTTGTACACCAATGCGAGAAGCAAAATGGAGAAAGTAGAACTACTGGTGCAGGAAGTGAAACCATATATTATAGGCATGACAGAAACATGGTGGAATAGTAGTCATGGCTGGAGTACAGGTATTGATGGGTATGTGCTGTTTAGAAAAGACAGAAATAAAGGCAAAGGTAGTGGAGTAGCATTATATATCAATGATGAGGTAGACTGTAAAGAAATTAGAAGTGATGCAATGGATAAGACAGTCTGTCTGGGCAAAAATCACATGGGGGAAGAAAGCTACTAGAACTTCCTCTGGGATCGTGCTTGGGATGTGCTACAGACCACCAGGATCTGATTTGGATATGGATACAGACTTCCTGAATGTTTTTAATGAAGTAAATACTACTGGTAACTCTGATTATGGGAGATATAGACTGGAAGATTCGTGCTAGTAATAATATTAGGGCTTAGATTTTCCTGGATGTGATAGCTGATAGATTCCTTCACCAAATAGTTGCTGAACCAACAAGAGGAGTGAGGACCTTGCAGAAGAATTGGTTGTCGGGGACAAGCTTGGTTCGAGCGACCATGAGCTAATTCAGTTCAAACTAAATGGAGGATAAACAAAAATAGATCTGTGACTACGGTCTTTGATTTCAAAAGGGCTAACTTAAAAAATTAAGGGAATTAGTTAGGGAACTGGACTGGACTGAAGAACTCATGGATCTAAAGGCAGAGGAGGCTTGGAATTACTTCAAGTCAAAGTTGCAGGAACTATCTGAATCCTTCATCCCAAGGAAGGGGAAAAAATTCATAGGCAAGGGTTGTAGACCAAGCTGGATGAGCAAGTATCTTGGACAGGTGATTAAGAGAAAACAGAAAGCCTACAAGGGGTGGAAGACGGGAGGGATCAGCAAGGAAAGCTCTCTTGGAGGTCAGAACATGTAGAGATAAAGTGAGAGAGGCCAAAAGCCAAGTAGAGCTGGACCTTGAAAAGGAATTAAAACCAATAGTAAAAGCTTCTTTAGGAAGAAAACCAAGAAGGAAGAAGTGGGACTGCTAAGCACTGAGGATAGGGTGGAGGTTAAAGATAATCTAGGCATGGCCGAATATCTAAACAAATACTTTGCCTCAGTTTTTAATGAGGCTAATGAAGAGTTTAGGGACAGTCACAGGGGGGCTAATGGGATTGAAGATATGAAGGCAGAAATTACCACATCCGAGGTAGAAGCCAAACTCGAACAGCTTAATCGTACTAAATGGGGGGGGCCCAGATAATCTCCATTTGCAATTGACTGATCTTTAACTACTAGCAGTAAATATGCCCAATGGCCTGTGCTGGGATGTTAGATGCATGGGTTCTGAGTTACTACAAAGAATTCTTTCTGGGTGTCTGGCTGGTGAGTCTTGCCCACATGCTCAGTGTTTAACTAATTGCCATATTTGGGGTTGGGAAGGAATTTTCCCCCAGGACAGATTGGCAGAGGCTCGGGGGGGTTTTCACCTTCCTCTGCAGCGTGGGGCACAGGTCACTTGCTGGTGGATTCTCTATATCTTGAAGTCTTTAAACCATTATTTGAGGACTTCAATAACTCAGTCATAGGTTAGGGGTCTATTACATAAGTGGGTGGGGTGAAGTTCTGTGGCCTGCATTGTGCAGAAGGTCAGACTAGATGATCATAATGGTCCCTTCTGACCTTATAGTCTATGAGTCATGAACTTTGCATTTGTCAACTGTTAATTCACACTCAAGAAGCTGAATTAATTTAATACAATTGAGGAATCTGTCCTTGGCCACATTCAGCGACAGTATAAATGCATCAGGTAACAGGGATGAGAAATGAATCAACATTATTTTGTAGTTATACAGCATATTTTATCTGGGGATCTTTTACCATGGTAGATCAGTATCATCACCATTTTACAGATGGGGAAACTGAGGCACAATGCTACCCAATGTAAATACAGTGAATCAGTAGCAGAGCTGGGAACAGAAGCCAGATCTCCTAATTCCTGCCTTCCAGCTCTGACCACAAGGGAACATTGCCTACCCATGAAGAAGAAACTCAAAACATCCTTTGTTCATTTTGCAATGGCTCAGTTAACCCATTTCAGTATGTACAAGTACAGTCCTCAAAGATTACATGCAAAGGAAACATTAATTCTGGATCTTATTTTTTGGGATAGTGGGATTTTCTGATGTACAAAAAAAGCCCTGAAAAGATTATTTTTTCCTCTTTGCTTTTTTCTAAACCTTAGAAACATCAAGACTATTGAATTTTTGACTTTCATGTTTTTAGGCAGACCAGAGGACTAGCATGGAAGCTCTCTCAACCCTTATCTGAACATTTCTTCTAAATATTCTTCAGATACTTGAGTTAAATAATTTTGTTTTGTTTTTTAAATAAGAAAAGTACCCTCCCCAGCCCTCAACTGGCTGAATTTTAATGGAGTAAAAAAGGCTTCTCTCAGTTGCTCAGGTTTCACTTCCTCAGTACTGGCCATATCATAATTCTACTAATTCTCCAGTCATCCCCAGAGTGTCTTCCAGAAAACCAGAGTAGACCCGGCTTGAGTTTCTAATGTAAAAGACAACCAAAATTAGCACAATCCACACCTTTCTTCTTGACATGCCTCTTTTCAGGCTTTGCACATTACAATTAAGAAGCAAAAAGGGGCACAACCCCCCTTTTTTGTTTCTATACAGGTCATCTTTAACGTCACACAGTAGATAGAATAATCTGCATTAGCAGGTTAGAATGCCTGTCTTAAAAACTTTCAGCTAGAACAAAATAGTGTTTTATCTACAGTATGTTACTACATTTAGCAGAACTCACTGTAACCTTTCAGACTCTCAAATACATCAAACCAGTTTAAGATAAGTGAGCTTTCACTGACTGTTCAACTTCAAGTGAATGTACTGCAAAAGCTAATGGCACAAATAAGCTGAAGTCCTGGGAAAACTAGAATTCTCAACTGTACAGCTCATTCTCAAACTTGGTGGCCTCTAGCATACTTGACAGGCACAACACACTCCCAATTACTTGGGCTCTCAGCACTTCCAGCACTTTGTCAAGGATGGTGATGAACTGAAACAATTGGACAATCTAATGCACTCAACCATCAACACGAACAAAATATGAACACCTCCTGAAACCTGTCATTCTCTCTGTTAGTGCTGTCTGTAGTGGGGATGGTCCTTTTACCTGTCTGCTCAGCCTGACAGGGATGAACATTATGCAGCTGGAAATAGAATATTGCTGAAAAACTTTGTACTTTCCTGGGAGTATTTGAAGAGGTGACAGACAGATTTGGAGTGGTTATTATTGTTTATAAGAAGCTAGCTTGAGATGGAGTCATGTTATCAGATTCTAGACTTATTGAGTGAGTCTGTATCTTTGTGTTCCATATCCACCAGCCTCACAGTCTATCTGCACTAGAATGGCTCTTGAGGAAACAATTTGGCTCAAAGCCTTGAATTTTCTTCTGACCTGTTGACTGTACCAAACGCACTTTAAAAAAGGATGTATAAATGTTCATGATACTTTTGCAATACCACCTAACAAGAGAGACTGGCCAAAACAAATTCCACAGATTTAAGGGGGGCTAAGCTTTGGTGAGTGTGCAGTCCTACTCAGAATTTTGCTTGTTGTGTCCATCTCTAAAAGTAACATTTGAGCCTCTGTTTAAATCCAGTAATTTCAACAAAACAGTTTTAAAAGCATTGTTACAAGATTTTACTAGAAGAGCTGGAAATCACTATTGATTTCACAAAGACATAAATCTTGTATAACTGCAACAGAACAATCTTGCCACATGCTTCTTTTCTCATTTGATTTAAGCTATTCTGCTGTGTAAATGACGTGAAACGGAGGAGCAACAAAGACCTCCTACCAACAGTGTTCACAACACTGGAAGCATTCATGACATAAGCCAGTGTTTACCATTGCCAAGACATCCTCTTTGTTTATCTTAATTCTATTGCCAGCACTGAGGTGGTGAGGGAGTCATTTAATGTGTCAGACTTTCTGTCACGGATGGCAATGAGATTCCTCAAACTAACTAGTATGCCAGGTACTGAGGACTGACATTTGTACAATGCTGGATTTTTGATCCACTGCAGTAAAAAAAAAAACATCTTTAATATTCTTTGTTGCCTGAGAATACTGGACCCGAATATGAGCCTGGCAATGGATATCTTTTTGGTTTAGAGAAAAGACCACTCATCTCAGGCATATGGGTGTTCAGCAGTGTGTATTCTGAAACAGGGGTTTCTATACAAGCTGGCACAAGCACAACAGTCCCTGGCTTCTGAGTGATGCGTGCCCATGTGAGACAGATTAGAATTGAGCCCTAAATCCCCGCACAATAACTAATTTAAGGTAATCTTAATTGTAGTTGATATATATTGCCACTGTTGATTCCAACTGGGCTATTAAGCTATCCTCCATGTTATGTCTTTAGTTGTAGCAAATCTGAATCTTGTCACCTAGATCTTAGTGAAACCACCAATATCACAGGAATAAGAGTTAAACTGGGGCTCCCATCTGGTAAATGGAATTCTTCTATTGGGTAATTGCCTATGGGGTGATGTTTACAAGAGTTCCTGGAGGTCACGAAGCAATTTAAATGACACACTTCAGTCAGATGAGAACTGGATGTGTGTCAAATGTCAATCAGTTTCCTCACTGTCCAATCCCCTCTGACTTGAAAGGAGCTAGCTGGGGAATGCTGTGTATGGGTGAGCATGTTTCAGGTTCTGGAGGAGATGGGCCACTTGGAGCACTGGGTCATAGAGATAGTGATGGAAAACCCCTTGTAAACAATCAAATGGCTTACATGAGGATAAAAGGTCAGAAGCCATTACTGTTAAGAGCTTAGTGAAAACACAAAAGACTGAGGGAAAAGCCTTCATGAAACACACAGAATTGAAAATTGGAACCAAACAATTGAAAAAAAATGAATAAGGGGCAAGTGGCCATGTGGAAATACATCTCCTGGAAACTGAAGGCACAAAGAATTTTCCTGATTTAGGAAAGGAAAGGTGTCAAATCATAATGAACAAAAGCCTATGTCCCCTTGATTTCTTTGGTATGAGATCTTAGAACCATTTCTGAGTTACTCAGCATACGGACTGATCTCACTCCTGTTGACAACATTGGGAGTTGGAGCAAGCCCATTGTAAGGACTGGATCATTTAGGAAGAATATTCTTATCACAGGGATTATTGAAAAGGATCATTTAACGCCCAGGAGGGCTGAACTGGCAGACTGGAGTGATTAAAGATATCTCCTGACCAAAGAGTACTGAAAAGGAAAATGCTAGCACTGAGTGATCTTTAGTGCATCATCCAAACTATTGTCTGATGGACAGAATCATCGATTAAAACATCTGCAGGCCCATGGTTCTTAAAAGGTTTTTGCTGTCCATTTGAAAAGACTGGGGCTAACCACATTGACATGCACAGGAAGAGAACAAATATGGTACAAAAAGATTGACCCAAGCACGAATGTCCTGGCTAAATTTGATAGCATCTTGCACTGAATTATTTGCCTATCTTTTTCATTTGAGAGAATATCATCAGTTTTAGAACTGAACAGTTTTCCTCCTTAAACCAGAATTTAAAATTCTTGTCTTGAATAGCAAGAAAAAGAAATATTGAAAGCCTGCACCTAAAATGGCACTTCAAGCATGGCAGCTAAGAATCCAGCAGATTCACGTACATATGTACATTAGAAGCATGTTCATAATAATGAAGCCCTGACAGTTCCCAGAGTGGTAAGAACTTCAAGTTAGGGAAATAACCCCCGTGATTGGACTCTCTTGGCAAATCATGTTCAGCATCTGTTTTCACAGATGGAGGAAACTAAATTGTAACAGCAATTTAGTTTGAGATTATATGGCCTGACATAAATGAGAGGCAATCTTTATGATTCCACTAGTTGATAGCTTGTTTTCTAAATATCCTGGAGACCTTGGATTTAGATAACTTTTCAGAAAACAAAAACAGCAGTGATTTGGCAAGGTAGAAGACAGTTTTTCAAAAAATAGGATCATTTGGCCTCATAGAAGTGGACCAACAGAATGGAAGTGCATTGAAACACAGATGTCTTGAAGATTCTAAGATTACTTTATTGACTGGAAGGAACATGCTTTTACAGAGATTAACTATGACTTACAATGCCCCTCTTTGAAAGGGCAGTACTATCCCAACTTGAAGGACTGAGAATCTGAGACATGGGGGTTTGTGACTTACCCAAGGTAAAAGCTAGTCTGTGACAGAGCCAGGAACGGAGCTCAGGCACAGCAGCAGCAAGTCAGGACTCCTTCTGGTCCTTCAACTTTCCTATCTTATTGACCATTTTTTCTCTTTCTTCTCTCCCCTTAGCTAGAACCTTTCTGTTGTGAATATTTATTTAGAAACAGTGAAGTTGAAATGTGTATTTTTCTGCATAGGGAAGTAAATTCTTATCTCTTTTGGAATATTTGTTCCAGGAGCTGCCTTTGCAACCCAGTAAGATTAATCTCGTGCTGTGATGGTAGATCCCCAAAAGAAAATCACATTGTGGAGACAAGATACTGATGTCTCACCTCCATAACCAACACTTCAGATGCTTTGGTGAGAGGCACTTGCCCAATAGATGTTCCCTCTGTCTGAAGTTCACTGCTGGGGTCCATAAGGATTAGGAATCATAGTTCCAATCTTCGTTGATGGTAGAGCTTCCAAATTGGCATATCAATTAGAACTAGTTTCAGATTCTTTGCTGAACACACGCTGTTGGGGTACACTGACATTTTGAGCGGGTCTGGAAAGTTCCTCAGCATTCACCAAATGGGAGAAGAAAAGAGATGGCACCCTCATTCCCCAGAGCCCTTCTTCTAAAAGATCCCAAAATCATGGATGCACCCACATCTAAGAGGAAACCATTTGGTGCATGAAGTTCTCATGCCTGAGGTCTTATTGGGAAAATTCATCATCTCTGGTGGTGAGGAAAAGGTCATGTTGCCCAGTGAGGCTACTCTACTTGGTTCCATGCTTTGTACCACAAGGGATGCAAACAGTAGACTATCCACTCTTCTCTAACTTCACCCTCTGTTCAACTGATCAGAAACCCATCTCAGATTACTTTCTGGTCTAGGATGATTCTCAAGAACCAAGAATTCCAAAAATGAAGACCCAGATCAGTGAGCCTCTAGATCTGGCCTTTCTGCTATCAGGGATGTAGTGAAAGGCCCTTTACTGAGGTCCTCTCTTCCAAGCCTCTTGAATATGCCTTCTTTAATTCCACCCTCAGCACTTTGTATGTTGTTACAAACGTCCCTGTAGCGCCACTTTCTTGTGCTTTCTGTATGGGGATCATTCATTCCACCTTTCCTTTACATAGATTCTTCTCCATGGGCCAAATGACATTCCTGAATACTTCACAGAGTTGGGGTCAGCAGTTTTAGAGACATGATTGGAGTGCCAATAAAGCTGTAGTCTCCTTTTGCCACATTGCATCAGCTCCAGTGAGATCAGTCTTTTGTGCATATCAAAGCACCAGTTAATACCTGCCTCACTGAAGTTTAAATTAATCCCTCAGTAAAGGACATTCCTGTGGAAGAGGCTGCTGTATAGGTCAGTCTCCAAAATGACTTGTCATCCCCTAGAAGATGATATAGCAGAAGCATCATCATCATCATCATCACAGCCCTCTCCCCTTGAAGATTTTAAATCCTTCCAAGATGGTCTGATAAGGATTGTAAAGATATTTTACCTTTTTCACTGCTCAAGACAAGGCTCAGTTTGTCTGACATCTTGAACATCATTCAGGCAGTGGCTATATTTGTTAATGAAGGCCTGTGAGGTACACTTAAGTATTTTATGAATGACACCAGCGTTCATCTCACCAACTTTATGGAAGTCAGAGTGATTATATTTGGCCCCTCCTCAAAGAATGGATTATTTTTTCAAGCATCCTAACTCTTCTTTTTTAATAGTCTCTGAAGGAGGAATGGCCAATCAGAATCTCAGAAGATCACTCCAGGTGACAAAGATGCCCAGAAAACAGAGCTAGGCTGGAAGTCAGATTAGTCAGTCACTTTACAGATGGGTAGTAATCAAGCTGTGTTTGTTTATTACTTCTGTAACCTGGCACAAGACTATTCCTAGAGTATCTCACCTTCTTCAGGAGTTTAAAAAGGAGGAAAAAAATAGCAGCTGAGCATCAAAGTTGTGAAGCATTCTCTGAAAACTGCCTGTAATGCTCAGGCACATCTGCCCAATCTGTAGCCAAAGCTGTGACCATTAGAAAAGTTTCCTGGCTGAAGTGCACTGGTCTCTCTGTACATTCAGAATATAGCAGAAAACTTTCCAAAGGGTTCTGGGCATTGGTACAGTGCACAAGTGCATCCCAAAAGAGAAAATGTTTAGAGCAACACTAAAAAAACTCCAGAGTCAGATAGCATTCACCACACTTCATGCCCTTCTCCCTGGAATCCATAAAAAATTGTGTGTGGGGGTGGGGAAAAGTGGTGGAGGGAAGCGGCGGCAGAGGCAGACAATGGTAACATCTGCAGTTAAATTTTGCTGACACGTTTATGCACCAAGGAAAGACCACCTCTCATCTTCGAACTACGGACGTCTGAATCTTCTGTCCCAGATGAGTAAGCAAATTCATTCTAGTCTAAGTGAGTAGAAGGAAGAATCTGGAAGGAGTAAACTACTGCCTTCATTTCCCTGTTTATTTCAGAGAGCCATTAGAAGAGGGTGAATTTTCTTAATCATCTAGAGGTCCGTGACTCTTTTAAGATGGAATGGCTATCCTACGTACATTACTATGACTCTAGAACTTTAGAATGGGAGAATGGGCTAGGTATTTCCAAGCCTTATAGTCTCAGAATCAGAGAATGCCCTATTCAGGACAATTATCAAGTCAATGCGCAAAGGCAAGGAAATGCAGAGAGCTCATAGATGCTCTTCTCTTTCTGCCTGCAAAGTGTGACTCTCACACCAATATGTGGTCTGAAAGATGGAATATGACAATGTTAACGTCCCTGTCATTGCTCCACTAGAACATCTAGGCTAGCAGGATTACAGGAAGGAAATATCTTTTTATCTTGACTAAAGAACACATTCATTACAATACATTAACATCCTTTATACAGTCTCTCTTACAGCCAGTTTCTTGTCAATGCACTTAGAAATATTTCCAAGATAGTCTTTGCAAAATTAGGGCCAATTAATCAAGTAAACTACCAAAATTCACTATGACAATAGCTTACACTGTACATGCACAGCACTCTAAAGCGTATATAATGGAAAGGAACCAACAAGACAAGGAGCCAGATTTACACAATTAGCATAGCTCCATTGACTTAAATAGAACTATGCCTATTCATACAAGCTGAAAAACTGGCCCAATGTATGTTGAGTTCAAGTGTTTAAAAATAAAACACACACTGGCATATATGGGCATCAAAATACTGACCACAAATACAGTAGAGGATTGAGATTTCATAAACATTTGATAGGAGCTTACATCTGCAAGACTCATTGGTTGTCATTAAAAAGTCAGCATTTACCTACAGATTCCACAGTTACTGCTTGTTTCCTTTTCCAACTATAGGGGGAAACTCTGGTATCAGAGACACTATGTAGTAAAGAATCCTGATATTTTTTTTAAAACTAACTGTGGAATTTGAAGCCTTAAAAAGGATGGGAGGTTTAGGGGTCCGTCCCCCACAAAAAGCCCCGAAACTTAGCATTATTCAATGAAATTCAATGGCAGGAAATTTCCCCATTAAAGGAGGATTTTTAAAGGACCATACATGGGTAACTAATGAGTTCAAGAAAACCATCGTAATTCCTTTGTAGCATCATCTCTTTCAGCTTGTAGCCATAAGGAAATAACTGTTTAATACAGTAAAATAATGTTATAATGTATACAGTTTGTTCATCACCTTTATTACATCAAAAAGAAATAATAGAGAAAGAAGAAAATGTTAGATATTATAAACTAACTTTCTCCTGCTAGAAACAGTAAAGGCTTGTCTGCTTGACTCTATTTGAATTTCTAAAGTAAAATCTTTGGGCCTTGTCAAGGCATCTGACCCTGGAAGAAGCCATTTAAAAATGAAAACTATAATGACATACAGAAATGCTCCAGTAACAAGCACTAAAGGCCTGTTGGCATTAATGCTAGATACCTCTCTTTTTGGAGACAGGTGTCTTGGCCCTTCCCATTAAGATTAAGATCTGGGATGTGGATAGGATGCACTTTTTTTTACTTGTAACTCCATGAAATAGTAAGTTGCAGACCTTTCAGCTGAGACTTGCTCCTAACTCATGCAGAACCCCAGTGTTTTGGTTGATTTTCTTCAACTGCAAAGGGTTCAGAAAGACTTGGTTTACAGTAGACAAATGATTCTGTGCTATATTGAAAAAGAAACCCCAAATCCTCAGTGTAGGTTCAGATGCAATTGTTGTCTGTTTTTGAAAATGTTACACTTCTCTTGCTTAATTACATGTACATTTCCAATAATGTATCCCAGTGCACCTGAAAGCACACACAGTTATAAATATATACAGAAAATTAACTAGCGGAGTGAGATCACTTTTAAAGCATAGGCACTTTAACATTAAAATGATGGCAGTCACATTAAAAGACAACCCTATTTACGCCTAGAAATCAACAATTTGATCAGCCATTAAATATTCATAAAATTTCTACTGAGTAAACTGCCACAGATATTTCATAGGTAAAGAAATGCAGTTACAGAGGATGAAAGTTAAATATTAACATTATGTTCAATACATTTTATTTAAAGGAGTGTCTTCTCCCGAGATATCAAATATGAGAAAAGCCAGTGATAGCAGAGATGCAGAATGAACAAGCTTTTCATTTTGAAGATAGTTATTTTGCTAATGCAAATTAGTATACTATAAACCAATAGAATGAACAACTTGAAGGGATGGAAAAAGCTGGTTAATACACATACAACTTCATGCCACCTAATATTGCTAAATAATGTGGGACAATACTGTGCAAAATCTACAGTCTTGGCCCTTTAAAATTCCTCCTGTCCTGAATAGTTCCTGAAAAAGAGATATATACTCTCTTATTGCAGAACAGGAAAAATGTTAACGAGCCAGGCCTATATACTGATACAGAGGAGGAGACATTGTATGGTTAGATCCCAGTCCTGCAATAATTTCAGTGACCTCAAAGTCACAGTTTAAAGAATAGATAACAGGCTTGGTAAAAGGGTATTAAACAAACATGCATTACAACTGAATATGAAGACATTTCAAGCTACAGATTTCTATTGTTTTTTAAAAAAGAATGTCATTGATGAATTTAAATAACTGCACCTTAATACCAAATTTTCAATTCTAAAGTTATAGGAAGTACTCAATATATTTACAGGAAAAAACAGCCCACTAACATTTTAAGGCATTACGAGAGCAAATAATTTTCTTTATGAATATCTGTTAAAAAATACAGTCAAAATACAAGCCAAATATTGGCCAAAGTTCTGCCGCATCTACATTTTTGAATGCTAAGCACTTCTGATCACAGGTCACTAGTAACCTCAACAATTAATGATTTTTAAAAAATATAACATGCTATTTTGGTCCTCTTATCTCTCAAGCTCATCGTGTAATTTCTTTACTGCCTAAGTATCCAATCCTACTCCCACTGAGTTGGAAATCTTTACACTGAATTTAATAGGAGATGGATTGGGTTCTGAAGTTAACCATTTAAAGTACTTAAGATACTGAAAACAGACTCTTCTGTGAAATCAAGATACAAAACTAGAAAAGTCAATTACCACCAAAAAAAAACATCTACTGATTAGCAAAATGATCAAAACCACCAATGTAAATGTTTGCTGCTTTGACTTTCAGGTCTCAACTCTCACTTTAATAAAGACAACCCACACATTACTGTGTTTGTATAAAAGATATTTACTTCAATTATCACACCTAGGGTGCTAGTGAATAATAATAATAATAATACATCATGTGAGTTTCATACAGTGATATTGCTTCTCCATATCATATAGGGACCGTTGTACAGTGCTGAGAACAAACATTATATGGCTAACCAAACAAAGACAGAAGAAACAATGCCATTCCGCTGACGGAGGAAGCACTTCCCCACTACTGCCAGCCATATAAACTTTTACTTTTATGTTTAAACAAATACCAAGAAATAAAATGTTACAAAAGATGAGTCACAGCAACACAACGTGGGCTTCTCAAAGCTACTTGTACAAAAAAAAAAAAAGACACTTTTTTTTTGGTCAATTGGGTCTTTGTGAGGATTTTTTTTTTTAAATCTGTGATTGTGAACATAACAAACAAGCTCTAAAAACGTCTAAGACTTAGTGCGTTACAGAAAATATATAAAATACTGCTAAAAATGTAAGACACCACAATACACGGGGGTAAAACTGAGCTTATTATTTAAAAACAAAAAAGTTCTCAGGAAAAAGTACACCACTTTCTGTTTGAGTTCATCTTGTGCTGTGTTAGTAGTCAGGGCATTCATTTCAAAGGTCTGCCCATTATCATGGCAAGTAGTTATTGCACAAATGCAAAGAGTTAATTTCTTAATAAAAATGAAAAGGGACATGAGGCAAACAATTTAAAAAAGAAAACAAAAACACCTCTCACCCCCAACAAGTTAGTTTCAATTTACTTTGGATTTAACGTCCAAATTCACACACTTGACATTCTTGGAGCATTTACAGAGAGTGGGACATATACAGTGCCCCTTTTCTTAAAAGGAACAGCAGAAAACAGCTTTCAACACGGAAATGCATAGACTATTCTGATAGAAATGAAAACCTTTTGCAGAAATTATCTAATAGCTTAACATAGGACCTTCCCTTCCCTCCCCTCCCCTCCCCTGCCCTTTCTACCTATACCAGAAGGAGAAGGTCATGGCATTGGGAAAAATGTTATTTCTGAAAAATTAATCTGATGTTCTTAGTGGGATGTCCTCAAAAGGCAAAGTGCAAGTTTGCTTCCAATCCACAGAAGAGGTGATGCGCCCTGCAACAATCTCAGCTCCTTACATCTTTGCCTTCTGTAAGGCTCTTTTTTTGCAGGGCCCGTGCTGGTTCAGTGCTTACTGAAGACCCTGTACATTGTCCCCCAAGCAGACACATGACTCCCTCGTATAAACAGGGCTATTTCTAAAGCAACATTTCAGTTCTTGCTTAAGCAGCTCTCTCAAACTGTTACCTACACACAGAATGCTTGTCTTAATGTGTTTCTACAATGCAAGGAAACCAAAAAAACTCCTCCAGCACAGATATTAATTTACAACTAGTATTTTTGTATTTCATACCAGGAAAAGTTGCTGCTGCACATGATTGTTTTGACCAACTTCATATTTAAGAAAAAATAGTTATGAATTCAGAAATGAAAACATATGCCAACAAAAATGATCATAGGAAACCAGTCTCTCTCGTTTTAAAATAATACTCTTGAGCAGATTGCAATGTACTTTGATAAAGGGATACTGCATCTTCATGAAAATTTAACAGAGGCTCTAGGAGGCTTAGGATATTTTTTGTCTCCCTGTATATTGAGGTCTCTTTCCTCACAACTAAGTGGTTTTTAATATTTAAATATAAATATTTAGTAGACATTTACAAAGTCTTTTTTAAATGGATTGCTCCAGAAACACAACATACTGATATGGGTATTAATCAGTACAGTATATGCCAACCCATCCAATTCCCAGAGAAGATCAATTTTTCTAAACAGAACAGAGTGAGGTTTGTTGCGCTGGACCATCTATGTCCGCTTAAGCAATAAGAAGTGATATGTATATTTCTGTTGTGTTTATATAAAAATCTCTGAAAGGCATTTTAAAATAATCTCATTATAAAGAGGAAAGACCAGAATTTTTTGTTTTGTTTTAATGATGAAACATTTTTATATAATTAGACGTATGATGCTGTGTAAAGAGCACATTTTAGAAATAACAGACAAGTGCTAGTAAGGACTGAGGAGATAGGAGTGTAATAGAGAGAAAAAAACCCATTCTTAACAAGTTCCAGTTAGACTGGAATAACCTTACAGTGTATCACCATTTGAAGATGACATGGCTTAGGAAGTTGAAATGAACATGTAAGTGTTTATTAAAGTTATTTAAGAACATGGTGAAAGTTAGCCATAGCTGAAGATCACATGGGTGCTTGACCAATCAAGTTTTTTAAATGCTCACTGAGAGACCCACTAGTATGATTTTTGAGAGACTTATGAGTGTAAGAGATTGTTGCACAATGGCGGACTATTTATTCCAAAATTCCATCATGCAAATAGAACCAGAATGAACATACTCTTCAGTAACCTGAATCCTCCTAGATTAAAGCTTACATTTGCCTACATTGGATGTACAGCTCCTAAACATAAAACTAGAACTTCTATTGCACAAAGTTTTAAATGCACAGTAGTATTAAGTGCTCTTTATCAAATGGATTAGTAACCCTGGGCTACTGAAATGGATCTTGATTGGTCTTTTTTTCCCCCTAAATAAAAAGTAGGCTATTGAGTATGCTGAAATCTAGATCACTGTGCTTTAGATTATTCTCAATGAAGAGATGAGACCATAAGGCACCTTATCTTTCTGATTACAGAAAGTTTGATAAATAGTACATTTTATGAAAGAAGTAAAAGCTAAACACTTCTAAGAAATAGTGTAATAATACACAGGCTTTTGCCTTACATGTATGTTAAACAAATTAAACTAAAATTAAAAAAAAATAATATAAAAACATCCCTCCACCCTCCACAAAAAGTCAGGAAATCCGTGAACTCCTTCATTACTAAGGAGGATGAAAAAGGAATGGAAGCCTCGGATAATGGGAAAAGTGGGGAGAGACAAAACCCACCCAACAGCACAGAATAGTTGTGTTGCTTATTCTTCACCTGCTCTCCTATAAGCTAGTTAATTGGAACTCTCACTCTATATACAATACTAGCATTCAGAGGTAAGTAGGTGCTTTGGAAACACTTTTTAAAGCTAATTAATTTACACACAAATGATACATTAAAATAGTATTAAGGGTCTAATGGAAACTAACAAAAGCCAGAGAAATGCAGTGTGAACCCTGACTGCGTACCAATCTTATAACACATGTAGATTTTTTTTTATTTTTTTTTAAAGTTCCACAGAGGTAGGATTGGATTTATAAAGCCAATTAAATGCTTACAGTTTGTTTTTAAAATATATTTCTCCTTCAAAGTAAACAAAGTCCAGGGACTGACACTCACAATATAAAATGTCAGTTATAAACCTCAGAGTAGTAGAATTTTCAGCCTGCAGGGGCACTGCAGAGGAATTGCTGGCTTTGATTTGTCACTTGGCTTAATTTACTGAAAAATTCTTCTTTTTTTAAAGCCTACCAATATACAGAGTTTGCAAAATAAAAGTGTATTTTTTTAAATGAGAAGATGGTGCTCCCTTTAACTGACCATATTGTTCGTAGGCATAGCGGCTCACACTGTACATGGAAGAATGCTTAGTAAGTGTTTCCTGATAGCCATATCAGAGCGAAACCTATTTATACATAGTTACAGGGTGAATTAGGATGCAATTTCATCCTTAATTCTAAATTATCTAGCTTTTGTCCATTTCAGCCAGACCCTTGATATTATTTTTATGTATTCTGAATGTGAACTTTTTTATCTTCATGTTAATTAAACCCGCATGTTCAAACAATCTGATCCCTCAGAAGCCTGTAGTCACATTCTTGCAACATGGATTTTGCCTAGAAAATGAGAAAATGGCACTATTTGCATTAATATACATATTAGCATGTAAATAACATTTTTAAACTTGCCATCCACCCATTCCCCAAAGCATATAATTTACCTGATAGACTATAGCAATTCCTTACTGACGCCTAAATTGTAAATATGCTACATATTTAGGAACTTTTCTAAACAGAAATAGTGTAAGTATACATACAATAGTGTAACTTTAAAAAATGCATATTACTGACCTGCACAGATGGTGATAACACAAGTTAACATATTATTATTATTGTTACCAATAGAAAGATTGTGCTGTTACAAACATTACCACAAAATTACACAGTAACTATGCAAAGAATTCCTGTCACCATTACTTCAGGAAATTCCTGGGATTCTTCTCCATTTTCCATGGATCTTTGGGTGAGTACTTCACTTAGTAACACAAATATCTCCAAAAGAAAATGAACATCCATCGATATGCCTCTAATGGATGGACTGGGGGAGGGAGTGGTAGGTAGTATTTATTGAACAGTTTCCTAACATGACTGTTTGTCATTTAACTTGTATAAGATCAGGGCTCACTTGACTGTTTCAGTTTAACAGGAAAACTGAAGTGATATTGCAAAGTTAATAGATTTAGTAACAGAAAAAATCTAGGGAGAGCTCTAGATTGTGCTCTTGGACATGCATGATTTCAGTATCACTTATATGATGGCAAAATTTGTCCTTTGGCACACATCTGTCAAAAATTAAAGATTATTTAATCACAGCATAATTTTTAAGTAGACAGTCTTCCTTCTAAACATTTTTGTCCCTGTACATACTCATGAATGGTGCTGAATTTACTATGCTGAAGACTCAAGTCCATTTTTTATCCACACAACAGGTACAGCAGTGCAAGCTTTCCCCACTCTGTCAGCATGCCCTTGGGCCTGACACAGAAGGGGCAACAAGGGAGTTTGGTCTCCACAGCCCCTCAATTCCTGGCCTTTCCAGAGGATGCTAATAAGGGTGCCAATTAGTAAAAAGTCATGTGGATAATTTTTGTCACATGAACACTTCTCTATAAGGACCTGACCTGAGACCAATTAATTCATTTCACGTATGCCACAGAACAGCTCTATCAGGGTGAAAGTCACCCCTGTGCTGAAGGCCATCACAAAACGAAGCACTAAAGTTCTATTTTCAGGGCTTAACTGGGTCTTTAAGTACTGCAGAGGCCTGTTGCTGACCCTCCCCAAAGGAGGGTGTTTTAATCATTGTACATTAATAGGATATGGCATATTACATAACACAGAAAATTTAGCAGCAGGGTGATAAAGGCCATATAAGTATGTATCTGGATACACAGGGTAATAGTGGACTTATTTTTCCTAAAGTCTATTGTTATATATATCTAATACATGGTGTATTCAATATCAACTATTTTAAATCCATAAAAATGAACAGGAAAGGAAAATACAATGATTTTCGATGTACTAATAATAATAAGTTCATATAGAACTTTTCATCCATAGATCTCAAAGCACTATTATTCCCATTTTATTGATGGGGAAACAGACACAGAAAGGGGCAGTGACTTGGCCAAGGTCACCCAGCAGGCCAATGACTGAGCCAAGAATGGAACCCAGCTCTCCTGAGTCCTAGGCTAATGTTTATTTTTATTATTTAAAGTAATATTGAGTTATATTTTAAATTGTTCAGTACTTTTTGTAAATCTTGTATTTGTACAGAATTTTACAGGCCTTTTAATTTAAAACTGTTTGACTGTATGTATGACATGGAGAAAGACATGTTAGTGTTTGGCTAGAGGGACAACAGAAAGTGCCATTGAAACTGGAAGGCCAAGCTTAAGAGTAAATTAAATTGAAATCTGTGTTTGACACCTGTTATATCTGTATAAGTTAAACTGTGGAAGATCAGGTATAAGCAGCCTGTCTTGTTAGGGACTGAACAAACAGCCACTGAAGTCAAAGGAAAGACTTCCATTGACTTCAATGGACATTAGATCGGGCTTTAGACCAAGTAACAAACACCTTTTCTTCCTCTCTCCCTATCTTTCTTACGATCTCCATGAAATCCTCACACTTAGCACCTATAAAACTCAAGTATATGGAGTGATTTTAAGACCCAATATACATGGAGATATATATACATGGACCTTAATGTGAGCAATAGAGATGATTTAAGGAACTCACTCGCTTAAAGGAAAAGCTAAGATAGACAAGTGAAGGAACAAATGGACCCTCCATCTGCATGTCACAAACCTTTATGAATGTATTTATTTATTTGCAGTGAATCACTTTGCTACATAACACTGTTGATTTCTTAGCAACCCTCTAAAGGCACCAGGCCACATTACTATGACATTTCAGTTAAATAAGGAAGCTGTTTTGGATTTAAGTGCAAAAATGCATCTGAAACCAATTACTTTTATGGTATTTTTATAATTTAAATATGATCAAAATGTTTTTCCATTTTTGAACTACCAAGTTCTTGCCAAGAGCAATTTTTTTCATTTTACAGCAGAGTTCTAAAAACCCTTGAAATTAGGGATTTTAAGATGGAAACTCTGACAGACCCTGAACTGCAGCAGTGCTAGTGGGGATTGCAATCTTTTATCATCTTTATCACATTATTCTGTCAGATTTTCCCCTAACTCTAATTTATTTAAATTAATCAGCATTAGAATTTCACTTTGAGCGAACACTGGGATGATGCACTTTTCCTCTAGCTTGCTATTTACATTTTTAAAAGACTGGAAAATGGTGATATTTTGAAATAGAGGACTATAGAATATTGCATAGAATTTTGTAGTGTTCATTTACCCCTTCTCTGTAACATCCCCACATGAAGGTTATGTTAAAAATTAATGCAAAACCTCTTACCTAATGAGAAAGGCACATGATTTTTACATATCTTATTCTAGTAAAGAGCTCATTGACAGATGATATGGACAGAGCACACCAATGTAGGGCTCCTTAAGGAGTGGCTCTACCCACAAAGTCTATTTATAAATTTTTCAGGAGTGCAAGAAAAACTAAAACTATTAAGTTCTATGGCATTCAATAACTACTTTAACAAAACACTTTTTTCTTTTTTTGTCAATGAGAAAATCTTATGATTCCACTGAGAAAGAAAACTGTATTTATAAAAATGAAAAAATTATAAACAACAGGCATACTTCATTTGCTTTCCACTAGCACAATAATAAAGGAGACCATCCCATTTAGTTAAATCTCAATATTGTCCTCCCCTTTTGCCCTACCCATTCAGAGATAAAAATGACAGAATTTTACCTGCAGTATAAAAGTATTTATGTTAAAACAGCCTGACACCTATTGTGCCATTGCTTTAGACAAAGTATGGATTGTAAAGAGAAAAACGAGTTTAAAAAAATGTTTTTAAAGAACATTTAAATGCAAACAGTCTGCAGAAAACCTGTAATGCCAAGGATCTGTGCTTTTATCTATCAGGACAAGTACTGAATAGCATGTCTTCAGCAAGTGCTCTATTTTCAGTCTTCTTAACTCTATAAAACAACGGTGCATACAGAACAGCTCCACATGTTGAACATGTGGTACCTTATATAGTCTTTCACCTTTCTTACTCTCGACTAATCAATGACCGAAAAGCATTGAAGAGTCACAGTCCAACTCTTTTTGCATTATTTTTCCAGTAGCTCTTTATCAAATAATGAAGACTAGGCCTGTAATACTAATTTTCCTAATAACATTAATTTCAAACAACACACTTCATTAGCACAAAGAAATATAGCTAAAATCATTCCACACAGATGCAACTTAATCCTTTTTTAACCAGGGCAGTCTTGCCAATTTGGAAAACTATAAGGAGCAAATCTCCAAACAGAAGGGTAAAGTAAGGAATCTGTCAAAGAACTGTAATGTGATTCCTAACTGAAAGACTGGGGTCATCCCAATGGCATTCTAACAGTTTTACACACTTTCTACCTATGATATTAAGACTGAAATCACAAAAGGAACTAAAGCATTAATAAAGTGCCAAAAATACAGGGAATACTAAGAGCATTTTATTTGACTAATATTATAATAAATACCAACGACAACCCTTGGCAAAATGGGGTGACTTCTGAATTATGACTGCTGACGTCATTCAACAAAATTATATGCATTGGAAATGGTATGATGGCATTTACAATTAACTGTTAGTGTTATAAAGGAAATAGCTTCTACAGGAGAGCTATAAATACGCTTTTTAAAAACTAACATAGCATTAACAAAAATAAGCAGACACTTTTGAGTGTGTGGCTCCTCTAATGTAATTAGCAGAAACCTGAAAACTACAAAAAGAACAAAAAGGATACTTTTGAAGGCACTTAAGTATTGCTTGTCAAGAATAGAGATTAACCCTAAATGCTGCATTTGAGTTCATCCTGTAAATAAAGTTCTTTCATATTATGCAGTGACAGCTCTCAGTAAGCATTACTGAATGCAATAAAGACACATACATATAACAGGTCTGATGACCTTAATTAAGCAAAATAATAAATAGAAAAAAACTACAAGAAAGCAAAATTTAAACACTTGACTGCATCAAGCACCCAGATCTCAACGTGGTATAAATAGAGGGTGGTAACACATGGCAAATATATAGTTCTAAAGTAAATAAAAAAACTGATTAAGTTAGAATGTAAGAAAATACCCGGTCTAATTAAAAGTTCTGTCTCTTGACTGAACTGAAGATGTTTATATTTTGTTGTTACTCATGTTCAGGTACATGTATTTGAATGGGTCATACATTCGTAAATGGAGTTGTGTTTTATAAACCGATTCAAAACATTGGCTTGTAAGGAGACGCTGCGGTGAACAGAAGATTTCTAATGATAACATTTTGATTTACCATGTAGTTTGCTGGAAGTTTCTCAAGCCAAACTGTATGTTCCTATAAGTAGAAGTTACATACTTCTAGATGGTGCTATCACATATTACAAATTTTCTCTTCCGCTCACCACAGAAAGGGCCAGTTGCTGTCTTTATCAAATTTGAGTTCTGCAGCACAAGCTAAGTCTCTGGTTACCCAAGCCGGTAATTTGAAACTACTGTAACAGTAAAAACAGTTAAATAAATCTCTGCTTTTTCAGCCTCCTAGAGCCTTCTTTTCTTATTCATGAAAAGGCCTTTTTTCTTTTTTTTTTTAATAAAGAGTATTGACTCTTAATTTGTGAAAACTTGAACTAAATGCTGCTGTTGCACGTTAAGAGACTGTAAATGAAACACAATTTCTAAAACATCATGCAAGAAATGTGGGTTCACATCTTACAGTCAAAGTTCTACTAGTTAATTAATACAAGCACACTGAGTTGTAATATTGGGAGCATACCTTTAAAATCGGAACTCTTCTCCCCACCCCCCAAATCAAAAAAGTAATATTAATTAAACTTAAGAAGTAATGAATGCACCATTAAAGTGTCATCAAAAGATGCTGACCTAAGACAAAGGTTTCAATGATACACAATACGGTCAAAAAGTCTTCAATCAATAATATACAGTATGACAACTACATCTTGTAAATTATACCCAATACTGCCGGCAGTCTATCCCTCTAAAGAATATTTGCCCCCTTTCATCCCTTCCTAACAACCAGATAATAAAATACAGCACCTATAAATAAGCAAAAAAAAAAAAAAAAAAAAATATATATATATATATATATATATATATATATATCGAAATCATCTATTGTTAGTTTTAAAGATATGGCAATAAAGGAGTCTAAATTAGCAAACTTGTAGAAGCCATAACTGATAAAACAGCTTATTGAAAAAAGGTGGCAGTAATGCACTCTATGTGTGCACAAGTATGTAAGAAAATACACAGACGTATAAAATTGCACGCACACACTCACGCACACACATCCTTCCACACACCTCTATGCTCACGCATATACATATAGACAACAGGAGGAGTTAGAGACAAGTCAGAATTTGATTTGTACTTTGATCAGTCTTCTGCTGTGCATAAAACAATCTGAAGAGGCTACATTTCTGAAGGGCAGATTTTTCTGGACTGGTATTCAAGAGCATGAATATTTTGGTTTGGAGTTTGGGCTGTTTACATCTTGGTCACAGCCCATCTGATTACTGTAATGTATTCTCTTTCTACACAAAAATAAGCTTCCCACAACTAAAACATTTAAATCAGTGCTTGCGGTGGGAAGAGAGTCAGTAAATGACTACCTACGGTAGGAAAACATCTCTTCATCTGAGGCAGGCCCCATTCCTTCTTAGTGGTGTGTGATATCACTTACATTTGTAAATGAAACTAACGGATTTCAGGTTAGCTGAATGCTCAGGTTGTAAAATATGTCCAGGAAGTTGCAGGCTGAAATGTTACTGGCCAACTTTTTTCCTCTCTCTCTCTTTAATAAAAAGGTACTAGATATACCACAACTCAAATTAAATGATCAAGTACATGCTATTCTAAGTTGTCTCCTAAACCTCCTGGATATGAGGTCTGATCAGCGTGCTCTGTGGTTAGAGGTTAAAAAGCAGATTATAAAATACCTAGATTCAGATTTTTTTTGTCCTGATTTGGCCTAAAATGGAGTGTATTAAACAAATTCTGGTCTGCAAAAGATCAGAATCAGTTAAAGCTATGAAACAATGTGCACTACGTGTCAATATTCTATTTCACTTACAAGAAAACACTAAGTCAGCTACCACAAATTAAGATATTTTCCTGATGTGACTTTTTGTTTTGTTAAAAAATATGTGGAGTAAATGTGTTTTTTTTTTAATTCAAAGGTTCAAACAACACGATTCTTTTCTTTTCTTGAAAATATTTAGGAATCCAAACTAGTGTGTTTAGAGTCGGTTGACTGTGCAATCTCTTAGTGGCAACTGAACAGCTACAAAAATTTTTTTTTCTTTTTGAAAAATCTCCCCTTTTTTCCTGGTTTAAGAAGATAATAGTGTATTATCGCTCTGTAGCCATTAGATGGCAGATAAAAAGCCCCCTTTAAATATGTGGGTTTGATTATTTTTTTTAATGTTTTTGTTTTTTTAAAGCCCACACCAAAGAGGAGGGCACAAGGCAAAGCTGTATGAGTTATTCCAGAAATTGTGGAAATCACTTAGGGCATTAATAAAAACACTTCAGGGTACAAAAAAGCTTGACCACACATTTCAGTTTTCTTCCTTGAAAACACAAACATAAATTGGGCTTAACGCTCCTTTTGTTTTCTATATGCACCTTGGCCTATGGCGTTTTTGCCCTGTGGCCTGCAGGGCAGTAAGTGCGCAACACAATAAAACCAGTAGAGGTCCAGTTTAACTTCCCCAGCTCTCTAGAGTTGGGTGAGTTTAATCTCAAAATTCCCATTCGACGGGTTCTTCTCGACTAGCGGCCTTCTCTAAACGGTGTATTATGTTGTTCAAGTTTGCTGCTTTCTTTTTTCTCAAGGTGTTGTCCCGCGTGTTCTTGGAGCTTGCTGCCTCGGAAAAGCTGAATAAACTCTGAATAGAGTTGGCTTTCTGTGAGCCTCCAGCCAATGTGGAACTTGTACTTGGCACACTCGACATTTTCTCTGAACTTTCTTTTGACTTGAAGGAGCTCTCCCCTGTAAGGACTGAGGTGGAGGCAGCTGAGGTAGAGGCATCCTCTTTTGTAGCAGAGTTTGGCATTGTCTCCAGAGTTTCTCCTGAACTTTGAGACCCTGGCGGAGAACTCTGACGTGGTGCTTTGAGCCTACCCTCATCATCAGTATCCTCCAGGCTCTCCATTCCCAAATGGAATGACTCTGTTTTCTCTGATGATCTGGCATCTTGTGGTGCCGTTTCCCCTGCTTCAAAAACTGACTCTGCTTGCCCTCCCTGAGACTTTATGGTTGCATTGCTGTACTCGTCTGCCTCCAGACCACTTTGCTTTCCTTCAGGTGGGCCTTCTGTGTCCACACCATCACAACTGTCTCCCTCAGAGCTGTGAACTGCCCTGCTGCTTCTGGCTGAAGGAGAGTCACTTGACCCAGCCTGGCTCTGGCTTCCTGCTTGGATTTCTTCAATGAACAGCTCTCGACGGATGCGAGATCTAGAAGACATGATAACAGAATGGTAAGTTTGATGCTGGCCATTCACAATCATAGACCACAGTGATATATAATATATGCATTCATAAGGAACAGACAAAAAAATGAAAACATATTCACAACAAGCCTTTTCCTTCACCCATGGGCAGAAGTGCCAAATATTAATCCTTAGACCTGTTTATATATTCAAATTGAAAGGATTAGCTGAAGAAACATCTGAAAGAATGTGAAATGCAGTCAAGGCTCTTCTTTAATACTTTACTGTGATGTGTCATATACCTGCTTTTAAACAGCACTTTGTGCTAGAGACAAGCCCAACCTACAAAGTCCATATCCGTAGAGGAACTTTCCCCAAGTGCAGCAGGAGGAGAAAGGAGATGTCTGGATCTGGGTTTTGATTTGGACTCCATTTTCACTTTGTGTAATACTCACAATATGCCAAAATTTAAGAGAAGTTGGCCCAGTAAAAGATATTGCCTCACTCACCTTTTCTCTCTAATATTCTGGAACCAACATGGCTACCACACTGCATATATAATTATTGTACATCTGATTCCTCAGTTCAATAATTACCTCACACTCTATACAAACAGTGTAAATTTAACATTCATGCAGATAACAGAATTGTTCTAGAGTGATAGTGTGTTAAATTGTAAATAGACTTTTTAGTTTCATTAAAAACAATAATACTTTTTGCTTTGGGAGAACTTCAGTCCATACTGACATTTATAATTTTTGCAGGGTTGCACATGGATTATAAAGGGGATCAAGAGACAAGGTCCTAAAGTTCTCTCATTCTCACTGGAAGCTCATTTCTGGAAGCATGAAGCTTCAGAGGGTGCCTAAAGAACCTAAAGATTCCTCTCTGCTCCTAGGGCACAGGACTTCAGAAGGGAATTTTTAAAAATATAATTAGAGGGGAAATAATTTATAAACACCAGTAACATTTTGGTTTCTACTCCTAAAAATGAGCCTTGACTTGCCTAAAATTAAACAAAAATGAGAAAAAATAATTATTACAGACAGGAAACCATGATCAAAAGTAAGAATATAATTCTGAATCGACTTTAGGGCAGTGTAGCTTTCTGACTGATTGTCAGTCTATAAGCCTGTCTGACTTCTTCCTTATTTTTTATTTATAAATTTCATTTCAGAACATTAATAGCCACATGGTAGGCAGGGCACTTCTAGAGAATTAATGCACTCCACGTATGGGTAAAAATCACCTATTGTTCAACTTTGTGCTTCCGGCAATGTGAAGTGTGTAAAAATTACCCAGCAACGTACTGCCTATGTAACTTTATTTGAACCTCTCCTAAGGAGTTTCCCAGTGTCTGGGATCTCACAGGCAAATGAGATGATGAATGGCTTGGGGTTTTACTTTGCCTTGGTGTCTAGGTCAATTATATAATCATAAATGGACCGTACAATATAATTCTTATGATCATCTCTGTGCATTATACTGCAGGATATATACCCCATGTTCCTAAATAGCAGGAAGAAGGAACTTCAGCATGCTTCTGTATGGGAAGAATGTAGACACAGTAACAATTTAGAGAGAACTTAGTCAAAAAGAAAAATAATACCGCTGGTTTTAATGAAGAAGCTCTGCCTAGTCTTCCAAATCATAGATGAAAAACCCTCTTCATGTTCATATCTGTGGCAAGTTTTCAAGAGAGCCTTAAACTTCTTGCAGGAACTAATATACACTGGGAAAAACACAGACTAGCAACAGAACACTGTTGGAATGTCTGCTTTGCATTTGAAGCTAATGACATTATTGACTTACTTTAGAGGAAGTAGAGTACTTCAGCAGTAACTGCTGACACTGCTTTTTTCAAGGATTATGGCTCTATAATTTCCCCTCAGAGATTATTATTCACCAAACCAGGGACCATAGGTACTAATATTAATTTGCTATTAACATTACTTCCACGCAATCTGTGTTTATTAGTAGGCTTTATTTACTTCTTATAATCTCCCTTTATAGGCAATGATCCAAAGCACACATCTCCTGGGGTGCTCACTGAGTCAGGAAAAGGAAACAGGTAACTTGGTGCCTGCCCATCTAAGAAATATGCCATTTAAAATACCATAGTTCCACTTAGGAAAGTGAATCACAGTATGCTCATTAAACATTTGGTCACAGCTCTATTGAATATGGATTTGTTTGATGGATGTGCAAATCCCTTGAATTGATCCCCAACACACTAGACAATCCCCAACATGGAAGAAAATCAAGCATTATATTAGTTAGGAGACAAAGTCCATACAATAAACAGGAACCGGTGATAGCAATTAGGAAATTCTGGACAGAATGTGCCTATCAGTGTAAGATGGAGACCACTACATCAACCATGCCCTGAAGGCATTTGTCAGTGTTATTCAAAATATCAGGGTATCCTGGGGATTGTGTTGGAGTTCACTGTACAAGTCTTTGCACAATTTCCAGTAATATATAGACATTTATAACAGTTACGTTTCATTGCAGCTTTCATAAATTAAGTTGAATGGAGTTTAATAGTTTAATGGCACTGGACTGGGATTCAAGAGCATGGGGTTCAACTCCTACCTCTACCACAGGCTCTTCCAGGTAATCCTGGACAAGTCACTTAATCTCTGTGTCTCAGTTTCCCATGTGTGAAATGGGGTTAATAATACTTCCTTTCTTCCACCCTCTGTCTGTCCTACTATTTAGGACATCAGTCATTTGAGGCAAGGATCATCTATAACATGTATTTGTTACAGCTTCTAGCACAATGGGGTCCCAATTTCAAAAAGGGCCTCTGAGTGCTTCTGTATTGCAAAGAAATACATAAGAATAATACATAGCTGAGTGTATGTGCTGAGTCTTGAGCTCTGGGAACAAGTGGAAAGGTTTATGTTTGTGGATATTTATATTTCAAAGTGAAGTTCTCCCTCTCAGGTATATTTCCACAATGCCTCTTGCTGTGACATGTATGTGCCAACATAAGGATGGTTGTGAGGGCACATTCTAATGCAGCAACAGTTTGTGGAATGTGTGGCCTAAACCATATAACCAAAGGATAAGCACTGCAGTAACAATATTCCCGAGAGATAGAATCCATGACAGCAAGACATTATGAAAAAGGTATCAAATTCAAGAGGAATAGTACACTAAGGCTTGTAAAGGTACAGATAGCAGTTGTACCAAAACAGGTTATATGTGAAATATAAAAACCCACAATGCGAGCTAAATTTGAAAATGGGCTCTTACCTCCTTTAAAATATGACAAACTACACTGTTTTCTTTCAAGATTCCTTATAGTTAGAAAGGGAATCCTGCTCAGTTCCATGAATTCATTGTCTTGTGTCACCTCGTATATTTTAATAATAAGAAAAATAATGATACCTAATATTTGTAGAGCACCCTTCTGCTGAGGTGCTAAAAACGCTTCACAGACATTACTTAAAATTCACAAAATCCTTAATGTTAAGATTCTTATTTTTCAGATAGTGAAACTGAGGCATAGAGTAGTCAGTCCATGGCTTGCTTTTCAGAGGTGCTGAGCACTCAAATCAGGTCATAGATGACTTGCAAGGTCACATAGCAAATCAGTAGTGCTGGGAATTGAACCTGGTCACCAGATTTCATGCCCTTTATTCCAACCATTAGCCTATGTTGCTTTCTCGTTTGTACATATGTTACTTCATATATAACTAAAGGAGTAGTCTGAATTAATGTATAGCTTGGTGTGGCTAAATGTGCTGATCGATCATGACTTCTTGTGCTTTCTCACACTGTGCCTAACAGACGATCTCATGATAATGAGGAAGAAAACACATGTCACCAGTATAGTCTCATTCATCTGTATAGTGAGAACAGCACATTTCACTGTCAGGCTGAAGGGAACATATTTACATAGGCATTACTCCAACTTGTGTATAATTGCTATAAGTGAGAAATAGAATAGCTGTCTGTATTTGGAGAACTTTGAACTAAGATGCTGTATTTGCAGAACACACAAATCAAATTTGACTATATTTAAGTACAAGTCAGTGTGATAGAGTACAAATGTTACCACCTACTGGTGACTATATTTGTAATTTTCCTTTGCCTTCTACTGTATGTTCTATTTCTTAGCCCTGTCGTTAACCAGGAGTCTTTTTTGTTCCCATAGTGGCCTTGTAAGTGGCAGAGATTAGCTTAGAGGGAGAAAGCTTTTAAAATGTGAATTGTTTGGTAAGGTTTTTTTTTTTAAAACTATCCTATAATAAATCAGGGACTCTTGGGTCAGAAAGGAAGGGACTGAGGCGTGAATGTTTTCTTCTACCTCTCAAATTATAACGGTTATATTGATCAGTGCCAATTTCTGGGAGAAAAGTGTAAGCTGATGAGGATTCCTGATCAGTTCTTTGCAGGCAAAAACTGTTTATCCAACTTCTTCTAATTATCATATACTGGTCAAGCATTGAGTCTTCAGTAGGCAGAAACTTGTGAAGTGCTTCTTTTTAATGGGAACAAGGGATAAAACAGACTCAAATCTCTCTTCACTTCAGGATGACTCTTGGCATCAAGGATTTATCATCATAATGTAATAAATTTGCAGCCACCTCAGACATGATTGTCACTAGGCTGCTCACCAGGGCCATTTAAAACTTCATGGAGACAGAACACATTCTTCTCATCCCAAAGCACAGATCCCATACCCTGAGCTAAAAGAAAATCTCCTTTAGTTTTCAGCAGTGTAGGATCTATGACAATCAGAACAGTTCTGATTGACAGTTCTGACAATCAGAACAGAATCCATCCAGTAGAGGGCAGTAGCGCACACACTATCTGGTAGATTATATTCGGAATTATAAATATCCCATATGACAGAGGACCCTTTTAGTTTATATTAAAGTCCCATTCTTGGACATATCAAAGTAAATTGCAGGATTTCACACTAACAAGACCTATTTAAGTCAATATGTGGGTATTTTTATTCCCCAGGAATTATTTTAAAATGGTATATACTGTTAGCACTATTGTTATTACTATGAACTCTCTGCTATTGAGACAGTCCTTTCTGTATCACTGCCCAGCACTAGTTAAGGCAGACAGAAATAAACAGCCTTTTTTGGCTAGAGTATATATTGTGCTCATTGGAGATGCTGTGTACTGTACCTGTAATTGTGGAACCAGTTGATCACTGTGCTGGTTTTCAAGTTGAGCTGTGTAGCGAGTTCCTCAATGGTTTTTGGTGATGGGTATGGCTTTTGCTGATAGGCTCGTTTCAGAGCTTCTTTCTCTTCTGGTGCCAACACTACTCGTGGTTTCTTTAGCTGATGCTGCGGCTGTGGGCTGGCTCCCTGGCTATAGTCTATTCCAACTGAAGAGGGCTCACAAGGTTGACTGTCACTAACTGAGCTGTGCCGTCGTTTCATGTAGGCTGAAAGAAAAACACATCAGATCAGCAAAGAACCAATGCAACCATAAAGTCACAAAATACAAGAACTGTAGAATAAACGCAAAGATCACAGACAGTGAGCTGGGGGAAGTGGGGGTGCGGGCTGGGAAGAGCAGAGCAGGAAATGAATTCTGGCGCGGGTCCGAAAGACTGCAGGAGAAGGCAGAGATGGCAGGGAAGAGAGGACAAACTGACCATAAACCTTTCAAAGTCCTTGACCACATTGGCAAATATGTGAGACAAATAATAGATATAAGAGATTAAGTGTGGCATAGTTCTAACGTTACTCAACAAAAGTCTGAATATTTTATGAGTATGACATTTTCACATATGCATTTCGTTAGGACAGTTACACTGCGCTGCAGCTGAAATGTTCTCTACTTCTTGGTGTTTAAAGCTTCCCACTGGATTAAATTGAAACTACAGTAGTTAATAAAAGCTGAAATCACAACCATGTTCCAACACAAGATGGTGCTTGGAACCTGTGCAATCCTGACTATGCTGCCTCAGTCTTAAGGAACAGTTCAGAGGTTTGTTGCTTTTTCCTACAGATCTTGTCTTAGATGCATACACTGGAGATTGCTTATAAAAAGGAAAAACAGCCTATAGCCCCCTTCCTTTAAGCAAAACTCTTTTACAATATGATTTGACGAGAGCTGCTGCTGTGTGCTCAGTCAATGACGGGAGTCTGAACAACTCCATTAGGGTCCTTCATCCCCACCAGGGTGTGAATCATCCTGTCAAGTTCAGTGAGAAAAGAGATTTGGCTAATGATGTCATTGCCTTGATTAATTTACACTGGCTGATGGGAGGTGGGATCATGTCACACCAGTTAGTGTCATGCAAAAGCATTGCTGAGGAGGCCCTTCCCTTGCAGTGAGAAAACAGCACTTACAGATGAACATAATCAATACAATAATGCAGTGGCCTGATAAATGTTTTATATAAGCAATTTAAAAACCTGGCCTGTTGTGTTCCAGATTATATTAGCCCTGTCATCAAACAAGGACAGCAGACAGCTGAGCTCTGTGTGGCTCAAAAGCTTGTCTCTCACCAACAGAAGTTGGTCCAATAAAAGATATTACCTCACCCACTTTGTTCCTATAAGAAAGTTAGATTTTAAAGTTTATTCAAATCAACCCAAGCTATACAGAACGTTTCAATCAGTGGTGAAAATGGGAAGCAGTTCATGGTATATCTGTCATTTCAAACAACATATACTTCCACAGCGCCTGGGGTGCTGCTGACTGCTACAACGTGCAATGCTGGCAATTAATATGTAGAAAATGATATTATCTTACATTTATAAAAGGCCTTTAATCGCAAAAGGACTCCACAGTGCTTTACCAACATCTACTGACTATATACAGGCTCCCTTCATTCACCACTGTAACAGCCAAAACAAGGGTGAAGTATGGTATCTGCTTATTAGAGCACTGCAACACTACACAGTAATTTAAGAGAGGATATGAAGGAGAAGAGCACGTCTAATTAAAAATGTAAAAAATATGTGCTACATCCAACTGAAGCTGCCAGAATTTGGTCAGGTCGCTGGGTTTAACACTCTCCTCTGATGCAAAGAGATTTTTAATGAGTGGTCAGAATCTCTTATTTCACATTCAAAAGATGGCACCTCCAAAAGCAAAGTAAAGCAAAGCAGTTTCTAGTCTTCATTCTGGGACAATAGCTCAGGCCAAACTCAAGAGGATGAGCACCACTTCCTGCAAAACTATGGAGGTGTTCCATCTAAGCTGAGACCAGACCTAACTCTGTTTTTTCAATGCTATCACTATGAAGTGACAACTGCTAATGTCTGTATCTCTCATGAGACTCTAATAAAGAAACTTAAAGATGACTAAAATTTAATGTGTTCAACCAAACAACAATATCCACCAGTTGATATTTTTTCCATCCAGAACAGGCTATCACACCATCATTCCATTGGTTGAAGGTCACATATTATGGGATCTGTCAGTGTGCTGAACCAGATTACTAGCTATGTGCTCTGCCTGAAGCACTCTGGACGCTTTAAAGATGATTTGCAAATATTTTAAAACAATCAACGCTAAATGTATTTGGGGAATATATACAAGGTCAATCAAGGGAGATTTCAGCATATTTTCAAATAAGGATAGGCTCATATCAAAAGGCAAGTTACAAACACCCCAGAGTTTTGGAGGAATTTGGTTTTGGCTACAGATCATCACTTTATCATTAACCACTACTTCATTGATGACCAAACTCATTTCCCAAATTCAGTCCTTGGGAAGGTTTGGACCAGGATCCTTGGTGTTGGGCTCAGCTCTATTCCAGGATTTTACTACTTTTTTCATTGTTGTTGTTGTAAACCCAGCATTGCTATGTTCCCTTGGTGAGTCTCCCTAACATGTACTCAGCTGGAAATGGCACACCCATCACCCCAGAGCACTAGACCCTGCCTACTGGGGTAAAACATAGCCCTTTTAAAATATAATTCTGATCCTATATGGTACTGAACAAGCTTGATAAAAATGAAATGATGGGGAAATACAGGAAATTAATGTTTCTCCTTTCAGGGCGCTTCAGCACTGTTCACTGGGGAGTACGATGTTTCTAGCAGCATGCACAGTGGGGTGCCATATGCCAGAAAAACTAATTATTCAAAATAAGGTGAGTGGAGGAAGGAGTCTGATCCGGCGTGTCTGCAGACCTCTCCTAAAAGTTGGTTTAACATACATTAGAAATCTGCTAAACTGTGTATAGAGCTTTCATAGTATAATTTTCAAGTTGATAGAGAGGAGTGGGTGGAAGATATGCACAGCTCACCTTTATAACTATCAACTTATTCCTCTGATAAAATGTGGCTGAGGAATAATTGGTAGTAATGTTTTATTGGCAACAGAAACCTTTGCAATATTCTTTCACTGACATAACCTGAATGGAAAGTTAAATTGTTAATGTGGCTCTACAGTACTAAAATGGTTGAACAACAGGACACTTAGCTGCCAGGGAGAACTCAGGAGTGAACAGAGGGCTGAATTCACTCCCAGTGCTCTGCTACCAGAACAGCACTTACACAGTTCAGGAGCTCAGCTGAGGCCCTCAAAAAATATACAGCCTTATCTTTATTCAGGCACAGTCTCTTTTCCTACAGCATGTGTACTGTATAGGACTGATTCGTTTAGATCCAGTTTAGAAACTAGTTTCCAAAGGATGCTGTCAATGCTACTTTTTAATTATTTTTTATTTGGTTTTATTCAACACTGTACGGGATAATCTCTTAGGAACGTTAAAAATCTACCTATTTGGCCCATTTATTTTTGCTGTGTGTTTCTAACGCAGGAGATGCCATCTCAGGTCCCTTTAGTTTACAGTGCTAAATGGGGAACCTGAGAGGATTCTGCTCCCAGTGGAAGACCTCATGCAATTTCTGATGAGATATTGCATTGTGCTGTACTACCAGCAGTTACTAGAGCAGGGATTTGTTTCTCCTGTTGAAAGTGAATAAGAGATCACTAGCTCTCCTGTAAGCCCCCTTAACTGCAATTTTCAATATAACTACAAAAATTTTTCATGATGTGTTAGTGTTATTGTGAAATCAGTCAACAGTAGCACTTCTAATGCATAGGTGAACTATCATCATCCGGGCTAGCTAGCTGGGAGATACACAACTCTGCACTAAGCTAACTGCTGTCAGAAGTCAGCATCTGGAGCTTTTGTGTTGTAGAATCATGTGATCATACTAAAAGATGGCTATTTTTGTAATTGCTATTTCTCAGCAATGGGATTCAAAATAAAGAGAAGGATCTGAAATTCACATGAAATGTTCCACAATAAAAATTCAGATAATTTTGAGACCTAATAGATAAATGTTTTTGATCTAAACAGAAGAGCGGAGCCCATTTGAACAAAACCAGAACCACAAAGGATACTAAATTAAATGATACAAATGCATCTCATGGAACCATTTTGAATCTCTACATTTATCTTTCCTCCTAATGATTACCAGTGTTAGGCCAGCAACAAGTTCCCTCAGGAATCATTGCTTACTCCCTTCATCCCAACATCTGTGACTGGTTGTGGTTCTAGTAATGAATATCCTGAGCCAGTTCCCATTCTCACATTTCTCATTTGGTAAGGCAAGTTAGCACTGATGCATTAGGGCAGCAGTAATTAATTCTATAGTGGAATCTAGCAATGGCTTCCTGACGCTGGGCATTCAGAGGTTTTTTTTTCTGGAGATATATAAAAAAGCAGAGTTCTTCTTGTGCTAGCAGCAGGTTAGGCTATCAGAAAGCTGCCGGGAAGCCCTTTCCACAGCCTTCAATAATGCTGGATCAATAGGGCCCTATATAATATTCACTAAGAATTTTTCTAAAAGTCCCATTTGAAATAATAAAAAAATATGCATCAGCAATCTGCTGCAAGTTACCTTTTTTCTCCATTCGCTTCATATCCATCAATTTCTCCACATTGTTGGGATCATTTAGCCACAGCTGCATGCGGACAAAGGGCTCCCGTCCCTTCAAACTCAATTTGTGCCAGGGCTTTGGGCGAGCCAGAAGGTCTGAGACTGAGCCTTGTGTTAGCCCTAGGATTGTCTCCCCAAACAAACGCTGACCTAATAAGAAATCAAAACTGAAATTTATTCATTCAGCTAAGAGGCAAAACTACACTAAAAAGATAGAGGAAAACAATGCAAAAGAAAGGCTAGAAGGTGGAAGGGGACCAAATTCTCTGAAGAATAGCAGAGCTCTGGCATATATAATCAGTGTCAATTATTCTTACTTCAGACTTGCCTGAAAACCCAACAGAAACAAAAGGAAGAATAATAGCTCTTCCTCCCTTAAAGTTGGGAAATTACTTGGTTTTAGTTTAGTTGTTAGGTTCTGATTCTGGCAACCAGGGGTGCTCAATACCTTTTGGTATCAGGACCTTATAAGGGACATATAATGTACAAAAGTAAAAAGTAATAAGATTTTAAAAAGCAAATAAAGCTTTTAATTAAGCAGTCAATTCCACCAAGAGTACTATAGCTACTTAGGTTTTATTAGGGAAGGTACTATAACCGCTTCATTCCACTAAGATATTACAATCAGTGAAACAAACACTAACACACCTCTCCTGTTCAGTAACATTCACGCTGGCGTCTTCACAGACGCATGCAAATACTTTCCATTTTATATTGTTTTTACTATTATTGTAAATGTGCTTTAGTAATTGCAGATAGGCACAGTTTACAAAATGTAGTAAGTGTACTTTTATAATTTTATATGATATTTGCTCTTAAGAATTCTTTATTTAAGCCCTGTTTCAAATGCTATACCCTAGAATGGTAGCAATCTGTATGTATTTTGGAATGTACATACTCTGTAAGTACATATTGTTAATGTTCCATCTATATGCTTAAGATTTAACAGTAACCACAGAAAATGTTCACAGCACTCAAAACCAGGCTATACAGTTAGTTTCCTAACAACCTTCACTTAATGCTTTTCTTGAGCTAAACTATCCTGATATGCAATAGCTTTTGCTATAAAAGAAGCCCGCAGACATCTGTCAAACCCTGATTTTTGATAATATTGTCACTACTGTGTATTGTAAAGGTAATCTGAAAAGCTTTTTACCTGCTAAGACTTGGCCTTAGGGTCCTGTGTCTGCCCCCCAGAGTATTTTCCTTCACTTGCTCTAGGTCTAAGGGATGTTAGCCAGTGGCAGCCTTGGGGCTATATGACCTAAGCAGATGCACAGGAGCCTATCTATGCTTCCAGGCCCCAGCAATAAAGGCACATACTTGAGCCTCCTAGCCAGATCATGGTCAACTATCATCTGCCCATAGTTCCATCTGACTCTGGCACTAGTGAGTCATGGCAGACATTCAGATACCTCAAACCTTCCCCTATGTCCCTCATTTGGAAAACTTCTCACTGGCTCCCATTTTTGGTTTCCTGATTTATTTGATGGGGGGAGGAAGGGATGTGTGTGTGTGTGTAGGAGGCGGGTGAGGGGGTACAGACATGACAACTCCGGAGGCTGCAGAGCCACCCATTCAGATGAAGGGGCAGGCAGGCATGGGTTCAAAAGAAGCTTGAGGTAGCAGTAAGGCAGTCAGAGGTGGGTGTGGTCCTGGGTACATAGAGCTGGGGAGGGGGAACCCAGCATGGAGTAACTTGGACAGGGGGTGTGTCTGTGTGTTACTTTGTGTCAAGCCCAATATTACCTAAAGCTGTCAGTCTCTTGGTTCTTACTGAGGAAGCACAGAACCATAAACTCACATTTTGGCAAGTGAGTAAAGGAAGAAGTGATTTTCAACTACCCTGTTTTAAAATACATTCATTGTATACCTGTTCATATACAGGTAAACCCTGATTATCCAAAATTCTGAAAAATCAGACTAAATGCCAGTTTTGGTTCATTTGCATTCCAGAGTATATTTGCACCCTGGTATAGACTGGGAATCTTTTGAAATAAAACCTTATCGATTTATCTTTAAAACTACCAATTAGCTGAAACTTCCACAGAATAAGTATTGACATTGTAACCTATTTACAGTGGTTCCTCTTAAAATCTTTTCAGTTGTCCTTGTAACTAAACAACATTTCCTTGGTATTCTCAGCAATCTCTAAGTATGCCCAATACTAAATATGAAAATTTATGGGATACTGCAAATATCACATTAATGTTACATAGATGCCAAAAGGCAAAACTGAAATGTAGGTAGCAGGTGTATCATACCCAATACTCAAACAGCAATTGATTAGTTTTAATTTTTTTTAAATATACCGTAGGTTTCAGAGAATGTGCAAAACCCATGCCATTTAATTTCCCCCATCCTTATTCCTGACTTCCTCATCTTTATTGCCATTAGATAGCCACAACAGTTAACTTTTGTATCTAAGACCTACTTATATTGTGATTGTTATCGAAAGTTCTTTACAGTACTTTGGCACTTTCTGCAAACCCCCCAGATTTAGGACTTTTTGGTAGTAGTTACATTTTCTCCCCTTTGTGACAATGTGATGTGCTGCCCCAGTTGGAAAATCCTAATAGTGCTACCAATATCTCACTGCTGGCAGCACTAGCATTAGTTGCTAGAATTGTTACTAGTGTCTAATAAGAGAAGGCCCATGAGGGAAGACCTTCCAAACACAATCCAATTTGCTGAGTCATGTGACCCAAACCAGTTTTACACTATTGCCCTCTTTAGTGGCTAATGGTTTTTTTTAAACTACTGAGCCACTATGAACTGGCTGAGACAGGTTCACATGGCCCTGTGACCTAAAACAGAAGCCTCAGCACTGAGTAAATCTGGCACTTCAGCACACTGAGGGCAAAAGGAGACATTTAAACTTGTTCCACACCTAATGCAGAGTTTGGGGCACATTTCCTGGCTCTTCTGCTGCTTTTTAGGCTTGTCAGCCACACTGTAGGAAAACAAAAATCATGGGAAAAAAAAAAAAAGACTAAGTAAAAATGGCATCAAAATAAATGTAAACAAAAATACTTTTCAAACCCTCTCTGGAACACCAGAGGAGGAACAGTATCCAACAGCATTCTGAACAAAAAATGAAGGACCTGATCCTGCAGACCCTTACAACCAGGTGTAGAGTTTATTACTCTGAATAGTTCCACGGAGTAAGCGCTCTGGGTCTGATTATACAAATATAAGCATGTGAGTAGTTCCCTCAAGTTTAATGGGACCTGCTTTCATGTATGAGAGTTTGTAGGGGATCTGCCTAGAATTTTCTTTTAATAAACATGAGTGACACTTTAAAAAAAAAAAAAAAAAAAAAAAAAAAGAGTAAAATGTCTTACTTCAGTCTAAGATGGCAGCCCCTGTTATTCTGCAACTGGCTGAAAAAGGGTCATATAATCCTGTTTGCTAAAATACAGAAGCCTTAGCAGAAGCTGGGTATAATAATGTTATTAAGTGGTTATAATAAATCAGACAGTTGAACTGTTTAAGGTCCTAGAGAAAGATTGGCCCTTGGGTTGAGAAAGGGATGAATGAGTAAAGGGAAGGAATGACAAAAGCCTCATTGTCAATCTCTTTTTAAACTCACAAGACAAATACTTTTTGCTAAACTTCAACTCTAAGAGAGGCCTCAATTTCTAGATCCCGGAACTACAGTTTTCTGTTTGAAATGAACAGCCTCCATACATTTTTGCCTCTACCATCAGGGTGGATGCTGGCTGCATTAAGTAACAATCAGAAGTCTAGCATTTGTGTACAAGTGGTGCAACAATACTCTGCCCTTCTCTACTGCTTTCCATCCGAGGACTTCAAAGTGCTTCACAGACACAAATACATTAAACATCCCAATACCTTGTGAGGAAAGAAAGTATTAAATAGACACACAGGAGTTAGTGACATAATAGGGTCACAGATCTCTTTTGTTCCCTTTCCTGTACCTTAGCCAATCACCACACTTCCCTTGACAGCACTGTAAGTCCATCTTGTACCCGAAAACTGCTCTGTAGACAAGGGCAGCATTAGCTGTTGTGGGGCCTTATGTGAGGTAACAATTAAATGGCTCCATCCACTTCCACATACTACCCTCTTGTGTCTGGATTTCCCCCTCCACCTCTATCACATCCCTCAACTCCCATCTGCCTGTGATGCTCCTCCTCTTTCAACCCTTTCCCTCATCTCTTTGCAAAAGCTCTGGGGCTTCTGGTGACTATCTCTACATGAACTGGGAAACCAGAAGCTGGAGGTGAAGTACAACTTCTCAAGTGGAGAACTGAACAGCACAGAAATTTTGATATTTGATAGAGCCTACAGTACTCAGATGGACAGTGTATTCTGGTTCTTGGGCCAAGTGTACATGAACATAATGCAGAAGAGTGACAGAGTGATGATTTTTTGTCTGGAAGTAGGTATTTAAAATATGGATCATGTTCTTTATTCAATTAGAACAATTGCAAAACAGATTACATTTTAGAGGTAAACAGTTTGATACTGTCCCTATAACATTCTTTCTAATGACACATTACTTTAAAAAAATGCAAAAACCAATTAATACTTCGTTTTATTTCCTTAAAGACATTAGAACAAAGCAACTTACCAAGGTTGTTGTCTGTTAACACCTCTTTAACCCTCTTCGTAATGCCGTATGTGTCCAATTCAGGAGACACAGCAACCAGTTCTTGAATGCTAAGTGCTGAATGGCCAGAAAGAGGCAACGGTGTTGTCGATTGGGATTCAGAAGCAGGTGGCTCACTGGATTCCTGTGGTTTGCCATCCTTACTTGTCTCTATAGCAGGGCAGGGTTGCTGTACCAATTCAGTCAGACTCTTCACTGATTCACTGGAACTCATAGGAGACTCAGGAGCAGGACTGCAACTGGCAGAAGTCTTTGGAGTGCTTTCTATAATTAAAAAAGGAGAAAAACTGGCTTTAGCATAATTACCTTGCAATCAAAGCATTACAATTACCTTCCTTTTCATTTATATTCTACATACTTATTGCATACCTGAGCATTTGTTTTAAGTACAGCAAAGCCCTAAAATGTTGCTTTTAAGGACCAGAGTACTGAAAGATTTATTTTTAAAACTACACTATTTTGTAATTTTACTATTTGATTAATCTTGAGTTTCTCATAGAGGCAAGACATATAAGCACAACAGGAAAATAAGTAAAAATTAATAAAGGTTCAATACCGTGGAGGTCTGCAAGAAACTCGCTTGGCTATAAGATCTCAAGGTATTGTTTTTTTTGTAATTTTCTTACCAAATAGTCTGATACTTCAATTATTATACAGGAACATACAGCATAAGTAAACATGATGCTTGAATGCAATCACAATAAAATGGAGGCAAAAAAGGCAATAAAAGCCTTAACAATAAAAGCTTTTACCATACTGTACTTAGGAAAGTTGCTCTGACACATTTACAAAAACTGCTCTCTCAACCCAAGTAATTGAATTTTTTAATAGTTTATGAAAGATGCAAAAGAGACAGACATAAAAGGAGAGCAAGTTCTATATAAATCTTTAAGGCAATAAGAATCCTACAAATCTTATTTCTTCCCTCTGCTCACTCCCAAATTGTCATACAAGTGAATATAAAACCCAGCAAATGTTATTTTTGTATCAGAAACAGCAAAGGAATGGTACTGTAAATTTGCCCCGATTCACCCATGCGAGGGACCAATTTGGCAGATCATTCATCTTGTTCACTGTACACTGTCAGGGATGGCATGAATTCCCTACATGATAAACAGATTTCTTCTCAGGTCTGTGTCCTTTAACCCACATCAAGGTCAAAATTATGGCTGCCTGGCTAATAAACTGCACAGCACTGGTTCAAATTCTTTCTAATTTTGTCCCTTGTGCCAGCTTAAACAAATCTTACCAAATAACTAGAGCAGCTGTAAAGTTCCTATGCAATTCTCTATCCATGCACTGCACACCACACATCTACAGAACAGTAAAAAACAAACAAAAAACCTCACAGGACTAAAAAGCATTCACCAGTGGCTATTTTTTTCAGCCTACTACTGCAGACATCAAAGATAAAACAGCATATATCTCTCCTATCACTGAAATGTGGTATGTTGCTGACAGAATGGATTAATTAAATTAAAATTTGTTTTTACAGATCAACAGCTTCCTTAGATTTTGTTTTTAAGATCAACCACCTTTTTATTTACTCAGAAAGGTAAGAATATCTGAATCTGATTTTGGAATGCAACACAAAGGAAAACAACTGGTCTTTTTTATGAGCACTCAGTGTATGGTGATTTCAAGTTATATAATACACACACACATGAATGCGCATACATGATACACTCTACATTCATTCTTGTGAATTTCCCTTAACTGAAAAGCATTTTCAAAATCAGTCATTTTTGAGAAACAAAATGAATTCCTCAGAAAATGAAAGCAGGTATGCTTTGTTACTCTATGTAGAAAACTGTTTTGTTTTGTTTTTAAAAAAGGCTTTTAAAGTAGAAGTTTCTAACAGAAGAAAGGAAAAAAATCTAACTTAACAATTACCACATAGTTGACCTCCTAACCTGCAGCCATTTCATATGTTTTATGATATAATTAGCCCATGCCTCTTGGCTCCCTGCCAGGAGAAACAAAATTCAGGGACACCTGGGAAATAGCAGATTAAGGATTCTGAAAAATAGCAGTTGAAAAGGGCTAATGAAAACAATATAGTAAAATAATGTTTCTTTGAGAGAAATACTATTGAAATATGAGTGATCAGAATGATTAACTTTGTATAATAAAATATATGTGCAAGTCTTTATACACTACATATTGTGTTTAGAAACAGAGACCATGCTACTGCTAGTGGAAGTAACAGATTTTATTTTCATGAGTCGAGTTGATCACAATACAAGTGGCAAAGCCCAGGGTTCCTAGTTAATGACTTAGGGCTTGTCTACACTTACCTCTGAGATTCAGCGGCAGTCGACCAGAGTTACGCAAGCTACGCAAAAAACTTGCGTAACTCCCGTCGACTTCTCTGTTTCTCTTCTGCGCTAAGCCACTTGAGAAGGTGGTCTTAATACGTCGATTTCTGGATCGACTGAGCGGGTCTTCACTGACAGCTTTAGTCACGTTAAAATCAGTCTAGAAAGATGCTCTATTATACCAAAGAGGTTATGCATGTTACTTAAAATGCATCCATGCAGTATTGTTAGTTACAAAGAGCTTCCATGGTGTTTCTCTTCCACTAAAACATTACACCGAGGGCTGATATTTCTATGTGGAACATTTGCAAACATTGCTGTCTTGACTTTAGACATGGCATCTGGTTGAAATTTAAGAGGATTGTTGTGTGGTTTGTAGGGATTTCTCGTTTCTCCTCTTGGGAAGGATTTTTATAATATCTAAAACAGGTATAATTTTTGTATACGTACCCCTTCTCTGATCATAACACCACTGTATGCTGAGAAAAATAATGAAAAGTTGTAGGATCAGGTACATGGTATGTATATTAATTTTGTGAAGTACTCAGACATACTGGGTATAAGAGATGAAATATTTAAAAGGGATAAAATAGTCATAACTAATATAATTATATATGTAAATGCAAAAACTAGTGTTAAGTGCAACATTAGAGATGGGAGATTTCAACCAGATCATAGAATCATAGAATCATAGAATATTAGAGTTGGAAGGGACCTCAGGAGGTCATCTAGTCCAACCCCTGCTCAAAGCAGGACTAACCTCAGCTATATCATCCCAACCAGGGCTTTGTCAAGCCTCAGCTTAAAAACCTGTAAGGATGGAGATTCCACCATGTCTAAAGTCAAGACAGCAGTGCTTGCAAATTCTAATGCTGGAGTCTGACTGTGCAGGGTCGTGTCAGCTGAGCTGTACATTTCCAAGAAGGCTGCCTTCTTGTACTGTAGAATATAAACTTTTACATAATCCCACACTTCCACTCCCCCAAAATACTGTCTATTCCTTATATGGCTGCTTTCAAATAAGAACTGAATATAATCAATGACGTGATGTCTGCATAACGGTGCAGGCAACCTGAATCATTTGAGAAGTGTGATCAGCTCCCCTTCATCACTGAAGCCTAATGGTGACAGTTGAAATGTCGACATTGTTAACTACCTCACAAATGATCAAAATAGCCAAGAGGAGAGAGAAATGATCATATTATGAAGATCTACACAATTAATATAAGTAGCATCTCATGCAGCTGGAGGACCAAGCTTAGGAGAGTTCTGCTATTCTCTTTGCGTATAACCTCTGTTTATAAGTCAGGGGAATTCCAAAAGTTAAGGTGTCTACTGCAACCAAGAGTGTGGGATCAGAACATTATATAAAATTAACTAAATGAATGAATTAATGTAAAATAAGTCAAGATTGCACATGTGCTTTCTATTTCTTTTTAAAATGTGAATTATATTATTTTTATAACATAAAAAATGGAAGGTTAGACAATACAGTTGTGTTAATGCTGCAGAAAAATACCTATGTTTTGGAATTTCCTGACCAGTGATTGTTTGATTGCTGAACCTTAATGCTAATTTTTATATTTAATCCTTGTGATTTAAGGACTAAAACACTGCAAAATAGCATTCCACTCTGAACTGAGAGAATACAACAAGACTCTGGTTGAGCCGGTTGAGAACAATGTATCTATCTCCTCATTATTACATGAACCACAGGTTTATGTTCTGTGATTGTGCATTCCCTATTGAAGTGGATGAAGCCACAACACACTTAAAAGTGGGTATTTTTCAATCCAACCCCTTCTATGCATTCTTTCCAGTTTTTCTTCTCACCAAAGTTCTATAGAACATCACATAGTCTGAAGCACTGCTCAGAGCTCTTGCTTTGGTTCATCGGTTTGGGTTGTACATTCTATTGGATCTAGTAATGGATTTTTCTGTTGTTCTCTCCTGACTGCTAGATTTTCTGTCCAAAGGCAGGGTAAGATTTTACAATCTAGATTCAAACACTGTGGTGGCCTGGATATTGGTTAAATTGAGCACTTTGGACTGTGATTATTTCATGGAAGTACAGATATTTCAACTGGAAAAACTTTCCCAAGCAGAAATATTTACTCTACGAAGTAAATACAAGTCTATCTGTGCCAGACAAAAAGGATCCAACCCTTGCCAGTCTTCCACTTCCTTCATCACAGATTGCCTGCTTCACTTCAAGCAATCCAGTCTCTTTTTCTACTTCATAAGGAAGCACTTTGTTGTAATTTCAGCCTGCCATTTTTCTGTACAGAACTTCACCACATTCTCCCATCCTAAGGTGATAAAAAGCTTCTGAAAAAGCTTACTTATGTGTTTCCTCCAGTGTGGGAGTCACTATCTTTTGGGATTTGAATGTGATACTTAAAAAGTTGGTGGAACAATCATTTAAGCCACTACCAGAATGTGCCTGGTTCCCTCTTGTTGAAAAATAATTTCTGGTTGTGATTTTATCATCTAGGATAGTCTCAGAGATTAATATAGCAGTGTTCTATAAGGATAAGGTGACACTACACTCATGTTTTAAAGTTTTGTCAAAGTGGATCTCTGATTTCCATCTTAAAAAAATAAATCAATTAGCAATAAGCTTTCTTTTCCCAAGCCCATTCACAAAAGGCTAGGCTTCTTCAAATGTGAAGAGGGCACTTTGTTCCTATCCATACAGAAATAAATAATTTTGCAAAACCTCTAGATTGCTGGAAGCTCATGAAGATAATACCAGGGGGCAATAAATTTCCACTCAAATTGTCTAAACCAGTGGTTTTCAACCTGTGGTCCTCAGACCATGACTACATCTACGATTTCCAAAGAGGTGCGCATCTCCATTTGACATTTTTTAGAGGTCCGCAAATGAAAAAAGGTTGAAAACCACTGATCTAAAGGGATTAGACGATGTATAAATCCTTGCTATGATCAAGTGGGGATTCCAGTACTACACAGGTATGAGAAGGTTGCCACTGCATATCTGAAATGTCACACCTTTATATAGCATTACTGGATCTATATAATAGATACTTGCTGGATCTAGTTCCTAAGTCAGATGCTGCATTTGAAAGAACATTTCTGCAATATCTTTTTAGTTGAGAGTCCTCAGCCCCTGTTTGGTCAGGGCTTGGGTCTCCTTGTTCATCACCTAAAGTGGGGATCAACAGAGGCAATGCTTGAAAATGAAAAAAACAGCCACTTACAAAGAATCACCAGTTAGTACATATGATTGCCTAAGTAGAATCACACTGTCCTCTCCACAGTTTCAGAGTATTGCAAAGGATTCTGATTCAGAGGAAGGAACTGAGTGTCATTTGAACCTATGCTGGGCGCATACACACAGATGTAATATCCAATGGATACTCCCAACAAAAATGTCCTGGGCATCAGCACCAAATGCACACATTCTTCATGGAGATATCAATGATAATCATGAATGATCAGCAGATGCTATTTCAGCCAAACTTTGATTACTTGAATCTCACTTAACTAAACTAATCTTCCCATTCCTCCAAAAGGCAGATACACCACATTAAGACTGAAGTGGATGATTGGGGGAGCCAACCCAGCAAGCTCTGAAGTCTCTTAAGAGTCCTTAAAATCTGCAGGTTCAGGGCGTAAGTCTCACTTCAGGTAAAAGGACTAGTGGACCTGAATCTTACTTTCGCTGCTTTTACATGGATCTAACTTCACTGACTTCAATACGCTCAAATCTTCGAAGTTTGCTGAACTCACCCCCACTCATTGTCTGAAAATTGTGAACATGCCTTAGATTTACATAAAACTGGGTTTTTTGTACATGCTTAAAGGAAGGATTTTTCTTTTTCTTTATGTGGACTATGCAGGGGATTATATCCTACAATCGCAGGAGGGTGGAGGGGATAATCTAACAGAACTTTGTGACGTACATTATTTTGATTCTTTCAATTGCAAGTAGCTTCTACAACAACATGTCCTCAACTGTCCTATCTGTGCACCAACACTGCCCAGATGTACAGAAGACAGCCAGCTGAATGTTCGTATTAGAAATGAAGCAACTTAGAACAACACAGATACTGGTGTTCAGATGCTTGTGGATAGTGCTTGATTTGATTAGCTACACGCTCTTCAGAATAGCATGGACTTCAACCTGATTGAGACACTAGGCCTGGACATATCCCCTCCAAAATAGGTAACTAAATGATGGTGCAGTGTTAAAATATGAAGTGATGGATGCAACGTAGTCAATCCCAGATGCCTCAAATTTTAGAAGGTGGTATTTCCTGGTGGGATGTCTGCAGTATGGCTCCTTAAGCAGAATTTGTACTTCTTTTGAGAACTAGGGATCCCAAGAAACACCAAGCATTTTGATTCAAGCTACGCTCTAATTTCTACAGGCACGGCAGCAAGTAGCTTCATTCCTTTTTGTCCTTTTGCCAAAACAATGTAATCCAAAGCCTTCTGGTAGGACACGAGAGATCTGGACCAAAACCATCTGAACTCTCAGAGCAAAATAAAAATCAACTGTATGAAGACTTTTTCTGTTGCATATTTGACTTTCCACAAAGAAGTACTCAGTCCTATATTAGCTCAACAATAATGGAGTGAATAAGCAGTTGAAATTGTGTTACTGCCAAAAGACTGATGGGGAATAAGATACAAAACATGGAGATGTTGAGGAAAGATCCTCTGAAACACAGAAGGGGCCTCTAAAAGGGTTAAGAAAAATATTATATTCTGAAGACAGCAGGCAGACAACAGCTGCCTTAAGTTTCAGACAGAAGTGGATTGAAATAGCAGAATCCACTATAATTTTCCAGAGACAAATCTCTGCAGTTTATCCAATCCGCTATTTAAATTTCAGTACACAGCCCTCTATATGCAGTAATAATAACCTAAATTCCATTTAGTGTTCATTTGAGCAGTCAGGATAAAGTCATATCTTATTATCTCCCCACTGTGTAAAAAACAGCTTGAAGGTAGGAAGTCAGCAAGCATTTTCACCAAAAAGTAATTATTGTGAGTGACATTTTTACTGCTGGCATGCCATAAGGCGAACAGTGCATTCGGAAGGACAAGTTGCTGAAACAAAATGACAGGGTACTCTGTGACATTCCAACAAGAACCCAAACATTATTTAACTGGCGGTTGGTTTGATGCACCACTTTTCTTAATGTCCATAGCTCAGGCTTCAGGTCCATGCCAAACTAGTCAAATTCAAAGTTACTTACAAATGAGCATCAGAACAACAACATAGGGCATGCAGCAGTGGGAAAATACTATGAAGTATTCCATGCTCTGGTTATTTCCTCCATGAGAAAGGATTATAGAAGAGGAAGGCAGATATATATCAACACAGGATTCTCCCAACAACTCCCAAAAGAGCATTTGATATCTGAGAACCTGTTTTTACCCACAGGTGAGTTAATGGGCAACAAACAAGCAGGTTTGGACAGGTTGCCCAAGGTCAAAGGGGCCCATACTGAGACTGGATTAGCTCCTAGTTTTTCCTGTCTAATTATTAGTTTGTATAATCTTTCCATTTTAAAGATTAAAGACCAGAGTGCGTTGGCCTACTCTCACTTTAGGGCCTTGTCCAGTTCCAATTGAAGTTAACAGCAACACTCCCACTGAGTTATGCATTCAATGTTCTGGCATTTGAAACTTTCTTGCAGAATTTGGTCTCCGTTTTTCTACACTGTGATTTTAACTCCTGCACAGGAATTTGTGTCTTCAAAGGCTCTTCTAAAATACATTAATGAGCTTTTTGTACACCAGTGGTGAAATACAATACAAGTTTGACCTATGTAAGTAATAAATCACCTATGCATTTATGGCACAATACTACAATAAAACCTTCTTATGACTAATTAATAGTACAAATCTATAAGCATTTAATATTTGCTCAGAGGTAGTAGTTTAATGGATTTGTTTTCAATGAGTGAATGCCCATTCACCATTTGCAAATTAATATGGTTTATGAAAATACAAACCTCTCCAGAGCCCAAATATATGTGAGAGACATACACAATAATGTATAGCAAGTATATGTATGAATTCATGGTAGTGAATGCCAACTATAGTAAAGGTTATAGATTTCCCTGGGTGGTTGTTGTGTGGTGGTGTTTACTGCAAATGTTATAACTGAAAAAAATTCTTTTAGGTTTGAAACTTTCCAGGCTTGGTCTTGCCTCTGAGGTGCATTTTTGTGGGTGACAGAAAAAAATCTGAAAAAAAATCCCTTCAGACACATTTTGTGTTTTAAAAGAAAAAAATGTAATTCCTTTAACCAATAATTCAAAAATTACTTAATGAAAACAAAAAAGCCAAGGCTCATCATGTGGCTACGTCTTCATTTTCTCTACATTTTAGGAAAAAAATTAAAAATAAAAGCCCTGATCATGAATGTGTCTAAAGTTACACATGTGCAGAAGTGTTTGCAGAATTAGGGACAAAGGTTGTGAGCAGATGAAAAAAAATTATTTCTGAGCATTGGCAGGGATTATATGATCTTGCCACAATTTTATGCTGCATTTTCCACAATTTTATGCTAGTTCTAAGCTTACATTTATATATGTTTTCAGCTGCGGGCACCTGAAAACCAGAAATGTTAGAGAAACTAGATGGAGTTCAGAAAAGAGCAACTAAAATGAAAGTTGAAGGGCCTGATGTAGGGTGGGTTTTCAAAAGTCCTCAAGGGAGTTAGGTACTCAACTCTCATTGACTTTTAATGGAAGCAGAGCCTCTAACTCGCTTAGACACTTTTGAAAATCCCACCCATAGTGCACAGTACTATTACAAATGAAGTCACAGCAGAACTCCCTTAAACTACATTACATTTGCTAGTACTGGTGCAGTTCCAGTGAGTTAGCAGTGGTAAAAGCCCTATTGTAGATCAGGTGGAGACAGTTTTAAATATAGCATTTCAAGAGCAGAGAAGAAAACGTCACTTCCTTGGTCTCTACGTAGTCCCAAACTGCCTTAATTTATAATGTGATAGAGTAGCAAAGATGTCAATTAGGCCAGTGCTTAGTCTAAACTAATACTTTCATGATTGTCTAGCACTGGTGCTGGCAAACAGTGAGAAAAGTCTAAGTATGTCTACTGTGTCCCACAGTTCAGACTACAGTGGTGTGAACATAGTGTGCACAAAGGTGCTCCCATTGCTTCCTGTGTGAACACTTTGGGTGCAAACGAAAAGTTCCTAGTTTGTATTAATGTAGTCCTGTTTAAAGAGGACTAGGTTAATGTGAACTAGGTACCTTTTAGTTCACGTCCGCAGGATCCACATTGGGGAGTTATACTTTGGTGTGCACTGCTATTCACACCCCTGTAGTCCAAACTGCAGGGAAGTGTAAATGAGCCCCTAGTGTAGCACTCAAAGAGCTACATATGGATAGTTTATCTAACTGACGGCTAAAGAAAGATCAGTCCACCTGATGACTTTAAACCAACTTTGTAACCAGCCAGAAGCATACTTGGCGCCAAACATGATTTGTGTCCATACACATCATGGATAATATTCAGTTAGCAAACACAGCAGTTAACAGCGTTTTACCCTTATCAGGGGGCTAGACTGACATATGGTTGTTGTCCTGCGTAACTGGTTCTTCAAATTTTTTTGCTGTGTAAGCCACTCCTATGCTACCAGTTTGGCTGCTCTTCTCTTTCTCAAGCCCTCTGTGGGGTAGGACCATCCCAGAGTGTACAGCCTCACAGGCTTCTAGTACTCCTCTGTGGATGTCTCTTCTAGGCAATCTATATACTATGGCAAAGCTGTCCAGGTGTGCTCCCTGATGTGCTGATACAACGTTATATGGCATTGCGGGAATGAATATGCAAACGTGGCTGTAATGGAAGAGATACTGCTGTCTTGATATAAAACAAAACATATAATACGTAACAAGTTAAGAGGACTGGGCCTCTAACTTGTTCCAAAGTTACACTTGTAGTTGTGGAGTTCAGGGGTCCCAAAGAGAATATCTGTAATCACCAATGATGGGCAATGTGAACATCAAGGAGGTAGAGAATTACAATATTTAAGTTTGTACAAAAGGTATAACTAGAGGTAATGGGATAAAATTAAGAAAAGAGAAATTTAGGTTATCAGGAAAAGCTTCTTGGCAGTGCTATTAGCCTGTGGAATGGAAACACCATTAGTCGGCACATTTAAAAACAAGACTGGACAAAACTTGTCTACACTAGCACTTTGCCAGCTAAACTTTTGTTGCTCAGGGGGTGTGAATTGCCAGCATAAGTGCTTACGTAGCCATGTTATGTGAGGTCTCCCATCAACATAATAAAACCACTTAAATTAGCGGCAGTAGCTATGTTGGCGGGAGTGTCTCTCCTGCCGACATAGCACTGTCCACACAAGTGCTTCTGCAGCAAAACTTGTGTCGCTCAGGGGGTATTTTTTCACTCTCTTGAGTGACAAAAGTTTTGCCAGCATCAGTGCTATTGTAGACAAGGCCTAAAAGATATGGTTTAAGGAACAATCCTGAACTGGCCCAGGGCTGGACTAGACGATCTTACAGATTTCTGTCCATCTAATTTCTACAGTTATTCATTATATTAATGCACTTTTTGAAAAAGAAAAAAAACTGGAGGGTTGTCTTAGCATATAGACAATCACAGTTTCTAGAACTGTTTCTAGAAGTTTCTGAGATAACTTAGATATAATCTTCTAAAATTAAATAAAATTTTAATGTATACAATTAACACTTCTTGACAGGTCTTTAAGACACCATTGTATAACACCGAACCCTTTTTAAACACCTGATTTTTCTGTGTTACCATAGCTTACTACTTCTTCAGAAATGCATATTGATTTAAGAATAACTGTTAAATATTTGTTTAATCTTCAGGAACTCATTAATAAAACTGTTCCTACACACAAGCTGCTTTAGTAATAAGGTTACTGAAGATAATTTCTGTCATAAAAACATTCTACCAAGATGCCAAAAACAAAACTAGTGTTTAAATTGCTTTATTGTAATCAAAGATTAATTATATGGCAATAGTTTTTCCACTGATTCAATGCTTCTATGAAGTCCTAACTTAGTTATTACTGTAACATTTTTGCTGATGCAGTTGATGACTATGTTGTTAGAGACTAAAGCTCAACACGTTATCACCATCATATCTGTTTGCTCCTCTCTCCACCTCAAGCTTCTTAAACTTACATTGAGAATGCTGGTACTTCTATGGATGTGTTCAGTGTCTTAACTTCTTATTTGCCCCTGGACATACAGTTTAAACCAGGTGCAACAGCATACATATGTACAGTGTACATTTTGTTCTGTACTGAAGAATATTCCCTCCTCACTAAACAATGTGGACATTCATTTGCTGGGGGCAAGATACTTGAGGGGCTAATAACGAGATTTTTTTTTCTCTTAAGAAAGGCCAACCTATTACCAGTCATATATGTTGGTATAGTGGATTACTCATCATCTTAACAGAAAGCGGCTGAATGGACTGTCCCTGTGTGTTATTGTACTAAATGCAAAACCGTTCTGAAGGAGTACTGGCTAAAGTACTGAAAGAAAATGCCATTTACATTATACGCAACAATATTATAAAAGCTATTAAGGTACATTATTTTACACATCCTCATAATCTCTCCATACTGCTTTACTTAATTTGTGATAAAATTGTTGAGAAAGGGTACTTAATGTAGGACAGTCAGTGAAAGTAATTTATCATCTTCCCGCTTCGGTGCTCACGTTATCAGCTAACTCATTTTCTGCATTCATCATGCAATCAGCCTATTATTTGCATATTAATCAGGCAGTGGACCATGAAAGAGCTGTACCCCAGCCAAATGCTGCACTATCTCAGGAGGAACACTCAGTAATTATCATACATCAGTGTTATGATGTGGTAATTGATTATAACATCTTTCTGTTGCCCCTGGGGAGTCCCCACTGCTAACCCAGCTTCTGGCATTCTGTGCAGATTTTCTCTCTGAAAATTAGAGAAATCATTGCTGTCCTTTTATTAAGTTTTTTTTTCACCTTTACAATAGCCAGCTCTCAGAGCATTTATTTCCAAGTTACCTTTAAACAAAACAAAACCAAAAACCTTCACAACAAAAAGAAATCTGTTCGTTCCTACTCATCCTCCCTTTCAAGGTCTGGTGGATTTTTAAGTGCTAATCTTGTTTATATAATACCCTTCCCCATAAGAGAAAATAAAATGTTGCAACTTCAATAGATTGTAATTGTAAAGTTCTTACAAAACAGTTTAGCTGCTTTATTTAGGTGCTAAATGACAGGCTAATTTTGGTCTTCTTGTAAAGGACAAATAAAACATCTGCCAGATCAAACTTGCTCTATTTTTAGGATATAAATTCCAAAAGGGAAAAAAGAGAGAAACAAATGTAAAACAAAACTGAAGTTACACTGAGATTAAACTAAACGATTTGTTCATCTGTGTGAAGATACGAAGAGTGGGAGGGGGCAGTTTCCCCATCAGCTTTACATATCCCAATATTTCCTTAGAAAGCAAAGATATAAAGAAGGGTGCTATGGTGGAAGAGGCATCTGAGAGATGGAGCTGATAAAGTTTTATATGAGAAAGCAACAGGTAGGGCATGCATTTGTTTTATAATGTTAAAATGGGGTAGCAGAAGTGGAAGAACAACTTGCAAAGCCAAAATTTAAAAAAAGGAGTATTTCTTATCATTGTCCTAGTGTCTGATTTGAGATGTGCGGATTACTGATGTCAAAAGGAATTTTGCTGGTGCTCTACATCTCTCAGGATCACACCTTTAAAATGCTATCAAATGCTGCTTATGCTATTCTGGATGTAGAGTACACTTCTTAAAGAGGGACACAATTGGGTGTCCAAAAACTATTTTTAAGAAACAAATTTCCTTAAAGGTATTATTAGTATCACCTTTGATCATTAAAACTAAGAATTTTAAATATCAAATTCATTTTTTAATATTCTTTGTTTAATTTTTATATTTCACTCAGCTTGGACAATGAAAATAGACCAGTCAGTTTCAGTTTTCTTTATACTTGATTTCTAGTCTATTTAACTTTCTGGTTCCTATACGGTAGCATGATATTTCAACGTTTGGGCTGTAGGGGAATGTTTACCTAGAAGGGAAATGGTTTCCATCAGAATTAAAATAATCATAGGAACATTTCTTTTTACTTGTCCGGATGATTTTTTACAAATTTAAAAAATCTCAAATATCTATCTAATTAGGTCCGACACACCCATCTTCTTTCATTTCCTCTCCACTGAAAGTGAAGGGACAACCGCAAGGTGACTTGGAGGATACTTAATTTTCCAGTAATTTTCTGTTTTCTCTTCTTGAAAATTATGTTATATATTTATCAACTAACACACAGCTCCTTATAATCTAAATATGATTTAATTGCAGAGGTATAATCTGTTACTTTCTAGCACAGAATATTTACTTCCTAATACTAAGACTTAGTTCCTGGTAAACAAACCTGCCTTAAAGCTGTATCCTCATTATGCATTAGAAGCAATGACCTGTACATTTGAAGCATATACTTCCTATTCAGTAACTCAGGAGGAAAATAGTCCATTATCTGTTTTATGTGGCCAAAGCAAGGTAATTCTCACCCACCTCGAAAGCATTTTACTAAATTGCCATGCACCCTAAAGTTGTAGTTTGGCTGTATCCATGACTGTAGCTAAAGGGATGAAACAGAATACCCCCTTTCCACCTGATAAGCACCCTTCTGTGACTCTCCCCATAAGCCAAACCCTTGTAGCTTCCTCTGAAGAGACGTGTGCCTCACTTCCCTCCAAGCAACCAAAAACCCAACATGACTCCTCACCAGCTGCCAAACCCTCCCATCACTAAGAGACAAACGCCTAGTGGTAAGTACCTTTCCTGACCTCTTTCGCAGCTGCCAAGCCCTCCAGACTCCCTCTCAATACACAGGAAGGTGCCTGACCCTTCTTCTCAGCTGCCAAACCATCCAGAGCCTTATCTCTCCCGCACAAGCTGTCAGGCCTTCCAGCACCACAACACAAATGCTAAGGCATCCTTTATGTCAATGCTGCTTGCTGATTTAGGGTCAGTTGCTCCTACATTCTGGTTTTCAAAACATGAGATCATTCTTTCATACACAGCTCCCCCTGGAGCTAGCAGCTGGCTGAAGGGTCCACAGATTGTTTGGAAAGAGGAAGGATCAGAGGATCTCTGCCCTCTTGTTAGAGGGAGAAGATCCCCTTCTAAGAAAGGGATGAATGGGGAAAAACAAATGAATGATTAATAATTTACAGAAATGGAGAGAAATGAGTGTTTGAAGGATACCCAGTATCTCCTGCTGCAAGGAGGTATTAGCCTGTTTCACAGATAAAAAAAAATTCCAAATTTGGGATGGTCTCAGGAGCACAGGAATCAATGTTGTCCATGTACATTATCACATGGTTCTAACTATTAAAGTTCTCAGTGAATTAGTCTGAGCTACATGTTGGAACACCTCATCTGACAGTTGTGCTCCTTTGGAACTACAAGGCCATGCACAATAAGGTAATAATCATGAGAAATAGGGACAGAGCTTTTTCCATGTCCAGCTTGAGGCTATCAAACTCCTTTCCTCAAGAGATCGGAATGACCATGAATCTCACTGCATCCACAACAAAAGGGCAAACCCCATACCTTTGCCTTACTTTTCCCACGACAGTAATTAAATCGAGACCAAAAACAATATCTAACAACTCCCTGTTGCTGTGTAACAGGGAGATTTACCCAATCCATAATGTACAACCTGTTAGCTTCTGTTACTGAAAGATAACACAGTGATGAGCATGGTACGAATAGAGATAGACAGATCAGATATCTGGCTTTACTGTCATTCTGTAATGCAACTGTTAATATCACATCTGGAGTAAACTTTATACTTGTATTTGGATTTTTCCATACTTCTTTCCAAGGGATGATAAAGATTAATCATCCCTTGTTGTTATAAATGGTTTTATTTGGAAAAGAAAGGTTTTATGCACTATTTCAGTAGATCTTAATACATAAGTTCCTGGGGTTTTAAAGCACTAGGTAATACACAATTACCTCAAGCAAGATTTTAATTTAAAAAACAAGCTTTAATTAGCTACCCATTTTATGCAGCTATAATCCTTTCTTCAATTCCCATGAGCATTACTACTGCTAAGCAGCATGAAGTTAGGAATGATGGATGATACCCAGAAAGGAAGACAAACAAAAGGGAAATTCAAAATCCACTGAGATCACCCGCAGCTGTATTGGCAAATGAAGATTTCCACGTTAGGTCATAAGAAGACCCTAACAAACACAAACCAAAAAGACATGTAAGTCTTTAAAGTGGTATATGGACAGTATATGACCTTCACAAAGGATAAATACAGAAGTGGATTCAAAATTCAGCTTTCTTGGGAATACCAAGGAAATCAACAAAACTGGTACAACATTATACCATGGCAATACCCTAATTCTAACCCATCTTTGACTATCAATAATTCAACTAAATAAAGGCCAAATTCATCAAAAAACACGCTGATGCATTTGGGTGACATTAACTCAGAATTTTTTTTTCATGTGATTTGGTCTATGCCAGTGGTTCCCAACCTTTTTGGCTTGAGGGCCACAAATATCATTTTTACAACCCTGAAGGGCCACCAGTCTATCAACTCATAAAAAATATTGACGTACACTCCATTAAGGACTACAAATCTCAATATATTTTAAGTGAATATTTTGATGCTACTGTGCTCATTTTTAGATTCACTATTTTACACCTACAAGTTACTGACAGTATGTCACACACTCACAGACAAAGCACTAGTGTAGATGAGTAACTGTCACTACATGCTGAAGCACATGGCCTGGTAGCTAAGTCACAGTAGGTGCCTACTAAGTGCAGACCAAACTTAAGGCACTAATTTTTAGAGTCCTGCCCCTCCTCAAGCATGGTAGGTCATGGCTGCTCCACCAGCAGCCCCCCTTCCACCCTTCCCACTGCAACCAGATGGAAGGAGTTCAGCGAGGAGGCTGCCTCCTTGCTGATCTCCTGTCCCCTTGGCTGCAGCAAGGAAACCACATGCGTCCTGTTGCCCTGTGCGCTCTAACTGGGTCCTTAGGCAGTGGTTCCCTTCTGCAGCCAGGGGGATGGAAGATCAGCACTCCCCTCCCTCTGGCTCCAGCAAGGACCTCAGCACTTATGGACCCAGGAGGAGCACTTTGCCATGTTCCCTGCTACAGCTGGGGGAGAGTAGCACTGATCTCCTGTCCCCTTGACTGTAGCAAGGAGCCTGCACCCATCTTGTAGCCACATAGCAATGCATGCCACCTGAGTCCTTAGGTCAGCGTTTCTCAATTAAATTTCCCCGCGGAACCCTTTAGGCTCCACGGGGAAATTACACTCATACTCGATACCCTCCGCCGAAAAATCCGGGACATCTTCCCTTTTCGGCGGCGCAGAGAACAGCTGCTCTTGGCAGCGCGATGTCACTTTCTCGCGGAACCCTAACAGTGTTCCCGAACACGAATTGAGAAACACTGCCTTAGGTGGTAGCTCCCTTATGCAGCCGGCAGGAGGGGAGTGGCAGGCCACTTTGAAAGACCCCACAGGTCTATGCTGTTGACACATACCTTATTAAAAAGAGATTTACCCAAAGGCAAAGGTAGAAAGACACATGAAGAAAATGTTAGAAAGGACATACTGATTTTCTTTTTGACCAGTGGAAGTATAGATACCATTTGTTTGTAAAACTTATTCAGTAGAAATTGCTCAATGCTCTCCTGATTACTAGACTGATGTTAAAGCTCACAGACACAAAATACAGAAGAATATTCTATTACATTTTGGTATCAGCGGCTATTCTTGCAAATATTTAAATTTAACCTGCCAAGTAAAAAAAATGGGTTGGGCCCTTTTTAAATTTATGATATAAGATCATAACTATATATGCTTGTGTATCATACAGAGAAGTCCTGAATGTTTAAAAAAGTTAGTCTCCTTGATTTTTTACTTAAGAAATGTCTTCATTAGTTTTGCTGGAAAATTCCCTGGAGGACAGTCAAATTGGAGCATTTACAGCACTCAGCTAGAGGGTGGGATGTTGAATCTTTCATAAACATAGCTTTTCTACCAACAGTTTGCCACGCATTTGAATTAAAAAAATAGGTGGCAACAAAAACTATCAAACTGCCTGTCCCCTCTCAACTGATCACATTTCACTCTTTTTTTTTAATCTGTGATGTCATACGCCTACTAGTTCTACCATCTATAAAAGGGACTCCTTGTTCTAAAAATAAACAGAATTTTATTCGTGTATTTATTTTTAGTAGTAAAATATTTTCTCTCTCATTTGCAGGTCACCTTTAAGGGAAGAATAAAGGGTGGCAATCAATAATGTGCTCCATTCAGCTAATAAAAACTTAGCACATTGCAAAATATTAGCTCAAGGGCAGTAACTGACAGACTATGTGGAGGTGTCTAATAGTGGAGCAGAATCTCACACTAACATATCTAAACTTCCTGAAGGAAATAACCGTTAGCTACTAGCTAACCTCATGGGAACCCATAAGGTGGTCACACTGCAATACTGTAGGTCTGTCTTTCAACCCTTTCTTAATTACTGTCAGGGACCAGTAAAATGATTAATAAAAATATAGCCTTCTCCTCTTCCCTCCCATTTGAAACCCTACTAGTTTTACTATGACCTACTATTAGGTACTACTAGTTTTAAATGACCTGTTAAATGTATTATTTATGATAATTTCTATGTTATCTTAAGTATTCATATATATTTTTGAATTAGAATAGTGACTTCTGTTGGATGAATGCTATAGAAACGTAGCTATTGCATGCTTTCATGAGCAGCAGTGTAAAAATGCCTCAGGAAATTTACATGTTCTTTAAATGCTTGTACCTAAGTAACAATAGCTCAGTGATTGCAAAGAATGTTTCTAATTGTATTCATGAAGATTTTATTTTCATGGTTGGTTTTAATGCTGACATTTTGCCTATATTCATTCCATTTTCATTTAACTCCTAGTGAAAATTTAGAGCATTTCTCAATATGAGAAATAAAATGTATTTCACAGCTTAATACATCTCACTCAGAGTCTCATGGTAAGGGAAATGGTGGAAACTCCATTATTTAGGACATTTAATCTAAACTGGACAAATTATTAGAAAAAGGTACTGTCTTGCAACTGAAATGAGATGGGCAAGATCCTTCCTTTCCTTACTGAACTGCTATAATTCTCTCATTTGTAGCACCTCATCATCTTGCAACACAGAACACTACTATTTCTCTAGCTGGAATACAGTATAAATGGCTCACATCAGTTAACTGTATCAATGGTTAAATAGTGCACATGGGTAGAGTTTGGTATCTAACAGCAGGAACACAGCTGTACTTGGGCTCCTTACTGTAATGGTCATTCTTATAAAAATCTTTAAGCAATTCACTTGCATTTTTCATGCATCTGTGTTGTGTTTGCTTTTAGTGAAGGGGTGGTGGGATGGGGGAGCGAGCTACATATTTGGCGATCTTCCTCAACTTTAAATTAGAAAAGCTGGTTTACAACAACAATTGAGGGTGAAAAAAAATACCAACAAATAAGGCAGTTGGGGTATGTAGATCATATTACAAATGAAACATTCCGTTTTATGGCTATTGTTACATGTCAAATTGATAAAATAAACAAAAATGTTAAAAGAAACACGGAACCTATAATCTCATATCAGACAGTCTTCCAGCGTAATGTAGTCTGTTAAACTCTTGCATTTTCCAGATCTACCATAGCAACACAGAGGGGATAAGGAATTAACTGTTAATAAAAAAACTGAAGATGCTCCTGCATGCTATAACAACAAAACACAAGAATCCTCTAGGCATCAAGGCAGCAGAAATTGAATAAAATGTAGTGAATTACTTTACAGCAAATCATTTGAAGCCACTTGATTACCTGAGCTTGCACATCCCTGCTGTAGGGAATCCTGCAGTGATGTCACAGAGTGGAGGACTAAATAAGAGAGGAGAGTAAAATCAGAGAACAATAAAGGGGACTCCCAATCCCCCAAACCAGTCAATAACGCAAATTCTAAACAGATTTAACAGTCAGTCAAATGCTGATCTCAGTTACAACCAAGTGAGGGCAAAATCTGTCTTGATATCACTATAAATAACCATTAGGTATTTCGTATTTCAAAACAGCACAATAAAAACAATGGTAAAAACAGAATTACAACGACCATTTCCCTCTTTTAAACTTAATTCTTTTATCTGATTAAATGAATCAAAACTCTTCAGAGAACTTCAGAAATATCTTCCCCAACAAGTAAGTCCCACTAAATATGACAATTTAACTTTCACGTTATTCTAGACCTTTATCCAAAGTTACTTGATTTAATATGCTGTATTTATGCACAAACAACACTATCTTAATTGGTAACTCATCGTCTCCTGCTTACAAAGTAAGCAGAAATTAATCCTTCTGTTTAAAATCCTAATGAGTTCCTTAACAATAGGTTGTGATGTCAAGGTGTGTAGTTCTACTTATACAAGTGACATAGCTAACACAGGAAAAAACCTCTTGCTTACTGCAACTTTAAAAATAATTCCTCTCCCTCAAAGCAAACAATGCAGTAGAATTTTAATTACCTTGTCCTTGTTGCTGCCCTTGTGCAGGCAGGACACATTGTCCCAGCTCGCCATTCAACCAGAGCTGCATACGAATAAATGGTTCTCGGCCTTTTTGCGTCAATTTACTCCATGGCTTTGGCCTGGAGAGCATGTCACTGACACTCCCTTGGGACAGGCCCAACACCTGAAGTGAAGCAACCAAGAATGGCATATTAGCACATTTGTTTCAGGGTGGGTAACTTTTGTGATATGCTGGTAGGAAGTGTATCGTTCATGTCACGTGTATATTAATCGTTAACCAGAAAGCACATGGGTAGCCTTAAATTACACATACATATTTTATAAGTAAATGGAAATGTTTTTTCCTGTAAATATTGAGTTCAGAAGTATGTATTTTTCCTGCAAGAACACCGATAAGAGCACAGACAGCTGCATAATATACTGTACGTTGGGTCATGTAATGTCATCAGTTCTAACTGGAGAATCACTGAGACCTAGTCCTACTAGGTATATAAAAACAGGAAATTATTTTCAAGTATTTTGTTTTAAAATAAATATACTTGAAACTTTCAAATCTATCCATCAATTGAGCATCTTTAGCATCTTTAGCATCATTTAGCATCTTTAACAGCTTGGTTTTGTACATATTAGCTCATCTTTAACAACGAATTGCAACTGTACACAATTGGCTAAGAGAGGAAGTGAACACTATCATACCATAACCAATTAAAACTACAGGAGGAATGTAGATAGGCAGAACTAATTAGCTGACCTGGAATTCAGCCAGGACACTTGAGTTTAACATCTATTGTTTTACAAAAGCTGCCATGGAATATCTAATGACCCCAAGTGGTCAAGCTCTTAGTTTTCTCTCTCATTTGAAACATGGTACCTGTAGTAACTTAATGCACCCTAGCATCCTGCTGAAACATTGATTCAGTAGCAAATCCAAGGGAATAATGCCACCTGCTGAATCACCACTACTACTTCCTGTAGCTTTAGATGTTCCTTGGCAGTCTTCCATCCAAGGATTGACCCAACATGACCCTAATTAGCTGTGAGATCTGAGAAAATCAGAACTCAGTGTGGTAGCTTCAGAATGCCACATTACACAAAGTATATATGTATCACCAAGGGCTCACTTAAAAAAAGATACTAATGCTAACTGCAAGGCTGGACACTTAAAGGATAAGCATTGACTATATTAAGAATTCTTACCTAAAAATGTAAGATTGGAGCTCAGAGGGATTTTCAAATTCCCTTATATTATTTTTAATTATTAAACAAGAAAGTTCAGGTTTCCAGAATCCCATAACCTTCATTTACAAAAATCTGTTCAATTTACTGATCTGTGACAAGTATATTATCCAAATATTCCATGAGTTCACTGTAATGGATATTAAATATTGTGTCTCAATATATGTTCCAACTTAAAATGACTGTAGCTGAGGAGTGTGACAGATATTCCAACCACATGCAATATTGTTGGGGTCCATTGTTTTAAAAAAATGGTTTATGTATGACTGTGTTCTGCTTATGGGGCAGGGCTACCACAGCTCCTCCAGGAATTAAAAATAGTAGGTGGTGAGATGGTGATTACACAAATCAGCTGGACTGTCACACACTCCCACTCCCACCCCCACCCCCCAAGAGGAAAAGCCTCCTGGGAAGGCTCACATGTAACAGCTCAAACTAGATTCTCCAGAGACCAAAAGACATAGAAAGGACTTTTGAATAAATAGCCTGAGTTTAAACTGATTCAGGGCTTTCTTTCTGATCCAGCAAATGGATAGGACCTTCTGTGTGAGGGTAGGGGCAATACTTGTGGAAGGGTTGGAAGGACTTGACCTACTAAGGCTTCATAAGACTGCTGGGTGACCACTGATTAGCAGATAGGAACTTTTATTGTTTTAATATTTTTTTCTGTAATGCATGCATCTTAAGGATAACCATGCTTGATTAAAAAGAGCTGTGTGGTAACTTGTAACTGCAGACAATTATACTGTTCATAACCTTCAAAAAGAAAGCAAAGTGCAGATGCTGGCTTGTTTAGGCAGTCTGGCTTGCTGAGGATATTACAGTGTAGGAGGGAAACTGTGCTGCCTTGGTCTCTACCCAGGAGGTGATGATTGGGAGCCAGAAACTGTTAAGTAGGTGCTCTTGGTGGACCAGAGAGGGGTAATACAAGTTCAGTTGCCCTGAACTGTGACAAGTAGGAATGAGCTTTGTGTTCTTACTGTAAGCCACTGAAGAATCTCTTTATATAAAGTTAGAAGCTAGAAAAGCGATGCAATTTCATAAAACACGTGACTCATAACCTTTCACTTGTTAAAGTATTTTGTAACTACTGAATGAAAAAGATGTTGAGCCTTTATCTGGCCTATTCCCATCCTTATGTGTGGGGAGTTTTCTAAGTAATCTCACTCCAGAACATAAGAATATAGTGCTACGTGTTTGAAGTGTTAGTGTAATGAAAAATAATCAGTTCTTTACCTTTTCCCCAAAGATCCTTTGGCAGATGCCATTCTTTGCTAGCTTTTCTTTGACCTGACGAGTTAGCTCTATTGTATCCACTTCCTGATACATGTAAATCTCATACTGCTCAGGTGTCAATGGAGGAACTGAAGGTTTGGATGGCTTTGACATAGGTACAATAGGAGAGGAAGGAAGGGGGCTATTTTGTGGTGTTTCACTGCGGCTTGCCCCAGTCATGCTCAGTTCAGAACTCTGGGAGTATGGAGATTCAGCATTTGGCCACTCTTTCCAGTATTCTGAAGAGGATGGTCCTTGGAGCTGGCTACGATCTGACCTTGTCTGGTTGCTGACCTTTTCTTTTCCACTGCTGGCTTCTTCAACCTTTGTATCTTCAGGAAGAGCAGTATTTCTTCTCTCATGCTGAACAGTGTTCCACCAGTGGTCCTTCCAAACACCACCACGTCCCAATTCATTTTTAACATGCCTCAGCACACCTTGTGCAGAATCAGCTAATCCATGAAGCTCTAAAACCGGTGTCTCCTGGTGCTCTTTTTTTAGCCCAGACAGGTTTTGCAATGCAGATATACTAGAATCCACAACAGATGAATGTTTCTTCAGGGACATGGCCAATGGAGAATAACTGGAAACTGAAGACATTGCAGGTGTAGTTATTACTTTTGGGGACAAGATGGAAATATCAGCTTGAGACAAAGGTGTTGTTTTTAAGGCAGGTTCAAGGGCAGCCTGCTGTGCTTCCATTTCACGTCGGGCTTGTTGCAGAATGGATCGAATGGTCTCATCAGAATTGCCACTGCTAGATGCAGAAGGTGGCTGAGCCGGCTCAGCTGTGAAAACAAACCAAAGATGAAATGTAACACGTTTTACATAAAATATATATTCTTCTAATTTCAGTGTCACTGTAAATGTTTCCTAACAAACCTGTGAGAAATTAGCTGGTCTACATTTCTACATACATAAAATCTGACTTGCTCGAATCAAATAAGACAATTTTCAAAGTTAGGCACCAGAAAATATTTGCAGCCACACATGCGTACACAGACACCTAAACTGCATATGTACAACAGTTATGTGTTGCGAACATTTGCAAATACCAACTTTGAAAAACCAGCCATATTCCCCCCCAAAAAAAACATATACTGCCCCAGAAGTGACATTAACATTTTATGGTCCCAGCTACATCTACTTAACCATTTGGTTCTCTATCTCCCCCAAATGAATCATGCACCAAAAAAAACCAGGTTACCCGGCAGCACTGCCAGTGTCCTGTTAGAACAGAGATAATCTGATAGGATTAATCCTTCTACCTACAGAAAAGGTCGTACTGGTGGGGGAGCGGCACTGAATGTGAAAGAAAGCACAGTGTCAAATGAAATAATCTTAACTGAACCCAACCGTGCCATAGAATCTCTATGGAGAGTAAGTCCATGCTTGAATAATAAGAATATAGCAGTAGGGATATACTACCGACCACCTGACCAGGATGGTGATAGTGACTCTGAAATGCTCAGGGTGATTAGAGACGCTATAAAAATAAAAAACTCATTAATAATGGGAGATTTCAACTATCCCCATATTGACTGGATACATGTCAGCTCAGGATGGGATGCAGAAATAAAATTTCTTGACACCTTAAATGACTGCTGCTTTGAGCAGCTAGTCCTGGAACCCACAAGGGGAGAGGCAATTCTTGATTTAGTCCTAAGTGGAGCACAGGATCTGGTCCAAGAGGTGAATATAGCTGAACCACTTGGTAATAGTGACCATAACATAATAAAATGTAACATCCTTGCGAGGAGGGAAACATCAAAGTAACTCATCATGGTAGCATTTAATTTCAGAAAGGGGAACTACACAAAAATGAGAAAGTTATTTAAACAGAAATTAAAAGGTACATTGCCAAAAGTGAAATCCCTGCAAGCTGCATGGAAACTTTCTAAAGATACCATAGTAGAGGGTCAATTTAAATGTATACACCAAGTTTAAAAAACAAAAAAAAACATAGTAAAAGGACAAATAAGTGCCACCATGGCTGAACAACAAATTTAAAAAAGCAGTTAGAGGCAAAAAGGCATCCTTTAAAAAAATGGAAGTTAAATCCTATTGAGGAAAATAGAAAGGAGCATACACTCTGGCAAGTGAAGTGTAAAAATATAATCAAGAAAGCCAAAAAAGGAATTTGAAGAACAGCTAATCAAAGACTCAAAAAGTAAGAGCAAAATTTTTTTTAAATATATCAGAAAGAGGAATCCTGCTAAATAACCAGTGGGGCCACCGGACAATCAAGATGCTAAAGGAGCACTCAATGAGGACAAGGCTATTGTGGAGAAACTAAATGAATTCTTTGCATCAGTCTTCATGGCTGACAATGTGAGGGTGATTCCCGAATCTGAGCCATTCTTTTTAGGTGACAAATCTGAGGAACTGTCCCAGACTGAGGTGTCATTAGAGGTGGTTTTGGAACACACTGATAAATTAAACAGTAATAAGTCACCAGGAACAGATGGTATCCATCCAAGAGTTCTGAAGGAACTCAAATGTGAAATTGCAGAACTACTAACTGTGGTATGTAACCCATCATTTAAATAACCTTCCAAATGAAATTAATCGGCAGCAGATTTAAAATGAACAAAAGGAAGTATTTATTCACACAACACAGTCAACCTGTGGAACTCCTTGCCAGAGTTTGTTGGGAAGGCCAAGACTATGCCAGGGTTCAAAAAAGAACTAGATAAGTTCATGGAGGATAGGTCCATCAATGGCTATTAGCCAGGACAGGCAGGGATTGCTGTTTGCCGGAGGCTGGGAATGGCTGACAGGATGGATCACTTGCTGATTACCTGTTCTATTCATTCCCTTTCAAGCACCTGGCATTGGTCACTATCAGAAGATAGGATACTGGGCTAGATGGACCATTGGTCTGATCTAGTATGGTCGTTTTTATGTTCTTACCCAAAACAAAATAAGAAATTTAAAAACCTCAAGGACTTTTGCAAATAATTTTATTCTTTATTTTCCCTGACTACTCAGCTTGCTCCTTTTTCTCCCCATAATGCTCCAAACCACTGAATGAAATGTCACTAAAAAGAACATGATTATTCAACAGTTTTAAAAAGAAGCTTGATGTCCAGCCATAGCGGTCTGCATTGCCAAGCAGAAGCTCTAGGAAAGAACTTTTGCTTTCTGATCTGTATGGAGCCCATGGGCATCAAAAGAAGAGACACAGTCCCAGTGAAGGGTTTTAGTGGTGAACCAGTGCGGATGTGGCCTTCTTCAGCCAATGTATGGAGCAGCAGAGGTTGGAATTCCAGAGGAGAGTCCAAATGCTCTCTTCTGGGTCAGGACATTTGGTAAGGTGTCCTGCATTTGGATTTATAGTAGACTCCACTGAGGCCTCAGTTGAGGATGAATTCCAAGGCTTAAAAATCCTACTTCTATCAGGGCTCCACTATGGAGGTTGGGCAATGTAAAGCACTTGATGTGACTAAGGGAGCTGTGCACTTCAAGAAGTAGCCACAAATGAAAATAAATAGGATTAAAATGTTTATGCATATTATCCTATAAAAATATTGTGTATCATCTGTGCATGTTTTCATTCTGCCATCCTCGCTTCCTTCTCGTTCATGCCCCACAAAATAAATTAGAAATGAGGACAAGGGAAAAAGTCAACAGGGATGCCTCTTCGGCTTTATCTAACTATTTTTCTCATAAGACATTTTAGGCTTAATTAATGTCTGCAAAGCACTTTTAGATCCTCATATGAGTGTGCGTCAAAAGAATATAATATTATTATTAAACTGTTTTTAAATTACTGTATCTATTCCACATTTAGATATCGAATATCTTATTGTTTGTTAAAACCATCTTTCCATTACTCCTGCATTTTCTGTGCTAATTTGAAAGCTGAATATCCACGGTAATAAACCAACATTTATTTCTAAAAATGAAATTTAATGCAAAAGTACTTTCTAGTTCAGTGCCAGCTCCTTAAGTGGATAAGCAGGATTGGAGAATTAGTTAAAAAGCGGTGATAGCTGTCAAATGCATGGAAAATTACACAGTGGGAAGATAATCTGGACAGGTGCATTAGAAAAGGAAACACTTTTTGAGCTGGCAATGACCATTTTGAAGTGCATTTTTAAAAACAGGAAATGGAAAGCAAATCATCTCCAATGAACAATTTATGTAAGAATGATTTCCCTGCATTCTACACCACAAATAAAGCCTTGTAAAAATCAGATCCGGGTAATGATGATGTTATAATCCCAATTCATGAAAAATATAGTGCGGTGAGAACATTCTAAGTAAGGGCTAGCTCATGACGCCCCCCAACATGGGCATGCAGGGGAGTAGGATGGATTAAACCATCAACCATGCTATGCCATGTTAAGATGTTTTGATGTTGAGTCAGATGTGGGGGAGAGAGGGCAGGGGCTGTGAGGCCAGTATTTTCCCTCCAATGAGCAAGTTGGTAGAAAGGACTGAGGCCTGGCTCTGCCATTCCAACATGCTGGCCAGAAGACGTGGTTCAGTGCAAGGGAGGAAGTATGCTGCGCCATGTAAAGGGTGTCACAACTTGTGACTGTTTCTAAAGGTTCCATCTAGCACTAAGTATACAAAGTAAAACTCAATATATATTATATACACAAACTACTTGTCATTCCAAAGAAACAGCTCTGTGAAAATGTGTTCAAGATCTTAAGAACATAATTAACCAACTAGAAAGCGCATAACTGTTTTAATTAAATTCAGAAGTAAAAGGAACAAGAGACAAAGTGAGCCTGTACCTGTTTTCTGTACTTGCAGCTCCCTTTTGGCTTGTTCTAGAATGGATTTGATGGCTTCATCAGAGCCAGTCTCTGTGGTTCGGATTCTTGTGGTTATGTTACCTGAAGAAAAAAAGGAAATTAATGCTGTTAAGCAATCTTTTTCGTAAATGCTGTGTGTATACACTGCTCAGTAACAATTGTTATTCATTCTGATAACAGTTTGCAGAGATGCTTGTAAGCACTCATTGGGAGGATTTTAAGATTTATTGACCTTAACTAGTACTGGAAACTTCTCTCTTTTCTTTTCGAGATATTTTCCCCTGCTTGAAAATACACGGTATGTTACCATTCAGCAGCAGCTATAGGATAACTTTAATATATACCCAACAGTAAAAGAATCAGCAGGCCATGTACTCAGTTTCAAGCACTACACAAATTGTACTATCCAGCAGGAATTTAAAAATATGTTTAGTCTATTCCCTTTTTGGAGGGATCTAAAAAACGTGATGGCATGAACCGCTTTTAAAAGATCACATTAGCTGATTTGACCCTATATGATATAAAAGTACACTGTACGTTTATCCCAGACTGGAATCTAAAAAGAGAACGTTGGATATAAGAAAGAAAGCAGTATTTATTCTAGTTTATTTTACCTCTCTAGGATGTCAAAACATTAGGAGAAATACATTTTTAAGCGTTGATAACCTTTAAGATATTCCCCTACAACATGTGGCTTATTTCTAGTTTTTAAAGCAAGGAAAAAAGAAAATTCCTAATGATTTTGAAGGTTACTTCAGTTTAGTGCATTTTTCATCATGTAGTAATGCTCTGTAAATGATCTACATACACACACATCACTAATAGGGGCTATATAATTTTCTGCTAGAAACAAAACAACTATGTTTTAGGGTGGGTTTTCTTTTATATTTTGTTTAGTTTTGCAGTCTTGCTAAAAGTAAAATACTGCCACTGGTCTGAAACAAGGCAAAAATGTTTACAGTTAAAAAGTGACTCCTACTTCTTCATTGAGTAGTTTAATGATCTGATCTTCAAAGATATCTTTGTTCAGGCTTTTTCATATATTAACTTTTGACAAGTTCCACAGTATTTTGACAAGTTCCACAGTATTTTAAACAGCAACTTATAGTGTATTTGTCAACATTTACTCAAAATCCTAGGAGAAGGATGGTACTAGACATGGTATGCTTTTTACCTATTTGCGTAGGAATTACTTAATACTGGGTAACTTTCTTCCTTGGAAGCCAGAAGGAAGACAGCCAAGACAGTATCTCAATAGTTTTCATTATTTGTAATGCACTTCTATCACTTATCTCTTTTTATATACATACATATTTGGATGGGTTATGGAAGGATTATCCAAAACTGGTCAAGTTAGTAGGTAGCGGTGGAATTAGAAAAAGTTAAGTGTTCTTCTAACCCATGGTTTGTTTTATACTTACTGTTTTTCCATCAGATTCCAGGCCAGAATCAAACTGCACAGTTTTTAAGGAAACACACAGCTAAAGCACACTCCATTTTCTAGATATTAACTGCAAAGAAAAACATCTGCCTGTGACGTACCTTCAGACCCATTTCTTCGTTTCGGTACTTCCTGAAATAGTCTGTTCAGGTTCTGGCCTGGATTCTCTGTTGAAAAACAAGTTTGGTAAGAACAAAACAATCAGGGGATGGTTGTGTTGACATCATGGGCTGTGTGACATGAAAAGATAGCTGCCTGTCACTAAATACAAGGGTTCAAGCTTCTCTTAAACCCTTTGAGAGTCTTTGTTTGAGCGTTAGAGCAGCAGCTACTTTGGAAAAAGCGAGGCTGACTGATTTGTTAATAAAAATTACATCTACATACAGAAAAGAGGTTAAATAGATATGAATAAATGTCTAAAGATGGGTAGATAAACCTCCCCAGTATAATCATCAAAAGGAAGAACAAATTATAAGTGTAATGATGTTCATTTTCATTTAAACATCTATGAAAATCCTGCCTGTTCTTTTAACTATTTCTAGGTTTTCAACAACTTTCTTTTCATTTCCTTATATGGAAGCTTCAGTCTTTATTTAAAATGAATCACACAGGAGGTGAAAATGCATGTTACTATTTAAAATTTTCCATTTAAATAAGCAAAGCTACTTTAAAATGTGGATTAATTTTTTTTTGTTAAACTAATAATTTTATGTATCACCCATATTATTTTTTAAAATCATATAAAGCCACCAGAGTTAAGGACACAATAAACATGTTCTCAGCAAACAATCCCCAATATAATTTTGGAGGTACATGTGGTGGCTGACGTTCTTGAGAGCTACTTTTCACTCAATGATTCATTCTGATATAACGCTAGTACCAATTAAGACAGGTTTTAATATATCAACTGTTCATTCTTTCCAACAAAAATAAATCCAGTCCATTGTGCAAAGAAAATCTTTGCTTCTCAGTGACAAACACACTATACTGCATAACTGCTGGAAAACAATGCAGTCAGAAAATTAGATTTAGAAAAGTTACATTTTGTAGACCTTACGTTTCTGCACCGTAGCTCTGTAAAAGAGTGAGGTGAAAAACAATTCTGTTGCATAAATGGTCTAGGAGAAACGTTTTCACGGTTTTGCATATTCATAGCCCATGAGACCAAAAAGTTTAAATCAGTCAGTAAACAGATCTTACCTCTTTGTCTACCCTGGATGCTGCGTAGTGCCAGGATGTTCTGCTCATCTGAGAGGAACTGCTTCATCTTGTGAAACGGCTCCTTGCCTCTCACAGTCAGTTTATTCCATGGCTTTGGCCGGGCTAGTATTTCGCTCACAGACCCTTGTGACAGTCCCAAGACATAATGTCCAAATATCCGCTGTCCAATATTGTGCTTGATCAATTGCTCTTTCACCTGACGTGCAATTTCTGCTGTGTCTATTTCCTCTCCTTCAGAGATGCTCCCAGCGCTTTCTGACTGGCTGGGAGATGGGGCCATGCCATTAACATCCGGACTTTGTTGTAATGGACTTTGGGAAGATATGGAGTTTGTGCTGTAAGGACCTGTTGAAAAAATCATGCTTGTGCTTCCTGCTTCCTGCATTGCCTTGGAGTAGAAGGACTGCATTAGCTGTCGCTGGAGGAGAGAGTTTAGTGCAAATTTTCCTGTGGAAGCCAGAGGTAAGCTGGGGCTTGCCAGGGATGAGCTGAAAAAGTCTTGATTTAAACCCGTTGGCGAGAACTGGTGTGTACCATTAGTATTGGAAGCCTGCTCCCCTGTGTTGCGGTGCAACTGAGAAGGAGGGGAGGCCGGCAAGGTTGCAGGACGCTGACTCTCAGGCTGGTCTTTCCCTTTTCTCCTGGCTGACCCTACAAGGAAGGTCAAACATAATGCATTATGGGGGATTAAAAAGGGAAAAACCAAGATAAAATGCAAAGTTTGCCCCACAAAAGGGAAAAAGTGCAGTTTTTACAAGGGCCAATGAGGTGGTGGTTTGGTTTTTTTTTTTTTTATTAATTTAAATTTTAATATGCCAAACAAGGCCCCCAAAACAAACAACATGCATTTCATGTTTGCACCTTTCTTGTATGTTGCAGCCTGGAGAATCCCGCTTACAAACAAACTCTAAAACTAAAACAATTACATGAAGTGCAGTTATACATTTAAAATAAAGTCAGTTACAGACAGCAAGTTTCTTTAGTGTCTCTTATTCAAGACATTACTTAATGGACCTGACTGAACCCAATGCAGCAAACATTTACATTTTGGAACAAATCAATTTAATTAAAGAAATCATGTTTAAGTGGATGCAACAAAATTGCTCAGTTAAAGTCATATACATTTCAGAATGCAGGAAACCCCAGTGCCTGTGGCAACTTTTAACTCTTTACCAGCAGCAAAAACCATAAGCAACAAAGTATCTGGAAATTCCATAACACCATCATTTAAAAAATTTTCCACAGAAAGTGTAAAATGCCCACATTAGGAAAGCTAAAAAAGACACAGCTACTTCAGTATTTGGTTTTTTAAACTGATCTGCTAATGAAAATACCTAAGTATATTAGATGAGAAGATTATTGTATTCTACATGCAAACACTTTGCTTCACATTTTGGGGGGTGAGGGAGATGGGAGGGGAGAAGGGAACTTTTTGCGCCTCTGCTGAATTTGTTACTGAAACCCAAAATAGCTTTGAATGCTACCATTCGGTACATCACGTAATGCCTCTCCTTTCTAACCTTCGGAGTGTCTGTCAGGTCTCCGAGTCTTATTCTATTATCCAGCCTATAAAATGGCAAAATCAAACATTATTCAAGGTACTTGTTGTCCATTAATCTTTCTGTCACACACTAGCTTGGGCTTGCATCTCACATTCATTCTCCTTTTCCCCCCAGATAGTAAACAAAGTATCACAGCAGAAAATCACATCAACCTACCGCTCAGGTCACTATTAGTGATACGCAGCGTGGCATTCTCAGACTGCAATGAACGATTCTTCTCCAGCAGCAACACCTCCAGTGGTTTGGATGCATCCTAAAGATAGTCAAAACGTGAGGTTTGTTTCCAGGTTAGCCATTAAACAGTTTAAGGGGTCATTCAGCTATTGTGAAAGAATTCAGAAAAAAGAAGAAAGCACATGCCTTTGCTATGATTGAGGCTGTAGAATTCATCATGCATATATTTATGTGAATATTCAAATTCCTACACAAGCTACTGAATAGCTAAACTGTTTAATTTTCAATGTAAAATCACTCATCAACTCAGTATTACTTTTTTTTTTTTTTTTTTTAATAGTGCTGATATAGTTTCCAATGAACAATTAAAAAGCTGTTTTAATTTGACTGAAATATTAGTTAAGATTATATTTCTTCTTCCCGGACCAATCCACAACATCGGCATTAAATACTTGCTTGAAATGCTGTGTGTTTCAATGCAAACAGACTGTGTGATCATAAATTAAATCAGTCACGGAAATTGGCTATTTACCTTCCACTAAATATCTAACCCTTGATCATCAAGAAGCACATTAAAAGTAATCCTTTTTATGCCAGGAATATTGATATTCAGTTTGGATTTCAGAAGCAGGAATCCAATTCATAACCTTTGATCTTAAGTAAGATTAACATGCTAGAGTATCAGAAGTTTCTACTCCTTTCTGAGTGTTCAAAGAGTTGTTTGTTTTCTTTTGTGAATGGTATATTCAAGGCTTTTCAATATTTAAAAATTTCTGAACAAGGTTTTCAGCCTATTATCAGTTCAATACATATCTAAGTAAAGTTTCAGTTAATTGTGTACCAGTTCTAGCATCTTAAAAAGACTCAGCTTTACAGCATTCTGGTTATTCACCCAAACACCAGCTGAAATGTCGTTCTTTACCATTGACCACTTGAAGGAAATGTAATTAACAGGCAAAAAAATGTTCAATTCAGCTTTAACAAAAGAGGCTCAAGAAGCCAATGATTAACTGGTGTACCACAATATTTTATGGACACTTAAGAGCCTGCAGTTTGCAGATCAACACAAAATTGTTTATGCTTACACTAGGTAAAACAAATTATATTCACTACCTGAACCAGAGAAAGAATTAAGAAAACAAAAGTAGATTCAGTACCTGTGCACCAGAGCCCTCAGATGGTGAAAACTCCATGGACTTCAGTATACTGTAAAGGGTGAAAAAATGAGTTATTTTCTATTTCTTCCTTTCATAACAATTCCACTAATGAGCATTAACATGATAATTTCCTACTCTCCAGGAACATTATAAGTGATAACTTTAACAACTTTCCTTGCAGTAACATAATCTGATAATGAATACAGAATAACTACTCCAACTAGTTATTGGATAAGAAAATGTTCTCAAGCGTCATCTAAATCATTCTATATACAATCCCATCAGGCCAGTTTAGAGCATAAATTTAAAGGTTAATAAGGATATAACATTTTAAGCTGTCAGAAACAATATAAATTTATCTGTGAAGCTTGAAGGGAATGAGAAAGTTATAACAAAAAAGGGAATGTCGCCATCCCAGTGACAGTACTGTATATAAAATACACCAGCTCACATATAAAAAAAATACACATGTACAAATTATTTTTCTGAGCAATGCACTACAGCCTAAAAGGCAGTTAGTTCTTCATTTTAATAACATCCTGTTCTACAGCATGGGGAAGATGGACTGTTCAATATTTTTAAAGATATATAAAAGATCCAAACATTTATAAATATATCGAGACGAATTTGACAGTTTCATTCTCAATATTGTGTTAAACTACTTAATTAAAGAATATAGTTATATTTCTCTCCCCCTCCTACTCAAAGCTTTTGGGTTAGAATAACGGTATAGGAATAAAAACATACCACTGTGCGTTGGTTTTAAATGATTAGTTTTAGTTATTTATTTATTTTTTTGAAGAGATCCACAGCAGATGGCGATTTACAGTTACCGGGACTGTAACACTAAATGGCTGCACCTTTTTACTTACGTAGAGGACATTCATTTATTGAAAAAAATCAAACCAAACCATTTAACACGTACAGAGCACTTTTTATGTATAAAGCATGTTAGAAATATTTAATCTTCAGAAGAGCTCTGTGAGGAAGTTTAGAATAAGAACTATCATTTTACAGAAGGGGAAACTAAGTCACAGAGAGCTTAAGGCCAATATCTTCAGGTGTGCATGCTGATTCTGGGTGTCACCTTAACACAACCAGAGCCTGACTTCCATTTACTCCCACTGAGCTGTGGGTGTATTCAGCACCTCTGAAAAGTCTAAAGTTGGGGATGCAGAATCAGAGGTGCCCAAAAGCAGTGAACTTTTGAAAATGTTTGAAAATGTTGGTTTTAGTGACTTATGCAAGGTCAACACGAGTCAATAACAAATCCAAGCATAAAAGTAATTATGGAGTAGAAACACTGTCTAATCTGTGTTTGTACCTTACCTATCACAACAGGCCCTACTCCCGAGGGGGGCTTCTGGGTGGTATTGCAGCACATATACAATAATAAAATCCAGAAGCTCTGGCTGTCAGTCCCATAATATTAGATAATCACTATAATACTACTTCCCAGTTTAAGTCACCTGTTAGTGATACGTATTATAACACATGACACATAAGATCACCACAGCGTCGGAGACCCCTGCTATACATGGCACAACAGAACTGCTCACTGAAAGCCAAACATGCCAACTGGTTCCTTTATGTCTTTAACAGGGAAAGGTAGTTGAAGAGGAGAAAAGTTTTATCAGTAACTGTTTTTTGAGAGTCCCCACAAGTGAGAATGTGCAGAGGCAACTCTCAAAGAAATAACAAAGGGCTATTTACTGATGATGGGAGTTCTTTGTACATTTTCTCTGCACATCTCCATTAGTGGGACATGCCCCTGTGCTGCTGGCCACTAATGTAAGCAAGTTTTTGTTGGGGCACATGGGGCCCACAATTTGTAGAGGCCAGGCTATAAAAGGGAGTGTGGCATATTAGCTGTCTTCCTTCCTTCCACAAGGACTTCCAGGAAGAGGAGAAGGTGGACATGTAGTGTGAATGGGCAGAGACTTAAGTACAAAAACTCCAGGTACTGATAAATAACCTTCATATCTGGCTCAAGTGGCCTCTGCACATTGAGACTCTTGGGAGGGTAGCAAAGGAGCGCTACTCTTCCCCAGGACAGTCAAGTGAGGAGTCCTACTTGAACAAGAAATGCCAACGGTAACTTTCTTACCACTGCTGTTTAGTTTCTTACCCTTGCTGTCAACTAGAAAAGAATGAGATCTTGAGACCTTTGATCTCTCAGCAATTACTGCTACAATCAGTAAGTTTGGAGCAGGGTGATTGCTGTAAATTTAAAATCTCTCCTGGAGAACTGGGTGGTTTTTGTCCAGTTTTTTAGACACAGAGGGTACATCTGCACAGTCTGTGGAAGTGAGTCCTTGAACCTGGGTCAACAGACTTGGGCTAGAGTTCAAAAAATAACTGTAGAGATAGTGCTTTGAAGTTATGGTTCAGGCTGGAGACACAAAGAGACACCTCGTCTAAAGCAGCATAGGATGCTTATCCCTCCAGATCTATGGATGGATCTATGTCCATGAGATCTATTGATTCATCCTGGTCCTCTCAAAAATTTGGTAACCAATCTTGATGAGGGAATGATCCTGTAGATCTTTTGACTCAAATCTCAGGGTATAGGAGAAGGGAACTTGGAAGACTTCTCTTCTGAAGCCCTGAGAGGAGCAGAATTGTGAGAGTAGTTTGTCATTCTCCTCTTGTGGTCTGGGTAGCACTATGGAAAGAGGGCCAGCATAGCCACATTACCCAAGGTTGGAATTGTGAAAGGGTGCAGGCATGAATAATTCAATATGTGTAGGCCCTTAGAGCTGAGAGATGCCAATGGGGGCCCATCTAGTGCTGATACCAACGTAGCCCGCTGGTCCAAGAGGGTGAAGGGAGGGTGGGGAATCTTCCTGTCCCAGATCTGAGAGTGGAGCCAATTCAGTTCTTTCTGGGAAAAAAAGCTGACCTATGCCTAAGGGATTCCAGAACTGGGGATCTCAAGCCCTTTTGGGAACTTGCTGATGCCAGGCTTCAATCTGAACGGAACCAAAGAAATTTACAGCCCAGCATTCTTTCTTCCCTTGAGATCCACAGTGATTTTGCTCTTCCCTTTCTTTGGAGAAAAATGAGCTCTATTATTATTACTACTACTATTTAGATGCCTCTTATCAGTAGCGTCTCAGGGCCGCAAAAAGAGGCTTGGGAGCCATCTGGTACACTTTACCAGAATGATCTGATAGATCCACTATAATTGGAACCTTTGCAGCTTCTCTTTCTGAGGAAATGGAGTCTTGGGAGATGGAAATTTGGAACTGATGGAACCAGAGGAGGAAGCTTCCTGACTCATTTTGAAAGACTCTCAGATCTGGCCCTGGGAGCCTTACTGGTCAGATCTCAAGTCCTTATCTTGGTTCAGATCTGTAAGCTGGTACCAATTTAGGCATTTGGGTAAGCTTCTTAGTTCCTAGGGTATGGGCCAAGATCAGACGATGATCTTTTTGCCTCCTGCAAAGAAACTGAACTACTAGGTGCCTTGAAACTAGAGGTCTTCACTCCTATGCCCTCTTGTAACCAGAGAGCCAACAGGCAGTTCTGCCTCTCCTTCCTTGTCCAGATGAAGTAATGAGAGGGAGTGTCACTCTCCATACCAAGTGAGGCAGCACATGTGCGCATCTGAAGCAAGGAATACTACCAGAGAAAAGACTGACATCTTTGAAAACCAGAGCTCTCTACTGGTGAATCTGCCATCCTGGACCCCAGAAGAATCATGAGACTGTGTGGAAGAACCTGGGACTTTATGTAGAAATATGAGCCTTAACTCAATACAAACTACTAATGCAATGTGTGCAGTTTTAAAAAAGTAAGCAGCAGTCATCACAACACACAAATTTTTTGTTTACTGTGGTTTTAGGAAGCCTGCACTGTGCTTTTCATGCTGAACCTGTTTTATGGCTAACTAGAGAACTTATAACTCCATTGCCTTTCACATACATCTATGCTTACAAATAAGCAAACAAAAGTATTTAGCTGACCGCTGACTGTTACAGACATTGCAGCATTATTAAAGTGTCCATGCATTTCTGTTTGATTATATTTAATAATACGATATTCTAAATCAGAGCCATACTGTAGTTTTAAATCATTGGCCATGTTATATAAGGTCAGGAGGATCCATATAATTCCAGCACCAGTCAGCTGGTAGCAGGGGAGTGAAAAAACCCATCAGCACCTTACTTCTTCCCCACCGTGCACAGGACAGCTGTTACAGGGATCCTTATGGTCTGCCTCTCCTGCATCCTTGTGGGTGCTTTCCAGCAGTACTGGGGGTAGCAAGTGGTCTTTTTCGATGGTGACCTTTTAAAAGTCCTCATTGCCCCTACAAAAACCACAGCCACCAGCACCAGTCACTGGGTCACGTGCCTTCATAAGCTCCACAGACAGCCACTTCATACAGTTTTGCTGCCACTGTCTCCTCCTCCTCTAAAGCAATATCCCCAGACCAGACACTTGGTTACTGTACAGTAAACAAAAATGGTCTACCTGTGCACCAGAATGGAAAGCTGGGATGGCAGCCAACTGAACCCTTATAGATGTAGACAGTTTTGACTTCTAAGCATAACTGATAGTCCAAGATGAAAATGGTAGAACAACATATCTGGTCTTTTCCTTTCTCAGCTGCCCACATGCAAAACTGAACTAGGTTTTATCTAAGACTGGCACAGGCTCCAGGGCAGTACACCACTAAGGTGGGCTAGGGTGGCTCCAGTCCCTATTATGCTACCACTGATGTAAGAGGACACAAATTCGCTGAAATCTATGAAACTGCATCTATGTACATCAGGAGTCAACTTAGTCAGATTTATCCAAAATATCCATGAAATAGTGAAGTTCCTCATAAGACCTGCTTAGTATTGAGGTAGTGGTCAATTTAAATAACTAATTAGTAACTCGTTTTATTTTGTTTGATTTTATTGTGTTGAAAATACCAATTCTATATTGATCTGTATGTCTGACAAGGAGCCCAAACCGTAACCATGGTGATTTAAATATAACGGAGCCAGGATCTGATCCATGCTTTGGTTCACAAAACCAAACCCCCTCCCCAGATTCTTCATTGACCTGTGAACATAGATATATTACTTTCCTTTCTTGATCTAAAAGGATTTCAATGGCCAATGTAACACTGGTTTTTAAACTACAAAAAATGCAAAAACAAACAAACAAACAAACAAAAAAAAACCCAAACCCCCAAATTGATAAAAGGAGGAGTTCTTGCATTTATAACAACCTGAAAAACTATTTTTGTATTAAAAAATTGCTCGTAGGTTGGCAGCTTGCATCTTAAAAATTACAGTCTAAAATGAACTTGTAAGGCACTTAATAAGCCCTGAGTCATAGAGATGCTGTTTGTGGTTTTACTTTAAAACCACAATACATTAAAAAACTTACTGTAAAACACACAACACATTAAAATGTTAAGTGCTGAACATGGATTGACAAAAAACTTATAGATGAAGACTCACATTTAACTCATCTGTTGGGTCTGTGTAGTTCAATATCCCAAAGGTTCTCAAACTTTTTCCACAGAGTGGGCAATAATTTAATACACAGATTTTTTCATGGACACCTGCCCTATCATTTTCAACTGCACAATATTCCAGTAGCAACCAAGGAGCACAGAACCACTGTGATATAACTCTGGATGAAATTTGAGACAAAACTCTACTTCCTTGCTTTTGTGGTTTTGAGTTATTCTTTATTGTTCCAAGAATACAGATTTGTGGCTTTATTTAACAAGAACTGTTAATTTACAGTTCGTGAAGAAATTATGTAAGCATTTAACACTTACTTTAATTCTTTCTTAACCTCTTCATAGTCAGCTTGCCCTTTCAGTTTTTCTTCCAGTTGCTTAAAAAAGAAAAAGAAATGTAATTATTTAGATATTTTGGGGGTAAACTTTCAAAATAATCTTTGAATTATTCCTTTGATACAGCAAAGAGTGACAATTTGATTGTTTGTAACTGTATTGCATTACACTATCACTGAGACAAATTTTAAAATTTTCACAAAGCTATTAAAGTAAAAAACAAGAATAATATTTTGGCATGTGCTGTACTTATGGTGACCAGATGTCCCAATTTTATAGCGACAGTCCCGATAGTTGGTGCTTTTTCTTATATAGATGTCTATTACCCCTCACTCCCTACCCCAATTTTTCACACTTGCTATCTCGACACCCTCGCTGTACAGTTATTGTATAGCCTTGTCTACAATAAAAAAAGAGTTCAAGACGTTATTGACCAGAATGCCTTAGGCTTTCAACACTTGTTCAATGTCTTGTGTCCAAACAAAACAGCTGTAGAGCAAGTGATTTTACAAGCATTACTTATTGCAATAACTAATACGATTATACACTGAAGAGGAACCAATAAGGCTGCACCACTGAGAACTGCTGAGCAGATCTTTTGCTCAGGCCTGGCTAATCTGCTGCAGTCTCAATTGTTAGCCTTCAGTGCGGAGAAGAGGCCACACACTCTGGCCACTGACCCTCCTTATACAATCCACAATGCAATGCCACAGATTTGGACATTAGCCAAAAGCCCCTGTTCCCAACATCAGTGCTCAGCACTGTATGAAAAATGCTCCAGGAATCCTAAACTGTAGTGTTATGATAATTGCTGGCAAATATGCTGTTTGCAGATGCCACATCACTGGTAGACACTGTACAAACAAAGATCTAAAAAGACAGTCCCTGGCCCAAAGAGCTTACAATCTAAGTAGCTTCACAAGAGAATATCAAGAGAATTTCTTGGGATTGTATCTTCCAAAGACAAGTTGGGGTTGGTTTTGCTTTACTTCACTGGTTTAATTTTTGATCAGCTAACTGATCCAAACTGATAACAGGTTTCTGAAGTAAAAATAAATACACTCCTCCCCCTGCAGCTTTGAGAATAGCAGTGCATTTTTGAAGCATGACATAAGCAAAGTCAACATATTATACAGCAATAAAGTATATTGTGGCATGAAACAACCATATTCTGTGCCAATTTTTTATGCACTGAAAATTTCTGATGGTAAAATTTGCACAGAATCCAAAGTCTCAATGAATGTCAAACTACTTTCACTGAAGAAAAGAAAAATCTAGAGTAAGAAGAAAAGAAGCTTAACATGTAAAACAATCAAGAGAAACATAACAGAAGGAAAACGGCAGAAATGCCCAATCTGAAGCAGCACCAATTGAAACAGGTGCTGAACTTGCAACGCTAACTAGGTATAAATGCCTCAAGAGATTAGATACTAATCATCTGAGTAGTCCTGTTGATGTCAATAAGACTTCTTCAGAGGGCAAAGGTAGCAGGACTAGGCCTTAGTGACAAGATGGACTTTTTTGTCTAATTTTTAGCATATGGCAAACATACCAGGTAGAAAGACTGATTGAAGGAAAGAACTGCCAACCCAGTAATGAACTCACAATCATCTCTGGTTCTCATGTTTGCTATCAAAGAAACTAAACAAAAGTAGTAATATTTTCTATTTGACTCCATCTGCCCTTTTTTTCTTCAACCACACAAAGGTATGTGCATTACTAAAAAAAAATCTCCAAGACCTGAAAGAATATAAGGATAATTCAGACAACCTAGCATGATATTTTTCTTTTACTTGTGAAATTCCGTCATGGCTGGAATTTAGCCCTTTTTCTGTTAATCCACTCTTTCACCATAACTCCGCACAGGCATTTCTGGTTGTCATTTCAGCCCTTCCTGGCATGTCAATTACTGTAATCTCTATTTGTAAAATTTGGAAATTCTCTGAAAAACAAAAAAATGTAGGAACAGGAAATGGCCATCTGGTTCATAATGTTGCCCCTTTTTAAACCCATCTTCCTGCTTTTTGATATCATACCCTTCAATCCTTACTTCCTCCCTTTTATTTCTTAGCCTATCTGCTTCACATGCTTTTTCTAATAACGTATTACATATGTATTGCTGTGTGCCTGAAATAATTCTGCCCATTTCCTCTTTTTACCCCTAGTTTCCACATTGTAAGATTATGACAGTTTTATCAATTTTGCTACAATGGATTCAAAGGAAGCGTTAATGAAACGGAAATTATCCCATCCAATTAAAAAAAAAACCCAGAGCCAAGCAGGAAATACTATTATGCCAGACACTCAGCAAGCAACATGTTCTAAAAAATCATCACCACAGTGAATTCCAGGAAAGTAGAGTGAATTTTAACGTGCGGAACTCACAGCTCCAAGGACTTTAATTAAATGAGTAGCTTTTTACGAAGTTAAAAGGAGGTTATGTGAAAAATAATAAGGCCTGTCGAGGTTAAGACAAAACTTCTGTATCAGAGAATTGCAGCTCTAGATGGGACCTTAAGATGTCTTCTAGTTTAGTCCCCTGCACTCAAGACAGGACGACATAATAACTAGATCGTTCCTGACAGGTGTTTGTCTAACCTGTTCTTCAAAATCTCCAATGATGGACGTTCCACAACAGCCCTAGGCAATTTGTTCCAGTGCTTAACTACTCTGACAATTAGGAAGATTTTCCTGATGTCCAACCTAAACCTCCCTTACTGCAGTTTAAGCCCATTGCTTCTTGTCCAATCCTCAATGGTTAATGAAAACAATTTTTCTCCCTCCTTGTAACAACCTTTTCTGTACTTGAAAATTGTTACATCCCCCCTCAGTCTTCTCTTCTCTAGACCAAAGAAACCCAATTTTTTTCAATCTTCCCTCATAGGTCATGTTTTCTAGACTTTTAATAATTTTTGTTGCTCTTCTCTGGACTTTTTCCAATTTGTCCACATCTATCCTGAAATGTGGTGCCCAGAAATGGACACAATACTCCAACTGAGTCCTAATCAGCACGGAGTACAGTGGAAGAATTATTTCTTGCGTCTTGCTTACAACACGACTGCTAATACATCCCAGAATGATGTTAGCTTATTTTTTGCAACAGTGTGACACTGTTGATTCATATTTAACTTGTGATCCACTATAACTATCCAAATCCCTTTCCACAGTATTCCTTAGGCAGTCATTTCCTATTTTGTATATTTTATGATTGTTCCTTCCGAAGTGGAGTTGTTTGCATGTGTCCTTATTGAATTTCATCCTATTTACTTCAGACCATTTCTCCAGTTTGTCCAGATCATTTTGAATTTTAACCCCATCCTCCAAAGCATTTGCAACCCCTCTCAGCTTGGTATTGTCCACAAACTTTGTAAGTGTGTACTCTATGCCATTCTCTAAATCACTGATGAAGATATTTAACAGAACCGGATCGAGAACTGATCCCTGCAGGATCCCATTCGAGATGGCCTTCCAACTTGACTGTGAACTGATAACTACTCTGTGGGAATGGTTTTCCAATCAGTTATGCACCCTCTTTATAGTAGCTCCCTCTAGGCTGTATTTCCTTATGTGGCATAGGAGGGCACATTTTGGAGCTTTCCTCTGAAGCAGCCAACAATGGCCATTATTAAAGGAAGGATACTGGAACTAGTAGCACTAGAATGATACTGGATTTTAATCTTGTACTGCAATAAGTATGGTGAGTTTTTAACCCCTCTAACATAGCCAATGCTGCTCTAACTAAGGAAAACCTCAAAGAATATCCTGCACATATTAGACAAGCTCTGAATAGAATGCCACCTCTTTACGAAAGAGTTGCACATTTATATAATCCTGATATCCAAGATCATGCCAGTGACACTTTAGTTCCTTGAGCTTTCTGTAAAGCCAGATACAGCAAATCACAAGTATAACCAATTGTTCAAGTTACAGCTTGACACTGTGAAAAGTGGCTTTAGTGTACCAGAGAACCTGGTTCAATATTTACAAACCAGACCTGGTCACTAACACTGAAGCAGGGAGATGTAAATGAGCCAGCCAGCTCCCAAGGCTGGAGAAGGGATGCAGTTTTAAACCTTTGTAGGTGCTCTAAAAAAGCTCTGCCAATGTGTCTACTGAGATGGTTGCTGAATCAGAGCATCCCACTTTCGCCATGTCTAAATAACTTTGTGAGGTCGTTGATTCTTCTACAGCCAACACCCACTATCTGATACAGTCAAGTGATTTAAAACCTGGGGTGCAGTACAATTCATCCCACTTTTGATACCAGCTCTCAGATCCGCAAACTTTGTGTTATTATATGACATGTAATGATGTTCAAAATGTAGATCGCTGCCAAGTTACTCTGACTAAGTGTTAAAACATAAAGCCATGTAATGGAGTGAATTAAAAATAGTACCACTAATGCCAATATAGATATTGCATTAGTTACGACTGCAAGGATATGCTAAGTAGAAAGGCCTTTTATAGGGATACTTATCAAATACAGGATAACTAACATGACTTCCACTTGCAAGTCAACCTTAATGTAAGTGTAGTTTCATGTAAGTATATTTCAGGAGGTTTTAAGTACAGATATGTGATTGTTATCACTGCCCAAAGCAACAAAACATTATCTACAGCTTTTGTTTTTGATGTGAAGATGTCTCTCTTGGAGTCTCAGACATATAGATCAATCTTATAGCAGAATGGCAACACAGGAAAATAGTTAAAACAACTAAAATACTTTGAACAATACAATAAAGCATACATCCATTATTCCTAAGGGAAAACCCATAACTAATATAGAGATTGCTGCCAAAGAAATTCAGCATTTTACACTCTTATTAAACAATACAAATAAACACATCTGACAATACAAGGTCTGAATGTATTCAGAACATTTAGGTATTTGGCATCTCCCTAGCCAATCACTGTTGTAAAACATATCAGTATGGTAATTGTCTCAAACAACCCTTTAAAATGCACAGAGCAAAGTATAACAATAGGTTCAAGCTGTAAACAATCTGAAAGAACTAATATTTTGCTCTAAATATCAACTTGGTTAATTCAGACAAAATAAAGTGTGTTCTAACCTCCCGCAAAGTCTAAAAATACTCCAGTCAGAAGGATACAAATAATATGCTGGTGACAGTGAAAAATATTTCTACAAAGTAGCTTAGGAAATGTCATCTGATCAAGAAATCAACTTGCATTATACAAAAGAACACACAAACAGCAAGTGTCAGAGTACATAGTAAATTGAACCTATTCTTAACATTTTAAAAATAAAAATGAAAATATTAAATAAATAATTAAATCAGCTTTCCTTTCTTAGACCTGCATGGGATATATTAGAGGGGCTAATAGTTAAATAATAACTAAAATAATCTTTTAGGTTGATTTTAAGTGATAATGCAAAGAGCACACACACAAATATTCAATTAATCTAGGTCATTTGGTGCCAGGAAAGCACGATCTCTCGTATAACTACCACTACTATATTTTTGCTGGATAGTGGGGAAGTTCTGATTCCAAGCAACAAGGGGTTAAGATAGTTACAGTTAGAAGTCTTGATACTAGAGAACAGATTCTGATGATTACATCAGATGAAGATAAGGAAGCAATAATTTGGAAAGACATTGGAAGTATTGCTGAATTGTTTCATTAAAGAAACAATATTAAAGTATTCCCCCAAGAAATGCATAAAGGACATTGCTTTAATCTGTGAAACTGTGATTCATTTTTTGTGAAGGCAACCATTAAAATCTTAGCTATTTTAGAAGTAATTGCTTTATAATCAAAATGTAAGGTCTACAAAACACTATTCTGACATGTTCTCTGTACCACAGAGTTTAGATTTCAGCTTTACCAGTACCAAGGAAAAGAAAGGTAAATTGCATAATAAATAATAATAATAATAATGTCACAAATAGGGCCAAAATGGCACAAACATCAAATTAAATACAGTAGAACCTCAGAATTATGAACACCAGAGTTACGAACTGACCAGTCAACCACACACCTCATTTGGAACCGGAAGTACGCAATCAGGCAGCAGAAAGAAAACAAATAAAGCAAATACTGTATAGTACTGTATTCTGCTAAATGTAAACTACTAAAAAAGGGAAAGTTCTATCCCGAGGTGTTCGTAACTGAGGTTCTACTGTAGAATCAAAGCATCAAAAATGATCACTGAGAACCAAAATATTAGCTTTAGCTGGGCAAACCTATGAGACTATAAAAGATTACTGAAATGGAAGTTGGAATTGCTCTGTCACCAACTCTGATTAAGGGTCCAATCTTAGTCCCATTGGATTTAACGGCAAAACCCTTACTGATCTTGATAGGAGTATGATCCAGTTCTAAGAGTGTACGTTAAATGAAGGGGTTCAAGCTATTTTGTCTAACAAGTTTTCTGAAAATAATTCATAATAGAGGTAGAGCCAGAGAAAATGTATCCCTGAAAACCAGCACAGTTCCTTCATCTCTCCACAGAAATTATGCATGGGCAGAGGCTTTGATACCATCGTTACTGCTACCAGCAATAAGGGAGACCTAGAAGATTTTTATTTCCTCTACTGAAGTTTCATGACAATTCTGCAAGGGGGTCTTAGAATATACAGAAAGTGTACTGAGTTGAAGAATTTCAATTCCATCCCTAAAATACATTTTTCCAAATAAACTAAGCTACAATGGAGCAGAACCTATACCCTCTGAAGAATGTCAGAATTAGAACAATGTGTTGAGGTTTGGATGTGAGAGCTGAGGCACTTTGATACAGCAGGGTTAGACAAACTTACACAGTAACTGCCCAAACCATGGCTGGCTTAAGTTGGTGCTACTAGCCTCTGACTTTCAGGAATGCTAAAACTATGTACCTCCAAAAACGAAGAAATCTTTAATGAAATAGGTAAATTAACTGCATTTACCATTTTCAGGTCATAGCTGGTAGAACAATGAAAAAGACAAACAGTTACAGGAAACTGATTCACAACAGATGTCAGGAAAACATTTCTCATGCTTACTGACAGATCAGAAATGTTTGGAATGGTGCACAAAGACAGACGGTGGAAGCAAAAAGAATGGGGCCATTCAAGAAACATTACATGTACTGTCCTTGTAGTTTCAGGAGCGTGCTACTGACTGATACGCACAAGACCCTGTACTGGGATACTAGCTACAAATTAGGTACTATCTTGGGGAAAACAGAGAGCCAAGAATTAAAAATATGCTCTAATAAGGCTAAAAGCCTTCCTTTTGTTTTCTTGTGTCTATGTATCCAAACAAGGCAAGTCCCTTTTCCAATGGGAGAAAAAACCTGGCTGGGTGGGTTTACAGGTTGACTGCTGAATAACAGATGTCCTTGACAAAACAGTGATACTGTATGAAGGCGTAGCTTAGAGAGTTTTAAGTCCTGAAAGAATTTGCTGTGCAATTTTTTCAGACATATATATGCAGTTAGGTTTTTAAATGATCCTAATTACAGTAATTTTGCTGTTCTATGAAAAATTATTATTCAGAAAGGATCTGAACTAAAAATAACAAATATAAAATCTGAACTTAAAATATAACTGGAAACAAAGTTCAACAAAAAATATGTCATTAATTAAAACAAACCCCACAAAATGTCAGCAAAACTGCAATTAAACTATATTCTGAATAAATAACTAACTCAGCACAATGGAAAAAAAACAGTTACTAACCTTCCATAACTGTTGTTCTTTGAGATGTGTTGCAAATGTTGATTTCACTCTAGGTGTGTGAGGGCCCAGAGCACAGCTGCCAGAAATTTTTCCCTCGGTGTTATCTGTCAGAGCAGCTTCAGCACCTTCTGCTTCCCCACGCTGATAGCACCAGTATAAAGCACCCAGCCGATCCAGCACCCCCTCAGTTCATTCTTTCTGGAAAATCTCCAGTGTAGAGGGGCAAGAGGGTGGGTCGTGGAATAGACATGTGCAACACATCTTGAAGAACAGCAGTTACGGAAGTTTAGGAACAGTTTTTTCTTCTTCGAGTGATTGCACATGTGCATTCTACTATAGGTGACTCTCAAGCAGTTGAATAGGTGGAGGGATTGGAATTCATGAACATGCAGACTGCAGAACAGCTCAGCCAAAATTGGCATCATCTCTGGAATGCTGAGTGATGGTGTAATAGGAGGAGAATGTGTGCACCGATGACCAGGCCACTGCTTTATATATGTCCTGAATAGAGATCTGCACTAAGAATGCTTGTGGAAGACCTTGTGGAATGAGCAGTCTGGATAGCTGGCAGCGAAACACCTGCCTGATTATAACAAGTGCGAATATATGAAGTAATCCAAGACGAAACTGTCTGTGAAGAGATTGGGAGACCCTTTCATCTCGTCAGCCATAGCTAGGAACAGTTGGGTGGACTTTCCGAGTGGTTTAGTTCTGTCTATGTAGAACACTAGGGCTCGTCTAATATCCTATGAGTGAAGACATTGTTCATTCCTATTTGCATGTGGCTTCAGGAAGAAGACAGGTAGCTAAATCGCCTGATTGCTATGAAATTGTGAAACCACTTTTGGGAGGAAACTGGGGTGAGGACGTAAATACACCTTATCTTTAAAGAAGACTGTGTATGGAAGCTCTGATGTGAGGGCACGGACGTTCAAAACCTTTCTAGCCAAAGCGATGGCCACTAACAAAACCACTTTCCAGGAGAGGTATAATAAAGAGCACATTGCCAAAGGTTCAAACAGTAGTCCCATGAGCTTTGGTAAAACCAAGTTCAGGTTCCAGGGAGAAACGGGCTCTCTTACTTGAGAATATAATCTTTCTAGGCCTTTTAGAAATCGGACAGACATATCATTTGAAAAACCAGACCGGTTATCCACCCTAGGGAGGAAAGCTGATATTGCTGCAAGGTGAACCTTGATAGAGGAGATTGCTAAGCCTTGCTGTTTCAGATGCAATAGATACTCAAGTATATGTTGTATAAGCAGGATGAACACCTGCGTGGGATTTCATGTTGTGATATCCAAACAGAGACCCATTTCCACTTCGAGAGGTAAGTAGCTCTGGTGGAGGGCTTTCTACTACCTCATAAGACATGACGAACTAGCTCTGAGCAAGCCTGCTCCCTGGGATTTAGCTATGGAGCTTTCAGGCCATTAGATGAAGGGAGGGCAGGTTCAGGTGGAGCATCCGAATGTGGTCCCAGGAAATCAGGTCTGGATGCAATGGAAGTGGGATTGGAGTTGCCGCTGAAAGATCTAGAAGAGTGGGAGAACCAGTGATGGCTATCAAAATAATCCAGTCCCAGTCCTGCATGGTTTATTGCAGCACTCTGTGCATGAGCAGAAAAGGGGAAAATGCATAATCCATCCAAGGTAGTAAAAAGGCATTCATGATAGAACCTGGGTTGTGTCCCCATAGGGAGCGGAATTGGTGACACTTCCTCCTGTACCTGTTTGCAAACAGGTCTATTGGGGGAAACCCGCACTGCTGGAAAATGTCAAATGTCTCTTGCCACATCTGGGCAAAGGGATCACATATGGTGATTGAAGAAAGACCTGCTGAGGTGATCTGCCAACTCTTTTTGCATTCCCAGAAGGTGAGAGGTCTCGACGTTGATTGAGTGGGTTATGCAAAACTCTCATAGATGCATTGCTTCTTGACAAAGAAGGGAAGAGCAAGCGTCTCCTTGTCTGTTGAGGTAAAACACAGTTGTAGTATTGTCCATGAGAACAGCCAAATTTCTGCCCATAATGTGAGGCAGGAAGGCCGGACAGGCCAGACGAACCCATTCTGAGTTCCCTGACATTGATGTGGAGAGAAAGTTCCACCAGAGACCAGAGGCCCTGAGTTTTGAGGGATCCTATCTAAACTCCCCACCCTATCACTGACGTGTATGAGGGTAATTGACAGTTGACGGCATATAAAGGGAACACTCGTACAAACCATGAGCTGGTCCAACTATCAATTGAGGGAGATGAGGACTTGTTGAGGTACCATGAGTACAGTGTCCAGACAGTGGTGGTTTGGCGAGTACACTGAGGCCAGTCATGTCTAGAGGGGTCTGTGGCACAACCTTGCATGTTGTACCATGTACGTGCACAAGGCCATGTGACCTAAGAGTAACATTCAATTTTGGGCTGTTGTGATTGGATGACCTTTGAGAAGTGTTATTGGGGATCTGATTGAATGAAAACGCCCCTCTGGGAGATAGGCCCTAGCCTGAGGAGAGTTGAACACTGTTCCAATGAACTCTATCCTCTGCACTGGAGCAAGTGCATATTTTTCTGCATTTATCAGAAGGCCTAGGGTTTTGAACGTTGACTGGATGAGTCGAATATTGGATAAGACCTGAGCCCTGGACTGGCCTTTGATTAGCCAGGTGTCAAGATAAGGATAGATAGACCTGACCCATAATCTCCTGAGGAAAGCTGCCATTACTGCCATGCCTTTTGTAAACACCAGTGAAGCCACAGAAAGACCAAATGGAAGGACTGTGAATTGGTAGTGTGAGTACTTCACAATGAATCTGAAGAACCTTCTGTATCCTTGGTATATCAATATATATGAAAATTAAATTAAATTAAATTAAATTGAGGATGGTGTACCAATTTCCAGGATCCAGGGAGGGGATAATGGATGCCATGATGACCATGCAGAACTTTATTTTTTTAGATAGTTGTTGAGCTGCCACAGGTCTGAAATGGGTCTGAAATCTTCCATGGCTTTTGGATTAGGAAATAAACAGGAGTAGGACCCCTTCCCTCTTAAATTTTGTGGAATCTCTTCCACGGCTCCCATGCTAAGGAGAGATTAAACCTCCCGGATCAGAAGTTCTTTATGATAGGGGTCCCTGAAGGACAGGGAGGGACGGCAGGTGGGAAGGAGGGGCAGAAATAAATGGGAAGGTGTATCTCTCTTCCACAATGCTCAACAGTCATCAGTCTGTGGTGATACAGGACCACACTGAGAAAGTGGGAAAGATGGCTTGCAAATAAAGGCAAAACAGGGTTTGGCTACATGGTAACTGGTACGGTGTCCTAGAGTGTCCTGTCAAAACACCTGCTTAGAACCCCCGGGATGCCTGGGTGGGGAAGGCACTGACATCAAGGTAGAGGAGGGTGATGGCCTACGCCTAAAACCCCTGCTTCTCTTTCTGTGTGGATCCTGACAGCAGCAGGGCAGAGAACCGGGTGGCCTGTTGAGGTCTGTTAATGTTTCCTTGAAGAAGCTGGTGTGTACAATCCAATGGACTTAAAGATTGCCCTGAAGTCTTTTAGACTAAGAAAATTTGCACCAGTTGGTTCTTAAAAGAGTGAAGCTACTTCAATAGGTAGGTTCTGTAGGTTTTGCTGGACCTCCTGTGGGAGTTCTGAGGACTGTAGCCACAAAATCCTGTGCAAGGCCACTGCCAAAGCCATGAACCTGGGCTGCTGAGTAAGTTTGCAAAGAGGCCCTTGTTACTGATTTTCCCTCGTCTGCCAGCAAGGAGAATTCTTGCCTAGTCTCCAGTGGGAGCAAGTCCCTGAATTTCTGCATGGAGTCCCACATTTAAAATCATAATCGCCCAGAAATACCTGCTGGTTTGAAATTCTGAGTTATAATCCCCTGCTAGAATAGTCTTTCCTATCGAACAAGTCTAATTTCTTTGAGTCTTTTAATTTTGGAGCTGCACCCTGATGACTCTGCCTTTCCTTCTCATTGACAGCAGGTATCACCAGGGATCCCGGGAGAGATGGGTGCACAGGAACACATAATCCTGGATAATAACAAAGTATATTCATTCAGCCCTTTTTGACATGGGGGAAAGGGACATAGGGGTCTGATGCAAGGTCTTAACAGGGCCCAGAATGGCTTCATTGAGAGGTAGGGCTAATTTGAGGGGCCCACAGCAGCTAAAATGTCAACCATGCTATGGGAGAACTCTTTCACTACCTCCACTTGTATGCCCAAATTTAAGAACACCCTCTTCAACAACTCCTGGTGAGCCTAATAATCATCCAGGGGAGGTGACATGCCTCCTGAAAGTGCCTCATCCGAGGAGGGGAAGACCAACGCCGGCAGTGGAAGCTCTTCTTCTCTTTCTGCCTCAGCAGGCTCTCATTTAGCTGGCTCATGTTGCTCAGTATTGGGATCAGTACTGAAGTCTGGACTGGGCGCTGCCCGAGACGATGATGCCACCCTTCTTTCTGAGGCCATCAAATAGGATCAGGTGGGAATAAGCCCTGGAAACTGGGGGAAACTCCACAGGTTTCAAAAGGGTCACTGGATCAGCATATGTCTCCAGTGACCTCCTGACCATGCACTTGATGGTACTTCTGTGCCGGGGTCCATGGAAGGGTGGAAATGCCTGGAGGATTAGTGAGAGCGACTACTCAGACAGGAGGAGTAAGACCCGACCTGATTCCAAAGAGGATGAGTCTCTCTCCAGTGACCAAAGTACTGCTGTTCCCACTGGTGTTACAGACCGGTGGAGATGCCCACACCGAGGCCAGCATAGCCTGTTTCCCTTTTGATGGTACTGAATGATGACAGGATCCAGCGGGTTCCCTCCTGTTTGCCAGCACCAATAACGCCGACTCTTGGCAGCAGCAAATGCCTCCAGTGTGTTCATTAGATAGTATCGGTACCACGCTGTGCTGCAGATGTAGATGGCTCTTCTGGCACCCGACTTGATGGTGCCTGCCCAAATGCCAGAGTCAACAGTGCCAACTTCTGCAATACCGAGGAAGAGGAGTGCTTTAGTTTAGGTCACACTCTACTCTGATCCCCATGCCTGATTGTCTTCTGTGCTGGGGATTCCTCCCTCTTGGACAACTGTCTCTTGTGCCTTTTCCTTGGCACTGGGGATGGTGATCGGTGGTGAGACTTCAGTACAGTAGGAGGAGCACTCCTTACTGACACCAAGTTACTTGATGCCAAGCCTGACTGGCCTGGCTGAGATGGAAGTCTCAGTGATGCTTCCATGAGGAGAAAATTTTAGCTTGGTCTCCCAGTCCTTTTTTTATGTGAGGTTTAAAGTCTCTATATGTCTGGCAACCGTCCCCAATGTGAGCTGCTTCCAGGCACTTCAGGCAGGTTGAGCGTAAGTCACTCAGGAGCATTGCCTTGTTATAGGAGGCACAGGGCTTAAAGCCCGGTGACTGAGGCATGCTTCAGCACAGGGGAATGGACAAAACACCTCTAAAAACACAGTTACAGAACTTCACTAAAATAAGCTAATACTGACTACAATTAACTATCCAGAGAAAGAAGAAAGAGACCACTGACAGAGCTTACAACAGCAAGGATAGCAGTTCTAGCAACCATCATGGGTGATAAGAAGGAACTGAGGGGCGTTGGGTCAGCTGGGCGATTTATACTGGCGCCATCAACACATGGCAATGGAGGGTGCTAGAGCTGTCCCAATGGGTACCACTGAGGGAGAAATGTGCTTGGGACATGAATACACCTAGAGTTGAATGCATATGTGCAGTCACTCGAAAAAGAACACACCGTGCCACTCAGAACTACAATGGATGAGTGGAATCTGCATTAGTGAACATATTTACCTAAGAGTCCTACTCTGAACAAGGACTGAGCAAACTGTGCTGAGTGCACAATTGATTCTTACTTTAAGCGTGCTGTTCTTGGCAGTCAGCTGCTGCTCCAGCTGTGATATCTGGCTGGTGGAGTTCTCACGAAGTTTGGTGAGGCTGCCCTGGAGTCTCTGGACATCTTCTACGAGCTGGGCTATTTCCCGTTCTTTTGCAGCCAGTTCCACCTCCAAGCTAGATCGTGTCAGTACCTCTATGGCCTGCTCCTAATGTGAAAGAAATAACATTATACCACATCAATAAAGGCAACATGCTCAAACAGGAAGCAGTTTGGTCAGGATCAAGTGTGGAACTGGAAGTGAGAAACACCTAAATTCTAATCCTTGTTCTGCCATTGACTTACTTTGTACACTTGGGAAATTAAGCTCCCTGAGTCTTAGGTGGCTCATGTATAAGATGGGGATAATGGAGAGAACAGACTTACCTAAATCACATTGGTATTGGGAGGATGCAAGAGTGAATGTCTGCACAGTGATTTGAAGATACAAAATGCTCTATTTAACATTATTGATTATTATTAATGATAGAGGTGTTTTGCTGGTAATTAAATCTTTTACTTTAAAAAATAATAGATAATATGCCATTTTGGAAGACTGGGGGAGAATGTTTGGCTTATAAATTGCAGAAAAAGCATTTTTTGGCTACTGGGGGTACATCCGCCATACATTTCAGGCATCGTTCCCAGAAATACTGCTCCAGAAAGTGCTACTTCCACAAATTCTGCTGCTTGCTGAATGATGATTATTGTTTGCTGATGATGTTTACTCCTGGGAACACTGAAAATAATAATGGCACAGACTCTCTCCTCCCAACTAAAAATATACAGGAAGGGGATACTAGGAGGAAGACATTTTCCTGAGGATTCCCTTGAAGAAATACCCCTCCCCAAATCGGGACTTGATAAAAGGCTGTAGAGGCATGCCCTCAAAAACCTGGCATAAGAACATAACATAAGAACGGTCATACTGGGTCAGACCAATGGTCCATCTAGCCCAGTATCTTGTCACCTGATGGTAGTCAATGCCAGGTGCTTTGAGGGAATGAACAGAACAGGCAACCACAGAGTGATCCCTGTTGTCCACTCCCAACTTTTGGTAATCAGAGGACAGGGTCACCCAGAACACGGGGTTGCATCCCTGACTATCTTGGCAAATAGTCACCAGTCCTTCATGAACTTATCTAATTCTTTTTTGACCCCGCTATAGTTTTGTCCTTCATAGTATCTCCTGTCTATGAGTTCCACAGGTTACTATGTGTTATGCGAAGAAGTACTTCCTGATGTTTGTTTTAAACCTTCCTCCTATTAATTTCATTGGGTGACCCATGGTTCTTGTGTCACATGAAGGAGTAAATAAGGAATGGTTACTCACCAGTGCAGTAACTGATGTTCTTTGAGATGTGTCCCCCTGTGGGTGCTCCACTGTAGGTGTCATTGCATCCTGTGCCCTTGATTGGAGGTCTTTTAGCAGTACTTGTCCGGGTCGTGTGTGCACAGATTCCGTGTCATGGCGCCTTCGGTGCATCTTTGGCGCATGTGCACGCAACCCAACCCCCTCAGTTCCTTCTCTTCCATAGAGTACCCTAATCGATCTCCAAAGTACAGGGGAGGAGGGTGGATAGTGGAGCACCCACAAAGACACACATCTCAAAAAAACATCAGTCACTGCACTAGGTGAGTAACCATTCCTTCTTCTTCAAGTTTATGCCCCTGTGGGCACTCCAAATTAGGTGACTATGTAGCAGTGACCATCAATTGGTGGAGGGACTTTGGTGTATGGATAGGCCTATTGTGGCATCACTGGCAGATGTCTGATCTATTGCATAATATCTGGTGAACGTGTGGACTGAGGTCCATGTGACCGCTTCACATATGTCAGTGAGAGGGACATTATTTAGGAATGCTGTGGTAGTGGAAATCGCTCTGGTCGAGTGAACTCTTGTACCTGATGGAGTCTGTAGGTCTTTTTGTTGGTAACATGTATGGATACGTTCTTTTATTCATTTGGATAGCCTTTAGCTGGATATGGCCTTGCCCTTTGTATGTTCACCCAACGAAATAAACAGCTTATTCAATTTCCTGAATGTTTTTGTTCTTTATAGGTAGAAAGATAAAGCCCATCTAACATCCAGCGTGTGGAGTGCAGCTTCCTGTGGATTCGCATGCGGTTTGGGGTAGAAGGTAGGTAAATGAATGGGTTGGTTAATGTGGAAATCTGAGACAATCTTTGACAAACTTTGGATGGGGTCTAAGCATGACCTTATCTGTATGAAATATTGTGTACGGGGCATTTGCCATGAGTGCACTGATCTCCCCTACAAGTCTGACTAATGTGATAGCAACCAAGAATGAGACTTTCATGGACCTATACAACAATAAGCATGTTGCCAGCAGTTCAAACGATGCTCTCGTAAGAGCTCTTATACCAAATTTAAGTCCCATGGTGTTATTGGGGAACGTATGACAGAAGATTCTCTGTAACCCTGCTAAGAATCGGGGTGAGTGGAGACCATAGCTTGATTGATATGGTCATGGAATACTGAAATTACTGCCAGGTGAATCTTTAAAGAACTGATTGATAACCCCGATTTTTTCAGTTCTAGGATATAATGTAGGATGCTAGGTACAGATGAGGATGTCACCCTGATCTGTCTTTCTGTACACCAGGAATCAAATCTGTGCCATTTTTGAAGGCAAGTCTTCCTATTTGTTGTTTTTCTACTATTTAACAGTATATGTCTAACATGTTCAGAGCATTCCAACTCCTCTGGTTGGAATCAATTAGGAACCATGCTGTTAAGTGTAATTTGTGTATTTCTGGGTGATAAATTTGACTGTCGTGTTGCAAGAGGAGATCTTTCCTGGGGGGAAGTGTGATTGGTCTGTGTGCCGATAGACTGAGTAGATCTGAGAACCACATCTGCCTGGGCCATGCTGGTGCTAATATGACGACCTTTGCTTTGTCGGTCTTGATTTTGTAGATAGTCCTGGGTATTGTTGGGATGCGTGGGAAGGCACAGAGTTGTCCCTTACTCCAGTTCAGCAAGAATGCGTCGCCCTTGGATCCTGCTCCTAGTCCTGCCCTGGAACAGAATTGGTGACATTTTCAATTTTGTTTCGTGGCAATAGGTCGGTTATGGGAAGACCCTACTGTTGAAAAATATCATATAGGACCTCGTTCTACATCTGTCATTCGTGATTCTGTGGGAAGTGCCCGCTTCAGCTGTCTGCAGTAAATGTTTTGTCTTCCTGGTAGGTATGCTGGTGAAATTTGGATGTTGTGTCGTAGGCACCAGTTCCATAGACTTATTGATTTGGTGCATAGGGAGCGTCATCTTGCTCCTCCCTGGCGATTGATATAGAACATGCATGCTATATTATCCGTCATTATTCTTATTGATTTGTTTCTTCTAAAGGGTAGAAAGTGTCGGCAAGCATGGCAGACTGCCTTGAACTCTAGCACATTTATGTGAAGAGTTGTTTCTGGTTTTGACCACTTGCCTTGTATCATGCAGTGGTGTAAATGTGCTCTCTAGCCTATAAGGAAGGCATCCAGTCCTTGTCCCATAGGGTTGACATGTAGCTTGTTTGTTTTCCCTTCTGGTTTGCAGCATCTGTGACTAATGAGTTTGCAGGTGGGTGTGTGAATAGAAATTCCATCCCCTTGGCTGGGATATAGTATTTTCTATCATTCCTCTTGTTAGTGGGGGGAATTGTACCTGGCATCTGCCGGATGATGTTAGCTGGCTCCATTAACACATCCATAGGAAGTGCAATTTTTGAAGATGTTGTGGTAGGCAGGATGTTCAGTAGCTTATTATTAGACTCTGACCTCTTCTAGTGGGATCTCTAATGACTTGTTCAAGAGGGTCGCACAAGAACTAAACTGCTTGGGGTCGTCTACAAGAGTGGATGTAGTTGGAATGACTGCTTTGTCTGGTGATAAAGTTGAGTCATGCGTAGGGAGGGATGTTTCCTGTTCCCCACTTGCCTCTGTTGTTTGTATTTGTTCTACTGCCTTAGCAGATGTAGTTGGATGTGATTGACTAGGTGACCTGGCTCTACCTGCATGGGAGCCGGTAGATCTATTGTATGCTCTAGAGCAGGTGGAACAGGCTTCCCAATTGCGCCATCACATTTGGTATGGCATATGGGGAGGAAACCATGGTGGTCCTACCATGAATATGGTGTGTTACCCCTTCGGGGCGTATATCCTCGTGACTCCACTGATGGCCTGGTAGGTGAAGAATGTTCTGAGGAAAATTGGGCTTCCTCTAGGTCACTGTCTCCTGAAATAATAGAGTGCACTGGGGAAAGGGTCTTGTGGGCAAAGTGCATTGGTGATTGCACTATATCTGATAGTGGAGAAGATGTTAAGTGATGTTGTTTGTGTTCTTTTTATGGGCGGTGCCATTGTCGGTGCCAGGTTTCTCATCAGCCCGTACTAAGCGTCAGTGCCAGGTGCGGTGCCTCAGCGGTTGCCAGTGGTGGCTCCGGTGCCGAACTCGGTGCCGTGATTTGTCTCGGTGCCGACTCATTTTCAGGTTCTGTGCTCAGGGTTGCAATCTTTGATGGTGCCGTAGTCGGCGCCTATGAGCAATGCTCAGGAGCTCTATGTGCTGAATTTTTTTTCGGTGCCATGTAGGAGGAGGAATGCTTTTGTTTACCCCTTGACTCCTCACCCGGACATTTCGAGTCCTTGGGCGGCAAGGAACGATTTGTACCTGAGGGATCCATTGCCTCATCAGTACTGTGTTTTGGAGTCAGTCTCATAGGCGAGCGTCTTTTCTTTGACTCAGCGGTCTCCAGAGGCGATGAGGCTGTCTTTCTGGGAGCGTATGCCAGGTTGTTAGAGGGAGGTTTGTCTGCTCCCGGATCAGAAGAGGGTCTAAGGAGGGTCTGAGGGACTTTTCCATGAGGATAAGTTTTAACCTCAGGTCTCTATCTCTCCTCGCCCTTACCTTCAAGTTCCTGCAGTGGGTGCATTTTTGAGGCACGTGGATTTCCCCTAGACAACAGACATATTGCGAATGGCCATCTGAAGCAGGCATAGATTCTCTACATAAGGTGCACCTCTTGAAGCCTGGTGAACCAGGCATGTTAAACCCTAACACTATTCTAATAACAAAGGAAAAAGAAAAAAACCTGAAACTTATTATTGTCATCGTTTCATGATTTTGGGGGTTGTTTTTTTTTTTTAAAACAAAAAACTAACTAAATACTGACTAAAACTGACTAAAGTATAAGAAAACTAATTAATTTTTTTAACTATTATTCTGTCTAGGACAAGAAAACTTCTCTGCTCTGGATGCTCTGTCTCGGACCATGGACGGTTGAGAAAGAATGAGAGAGTCGGGTCGCGTGCACGCCGAAGACATGCCAAAGGCGCCACCAGATGGAATCTGTGCACATGCAACCCGGATGAGTACTGCTAAAAGACTTCCAATCAAGGGCGCAAGATGCGATGACACCTAAAGTGGAGCACCCACAGGGATATTACTCGAAGAAGAACACTTCCTTAATTCACTTTCTCCATATCACTATCAATTTTATAGACCTCTATCATATCCCCTCTTAGTTGCCTCTTTTCCAAGCTCAAAAGGTTTTTCCATACCCTTAATAATTTTTGTTGCCCTTTCCCTATCCTTTTCCAATTCTAATAATTTTTTTTGGAGACGGGGTGACCAGAACTACATGCGGCATTCAATTTGTGTGTGTACCATGGCACATCCCCACTACTGTGGCTTCCTAGCTACCACAGCTCCCAGGACAGTGGAGAAGGAAGGAGGAGGGAGAAAGAAGAAGGTAGAGCTATGTTTTATCTTTTTTACTTACTTTTTAATGGGACCAGATGATGTCTGGGTAGAGTAGACTTGCACCCTGGCCCCATCCTACCCCTTTTCTCCCATCCCAACCATTCAATCTCAACTTCTTCCCCAGCACACAGACCACATACAGGTCAGGTACTGTGCTGTGGAAACAGCTGAGGGCCCCCTACCATGCAAAACTGGAGGAAATCCTTGTTCAGAAGGAAGGAACGCTGCATGTACAGCTCTAGGGAGCATGATCTAGCCAATACTTAGTGCTTATATAGCACTTTTCATTCTAAGACTGCTAAGTGCTTTACAAACTTTAAGGAATAAATCCCACAATATGCTAGTGAGATAGGTAAGTACCCATTTTACTAATGGATGAAGTGGACCACCCAGACGGAGAGTGACATGCCAAAATTCACACTATGAGTCACTGGTGAAAACCTAATCCAGAAATGCTGTCAGCCACTCCCTCTTGTTACAACAGATAACACTGCCGGATACTGGATACCCATGTATTTTCCAGAGTAGAAATTAATTAAATGCCTTTTCCATATCTTCCCGGCACTTAGCTTGATTCCCAATGTCTATATGCTAGTGTCGTATCTCACACGGAGAGCTAGAAGTATGAACAGCAGTTAACAATGCTGCCCTATTACACTGAATTATACTTTTTTCCTTGAAAAAACTAATTTGCTTGCATGAAACATCACAAGTTGCATAACTGTCTCCTGCATGTCTATTGAGACCAGAACAGACTTTGAAAAAAGATAGATAATGATCATTTTCATCCTGCAGTAGTTGTCATATTAAATATGAATGAGGTGCAAAAGTACTATTAAATATAAGAAAATCCTAATGATAAAATAATGATAAGGCTGGAATATAAACTGGGAAGAGACAGTTAATCCAAATTAAGTCTGATATTCTGTCTTTTTATTTATGCAGTTAGGCTTTGCTTCTGCTCCTGTTAACTTCAGTGAGAATATCGCTGCGCACTTAAACATTTTTCAGGCTTTTTGGTTTGTGACACAACCTGTACTAAAAAGTATTTTTAAAGCAACTATGTATTCCTCTGCTGATATCCAGTGGGGAACATACTTGGGTCATAACAAGTAGCACCTACACATCAGGAATCATTTTTGTTAATTAGTTGAAATCAGAGCCAATTTTTTTTTTTTTAAAGATAAAACACACCTATTATTTACCTTTACTGGCTGAACTCAAAAGGAATTGTCCTTTCAAATATGATTGTTATTAATCCAGAAAAAGTCTGAGGAATGTAATACTCTAAGCTGGGAAGGTGGAACAGGCAAAGGGACAGTGTAATCTCCAAAAACAAAACGAGTACATCTATTTTATTTTAAAATACTTGAAGAAAAAAAAGAGCAAAAAGTCAAAGAAAATAAGAAAGACAACATATATCAGTTTGCTAACTCTTATTTGCTAATGAACTATTTTTCATAGTAAAAGGACATATACGGTGAAAAATACAAGTCTAAAATGTAATTTTAAAACTTTCTTCTACAGTCATATTCTAAGAACAGCACGACACTGCAGGTCATGCTCTGATAGGCCATTAGTGCAATTCTTGGGTGGGTGGTTGAAGTCACTTGGCCTACAGCCTCAAGCCTCACTATGTACCCAAGGCATGTGTTAATGACCTATTAATTCACTCCCTGTTGTATGGCATTGATTAATTTATTTTTTGGCTGTTGCAGCTTCTATCAACTTGAAAAAATCTGATAGCTACTGCTATCTTCCTGGACTCCCTGAGCAGAAGCTGAGTGAATGCTGCCCCAGCTCATGCTAGCGTCCAAAGAGCAGATGAGATTTCCACTCCTGTCCTCTGTCTTTGACTGCCTCCAAATCTCAAAGAACAGTTTGTCCAACGAAAGTGTAAAATTTACAATCCCCAGGAACACAATTCTGTTTCAGTTAAAATATTATTCCAAACAGATATTTTTATAGCTGTGAGTATAAATTGAAAGTGCTGGACTGCAGGAATGTCAGAAACCTGTAAGAGTAGGTAAATATTTTCTCTCACCACATCAGGTGCCTTCTGGATCTGTGTAGCAAGTTGGAGAGATTTGTTAGCTGATGAGAGCTGCTCCCTTAAGGTTTCTGCCTCTCTCTGAGCCACCTCTGCCCTCTGAAGGAAATGAAAAGGAGTGAAAAGAGAAAGTACAGTCGGTTTAACAACTGACAATTATTACAAGAACATTCATCAATTCATGCTTGACTGACTATAATTGATTTTCCTAAACACTGAACCTAATAAATGTTAGGAAAAATACATAGAATGTGATGGATTTTTATTTTAAACAGTACAAGGAAGAAATAATTGAGCGATTATGACAGTAATTTAACGCTAGGAGCAAGGAATCCCCTGCTGATACTAATGCTGTGGCCCACTGAATTTCCCAGACTGAATAAATACAAATGGAAATGGAGTCTTTTTATTCAATTTCTTTCTGTTCTAGACCAAGCAGATTTTATTGCAAGATTCCTTATGGGAATAATTCCCATGGGTAAACAGTGAATTAAAAGACATCCTTGCTATTCTTCCTAAAATATACAAATGTTGTGGGTTGTCTTCAGCAATTATTTGCCAGAAAGTGAACTGTGAAGTTTTGCCCTTTCAGCAGCTTTATTTATGCAACAATATTTAAATCCAGCAACTTTGCATAGATCAGTTATCAGCTACAGACAATTTCAGCAATATCTGAAAAGCTTTTGGGGCAGTGACTGTCTTTTTGTTCTGTTTGTCCAGTGGCTAGCACAATGGGGTCCTAGCCATGATCGGGGCTCCCAGGTATTACTGCAATATAAATAATAATTAAAAAGATGAAAAAAATCTAGGATTCAGGGGAAAGAATGTCCATACAGGAATTTGGGTGCGGATTGGTGGATCACAGATGATTTCAGAAGGCACGTGGGAGAAAAGTTGCTTTTTATTATCTGTTCTCAAGTTCCGATTAAGAAAAACAGCACAAAAATCTAATTATGTTTACAGTATCTCCCCCTTCCCCCGCCCCGTTTGGCTTATTAGAAGTAAAACTGATGCTTATCCACCCTGATTATCACCTACTCCATCTGTTAAAATGTCACTCCTCTTCCAGAACAAAGCAACTAAAAGCATCTTCTATGCCCACTGCTGAGACCACATTGCTCCCTTTTCTAAATCCATGAGCTGGTTCAGTCCTGCCTCCAAATGAAGCTTAAGATTCTAACAATCACCCTCAAGGCTGTGTACAATGCTGCCTCTACCTACACTTCAGATCTTGTCTCTTTTTATGATCCAACTTTTCCTCTTTGTTATGTCAATGAGATGTTCCTCTTTTTATTTTCTTCTCCCACTCTCACCTTCATGCCTTCCTCCACACATCTCCATTACACCTGGAATGATCTCCCTATTTCAGTGTGACATACTTTCTTCCCCCCCTTCAATAAATCCCTCCTGCAAGGTCCACAAACTTTTAACAAAAACAAACCTTATAACCATTTTCTTGGTGTCACCCGTATTTTTTGTCTAACTTTCAAATTGTAACCAACACAGAACAGGAACTGTGTCTTAGTATGCTGAATGAGATATAAATTATCAGCAATTAAATGCTATTTATGTTATTTTCTTGAAACATTTTACTGATGATTTTGCATAGGTTTCACAATAGTTATTTGAGAACAAATGTGGAATTGTACAAGACACAGTAGGCTAGTTCTAACAACTAGTATACGAAATACTTAATTAGCATACAGTATTGTGTGGTACATGAAAAGATGACTGAAGAAGTCTTCTCTGGTAATACTATTCCTCACTTAAGGGAAATGAATCTGATTTCCATAGGGGCATAATGTTAGGAGGGAGAACAGAATAAGTTATTTTCTCTCATTTGCATTAGCTGTGTGAAAATATTTATCTAATAATTGCTAAATTATTACTGCAAAACAGAACAAGTTACTACACTGTGTTGTTACTACATCTAGTGTTGTATAAGTAATGGGTTTTGCACCCTTAAGCAATTCTGCTGATGGCTTCCATTCATAGCAGCATTGTTTTGAGAATCTATTCACTTTGCACACAAACAAACCACAGAGGATATTTCTAATAGATGTTACATCTGCATATATGGTAAGTTGTCAACTGCCCTTCCATCCCGCATAGTTTCCTTAGCCAATTTAGCACATCGGTTGTAATCTTGTGAATAATATTAAACAAGATATCACACTATGCATTGTTATGAAAGATAAATCAACAAACTTCAGACAACTCAGACTGGAAAATATGGGCTTTAAAAAAAAAAGATTATATGCTAGGGTAATGACTGTGTATGCCTCAGCATTTGAACAGCACTTAGTAAACTTCTGGATGTTCCTGCAATATAAATAATAAATTACATACAAAAAACTGTGTTAAAAGAACATTAAGGTTGCAAAATCAAGCACACAAAAGCTAGGAAAAGCAGCCTATATCAACCAGAAGCAGAAATTGCAAGGAAAGTCCTGCTCAGCCCCCGCATCCCCTAGTTAGAGAGTGCTCAGTATGGACAGAATTGTCAGAGAATTTAGCTGACAAAGTATAACAAGTCTCAACTGAAGACACCCAAAAACTGAGATTTTTTCAAAGCTTATAAGTTGACCAAACTTGGACATTTTTTGCCATAGGAATAATAGACTGCACATCCTTGATACAAAGGACACCTGCCTTTCCCCCATTTCAAGTCCCCGCTTCAAAACATGGAGGTACTAGAACTTCTCAACAAAACAGTTATAAAATTTTAACATGGGAAAAACATTTACACATTCTCATTCTCAGAAATGGCTGTGCAGTTTTTGCTGAAACTTAGGGGGAAAAAAATCAGCCTGAGCCAGACACCCAGCATGGAAAACTTTGGCCCAAACTATATGGCAAAGTTTAGAAAACAGGGTCTTTTAATGAGAAAGGTCAGTTAACTAACTCTGCCTATAAAAATTAAATCTATAGTAATAGAGATAGCTGTGCCCATTCGTGCTAAAATGCATGGCTTCATTCTTTCTGAATATCTTAAATAAAGACTGTCCACACCATCAGAAATCACCAGTGGCAGTCAGCCATACTGCTAACATTGAGAAAGACCATTCCCATTCTTCATGAATCCAATGAAACTGTATTTTTGGATACCTCAATCAGATGAATCTTCTCCATTCTAGGTAGCTGATACACTAGCACAGAATTATCTCACTTGTGACAAAAAAATTCAGATATTCTTTCATTTCCTTTACTATAATGTGTAAATATTATACTGCTTAGTAGTGAAGCCAATTAATAGGTCAATCATTTGCCATATGCATTTCATTTTTTAAAGAAAATTAATGCAATGTATTAGGTATAATTTTCTTTTGTAGAGCTTCATGACAGGACGAAGATCATGAACTGAGCACTCCTCTACCTAGAGTAAAATGTTAACTTGATCAAAGACCAGAGGTATGATTGGGGAAAATGGGATTATTTAAAGATCTTTCCGTTTTGAGTTCTAACAGCTGAATTGTCTTTTCATATATACAATATGTAGCAAACACTACTACAAACACTAAAATGTAGTGCATATTACCATGAGTAGCTCTATTGAAGCTAATAGATCTAATTATGGCAGTACTCATGATGCCTGGTAGTAAGGGTCTGCAGGATTGGGCTCTCTGTTTGTAGACCATCTCACAGCAGCCATGCTCTTTTCAAGCAATTAGTTGACTAATACACATTAGTGCAATAGGCTTCAACTTTTTTCTAACTTTTCAACCATTTTGAAGCCTTAGTCTGCATCTAATTTCACAGAAAAGCAGTGAGTTATCAGAAAATCAGTGACAAGAAAAGCTCTCCAGGGCTTTGGCACCTATTTTTGCAGTATTAGAGAACTATATAAACATGAAACAAAAGAGCCTGGGTTGTCTTCAGTCTCGTCTTCAGGCTATTGAGCTTTCCTTTTCTCACTGAAACACTGCCAGGTAAATGTAATTCCAGCTGGAAGTCAAACTTTTACAGGAGGTTCCTGTATATCTATGAAAATAACATCAAACATACTTTGCAACAATCTCAAGGCATCTCCATTTTACTGGAGGTTTGTAACCATGGTAGGCTCATTCTCTACAATCCTCTGCTAATCCCTTTGTGACTAAATAATCCTTTTGATCCACCCAGGATACCACACTGTTCACCCAAGATCACCTTCCTCTGCCTTGCGTTCTTCCGTGATTTTCTTCCAGTGCTCATAAACATGCATTGCCCACTTAAAATGTACCCTGAAAATCAAATCTTTGTTTTCATAAAATCTCTGACTAGTGTTTGCTGAGTTCCAGTCATCTCCAATACCTTTCTGTTGGTTAGATGGTCTAGCCATGATATTTTCAGAATTCTTCTATAATACCATAATTCAAAGTACTGTAGCCCTGGTCTACACTACAAACTCATGTTAGTTTTCCACACCCCTGAGCCACTTAGTTATACTGACCTAGCCCCTGGTGTACACAACACTATGTTGATGGGACAGCTTCTCCTGTTGACATAGCTACCGCCTTCCAGGGAGGTGAATTACCTACGCCGATTGGTGAAGCTCTCCAATCAGCATAGATAGCATCTTCACCAAGTGCTACAGTGACGCAGCTGTGCCATTCCAATAGTAAGTGTAGACAAGCCTATCATTTCTTATTATCGAGTGTTTGAATGTCCATGTTTCACAGCTGTAATTTAACATAGACCAAATGTAAGTTTTTAAGAACCGGAATTTAGTCTTCAGCTTTATATCCTCTCTCATTTCAATTTTCATTTTGCACTTAACTAATGTGACTATTATTATTTCTGTTTTACAGATGGTGTAATTGAGGCACAGGATCAAGTAATTGGTGTGAATACCACAATGTGCCAGACCCTTGTCAGATGGTGTAAACAATTTACCTGAGCTGCAGAGCTAGCCATAGCAAGCTGAAGAGCCAGAAATAGAATCCAGATATTCTAATGTTAGCTGCATCAGGAATCATGCTGAGATGACTACACTATATTCATGATGAATAAAAACAGGAACATCTTGTCATCATTGTTGCTGCCATCAGTTCTGGAGCAAAATTAATTTTGTCCTATACCTATATGTTGTTGTCAGTATTGCTAACTGAACAAGGAGAAATCACTCCACATATTGGTCTGATGCATGCATATTTCATAGCAATTGTTCTTAGTTGGAAATACAAATCTAAACAATTTTCCAGCATGATCTGTTAAAGCTAGAGGGAGATTATACTCAATTAAAATAAAACCCTGTGAAACCTGTTTCTGCCAAAATCATTTCATTTTTCTTATGCTTTTAGGACAAAAGGAAATGGTTGTTTTTGCTTACGCTTGCTATAGGAGATGCAGTGGTTTTTAAATTTTAGTATTCTTTTGTTCCAACAATTTTTTTAATCATTAAATTCCTCCTCTCCTGATCTTAAAATCCAGCAACACAATTCAATAAATGCATAGCACTAATCCAGTCTAGATCCTTTAACAAATTGCGATGTAATTCACCAGACACTCTGAAAAGAAGATTTCCTCTTTTCTTGTTCCATTATGACAGAACTTTCTATTTTCTGCAATTATCTCTACCCTACAAAACACTCAAATGCGTGAAGGACAAATTCAGAAACTCTATCAGCATCATGAGGAGGAACGGGGAGACCAAAGAACACATGCTGACCTTCCAAAGACAAAATATGGCATAACATACTGTACAAAAAAATATCTAAATTATATATTTCCAATGCCTTCACAATGCATTATGCAGGGGGGAAAGTCTCCTACTTTCTCTTTCTCCACAGGAAACACTGCAAACATGACATTTCTTCTTTTGAGCTTTTTTTTTTTTTTTAAATCATGTTAGATTCTTCAAGGCATTACAGTGATGTTATTATAATGTCAATGCCAGTCAACTGGCACTTCCTTAATTTAGGTATCCCTTTCTCTTTTCTACATGGGGAACACGCTTTCAAACTACTTTAACAAGGAAGACTAAATTGTACCAGTTCACTACAGACTTTTTAACATTTGGATACATTTTATGAAAAAAGGGATAAGGGGCCTTCTGCTGACATACTGAGCAGAGCCACCAATAAATATTTATTTATATAAAACATACATGGCACCTGTGTGTGCATACACACTAACCATTATACATCTAGAAAACTACAATAGAACCTCACCAACTTCACTGAACAAAAATGATCATATTCTATAAATCAAACAATAAAAATTCACATCCTGAGTCCCAAACTATACTAAATTAATTTATTTGACAAGTAAGGTTAATTTTGTTTTAATTATTTATCGTCATACTTCACAGCATATCAGCAAATATGAAGTCAATGATTGTGTAAAATGAAACATTAATAAAATGAGATTCCCCACCACAGCTCTATCAATTAAAACTATACAGGAATGTCAGGTAAAACTTCCAGATGTTTTGTGAGAGAGAAATACTGGGTTTGTGGATTAACGGTTACCGGAACTTTCTTCCCTTTAGCAGTACCCACAGGGCTAGCTCCGTCACCCCCTGAAGCCCCCCACACATGCCACGGTATATGAGGTGCTGCCGGCTCTAGGCCACCCTCAGTTCCTTCTTGCTGCCAACTCCGGCCATGGGGAAAGGGGGTGGGTCATGGAATGGACACGAGCAACACATCTGGAAGAACAACAGTTACAAGGTAAGTAACCATTTTTATTTCGAGTGCTTGCTCATGTCCATTCCATCATAGGTGACTCACAAGCAATATCTTGGAGGTGGGCTGGAGTTATAGATGAGCTGCCTGCAGCACTGCTCTGCCGAAGCCTGCATCATCCCGTGCCTGCTGGACGATGGCACAGTGGACCTGAAGGTGTGTACAGACGACCAGGTGGCAGCCCTGCAGATGTCTTGCACAGGCACTCTCACTAGGAAGGCTGTGGATGAAGCTTGACCTCTGGTTGAGTGGGCTGTAATTATACCTGGAAGTGGCACCTTCACCTTCTCATAGCAGAACTTGATGCAGGAAGTTATCCACGATGAGATGCGCTGGGTGGAAACAGGTAAGTCTTTCATCCAATCAGCCACTGCGACAAAGGGTTGTGTAGATCTCCAGAACGGTCTATGTGCTCAATGTAGAGTGCTAATGCCCATCTAACATCTAGCGTGTGCCACCGCCTCTCCTCCTCCGAACCAGGCGGTTTGGAAAAAAACACGGGGAGAAAAATATCTTGGTTATAATGAAATTGGGAAACCACCTTAGGCAAGAAGGCCGAGTGTTGCCGCAACTGAACTTTGTCTTTATAGAACACAGCATAAGGAGGTTCTGAGGTCAGCACCCTAATCTCGGAGACCCTCCTTGCTGAGGTAATGGCCACCAGGAAGGCCACCTTCCATGACAGCAGCAAAAGGCATGTAGCCATGAGTCTCCTGTGTCCGAAGACTCCTACAGCGCTGCTCTGGCCACCATAATTAGCACCATCCTGGAGGGAGGTGCTAAAGTCCAGCACCTGGTCCTTTGGCAAAGCGTCCGCAAAGCTCTTTAGAGAGTCCCAGAGATTGAAACTGTACCTGCTCAGGAGAGCCTGCTGATTAGCAATTCGAAACTGCAGGCTTAATGTCGAATAAACCTTTCTCCCGAACAGGTCCAAATTTCTTGTTGTCTTTTCTGTTGGGTGTGGGACCAGGCTTTCTCTGCCTATCCTGCTGGTTGAGTACCAAGAGAGGGGTGCATGAAAAGGTACTCAAATCCTTAGGTCGGGACATAATATTTCTTCTCGGCCCCCTTAGAGTTTGGGGCCACTGATGAAGGGGTCTGCCACAGGGCCTTCACTATCTTCAATACCCCCTCATGCATGGGGAGGGCAACCTGGGCTGGAGCACCTGCTCCCAGGACATTAAAGAGACTGTCTAACGCCTCCTTCAGCTCTTCTGTCTCCAACCCCAAGTTGAAAGCCATCCTCTTGAGAAGCTCTTGATGCACCCTGAAATCATCCAGGTGCGACGATGGTCCCTGGGTGACCGCCTCATCTGCGGAAGAGGAGGAGGACTGGAGGCATGCAGTGGGTGGTGGCATTCCTTCCCGCTGATGAGGGGCCCCAACAGAGGTCCCTTCCTGGAGGTCTGAATTGTCGTCGGAGGCCAAATGATGGCCCTCCTCCAGCGCCGGTGGTGCAGAATGCACCCCAGATGACTGCAGTCCTGGCCCCACCAGAAACCCACAAGGTCTCCAATCTGGCCATTGGGGTGGCCACTGCCCCTGAGCCCATCCTGGGGCTGCCTGAGGAGAGGGGTGCTCTGGCATCTTTTGCTCACGGCGACGACCCTCCCGGTGGCTGTCCTCTTGAGAGGATGCCGACTCTCTGTCAGATGACCATGGTGGGGCTGCATCGGAGGCTCCCACTGTACGGTGCCGAGTGGAGGGAGAGCGATGACCCGATCTGTGGGTGCTCCGGTGTTCTGGAGAATGATCTCGTTGGCGTCATCGATCATGATGACGAGACACAGTGCCGGTGCCGACATGGGGAATCATGCTCCGACTGCGAACTGGAACGCCCAGAGCAGTGCCTGGGCACCAGTGACTTACGGTGCTGCTTCCCCCTCGGTGTCAAGTCTATCTTTGGCGACTGGGTTCTGTGCCACGCCAGTGTGGGTGAACTCCTCGGTGCCGGGGAGCAGGAGCGGTGCCAACTTCCTTCTGGGGAGCAGCCTCTTGCAGGCAACCCAGATGGGCACCGCCTCCTGGAACAAGTTTAGCCTGGTGCCGGGGACCATGACCGGTGCGGAGAGGGTGACCTCGCTCTATGCCCCACCGATGCAGGGTGCTCTGGCGACCGTGACCTGAAGCGACTTCTCAGGGAGTGGCACTGTGTCGACCCTTCCACTCAGGGAACTGGGCTGTTGGAAATCATTTCCCAGGCTCCGGGGATCACCTAAGCCAACCAGGGGGTCCCAACATGGGTTTCCCCTGCGACACCAGCACCTTCTCTCTGGGTGGAGGCTGGGGTCTGGGCAAGGCCAACAAGGTCCATGCTGCATGAAACATCTCCTGTGTTGACAGTGCTGGCCCTCCTCTGGAGACATAGGCTCTGGTGGTGGCGAGCAAGTCTCCACTGTCTGACCTCAGTGCAACACTGTGCTCGACCCTGCTTTCTTGGATGGTGCAGGGGAGCAGTCTTGTCCTGCACGCTACTTTCGCTGCTTCTTCCTTGACAGAGAGGAAGTCCAGTGTTGAGGTGGGGCCAGTGCCGACAGCGCGCTCTGCACTGATGCCACGCTCGGTACCAATGTAGAATGGGTTGGTTCCGAGGCCAGTCTGAGTGCTGCCTCCATTAGTAAGGCTTTCAAGCAGATCTCTGTCTTTTTCGGTTCGAGGTCTGAAATCTTGCATTTCCTTCTGAAATCTTGCATTTTTCCTTACGATGAGCTTCCCACCAGGCACTTTAGGCAACTATCATGGGGGTTGCTCAGTGGAAAGGCTTACACAGGAGGCACAAGGTGTGAAGCCCAGTAACCGGGGCATGCCCCGCTCCCAGCAAAGTCCCAGCTGGGACTATCCTAAGCAACTAACTACCACTATTAACAACACTTAAGGACTAATCTACCTAACTAAGACAAACAACAAACGATTAAGGAGAACTAAAGGGACTGAGAACACTCACGATGCAAGTCATAGCAGTTCCAGCAACTGTCACAGGCGGAAAGAAGGAACTGAGGGTGCAAAGGGCCAACAGCGCCTCTCACACCACGGCATGTGAGTGGAGTTCCAGGGGGTGCTGGAACCAGCCCTGTGTGTACTGCTAAAGGGAAAAAAGTTCTGGTAACCGCACATGGAGGTGTGCACACACCTACAATGGAATGGACATGAGCAAGCACTTGAAGAAGAATAAGTAAAATTCTGCTATGCTCATAACATACTTCAATTCTGCTCCTTTATTGATACCAATTAAAATGTTCAGTAATATACCCTTAAGAATGAACAGAGAAGCAAAAATGAGATATATGCTCAGCTGATATTTCGGACAGTTCTTTTGCTGTCCTGCATCAGAAATGGTAGCATTTTACTACTTTAGGCAATTGCAGCGGGTCTCAGTAGAATCCTTCAAACTCCAAAATAAAGTTACGTGCTAATGAACTATTAACTTGTTCCGCCTGGACAGAACCGTTGATACAGCAGCCATCTTTATTTATTGTTCCATCTTGTCTTTTGGTACTGGTTTATCCTTCCCACTACTTCATGCTTTGCCTCATTCTCCATCATTACTATCTTTCTGCTTCTTCTGCATTTTCCCTTCATTTCAGATCTGTGGTTCATTGTTTATCAAACTTCCCCTATAAAACGTAATACTCTAACTGCAGAACCCTGTTACTCTGTACAATATCCTTGAAACTCCTATTCCAGTCAGCATGTGCTTTTACCTCTCAAAAGGCTTGTCTTCACTGCAATAGGTAGCTTGAGTTAGTATACTTGAGTCACCCCACTCCACTTAACCTAGCTCGAGTGCAGTGAAAGTGATTGTTCCATAAAACATGCAAACTACGTGACATAGATTTGATTAGCAGGACAGAGTGAGAGGATTAGCATCTGATGAGTTATTATAAACTTGAGCTGCTGCACCGTTATTAGCTCCAGCATCAGCAACACTTGAGCTTCAACTCACACCCCAGATGTACCTGCCAGCTCGAGCTTAAAGCACCATTTAACACGACCTTAGAGATTTGTGCGCACACACAGGAGCTGGTCTGGGGGCAAAACTTGAGTTATACCTAGAGCTAATAATGCAGTGAATACAAGTCCTAATTCTATGGTCACTGACCTCTTTTTCAAGTATAACATACTCCTCTGTCCTAACTGTATGAAGTCTGCTCCTGCATTACCAGTGGTTTTTGTTTTCCCAAGTTTCCATATCACAAATCACTAACTTCAAGGGTCTACAATCTCTTCTGGGGAGTAAATCCCTTAAGGGAATCAATGAGGGCAGTGGGAGCACAACCAATAGCACGCTCCCCCACCCCCAAGAATGCCCACTGCATGAGCAGAACTGAGGTTTCATTTGATTAAAGGGCTGAAGAGAAAGTATATCAGGATTCAGAAGATGGAAGAATCACAGAGCAGCTGCACATTTTCCAAGTGGACACCTGGGTGAGAATTAATGTTGCTACTTGCAGGGATGAGAGTCAATGGAAGCATGACTCCTAAGCAACCTGTGCTTCTGAGGGTTTGGTCTTAGCAAGCAACATGGAGTGACTGCAACTCTCTTCAAAGGCCCCAAGAGCTGCATGCTCGGATCTGGATTTCTCCATATATTCTTTGACTTCTTGAGATCTGAAGGAGATACTATCTTCTGCTTCAGAAATTCTAGGAATTTTAAGTTGCTAACTTTTCAGAGCCCTCTTTCAGTGGGAGGGGAGAACTGGAAGGGGAGAACTTTCAGTGGGAGGGGAGAAGCAAATGAGAATGTACTCTTTGAATATCCTAAAGATTAAATTAAGAGTTGATTCCCTTCCAACACCTGAGATCAGGGATCTGTGTTTCTTCTACAAAGTGAAATACATCATCAGTTGCAACAGAGAAGGAAATAGCATTTCCCACTTGACTTTAGAAGTTGTAGGTATATCATCAAACAAAGAAAGGAAAGTACATGGTTCCGAACTCAGGATTTGACAGTTAAAAGATGGAGGAAATGATTTTCAAATATCAAATATTTGTGTTTGAAAATGTAAATGTATTTACTACTTTAAGGAGAAACATTCTTTTAATGGTGTTTTTAAGCCAAGGTTTTGCTGTTCTTTGAATCTCTTCTGAACTACATTCCAGTTTGGATCATTCAAATATGAATACATTCTTTGTATATAGGCTATATAGTGATCATTAATCTGTAAGATAGACTGTAGTGAACTTGTAACTCTGGAACTCACAGCAGTTTTTGGTATGACTATTTGATTCTGGTACTATATTTGCATATATACAATACACATGTACTGTACATATTTTTCAACCAACATACTGAAAGTGTAGAGAACAATGAAAACGCAAAGTGAAACTTATTTATTTTTACTTTAATAAGAGCCTAACAATTGTACTGTATAGTATTAATTTCAGAACAGGGGAAAAAACCAAATTAACTTGCTTGTTTTAGTGAATTTCCTCTAAAAAAGCAGAAGATACACAGAATTAATATTTTACATTAAATGTGTCCCATTTAATGAAAGAGTCAATGCTAAGTGAAATAGTAAAATGAATAGTTAATTTAACTATCAAATAAATAAATTTGCTCAACAACCGTCTCCTAACTTGTAATTCAGCTCTGACACAGACTTTCTCTGTGGCCTCAGACAAGTCATTTAATGACTAACACAGTTTCTTCAATTCTAAAAATGGTGGTAAAACATCAGGGATATAGTTGCAAGGATTAAATAGCTATCATTTGTAAAATATTTTATTAAGGTAAAGCATTATACATGGTATGTATTACATATTAACTGATTCTAGGATGTGCAATGTCCAAAACAGGGCATGATTTTGAAAACCCTTACTTACATAAGTAATCCTTAATCATATGAAGAGTGTCACTGAGGTTAAAAGGACTTCATGAATGAGAACAGGTTGCAATTCCATTCTCCTAAGACCGTAAAAGTCTTGTGGAGAGGCTTTTTAAAAAAAATTCTATGTAAAGTGCCATAACCTTTTACAGTGTGGCAATGGGAAAATATTAATGCAATTTTTGTTACTTGCCACATCTATACAGAAAAAAAAAGCTCAAAAATAAAAAAAAATAAATAAAGCTCAATTTCTGGGCCTGTAGCATTTTCAAAAAAAGCCCAAAGACTTGCAAATAATTACTGATGAACCTATGAATGTATGCTGACCTGTCTACAAGGCTTCCTTGACAGAACAAAAAGCGTTATAGATTTTTTTTTAAAGGTTACTAATTTTTTCACAAACTATTATTCTTTGAGGTACATTGCACATATCCATTCCACTGTAGGTGTTTGTGTACTCCAGTGCACAGCTGTTAGATGGTTTTTACCCTCAGTAGTGTCAGGGCAAATGCCCGCTGCTGTCTCGTGCACACTGCGCAGGTATAAAGGACCAAGCTGCCCCTGATCCCACTTCAGTTCCTTTGTACCAGGACAACTACGATATAGAAAGGAAGGAGGAAGGGTGGTGGAATGGCCATAAGTAACACATCTTGAAGAACATTAGTTACAGAAAGGTAAGGAACTGTTTTTTCTTTTTCAAGTGATTGCACATGTCCATTCTATTGTCAGTTGACTCACAGTTGACTCATCTGGAGGTGGGTTGAGTCTATTTGAACAGGGACTGGAGGACCACTTGTCCAAATTTAGCATCATCTCTAGATTGTTGAGAGATTGTGTAATGAGAGGCAAATGTGCAACATGATGACCAGGTTGCCCCTTTGCAAATGCCTAATATGGGCACATGAGCCAGAAATGCCACAGACACCACTTGGGACCCAATACTCTATTCAGTGGCTTCACATTAATCAACTGGTAACAAAGACAAAACACACAACCAAATATCCATGATGAAATGCTTTGCATGGAAAATGGACTGCGCCGCATTCTGTCCACAAAAATGCAATAAATAATTGAAAGGTTAATTCCATTCTATATACAACGTTTACCCTCTTCTTAGGTCTAGCGCGTGCAGTGTCTCCTCTCCCTTATTACTGTGAGGCCTAGGGAAGAAGGTCAGTAAGAAAATTGCTTGATAGGAAAATTGGAGACCACTTTCACAGGGAAGTTTGGATGGGGAAGAAGGTAGACTATCTGTGTAAAAAAAAAAAGTATTTGGAGGATCTGGTACCAATGCCCTCAACTCTCCTACTCTCCTGACTGAGGTAATGGCTATTAAAAACATTACCTCCATTGAAAGGAGCAACAAAGAGCAGGTCACTACAGGCTAGATGGGGGAACCCATCAGTTTTGTTAAGACTAAATTCATGCTCCATGGTGGAGCAAGACTCTGTATGTGTAGAAACTTACTGTTCAAACCCTTTAAAAATCTCACAGCCAATGGATTGGAAAAATAGGAGTGGTTATCCTCTCAAGAGGGTGAAATGCTGATTTATCTGGTAGGTGTACTCTGATTAAGCTAATTGTCAGTCTTTGATGTTCCGATACAAAAGGTAATTCAGCACATGCTGAATACAAACATGAATAGGGGAGACCCCTTTCAGACTCGACCAGGCGGAAAGCCTCTTCCACTTAGCAAGGTAAGTTAACCTTGTTGATGGTTCAATACGACCTTTCCCCGATGCAAGAAAGGAAACCTATGCAAGCTAAATGGAGAGCCCGCAAGTCCCTGATGCTTATATGTAGACTGAGAATTTGGGGAGAACAGAGACCCTGTGTCTGAATCTGCAGGGGTCCCAGGTGAGCCTCCCACCCCAGATCCAAGGCATCTGTGACTAAGGAAAGATTGGTGAGGCAAAAGAAACTCCCTTGCAGACATTGGTGAATAGACCCAACCAATCTAGAGAGGATAAGTTGTGACTTGGTACTCATACTAACATGTCTATGTGGTGCCTTCCTGGAGAATACATCTCTGCCACCCAGACCTGAAGGAGTCTGAGATGCAGCCTGGCTGGACTACATAACTGTACGCTGCCATATGCCCCAGCAGCCTTAAACTGTTTCCCACTGTTGTGAGGTGATAAGCCTTTAAATCCAGTATGAGGCTTTGCATTACAAGAAACCTTGCTGTTGTCAAGTCCAGGACTGCCCCAATAAATTCTATTTTCTGTACTGGCAACAGGATTGACTTGTCTGTGTTAAATCGGTAGGTTGAGCACACTGAAGATGGATCAGATTATGTGAATGCTATACACCACCTGAGACCTGGACTGATCTCTTATCAGCCACTCATCCAGATAAGGCACCCCTAATCTCTGGATGAATCCTGCTACTGCCACCTTATACTTTGTAAAAACCCATGGGACAGCCAAGAGACTGAAGAGGAGGGATGTGAACTGATAGTGGCAACTGCTGAGGAAGAATCTCAGAAATTTTCTGTTGATGAGTCATCTGGCTGATGAATTGCCACATTAAAGTTAGGCATCCTCTAAATCAAGAGCAGCATACCAGTCCCCTGGCTCCAGGGAAGGAACAATGGAAGCCAGAGTGACCATCTGGAATTTTTTTTTTTTAAATAAAAGAACTTGTTTAACTGCCTTAGATCTAAAATAGGCCTCAGAATCTCCATTTGCCTTTGGGATCAGAAAGTATCAGGTGTAAATCCACTTTCCTCTGAGCAATAGAGGGATCTCTTCTGTAACTCCAAGGAGAAGCGATTGTATCTCACAGTAATGCTGGCTCATTAAAGGAGTTCCTGAAGAGGAGTGGGGAAGGGGGATTGTGGAGGTAGAAATAATATGGAGTGTATATCCCACTTCTACCATGCTTAGAACCCACTGATCAGTTGTGACTTGGGCCCAAGCATGATAGAAGTGGGATGGGTGGTTTGCAAAAACTGGAGAATAAAAAGATGGCACTCTTAGAACTGGTAGTCTGCTTTTGTTCTGCCGATCAAAATGAGCTCTTGGAAGATGCCCCCTGCCCTTGATGAATAGTTAGCTGTGGAAACAGAGGGAGGTTGTCATTTGTAACCGTTGCGCCTTTTTCTTGGCAGGTCTTGGGGTCGAGCAGCAAAACCCTGAAAATGCTGAGACTAATGAAGACGCAGTGCCTTCTGCTTCACTGCTGGGGTGTAAACGCCTAGGGATTTTAGGGTTGCTCTGGAGTGTTTGAGACTATGCAGAGTCTTGTCCATCTTTTCTGAGAAGAGCAATGGCCCTTCAAAAGGTAAGTCATAGACTTTCTGTTGTACCCCTGGAGGGAGGACAGAAGAGCATAACCAGGGTGAGAGTCTCACTGTGACAGCAATGGCCTTGCTGCATGCTGCAGAATCTATAGCATCAAGACCTGCCTGCAGAGCCATTCAGATGACCGACTTGCCCTGCTCTACTAAAGATTGGAACTCCTCTTTCACCTTATATGGGAGCTTGTCTTTTGAACTTTGCAACCGTATACCACAGGGTGAAATCATAGAACTGGAAGGGACCTCAAGAGGTCTTCTAGTCCAGTCACTTGCACTCAAGGCAGGGCCAAGCATTATCTAGACCATCCAAGACAGGTGTCTGCCCAACAGGATCTTAAAAATCTCCAAAGACGGAGTTTCCACAACCTCCCTATGCCATTTATTCCAGTGCTTAATTACCCTGACAGTTAGGAAACTTTTCCTAATGTCCAATCTAAACCACCCTTGCTGCAATTTAAGCTCATTTCCTCTTGTCCTATCCTCAGAGGTTAACGAGAACAATGTTTCTCCCGCCTCCTTGCAACAACCTTTTATGTACTTGAAAACTGTTATGTTCCCCCTCAGTCTTCTGTTCTCCATACTAAACAAACCCAATTTTTTCAATCTTCCCTCAGAGGTCATGTTTTCTAGACCTTTCATAATTTTTGTTGCTCTTCTCTGGACTTTCTCCAATTTGTCCACATCTTTCCTGAAATATGACACGCAGAACTGGACACAATAATTCAGTTGAGGCCTGATCCAGTGAGGAGTAGAGCAGAAGAATTACTTCTTGCGTCTTACTTACAACACTCCTGTTAACATATCCCAGAATGATGTTTGCTTTTTTTGCAACAGTGTGATGCTATTGACTAATATTTACCTTGTGATCCACTATGACCCCCAGATCCCTTTCTGCAGTACTCCTTCCTAGGCAGTCATTTCCCATTTTGTATATGAGCAACTGACTGGTCCTTCCCAGAGTACTTTTCATTTGCCTTTACTGAATTCATCCTATTTACTTCAGAGCATTTTTCCAGTTTGTCCAGATCATTTTGAATTGTAATCCAATCCTCCAAAGCTTTTGCAACCTCTCCTAGCTTGGTATCGTCTGCAATCATAGAACCCCGGCAAAGCTTGCTAGTTTGCAGTATGAAGCTGTAATTCATCAGTGGAATAAAGCTGCCTTCCAAATAAGTCCAGCTTCTTGTCCTCTTTATTTTTTGGGATTGATACCTGCTGTCCCATTTTTCTTTTTCATTGGATGCTGCCACTAGAAGGCAGCCTGGAAAAGGATAGTTATATAGGTGCTTGAACCCCTGGAAGGGGACATAGTATCATGGTTGAAGGCAGGGAAGCTGGGATCTGCCAGAGGACATTGGTAGGCTCTAAGAAAGCCTCATTTATGGCAAGAACTATTCCAGCTGAAGCCACAGATGTCAAAGTCCACCAACTTGTGGGATTTTTCCTGGACCTCCTCTGGTTGGGGGTCTAGAGCCATACACATCCTCCTCAACAGCTCCTTGTTAGTCTTAAAATCACCTGGAGGTAGAGAAATAGGCTCCACCACAATTGCCTCATCAGAGGATGAGGATGCTAATGGTAATGGCGGCTGGTCCAGTTCCCACTTGAGTGGCTGTTCATGAGAGGGATCCCAACTCTGCTTGGTGCTGGGCACTGTACTAACACTATGGTGTTTGCTGAGTTGATGCTCCTGACCCCCAGTAGATGGAACTGGCTGAAGTGACTATGGGAAAGCTCTTGAATGAAGGGGAAAGCCCGATGGGTTCCAAAAGGGCAACTGGTATGGCCCCTATCCTCAACTATGCATAGCCCAAGGGTCCGTTCTAAAATCCCTTCTGGAACTGAGGCTGAAATCAGGGCAGCCAGGTGGGATATATAGGAGTGGACCAGCTAGGTTGGGATACATAGGATTCCACTTCAGACTGACAAAGAAGCAGCTTCTTCTTGTGACTATGGCAGTGCTGTGCCAGACACGAACAATGAAGAAGGCTCAGACTCTGCAGAAAAGGGAGCCAGGGAGATCATTTGTGACTTTTGCCTAGATGATACTAGCCTAAATGGTACCTTGATGGCCTAATTCAATGGAGCTGTCCAGTGTGGAGGTGAAGGAGCTGAAAACTGTATCTTGGGCCCTGGTTTCAAGCAAGTCTCTTTGAAAATCCTCCCAAATTTTTAGAAGAGCCCTCTTTGTGTCTTTCAACAATCCCAGTACTGAATCTGATTTCCAATCTCTCTTCTTTGGGGCTGGTAGTGTTGGAGGTGTGCTACTGACCAATGCAGAGGTGCTTGGTACCCAAACCAAGGTAGATGGCTCAGATGAAGGATGTAGCACTGGTTCCATCAGCAGATATTTTCATCGGGCTGTCCTGTCTTTTTTAGAACAGAACTTACAAAGCCTTTACAAATGCCAAACTTGTTGTTTACAAAAGCCTCCCCACAAGCTCTTAAGGCAGCTGGCGTGAGGGTCACTATCAGGCACTGCCTTACCACAGGAGTGGCAGGGCTTGAAACCCAGAGAGCATGGCATATCTTCACTACTGAGGCCGGTACCCAAACTGAGTTCCAGAACCACACAAAACAATAATAATTTAACTAACCAACTAACTATCCAAACAAGCACTAAATTACACTAATTATACATAGGTACTATTCATAGGTTTGAGTAAAGTCTTGCACAGAAGCAAGGACAGGGAGCTCCAACAACTGTCATGAGTGGTTGGTAGGAACTTGGAAGGAGGGGAGAGGATCAGAGTGGCTCAGCCCTTTGTGCCTGCGTAGTGTACATGAGACAGCAAAAGGCACTTGGGCTGCCCAGACGGGTACTGCTAAACTCTCCAAAAACTGTACACTGGAGTGCATAAACACCTACAGTAGAATGGATATAACTCAAAGAACTAATTTTCTTGTATTAAGAATAAAACTTACAACTGTGTGTCCTGTTTCATGAATATTTTCCAATTTCTGGCTGGCTAATGTAAATACAAATAGACTTGCCATGATAATGTGATTACATACATAACAGAAAGTTGTGTAGGTTAAGATTTGGAACAAAGGCCTGGCAGCCTGGAAGTTCTTTACTTCTAATCTTACCTGATCCACACACTTAATGAGGCTCATTGAAAACCAAATACCTGAGTGGGGCTTTTCTGTGTAAAAGTTACCAGCCTCATTCATCCCGGCTGTATATGCATGCCCATAAACAGCTCACTTTTTGATCTAGGATAGATTCTATAAACGTATAGATACGGACCAGCAATTTTTTAGAAGTCTTTGCTGTTGAGGCTTCATATCATATGATACAGCAGTTTTTTTAGGCATGGGAATACTGGAGAAAAGTTGTAGAGACAATTTACCAAGTTAATACCTGAAGCAGCAAATTACATTGCTCCATCACTTCTCCTCCAAGAAAAGCCCAATCCACCTCCACTGAAGTCAATAAGGCCCGTATTTTCAAAAATGACTAGTGATTTTGGGTGGCCAACTGAGGTAGAGACCTTAAAGAAACCTGATTTGCAGAGAACAGGTGCTTAGCAGTTTCTAAAAATCATTCCCATTTTAATATCTCTTACTTTGAGCACCCAAACATTAAGGCACACAAAATCACTAGTTCCTTTTTGAAAATTTAAGCCTGAGAGTTTATGTATTGGCTTTCATCTATTTAATTAGGTCTGGAATGTGGTGATCAGTTGTTGCCCATTATTTTTAACAAGAGCTGATTTGCCTAATACAGTGTATTACAGATTCACTGCTGTGAATAAACTGCTTCAACTCCTTCAAGTAGTCAACAAAAACAATAGAGAGATCATGTGGGTGAGGTAATATCTTTTATTGGATCAGCTTCTGTTGATGAGAAAGACAACAGAAGTTGGTCTAATAAAAGATATTATCACACCCATCTTGTCTCTCTAATATCCTGGGACCTACACAGCTACAACACTGCAAAAACAATAGAGGTACAACTTAGTTAAGCTAGTCACCGGCTCTGTACATGTCCTGTGCTGTGGCAAACATCTGAAGCTTTTAAAAAATAAAATGGGTTTAAAAAAACTAAAATAAGTAAGTTTGCTTGTAAATAGCATCCCTTACTATATTGCAGAAACAGAGGCTTTAGAGAGTTTTCCTCACTATATTTGCCGCTCACACAGCCATGCAAAGTAGTAAGCTTGGATTGCTAAACATGGATAAGAGACTAGAACTGCCATGAAACAACCAAGGAAGGGAACATTTGGCAAAAATCAAAACCAAAATCAATGGTTTTACTCATAACATTTTAAAAATTGTACTAAATCCTACCTGATTTGCTCTTTCGAGGTCCGTCATGATCATCTCAATTTCATCAGCCCTGGAAGAACAAAGGAGCATAAGCACTGTTACTATATGTTGAAGAAATGCCTCTAGGTTATGTGTGTTCTGCCTATTGTGCAATTTTTAATATTCATATAGAAAAATACCAGATTGAAATAATATTTTTAAAGGACACAGTTAAGGCTGAAAGACTAAACTTTTGACCTACTAGCTCCGTTTTGGATTTCACTTGTGCATACATGTATGTACTTCCCTCTCACCCACTATGCCTGTCTGTTCCTTCCCTGTGTTTAGGTACTATATAATATTTAATAAGAGTGAAGCAGCTCACAGAAAATCTTGCTCCACACTCTTAAAAAGGAACTGTCTTCTTTCCTTTATGTGCAGCATCTACTGAGATGTGGGTGCTGTATAAATGTTAACAACAAAGAGCTCAAAGACTAAGGTTCTTGTCCATTTCAATACCAGAGTTGATACAATCAAAAGCTCAAATGTGATTGTGAAAAAGAATTATGCATCAATTTGCTGCTGTAGGGTCACTACCATTCTACATTTGAACTAAAAATACTTGGCTTGCAAACTGCAAGAAGTAAAACAAAACAATTTTGCAGTACTTAGAACAGATTACTCAAAATGGTTATATTTTTGGACTCTGTACCATGAAAGTTAAAAATACTGAGAAAAGATAGAAAAATTAAGATTGAAGGAGCTTCAGTTCTGCTGGGGTATTCAAATATCATAGCATTCTCCAAACATCTGGCCACTTTACATACTGCACTGGAAGTGCTGCAATACCTGGGCAAAGTAAAGGAAGTAAAGAGCAAAGTTTCAAATTTACATCTATATTTCCTAACTTTGTTTTTGATTAAGCTCTTAATATTTTAACATTTATAGCACTTTTACTCTTTTTAAAGTTCTATTTAGAAATGTCAAGAAATGAGACACCAGGAAGTTTAAATCTATATTTAGGGTTTTTTAAAATATTTTTTTAAACATAGGAAACTGTATTTGTTAGTTTTAGAAACAGGCCTTTAACACATTTAACAAAGATTGATGAGACTGTTAAAGGATTTACAGAAATATAAGTAGTTAAGGAAAAACAATCCCATCATACAATTCACACACACATATTGGGTACTAGCTACCTTAGACAACTAGCTTTGCACATGCAAAATCCTGCACCTGCACGGAGACTCACTGATTTCCATGGGGCTCTGCCCACTTGGATGCAGTTGCAGTATTAGAACCTTACATTATGAGGATAAAAGTGGTCTCTGTTTTATGCAAACACCCATCATTCTTTTATTTGGTCTGGTAGCATGACATCATCAGTGAAGGCTTTGGGACTCTGGGATTCCATCCTTCTGTCGGGGCAAAACAGCCAGCATTTGTTTTCTTGCTGGGCATGCAGTAAGGCCTATTTATTTGCTCAGGTCTGTGCTAGGAGAGGGTTTGGTGAATATTTGATTGAGACTATTACATTAGGGTGCTGGTGGACTCCTGATATTGGATCAACATGCTGAGTATTGATTTAGTATTCAACTGAAATTTGTTTTTATATGCTTGCCTAGAGCATTTGATAAGCACATTTATAACTTTATTTTATATATAATGCTTATGCGCGCGCGCGCACACACACACACACACACACACACACAAATAAATATACAATAAAATGGAATTGTTTTAAACTGTATCCTTATTTCTATAAAACCTCTAATATTCACAGGAGCTACAAGAATAGTCTGTTGAGGTGTCCTTTGGACAATATGGAAAACAGACCAACATGTATTTTGCAGTGCAATCTTTTCTCTTTTAAGGAATGAGCTGATTAACTGCTATACTGGGAAGAAGTCATGCACGAGATGTTTTGAATCATTAATATACTTTATTTACTGGACTATATCTTTTCCCTTGAGACAAACATCATTCCAATTGTTTAGGTACCAATGATATGATGAACCTGGAGAGGTTACATGAGCCTGTAATTACTTTTATCCTTTATGCCAGTTTTGAAATAAAATCATTTTTTTTTTTTTTAAAAGCATCAGGCCTGAAAAGTCTGTTCCCCCTGTTAAACCACATATTAAAATTAAACTATTTTTAGAAAGGGATTTTCTTATGGAAAACAGTGTCTCCTAACAAGATAAGTAGCAGAACGTTCAAATAATCAAATCAGGCATCTACAGTAAAACATCAGACGGAAGAGGTCAAATTAAAGCACTGAAGAAATGGCTGTTTTAGCTCACTTTAGAAAAACTTTCGTGTACTTAAAGGAAAACTTCACTGTAATAAAAGATATTTTGTTATTATTATTGTCATTCATTCCAAGCCAACAAGATTTCTGGCTCCAAATAAACATAAGTAGAAAACGACAGTCCCTGCCTACAAGCTTACAATAGACAGACATAGCAATTCAGACACATATTGAGCATGAAATGCTGGTATGAACTGGAGATGGTATAAAAGTCCAGCGGTCATTTCTGAAAGACTTTGTAGAAAAAAATGCATTCTGAGGAGGAATTTTAAGGAGGAGAGAAAGGTTGTCTGATACATGAGAACAGGGAGAATATTCCAAATATAAGGAACATTGGGAGAGAGGGACACAAAACAAGAAGGCAGGAGAGCGGCTTGTGACAGGAAAAGGGTGCAAGACTGGAAGTAGAAAGAAGGAAAAGCAGAGATGTAAGCTGCAGCTGAATGCAATGAGTGGCAGGTGAAGACAAGGTGCTTGAACTTGTTAAGACAATTGTATCTAATTACAAAGAAGTATAAATCCCAGTATTTTAAAGCAAAAACCTATTTGGGCCAGAATTTAAGAGACCTATCATAGCACTGCTGGGTACAGTCACGTACAAGAGGCTAAACAAGGCTGCAGGACTCTAAAAATAGTGATTCAAGTTCTGCCCTCAGATATACAATCTAACTATAGTGGGAAGTGTCCATCTGTATATAAGGGCAACTTTGTCCTTATATTCAGCTATATACCACCTGACTAATTTGGGGGTGTACTACTTTCTCCTTTTCACCCAGGTATTCCCCCTACTACACTTTTCTGTCACATAATACTTCTGTATATATCTAATAAAAAGATGCAACTCCTCAAGAAATTCATACAAAACATCTCTAGTGTATCAAACTGAACACCCAGTGAGGTTAGTGCTGTAGCCATAAATATTATCTTTAAGTACAGTAATGAATTAAATTATTGTATGCTCTTTCCAAGAGCAAGTGTCAACAGCATTCAGAAGAATCTTCAAAAGGATTCATTCTTTTCATTTTAAAAGCTTATCCACCACATCAATAGCTGGCACTCAACAGTCTAAAATTACTTATTTCTGAAAGTCTCTAATAGCTATGTACATTGTTTGCTCAGCAAAAGTATTAATTATAAAAAACTTCTAGTTCTCTCACCTTTTTATGTGCTTATAAAAACAAGCTTTCATTTATTTATTACTTACAAGGCACTGTGTAATATTCAGCCTTCAAGGCAGTGGATGATTCCGTTTTAATCTAAAAAACATAGCTCACTGAATCAGAACCACAAAGGTAATTCCAGTGCACTCTTTATGGGCTAGTTTCTGCCACATTTGCTCACGATGTGTAAACTCTTTCAACAGTTCCAATTATTTCAATGGAATTACTCAACAAGCACAGTACTACTTAATCTAAGGGTGGCAGAATCTGGTCCTATGGATTTTAATTTAAAATCTGATAAGAAACTTAAAAGCACATGATCAAGTTTAAATAACCTTAAAAACTATGAACTGACTACATCCTGAATCTGCAGATGGCTTGAAATAGTAGCTCTAAGAGAGGTGTGAACAGCCCTAATTGTCTCAACGGGTTGTGAACTCTGAAAAAGAAAAAATTTAATGTCAACATTATTTATTTCACTGCTGACATTTTTAGAAGACACATCCACCTGATGTGCAAATCTGGGATAAACAACGGACACACACCTTTCCACTGACACTAAGAGCATGTCTACACATACAGAGCTGCAGCAGCACAGCTGTACTGATGCACCTGTGTTGCTGCAGAGCATCTAATGAAGACGCTTAATGCCCACGGGTGAGAGCTCTCCTGTCTGCAAAATAAAATCACCATGGTAAACAGCAGAAGCTATGCACACAAGCACTTATGTCAATGTAACTTGTGTCGCTCAGGGGGATGGGTTTATTCACCCCCTGGAATGACAAATTATGCCGACAAACTGCAATGTAGATATAGCCCTAATCTAGAGCGCACTAAAATGAAAATGTGGGAACAGAATAAAATCAATTAAATTTAATATTGACATAAAAAGGCAGAGATTACTGCTTTATTCATTGTTGTATTGAGTCAATTAAAAAACCCTTTTTTAAATTTAAATGAAGCTGCCATGGATTTCCACATGGCTTCATCAGAATGACACAATGCAGAGACTTTGCCCCGGAACACAGGTCTTTCTTATCACAAGCACACTTGGCTTTGACTATACTGTAGGTGTGTGCAATTTGTACATGTGAGCCTGGAATCTTTTTTGCCAGAACTGTTTGTTTCGGTGTACATGCACCCTCTAATCTTTGAGCCCCCTACAGCAAGTATATAAAAAGTGGAGCAGCCCCAATTGCCTCTCAGCTTCTTCACTAACAAATCCAGGTAAGGACTCCATATCACTGGGATGGAGGGTGGGTTGTGGGATCCCAGAGACAAAAGTACCTTGAATAACTCCAGTTATAGTAAGGTAAGTAACTTCTCTAAGCATTTACCCACGGACAGTGAGTAACTAGACCCCTCAAGGATGTGGGTGGAGTCCCTATATCTAAATAACTGTAGAACAGCCCTGCTAAGCTGGGCATCTGATTTAGAAACTGAGACAATGGAATATTGGTTGGTAAACAAATGAACTGAACACCTGGTAGCTGCTCTACAGATTTAAAGAACAGGGAGTCGCAACATGAGTAACTTATTTAAGAATGTGAACTAACCTGAGAGGAAATGGGTAGTTTATTCAAAGAGTAGAAAATTTTAGTTCCGTCTGTAACCCATTTGGAGAGTCTTTGAGAGGAAACAACCTTGGACTTATGAAAGACCATGAAAAGCTGAGGTGATTGCAGGAAGGCTTTGTTTTGGAAAGTAAAAAAGAAAAAGATGAAGCCTTAAGAATATCTAGTGTGTGCAGCATGGACTCAAGGAGCATGACTGGGATGATTTAGTCAGGGTGGGTCCTACTTTGAGCAAAGGGTTGGACTAGATGACCTCCTGAGGTCCCTTCTAACCCTCATCTTCTATGATTCTATGACTCTTCAAGGGAGTCACAAGTCTTAGGGAAAAAATACCAGTAGGCGAATAAACTGCTTTATTAGAAAATCAGAAACAATTTTCAGCAGAAATTTCAGGTGAGATCTGAGAGTTACTTGGTCCTTATGAAATATTGTATAAGGCTGCTCAATCATTAAAGCTTGATTTTTGCCCCCTCTACAAGCCATGATGATGGCTACTAAAACCACCATTTTAACAGAAGGAGGGCCTTTCAAAGCAGCAAATATTCCATTCAAATCCCAGGTAGGGAATAGTTCTCTCACTGGTAGAAACACATTAATTGGGTTTTAAAAAAATAAAACAGTGGGAAGAGGAAAAAACTCAATGATTGTCAATGGGTGGATAGTATGCTGATACAGTGGCTAAATGGACTCCAACCGAACAAACCCGAAAACCATATTTTAACGACAATAAATAGCCCAAAACAGAAGAGACCAAGAGTTTAACATGATTCTGAATAGATTACAAAGGGAAGAGTTTCCACTTTGCTTGATATATTTTTCTGGTGGAAGCCTTCCTGCTTTGAATCAAAACCCCTTGCAGAACGGCTGAACAGGATCTGTCCATAGAACTCAGTCAGTCAGATTTCATGAAGTCAAATGCAGGGACTCTGAGTCTGGGAGCCAGCACCAGATGTTGGTGCTGTCAGATAATGTCCAGTCGGTTCAGAAGAGGAAAGGAGGACCGATCAAGTGACACATCAGATGGGAGTACCAGAAATGACATGCCCTGGCTGCAGTTACCAATATCACCTGAGTTTTGTCTGGGCATACCTTCATTAGAAGCCTTGGAATTAAGGGACTGGAGGAAGGTCGCTGGGGGAAAGAACCCAAACCAGGTTATTTTCGCATCAAATTAGAAATGTCTCACAGAAATCCCAAGCTTACTCCTGCCCAGGAGCAATCCCATGAGCAGTGAAAAGGAATGGAGGGGCAACTGGGGCTGTTCCGCCTTTTATACCCTCACTATAAGGGATGCGAGAATGTACAGGGTACATGTACAGACCCACCGGTCACTGATGGTTAAAAGCTTCCAGGCTCTCTCTCTCTCACACACACACACACACACACACACACACACACACACACACACACACACACACACACACACACACACACACACACACACACACACACACACACACACACACACACAAAATGTTCAAAGAACTGAAGTGTTAAATGACTGCTCAGCAAAGCACCACAATTCACCCCTTATTTACTATAACCATCACATTAAAGCTATATAGCATTAATCATTAAAACAAATCTCAGTCAATAAATCTAGTGTTTCTAACTATAAATTGAGAGAGTTTATTATAACTCCTTTCTTCCATCTTTTGCTGATTCAATAATGCTGCAGAATTTAAATAGCAGCAACCTTTCCTCTCTCTCAATTAAACACAAAGCATATCAAAATCATTGATTTACTCTTGGCTTGGTCTTGAGCAGCCCAATATGCTGTCAATTTTCCATGTGTGATAAAACAGCAGCATGTAAAAAGCAACTCAAATGCAAGTCATATTCAAGCATGTGACCCACAGAGCAATCAAAGATTGCCTGCAACTGTCATTCAAGGCTCAGTCATCTTCATGCAAAAAAAATGAAACATCTGTAGCCAAGAAAATTAAGTTACATATTGCGTAATTCATTTGGTGTCTGCCACTGGAGCCATTTTATTATTTCAGTGATAAACATGTTAGATTATTTTTGCTTTGTTTTCCATTGCCTCAGTGGTCTTCCTGTTTATCTAACCACCCTATAACACATAATAATGTAGATTGCAATTATACAAAACAGGGTTATAGTCTGCTGGTAAGATGTGAGAAGTCAGTCTTGTTAAACACATTAATTAAGATGGCGCCAGCATTAAATATTATATCCAATGTAATTTTATTCAGTTTGATTCTTTTGGATCCATTCTATAATTACATTTGATGGTGCTGTCATTGCTTCCTAAGCATCAGCATTTGACTACCTTTGTATTCCCTGGTTGCTTCCCCTTCCCCTCCAATTTAAGTACTTCAATATCTCCTGGATTAACTCCTCCCCTTGTCAGTATACTCATCGTCTCACCTCTGCTTTTTATTCATCCTTTATTTTCATTCATTCTTAGTAACCTGTGCTATTCTCGTGCTCTCACCCCATTCATGGAATGTGTGTTCTGTATATACATATACACAATGGAGTACTTTATAATTACTCTAGTGGTACAGTCACTGAAGAGCTTCTTGTAGAGCAGAGCACTACTACTAGCCAGAATGCTAGCCAAAAATCATATTTTTCCCATGTGTTAGGAAACGGAGAAACTGCTCTACTTGTGGACAACAGTTAAGGTTTCTTTTCAATTGAAGTACAGGGTTTCTAGATACCACTATCTTGCAAATGCCATTTACATTAGATACGTAATACTGTAAGCAAATTCCCATCATTGATATGGATCTTGCTTCTGGATCATAGCTGGAGATAGAAAGGGCTTATCAGATTGAGCTCATCCATCCTGTAAATATAGGATACAGTCCTCCAACAGGATGACGCATCTGTTTACGCTGATACCATACTGTACAGGTGACTACGGTGGTTACACCCAAGTAATTGTCAGAGATAACTCTAGTTTTATTATGTTCATAACACCTTTTTAGATAATGGTTACATAAACCCATTTATTTTAGACATCACGTTTCCTGACTGCCTGTTTGATTTTTTTTTTTAAATAAATATGTAGTTTGGTTAAAAGTACAGTGAAATAGAAATGCCAATAAAACTTATTGAAAAAATCTTTGGAGTTAAGGGATTCTTTTGAAAAACTATTTAAAATTCATTTCAATAAAGCATACAAAATAAGGATTATTTAAACATAACGTTTCATCAATATTTGCAGATAAGGCAGTTTACAAATGTTCAAGGCAAGATTTAAACTCATGCAGTCTGTAGGACTTTGCACTGGATCATACAAGTTAAAAGGGACACAACTTAAAATTTTTCCAGTTCAAAACATGAGCTGAGTTTCAGATTCTACAACTAACATTTCAATATTTCTAAGTGTTTTTCACCTCCAGGGTCCAGTAAAAAAAAAAAAATCCATACAAACAAGAGGGGAAACTGACTGGGTATAGGGGAGAGGAGAGTGAATAACTATGCAAAAATGTTGGTCAAATGTACAAATTGAAAGAATTAAGAAAAGTCACTTTCTCCAATGTTTCAGTTACGGTAAACTTAAGTATTACTTGTAACAATAGTAGGTAAAAAAATATTAAGATGGAAGTGTGTTTTGTGAAGGCTGATCTTCCAAAATACAATTATGTTAGACAGTTTAATTTGATTAAAAACATGAATCATATTCAAAAAATAAAGTAGCAATGTTCCCAGGAATTAGCAGTCTTATGGGCTAAGTCATGATTACATTTTGATAAACTGATTAAGAAAGGTATTTATTGCCAGTTATTCTGAATGTTAGTTCATTTACTATAACATTGTGTATAGAATTTTCATTACTTTTGAAATATTTACAAAAATTGTCCTTTGCTTGGTCAATATAGACTTGATCGAGCAAACATTTTGCTGGCTCAGAGTCAAGGGGTCCAAGTACTTTGCTGGATTGAGTGCTGTGTCTTTAACATACATTGACAAATTACAAAACTCCCATTGACTCTAATGGGGCCAGGATTTCCCCCAGTATGTTGTGATCTGGTACGGTGTTAGAAAAATTTTGGCAGAACATCGTGAATCCCATTTTAATAGAAACATATTTGCAGATACCTCTATATGCAGCTTTTGGTTTTTTTACACAAAGGTAATGACTAATATCATGAATAAGTGTAAGAATAAATGTGTTCATGTGGTGCTACTGATGGGCAAATGTGAAATTGCTCTTCTATGGAAATCCAGAAGATTGCCTCAAGTGAGATCTAGAACAGCTGAAATGACGTTTACTTTTGCTTGAAAAATATACAGCAATGCATAAAAATAAAAAAATATCCATTGATGTGGCAATCCTTAATTGATTCTACTGCTCTATAATTTGAGCAGCTATTTTATCACTGTTTCTTCAAACTTATAAAAACAACAATGAAGTGTATTAGTTTGGGGAAATATAGTGCTTAGAATATTTTTGCTTATTTTTATTGAGTCATATTAGATTAGTTATCCAAAATAAACTGCATTCATTGGAAACTTTAAATACCACTCCTTTTAATGTAACACCAAGAACTTGTAAAGGACAAGAAGTAACAGGAAACAACAGTTGTTACAATTTAAGGCTGGGATCCCTGCAAAGACTTAACTTCGCCCACTGTGAGTAGTCTCAAAGTCACTGGGAATCCTTGCAGGATATAAAGTTAAGCACATATATAAGACTGCAGAATCGGCCTTTAGGCAGCAGAATGTCAACTTTCTCGAATGTTAGAACTCATACTGAGACTGTTTCTCCTTCTCAGGGCTAGTCTACAATGAAAAGTTACATCAGCATAGCTACATCTCTCAGGGGTGTGAAAAATGCACACCCCCTGAATGAACATAAACCTTGGTGTATATGACACCACCTTTTGGGGAGGTAGATTTCCTACAGCAATGGGAAATCCTTCTGTTGCTACAGTAGGTTTCTACACTGAAGCGCTAGAGCGGTACATTTGCACTGTTTGAAGTGTAGACATAGCCTTATTTAAATGAATGTCGGTGTCTGATATTTCTATACACTGCTTTCTTTAATACAAAAATCTCTTCAGAAAAACTGCATGTGATTTTTACTACAGCAAAAGAATGGACTAAAATCTACCTTTAGAAACTGATTTTCAGTGGTACTTAGCACCAACAGCTCCCATTAACTGCAAATGAAGTTGTGGAGGCTCAGCACTTCTGAAAATCAAGCTCCGTGCAACTTCATTAATTCTCCACATTCTTTATTCTGCATCTTTGCTCTTTAAAAAAAAAAATGACAAAGTGTGTTTTACTTCTGCTTACCTTAATCTATATTCAGTGAAACAGATTTAAATAATTCACCTCGGTGCAAATTTAAAGACAGGTGCTCAGTGCACAAATACAATAAAGCAATCTTATATACAAATGTGCACTCACGCCATGGAAAAGTAACTGTTTACCAATGTAGCAATGATGGACCATCAATCACTACCTGGCGATGAATGGTAATTTTCCAATGGCTTAAGCACATATTAGAGTGACCATAAAAAATGAAAGAAAGAAGGCCCCACTTTTACCAAAATCTCTGAAAAGACTTGTTCTCCAAATTGTTGTCAGGCTTATTCTGGCAGCCATGTGGCTTAGCCCAGTTGGGCTCACTTTGGGTTATTGGTACTGTAGAGTATGGAATATATTGCCTGAAAGACTTATCTGCATAAAACAAGATAAAAAATGACCAATAGTTTTTCTCAATCATGTTGCTTATATATCTTTCAAGACAGACTGATCAGAAATCGAGGTGAGTAAGGAAGAGAAGGGGAGAGATGGGTTTGGATTTTTTTTCTTTTACTGACCAATATGGCTCTGGTGGTGACTATTTGTGCTATAGAATGCTGTAAAATGCTTGTTCACTGCTGGAAGGATAATGGACGTTCAAGCAAGTGCTTCCTGGTGGCCGACTAACAAAATGGTATTAGCACTGGTCTCAGAGAAAGATGGTTGGGTGCTCTCCCAGGTAGCAGATGAACACTTGATTTTCCTTTCTGTTGACTGCGAAGCATGTTTTGTCTCTCTAATGTGTTGGTCATTCCTGTGCTGTATACTTAGGCATGTAGCTTCAGTTGTAGAATTTTGTTCACTGAATTCTGTATTTTACTCAGAAATGTTGAGCTCAGAAATTTAAACAATTATCTATATAATAATGAGGGTTGCCTGTATCTCTCTCCTTTCAAATCTTACTCTCTGCTGAAGGGAAACAGAATTTCATTGTCAAATTATAATTGTATTGCTGTTTTGTGGGTCCAGATTATAGACAATATAAATCATACTGAATGGCAGAGAGGGAGAAGGAGAGAAAAAAGGGGACTAAGACCAGGAAAAGAAAATGAAATTGAGCAGAGGAAAGGAGACAAAAAGGGAGAGGAGATGAAGAGGAAGCAAAGAAGGAGAAAAGGTAGCTATCTCACCAACTCACAAACAACAGCTACCAGCTTATTAATTAATTATTATTATTATTATTATTAGAGAAGACTCAGTTCATGTAGAGGGGGATCTGGTGGCCCTTGAATGAAAAGGTGGAGGACCCATAAAATCACCTGGATTTGCGTCGGACAGAGGCTAAGCACAGAGAAAGAAGCTGAATATATGTTTGTTCTTAGGAGTTCTTTTCTCCAAACGCTAAAATATGGATAGCTAGATCCTCAACTACTATAAATCCACACAGCTACATTGAATTCTTTATAGCAGCCAGTTTATACCAGCTGAAGATGTAGCTCACAAGAGTTTAACATCTGGTTCTTAGAAAAGGCTACACTGATGATATAACAACCGTGAATTCATGTAAGCAAGAAGAGTCAGTACTTTTCCTCCTAAAGTTTCCAGACATTGGAGGATTATCTGAGAGTCACTGGCATGGCATACATAATTGCTGTATATATGAAAACTATTTATTCCAAAATAATCCTCCCTTACAGGCAACAATAGGTTCTACTGAAAATCCTCCCTGGGGTTATGATGCTATTTTTTCCATTTTAACCTTCTCCAATTTTATTTTCAGGAACACATTTCAGATTCTCTACTTCTCTTTCCACAGACGTTTAACCTTTAAAATACTGTAACAGCAAAACAGCTGCAGGCTGAACTGTAGACTGCTGTTGTAAACTGAAATATGAAATCTTTTGATTACTCTGTTGTATCAGTTAATACAATAGGTTCAGCACCTCACAGAACTGGAGACCCAGTTGTAAACTGCGTTCTATTCCTAGTGATCATTTGCAAAGGTTTCTACTAAGTCAGAATGGTAAGGTGATGTCAGAATCATTTTCAGTGAATGCAGTTTACATTTTTTAAATGTAAAAAACTCTTGCAGGGAGAGAAGGGAAATGGGATGAAACAGATTTGTTTACTGGATTTTTTTTTTTTTTTTAAATCAAAACACTTGAAATGTGTAGTCTGACTTTAGTAACCAGTAAGTCTTGGGGCCATGAAACAGGCTTTTGGATTAACAACAGACAAATGAGGATCCACATGTGCAGTCCCTTGTGTCTTGGCTGAGCACTATTCATTTATACTACATCTGTTCATGCATGAGGGTCTGCCTATGCAGATTCAACTACAGGCTTGGGTCCTAGGCTGTTTCTTGAGAGGTTTTATTTATATCTTGCACACTGCCTAGGACAAACATGCTTAATAGATTCATCTTAATATTAACATTAATTACAATAATTAGGATTTCTTATGCTGCTTAAAAATGAAAGTACAGTACCTTCCAGCATCATAAGATTAGTAAAGTGAGGGATTGCCTCACCCTAGAGTGCAATATTATCCTATAATGGCTCAACTAAACACATCTGAAGGATGTGCTGGCATGCGGACATAGTGCTAGTTTGGGTCCAGTTTACCTTTCTTTTCAGCATAAGTTAAGAGGCCACAGTGCTAAGTCTCAGAGCCCTGGTCAACTGGCTCAGGCAATGAGTCTAACAATGGCAATATAGAAACTTGGGTTTGAACTGCAGCCCAAGCTCTGAAACCCATCCAGGGGAGGAGGGTCTTGGAGCCCAAGCCCAAATGCCTGAACTGCAATTTTAGACCTGCAGCCCAAACCAATTGATCCTGGCTTTGACACTCAATGGCACAAGATTTTCTTTGAAGAGTAGACATATCCTACATAGCCAGGGTGGTGGTGTAAAGAATTGTCATGGAGTAGGAACTGACTAAGAGTCAGAGGCAATAATAAAATAATAAGTGTAAAGGGACAGTTTCTAAAAAGGTTAATAACAAAATACCTCAAGGTTGCATACTAGGACTTAAGTTGTTTAACATATTAATTAATGATCTGGTGAAGGAGATCATAGTATCATAGAACTGTAGGGCTAGATAGCACATCAAGCATTCATTAAATCCAGCCCCCTGTGCTTTGGCAGGACCAAGTAAACCTAGACCATCTGTGACGGCATTTTCCTAATCTGTTCTTAAAAACTTCCAATGACGGAAATTCCACAACCTCCCTTGAAAGCCTATTCCAGAATTCAACTACCCCATAGTTAGAAAGATTTTCCTCATATCTAACCTGTACCTCCCTTGCTGCAGATTAAGCCCACTACTTGAGCAGTGAAATGGCAAAAACTGCACAATACACAATTATTTAGGATAATCAAGACTATAGAAGATTGTGAGGAACTTCAGAGGGAGCTAAACAAGCTAGGTGAACATGTAGCACTATGGCAAATGAAATTCAGTGTTGATAAATGTATGGTAATGCACACTGGAAGGAATAATTTCAACTACTCATACACATTGCTGGTTCTAAACTAATCACTTGGGTTAAAAACTTGAATACGATTGTGGAATAACATGACCATCCATTTTTACATTAGTTGTAACAAAAATTAGGGCTATAAACCATCAGGATTCAAGGCATAAACAAATGACTAAATGACAAGATCTGGAAGAAATATTCTTCTTGACAAGTTATCCCACAATTTTCCATTATAGGGTTTCTTGTATCTTCTTCTGAGGCATCTGGTACAGGCCACTATTAGAGATAGGGGAGTGGACTAGACAGTGATCTGATCCAATATATGTCAGTTCTTATGTTCTATGTTCCTGAATGTTCCTCACAAAATATTAGTTCCAATGCCATATTGCATAAAGTTTTTTCTTGCAATTACACACAGCACAGAAAGAGTAACAAACAATAAAAGACCCTGGTAATTAGAAACAGAAAAAGAGGCCACCATCTGAATTATAAAGAAGCATTTTAGGAATCAAATTCCTAGTCATTCGGATACCTTTTCAAGCACATTATTTGAAACCTTCCCCCAACTCTCTGTGTTAATCTACAGGGAAATTAACTGATCTACACTTGGTAATTTAGGGGTTAATACTGACTGATGTAGAATGCCCCAAGTCTGTGCTCTGTTCATCAGAGCATTAAATCTGAAAGCTCAAGAGAGTAGTGCAGCCGTGCTGCAAGGGCTAGGTTATAAAGTTCTGCATTAAAAATTCATATTGCAGGCTTGCCACAATACTCTGCTCTGGCTGAAAGGAGAGCTGGCGGGGAAATATTAGATACCCCACTGTCTTTCTGGCAATTGGAAACATTCCTCAACAAACAGCACCTCAGGAAGGGAATGAAAGGGCAAACAAACCGTGAAACAAATCAATGAGTTCAATTATCTCTCTCTCGGAAAGGAAACTTTTCATTTTTAAGGCTGTTTTGTGAAATCTTTTAATGACAGCCCTGAACAAGGATCCTGGGCACTCTGGCTGCGGAGCCAGCTGTTTGGCGTAGCATTTCATTTGTTTTACACAAGACAGAGATTCCCATACACATATGGTGAAATGCAAAGTAGGATATAGCAGTCTCTCTGCAGTGAGACTCTAGTTCCCTTTACATTATCACAGCCTCGTGGGATAACACTCTATAAACTGTTCCCATTTTCACAGAAGTGTCTCCAATAAGGACTGAATTTTAGATTTAATAAGACAGTTAGTTACTCCACAGTTACACAGCTGTTGTTTAAAACTTTAGTAAAACAGCAGAATTGTGTGACAAATGCCTATAACAGAGTTGAAAAAAATCATAGCAAATAAATTCTTAATAATCGCTCAGTATTTAACATATTGAACTCCAAAGCAAGCTACAAAGCCTAAAACAATAATGAAACAAAAATAATTTCAGAACAAGTACAGGGTTTGTTAACTTGCAAAGAGGAGTAAAGAGAAGCTGGTATGCATTTTCTAACAGCTCTCATTGCTCAAAATCATGGAATTAGAAAATTTTGGCTGATCACATTTTGCAAGCAAAAGGACTAAGCAAAGGAATATTTTAAAGGGCTACTGTCAACATTAAAACCGTATTTTGATAATTTTTTTAAAAAATTCAAATTTGTTACCACCACCTTTAAACTTTCAAGTGAAATTTAATTAGTTAGCATTGGCTCTGGGGTTTGAGAAGTGTTATGTAAGTGTCAGAGGCACAAACCTGGAGAGACAGAGGTATGGACTTTAACTAGTGATAAGACTTCTGAATTCCAAACCCAGCTGTGACACGAACTCCCTTTTATGGACCTAGTCAACATCTATGTGCCTCATTTCCCAATCGATAAATTAGAGATAATTGTCACAGCAGCTGGGCAATTAATAAATATTTGTAAAGATCTTTCTTTGGAGTGTCACACTAGATAATGATAAAAGGTTATTATTACTAGTTTTACAGACTTGTAAATGTACTATTTATTGTTTATGAAATGCATTACAGGAATGTTAATGAAGTTAACAAGTGTGCATGTTACCCATTCTTTTTCTTAGACTTCACTTGGAGTGACCCAAAAAATACCATGTCTTCTCCCACTTCCTGCTCTGGTCAGCACACTCTTTCCTCCCATACACCAAGACATAACCGAAACTGGTTGCTGGTTCCATGCTTCTAATTTATGGTTACCACTCAAAGGCTGATTTTTTTAAAATATACTTTGATGAATATTTAAATTTTTTAGAAATTTCAGCAACTTGAGGTTGAATTTCATAACAATATTTTCTGTGGCACAAGTAAAACCCCTACCACACATGGTGTAATTGTCTCTTCATTTGAATAAGTAGCTGATAAGAGCATGTGCAAACAACAAAATGCTTCTTGGCTCACCCCAAGTGACTTGTCCCCATGGGGATTAGAAGTTTCTGAAGCAGATAAACCAGGCTACTCCCTGACCTGAATCTTTATTCCTGCGCCAAGTACTGCCATGTGTTTTACCCCTACTCTTCTCAATTCTGCAACTGCTCCTTGAATAAGGAACTGAGAGTGGTGTGGGGGTTAACTACTGTAAATGACAGTACTTTTTGGGTGACTCCAAGTGACATCACTGTGACCATTTAACCATTCCCCAACCTGCTGAACGTTTGCAGCCAACACAATCCCCCTTATCAGTGACTAGAACACTGCCCATCCCTATTCCACCCAAGCAGGTACAGGCAGGTTATCTCTGGCATGCATGAACACTCATGCCCCAGAGACATGTTTCCACAAGAGCACTTCCCTTGCTGCTGCAACTGGGTTGCAAACACCTGAAAGAAGCAGATTTGGCATTTTGTAAAGCTGTAAAATTTGGGGGGCTACAAGAGATTACAGTGCCCCTTAAAAGCGGGTTATATAGGAGTGAGATGGGGATATTAGTTGTCAAGTTTTAAACTCCTAGATCAGGCTGAAGGTTTCATCTGTAAAATCATCAAAACAGCTGTAGAATTTATTTTCTCTGGCCCTGATCAAATCACTGAAGTCAACAGGAGCACAGAGTATACTCAGCAATTCTCCATATCAGATCCTATATAGTTAGCGCTATACTGTAATACTTTGAAAGTTACAGTATGACACCAGCATTTTGTGCAAAACTTCTTTTTGATAACTACATAAAAGATACATGTTAGGTTTTATGCTCAGAGGATATATGATATCTTAGACCCCTGTATCAAAATGCAAAGAGAGCGAAGGGACTACATATATTTATGGTCAGAACTAGAAAGAGAGAAAATAATTACTAATGAGAAATCAGAATATGGATGTCTAATCAAACTTAAAAAGCTTTGTGCCAGATGTATAGCTATTGACAGATCAAAAAGAGCTCTCTATAAATAAAAAATAAATCCAAAATGGAAACGTAGGGTGAATTTGTAAGGTGGTATTATAAAGCACTCCAGTATATAGGTATCTGCATATAACCAGGAAGGTCCTTCAACTCTCACAGAAAATGTGTGACTTTCCAAAAAGTGAAGGAAAATAAAGGGAACAGTGACACCATGTGTTTTAAGGGCTCTGGATTTTGTAATTCACAACCCTGAAAGGTCACAGTTCAGGGAAGTTTCTTTACTTGTTACCCATTTTTGAGCAGCCACCTTTTTCAGTTAAATGAGGAAGCATGCCACACAAGATGTACTCATTTGTTTGCCCACACAATCATCATGTAGGAGCAAGACAAACAGCTGAAATCTGTCTACAGAAATGTTAGGAAAGTATCAAGTAAATGCTAATAAAGAAAGATTATGTATTAAATGCATGGCTAGGTAGAGAAAAGTATATTGCAGCATTTGCCATTTTAATATAGTACCTGACAAAGAGCTTTGCTTTATTATTAGAAATATGCAAACCTGTATTTCACACAAGACAAGTTCCCATTGAAAATAGATTAACTGTTTGTTTATGATGATCCATGGATTTATTCAGATTACTTTTTCCTGTTATTCAAGTTGAGCAGTAGCTATGCCCCAAGGACCATGATAGGTACTGTGTGCTTTACTTTCAAGGGCAAAATTTCCTTACAAAGGGGTACTATTATATTTTAGCTATTTTAGACTAAAACATAGTCGGACTCTGATCCTCTAACGTGTGGCTAAAATGACAGCATGAAAAATCAAGCTCAGCTGACTATGCTGTTAAGGCCCCATTATCCCCTCTGGAATCCACACTCAGGGCCAGGCTGTACAGATGACACTTGCTTCCTGTGGATTTCCCCAAGACCCATGGATAAAGAAATGGAAACTCTTGCTTCTTCCATGGATTATTCACGCAAAGGAATAGATACCAAGTCCAGAAAACGATTGTGATAATCTAGTCTGATTTGTATAACACAAACCAAAGAACATCCCTAAAATAATTCCTAGAGCTGATCTTTTAGAAAACACATCCCAACTTGATTTAAAAATTGTCAGTAATGGAGAATCCATAATGACTATTGGTAAATTGTTCCAATGGTTATTTACTCTCATGGTCCAAAATTTACACCTTATTTCCCGTCTGAATTTATCTAATTGGCTTCCAGCCATAGGATCATGTTATACCTTTCACTGCTGGATTGAAAAGCCCATTATTAAATATTTGTTTCCCATGTAGGTACCTATGAACTATAATCAAATCATCCGTTAGCCTTCTCTTTGTAAAACTAAACAGATTACGGTTTTATCACTATATGACATTTTTTCTAATCCTTTAATCATTCTCATGGTTCTTCTCCGACCGCTCTCCAATTTATCAACATCCTTCTTGAACTGTGGGCATCAGAGTCACATTATTTCCACCAGCAGCTGCACCAGAGCCAAATACAGATGTAAAATAACCTCTTGACTCCTACTCGAAATTTCCTTGTTTATGTATCCAAGGATTGCAGTTAGCCCTTTTGGTCACAGAATCACACTGGGAACTCATGTTAAGCTGATTATCCACCATGCTCCACCCCAAATCTTTTTCAGAGTCGTTGCTTCCTAAGATAGTCTCCCATCGTGCAAGTGGTCTTTGTCCCTAGAGGTATGCATTTACATTTACCCATATTAAAATGGGCACTGTTTGCTAGCACCCATTTTACCAAGCAATCCAGATCACTCAGTGACCTGTTGTCATTATTTACCACTCATCCAACTGTTGTGTCATCAGCAAACTTTATAAGTGGCAGCCTTGCTCAGGAACAGCATTAGCCTGAGCGCTAAGATCATGAAACTCTGCTTAATACTTTGTACTTTAACAGAGTCCAAACAGCTTGACAACAACTACTCACACATTTTCTGATGGTCTCTTTATTTAGGTTTATCAAAAATGCACACACTGTAGATTTTTAAATGTTCAGAAAACTTTTGTCTCATTATGTTTCTTTTTTTCATATTTCAAGACTCCAGACAGGAGCAGACTTGCTGGCATTACGCATGTGACTTCATCTGTGTGTGCCATTCAAAAGCAGAGGCTAATGACAGCATTTATATCAAGCAGTCAGTGTTTTATAAAGGTGGGTGAGTATTCTGTAGTAACGCTAATCTAGAGAAGAGCTCCACTACAGGCAGCAAATAACCTTGTAATGCGTTTTTACACACACCTAACTGGAAGCGGTAAGTTTAGAACAAACATCTTGCAAAAGGTCAGTTTGTGCAAGACTTTCAGCCCAATTACATAGAACCAGGAGGTTTGAATCAACTGCAGAAATGTCTGACCAGAACTCTAAACTGTTTTCACTCTTCACTAGTGTTCGGTCTGTTAAGCAAAATATTCCCACCACCTAGGGCTTGTAAATCCTTATAAGTTTTGCATGAAATATGGCTTAAACTTTTCATAAATCTCATTCTGTCTCAAATTCCAAAATACATTTAGTTTTCAGTGATTTAGTGCAGTTATGTTTTTCTTTAAACTCTTCCATGCAAGACTGTATGGTCTTACCTATGCTAGCCTTTTCTCCTCTTGTATTTCCTCCCATTACTATCACTGTTGAAGTTGCAAAAGTGGTAGCAAATGTAGGAAATTTTAGGGAAAAAAGGCTAGCGCATACACAGCCTATGAAGTTCATTATCTCCTCTGTTTTTAGGAAAATCATTTTAACTAGGGTAATAATTCCAGAGCCATGCATTAGAAATTAAATGACTCATCAGAAGGACAGAATGTAGGAAACTTAGACCTTAAAGGCACGGCAAAGAGAATCTATTTCATGCCACATACAATACAGCCATACTAACCACGGTGTTTCACGTTCAATCGGGGAAGCAACCTTTAAGAACATTTATCAAAATAATTATATAATGCTGGAGAAAGTCTTCTGTGTTTTTATTCAGCATGGCCTCTAGCACCAACAAACTGGAAAATGACAAACATTTGAGAAGTGAACTATCAGTACAATCTTGATACTTATAGGAGAAAAAGTCCTTTTTAAAAAAACGTGTGTAAAACTAAATACTTAGGGCCAAATTCTGTTTTCACTGTAAATTACGAACACCTCTCCTGAAGTCAACAGAGCTAAATCTGTTGACTTCTATCTAAACAGAATAAATGAGAGAGAGAATTTTGCCCCAACATATAAATATTTGAACCCCAATTCATTAACCCCATATTGGGGAAGGATAATTCCAAAGGAAGGAAGTGGAAAAATATATCTGCTTCCAGTCTCAGTGCCTAGTCCTGCAACCTTTACTTATAAGTAAAGCCACTACTACTTTATCCTCCTTCAGATTTATTCTTAAAACTCTCATCTGCCATGATACCTGCATAACAGTGGCATTTAATGATGGCTGGGCAATGGGTGAGCTACAGTACACACAACTAGTCAACATGGAAACATACTTGTACTAATACTTCATTGTCCTCCCATTATGCCTCTATACTTATTTATTGGCTTCATCTACTTCTTGTATGTTGTCATTAACTTACACTGCAGGCTTGTTAAGGCAGAGACATTTGCACCGTGCTTACCAAAACAGGACTCCTAATTGCTATTGCAACATAAATATTGTTGAAATCAATGTTTTTTTCTAGTCAGTCAGATTTACTCATGTGAGTGAAATTTGCTGATTCAGGCCCAAAAATATTGGAAAGCTATCATTCAGAAACCTTAAATCAGGGTCGACTGGATCACAGCATCCTTTCATCAACTGTGCTCTGTCCATGAAAACGTAATTCAGGATTAAAACAAGTCATATGAATCTACACTGTGGGGTAATTTGTAATGTGGTGTTGTTATAGTCTTAATGCCGATACACCCGTACACCAACCTGTAGCATCCTCAGATGTAATTATAATAAAAATAATTCAAACCTATAAAAGGAAGATTTTTTTCTGTTTTCTTAGGAGATGAGAAGGAAGGATTATTGTTACGTTTACTAGAAGTATTTGTTTAAGACTATCCCTGATATAAATGTTAAAACCTTCTCTTGCACGGAATTTTCAGAAAACACTCTCTTACAGACTATTACAAAATCTAAAGGTCCTAAAAAAGTCACATGGACAAGGAGCGTAGTTGTACAACTGACAAGGTGAGTTTCTATTTCTAATTTGTTTTTATTTTATTTTTAATGGAAGCTTCCTATAGTAGGACCAGGTACAGTATCTACAATCCTCAAAAGACTATTTAGAAATATCAGGAGTGTGATATTTCAGTGGTATTTTCTTTCAAAGGCATTTTCAACCCATGTGTTAATAGTAATGTAACAAATCTAATGTGTGTGCTACAACTGAAGGTCCTTTCCCAGTTAGAATTCACTTATGTTGTGGGGGAAGGGAGTGTAAGCAAAGAGGTGGCTCTGGAGTTTACTTAAAACTGAATTCCAGTGCTTCGCTGACATAGCATTAGCAACTCAGTTAGGAATCAAACACATATTGGAGTGTGCAGCACCAAGACAGAAGTGAAAGAGGATACAAGCAGAGTGTTCTGGAGAAAACATAACAAAATAAATGTAGAGCTTTTCTTCTGCTACACAGTGTGATATATGAAGGGCAGAGGGCAGCAGGAGAGTACATGAAGGGAGGTATATCAGCCCCAGGATGATCAGGGCTTTATTCCCTGTAGCCTAACCGGAGTCATGAGGGGGCAATTAGGAGCCAGCTGAGCCAAATTAGGGATCACCCAGGTGCTCCATAAAGGGCTCCACCTCAAACACACAGGGCACAAGCTGGAGGAAGCAGAGGTGTTGTGCTGTGTGGAGCGGAGCAAAGTGTGGAAGAGCGGAGGAACCCCAAAGGAGGTACTGAGCCCAGAAGGGGTAACACGGACACAGGGCCTGAGAGGCCAGCAGGACTGAGGGGGGAAAGTAGCCCAGGGGAAGAGGCTGTGGCTCCAAAATACAGAGCCAGCAGTCTGCAGCTGCTGTTCATAGGGCCCCTGGGCTGGGACCCGGAGGAGCAGGTGGGCCCAGGTCCCTCCCCCAGGGAAGACGGGGTGACGGGCCCCCAACGGGAGCGAAGCACGAGATCCACTAGAGGGAAGCCGGCCATCTGCCACAATAGATAGACTTTTATCTAGGAAAAAAGGTTTTCTTTAATTTGACAGGAACTCAAGGTCCAAGTTTGCTTTTTCTGTTTCAGCTTTGATAGAATCTCCAGATCAAACTCATTAGTATTGGTTAAATCCAGGTTTGCTGATAGAAACGTGTGGGACCGCAAACAAAATCAGTATTAGGTTTCAAGATAGAATGTGCCTCTTTAATTGAAAAAGGCAGAGCAATCATTCATTTATTTAACCCAGAGATGATTGTAATCTGAAAACCTTAAAATCCTCTTACACAACTGTTTTGGCAAGCCCCTCTGTGTTCCAACAAATATTAAACTGTGCTTGCCATTTGTCTAAGGAATCTTGCATTAATAAACATGAAGAAGAACACTTTTACCTCCCACAGTCAATGACAGAAGAAAACAAAGACCAGCTGTATTCATCAATGGATCCTTGTTCTGTGCATAAAGGCTAATTACATTTTACTTCAAGCCTACACATGGAAAACTTTACTGCTGCCATCTTGTCAAATTCAGCTTCTGATATTCCAGCTGACACACTGCATGACTGTACATCATAAACTTCTTTTTGTTCTTAACACCTTCAGTGCCCTAGACACAAGATATTTGTCCAATAAAAGGGGCCAGGAAAAGGGTGCTCAAATGACAAGTCTTCCAGAAAAAGAACGTTAAGTGCTTACCTGCTCCTTAGTAAGAAAGAGAAATCTTTATGCAACATGTAACAAAAGGGGTTAATTCTATTAAAGGTTTTAATTTCAGAAACTGATCTCATTCTAAGCTGCACTGCTAATAAATGGTCAATAACAAAATTTGGGTTGTGCTTAGCTTTGCACATACCACACTGTACTAAAAAATTTAGAAAACCACCAAAAGATAAAAGAAGCATTTTTACACATTAAGTTTCAGCTTCATAATTATTCTAAACCTTTGCTGTGGAAAAATCCAAGCCTGTTTTGCTAAGATACCTAAGGCCTTAACTTATCCTGTTGTGCTTTTCTTTTTATTATAAAACAGGGTTACTTACCAGTAACTGTTGTTCTTCGAGATGTGTTGCTCATATCCATTCCAATATAGGTGAGTGCACGCCACTGTGCACTGGTTCCTGGAACTTATTTTCCCCTTAGCAGACCCCGTAGGGTTGGCTTAGGCGCCCCCTGGAGTACCGCGCTCACGCCGCGGTATATGAGGTACAGCCGACCCTACGGGCCCTCAGTCCCTTCTTTCTGCCGACTCTGACAGCGGGGACGGCGGGTGGGTGTGGAATGGATATGAGCAACACATCTCAAAGAACAACAGTTAATGGTAAGTAACCCTGTTTTCTACTTCGAGTGATTGCTCATATCCATTCCAATATAGGTGATTAAAAAGCCATACCTTGGAGGTGGGTAGGAGTCACCAGTGAGCTGCTCTCATCAGCACGGCTCTGCCGAACCCCACGTCCTCTCTCGCCTGCTGCACGATGGCGTAGTGGGACGTAAAGGTGTGCACCGACGATCAAGTAGCAGCTTTGCAGATGTCCTGCAGGGGCACTCTTTCCAGGAAGGCTGCCGACGAGGCCTGGGCTCTGGTTGAGTGCGCTGAAACAGCCCCTGGAAGCAGTACATTCGCCTGCTCATAGCAGCACTTGATGCAGGTGGTGATCCACGCGGAGATGTGCTGGGTGGAGACAGGTGAGCTCTTCATCCAATCAGCCACTGCCAGGAACAGCTGTGTCGACTTCCGGAACGGCCGAGTCCTCTTGATGTAGTAGGCCAGAGCTCATCTCACGTCCAGAGAGTGCCATCTCCGCTCCTCCTCCGACTCGTACAGTTTCGGAAAAAAACACGGGAGGAAGATACCCTGATTATAGTGGAACTGGGAGACCATCTTAGGCAGGAAGGCTGGATGGGGTCTCAACCGCACCTTGTCTTTATAAAATACGGTGTAGGGGGTCTCCGAGGTTAAAGCTCTTATCTCGGAAACCCTCCTAGCTGAAGTAATGGCCACCAGGAAGGCTACCTTCCAAGAGAGAATGAGCAGCGGGCATGCAGCCATGGGCTCAAAGGGGGGTCCTGTTAGTCTGGAGAGGACCAGGTTCAGATCTCAGGGTCACAGACCTGCGAGTAAAGCCTCTCCACCCCCTTGAGGAACCTGACTGACATGGGGTGGGAAAATGAGGACCTCCCTTCTAGCAGCTAGTGGAAGGCTGAGATAACCGCCAGGTGAATCTTAAGGGAGGCCAGAGCCAGCCCCTGGAGTCTCAGGTGGAGCAGATACTCCAGGATCGCCTGTATAGGTGAGAAGCTCAGCAGGATGCCCCTGGACTCCACCCAACAGGTAAACCGTCTCCACTTGGCCCGGTACTCGACCTGAGTGGAAGATTTTCTGCTGCCCAGCAGAATCTGTTGGACCTGCACCAAGCAGGCTCTCTCCCCCTCCGTCAGCCACAGAGCCTCCAGGACGTCAGGTAGAGGGAGTTCAGGTCCGGGTGCAGCAGGCAATCCTGGTCGTGGGAGAGCAGGTCGTAACGCCTCGGGAGCTCCATGGCGGGGCGATCGACAGGTCCAGCAGCATACTGAACCAATGCTGTCTCAGCCAGGCTGGAGCGATCAGTATCACGTCCTCTTTGTCCCTCTTGATTTTCAAGAGGACCTTAGGCAGGAGCGGAATGGGGGAAACGCGTACATGAGGGTCCCCTTCCAATCTATGAGGAACGCGTCAGAGATGGAGTCCGGCTTGCAACCCTGGAGCAAGCAGAACCTCAGGCACTTCCTGTTCCAGGACGACGCAAACAGGTCCAGTTGGGGAACACCCTCACTTGCGGAAAATAAAAGTCACCACCTCCAGGTGCAGTGACCAGTCGTGGCAGGGTAGAAACGACCTGCTGAGGCAGTCTGCCTTGTCATTCCTGACCCCTGGGAGGTGAGAGGCAGATAAATGAAAGTCTAAGTCCCACAGTTGAATGGCCTCCTGGCAAAGGGCCGAAGAGCACGCTCCCCCCTGCCTGTTCATATAAAACATGGCCACTGTATTGTCCGTCAGGACCTGAACCATCCTGCCCCTCAGGAATCTGAGAAACACTTTGCAGGCCAATCAGACTGCCCTGAGCTCCCGCACATTAATGTGGAGGCTCTTCTCCTCTGACCACAGCTCCTGGGTGCTTAGGTCGGTGCTGATGTGGGCCCCCCACCCCACATCCGAAGTTTCTGTGATCAGGGTGACCAATGGTGCCAGATCCCAGAAAGGAACCCCTCTCAACATCTCCCCGGGAGTCCTCCACCAGTTCAGGGAGGCCAGGATCCTTGGGGGAATCGTGACCACCCTGTTCAAGGGGTGCCTGATCGGTGCATGCACCGAGGCTAACCACGCCTGGAGAGGCCTGAGTTTGAGGCGAGCCAGCCTCACCACATACGTGCAGGCCGCCATGTGCCCTAACATGCAGGCAGTGCCTGGCTGTCATCGTGGGGCACCTGTGTAGTTGGGCGATTATCGCAGCCATCGCCTCGAACAGAGGCTGTAAGAGGAAGGCTCTGGCCTGGGTGGCTTGCAGGGTGGCCCTGATAAAGTCTATGCGCTGCACCGGGATAAGCGTGGACTTCTGCTTGTTTATGAGCAGCCCCAGTTTGGTGCAGGTCACACAGGTTAGGGATAGGCTGTTCCGAACATGGGTCCTGGACCTGCCCCATATCAGCCAGTCGTCCAGATAGGGGAAGATCTGCACCCCTCTGCGGCTCAAGTGGGCCGCCACCACCGCCGTGCAGTTGGTAAAGACCCTGGGGGCAGACAAGAGGCCAAAGGGCAGGGCGGAGAATTGGTAATGGCAGCCAGCTACCATAAACTGAGGAAGCGCCTGTGGCTGGGAAGGATGGAAATATGAAAGTACGCATCCTTCAAATCGAGGGCGGCATACCAATCTCCTGGATCCAGAGCAGGGATAATGGAGGCTAGGGAGACCATGCGAAACCTGAGACACTTGATGAATTTGTTCAGTCGGCATAGATCTAATATAGGTCTCAGGCCCCCTTTTGCTTTGGGGATGAGAAAGTACCTGGAGTAGAATCCCCTCCCTATTTCTTGCGGAGGAACCGCTTCCATCGCCCCCAGGAGGAGGAGGGAATTCACCTCCTGCAAAAGGAGTTGCTCATGAGAGGGGTCCCTGAAGAGGGATGGGTGGGGGGGGAATCCGGGGGAAAGGCTGTGAAACTGAAGGGCATATCCCCTGAGAACTACGCTGAGGACCCAACGGTCTGAGGTGATATTCTGGCACTCGGCGCAGAAGGGTCTTAGCCTTTCTGCAAACAGGAAGAGTGGATCCGGGAGAGAGGTATTGGTGCCACCCTCGGGCGCACCATCAAAATCACTTTTTGTTATTAGCCCCCTTAGAGGGCCCTTGCTGTGAGGCCGCGGACAAGCCCGAGCGGTCGCGTCGTCCGAACCCCTGCCCGTCTCGGTCCCTACAGGGCTGAGAGGGTCTGGGCAATGGCCTAGGGGGTGGTTGAACCTGGCATTGGGGCTGCGGCTGAGACTGACACCTCGAGGCCTGGGGGGTGTAAAGTTCCAAGGACTGGAGCATAGCTCGCGAGTCCTTCAGAGCTTGCAGCTTCTCATCAGTTTTTTCCAAGAACAGGCCTGCCCCATCGAAGGGCAGGTCCTGAATAGATTGCTGCACCTCTTGGGACAGCCCGGATGACTGCAGCCACGAACACCATCGCATGGCTATTGCAGAGGCCATGGCTCTGCTAGCGGTGTCCGCAGTGTCACTGGCGGTTTGCAACGCTACCCCTGCCACCGTGATGCCTTCCTCCAGGACTGTGGCAAAGTCCGCCGCCTGGTCCTGGGGCAACCCCTCTGAGAACCACCTCATAGAGCTCCAGAGGTTCAGATTGTACTGCCCTAGAAGGGCCTGGTGGTTCGCAATCCTAAGTTGTAGCGCCCCGGTGGAATAAACTTTATGGCCAAACGAGTCAAGTTTTTTGTGGTCCTTGTTCTTAGGCGTGGTGCCCGAGCCACCTTGCCTGTCTCTCTGGTTGGCCACATCAACCACCAGAGTCCCCGGGGCTGGGTGGGTATACAAAAACTCAAACCCCTCTGCCGGGACATAGTATTTTTTTCTCGGCGCCTTTAGAAGTAGCGGCAACCGAGGCAGGGGTTTGCCATACGGCCTTGGCCAGTTTAAGGACCCTATCATGCACGGGTAGGGCCACCCTTGATGGGCCCGCCTACCCGACAACCCCGAAGAGGGGGTCCTCCTCCTCCGAGAGCTCCTTGAGTTCAATGTTCAAATTATTGGCCACCCTTTTAAGGAGCTCCAGGTAGGCCCTGAAGTCTGGGAGGGGCGCCCTGTGGTCTCTGGAGGCCGCCCCATCAGGCGAAGAGGAGGAGGATTGTGAAGGGGTCCTGCAGAGGGTCCCTCCCCAGGGTCTGATTCCTCCTCCGAGGAATGAGCCTTAGCCTGTTGGCTTGGTGGGGGGGCACTGGTTGCGCCACTGAAGATGGGACCGACAGTTCCCTGTCCCATCTGTGCCCCCCTTAGGCCCCAATAAGGCCATTGCCAGGGCCCTTGCGGCCACCCCAGTGCCGGCATCGGTACCGGCTGCAGAGCATCGTGGCGGGTCTTGTCCTTGCGTGACACGGAGCCACTAGACCGATGCCGATGGCTTTTGCTCCTCTTCTTCGGGGACCAGCCTCTCAACAACCCTGACGAGCGTCGGTGCCAACGGGAGGATGTGCGCCCCGACGAGCTGGAAGACTAGGACCTCCGTCTCGGCACCGAGGACTTCCGGTGCCACTTGCACTTTGGGGATCGGGAACAGTGCCGTCCATGTCACCTCGGTGCCAAGCCTGACTCCGAGGACCGCGATCGATGTTGTGTTGAGGTGGCTGGGTCTTTCGGTGCCGGGTCCTTCGGTGCCAGGCTCCACGCCGGAGATCAGGACCAGTACCGCGGTGGTGAAGGGCTCGGTGCCGGGGTGCGGGAGCTGTGTGTACTGTGCGAGGTGGACTTGGAGCGACGCCACCTCAAGCGAGATGCCTCCAGTGCTGGGGACCGTCCTCGGTGCCGCAGGGAGGAGGAGCTTGACAACTCAGAGTTGGAGCTGCAAGGGGAGCCGCCACGTTCTACCCTCACTGGCCATTTGGTGGGAGACTTCACCCCTAACGGGGGTCTCGACCATCCACCTGAGGTACCCATCACGGGTTTATCCCAGGACACCGGTCCCCGCACCCTCAGCTGAGGGGGGGACGAAGGCATGGGCATGGTCAGTAGGGCCCAGGCCGTATGGAACGCCTACATACACAGGGTTGGGACTAACAGTGGAGACACTGGTCATAAAAACCAGGAGATAATTGAAAGCAGTAGTTATAGTAGTTACCATTAAAAAAATAAAGAATTCATCCATCGATACCAGTTATGTTCTGCTAAATATAGAGAAATACTACAGTATTGAAGATCTGTGTTAAAAAAAGTCAGCATTTACCCATAATTAAGTGGTGCCCACTTTTGATAATGTACCAATTAACACATCTTAACTGGGAGACATGTAGAACCAAGGAGCTTTATTACAATGAAATCCAGAGTTAATCTTTATTCATTCATTGACGGGAGCAGGACCGGGGTGGGGGGGTTGATAACTACAAAAAAAGTCTCAGATTTTCCTGCCTCTAAATACGGCATAGGGCAGGGGTCGGCAACATGTGGCTCTCCCAGCCCCAAGCAGTGCAGCGCTGCGGCCACTCCCACTTCCGGCCCCACCCCTCTCACACATGGGCCCAGTGGTGCCCTGATTGGAGCCATGCCACTCCTGGCGCAAAGCAGGCGGGGGATCGGCCACCACGCGGCACTGCTTGGGGCTGGCAGAGGCAAGCCGACCCAGCCCCTCAGTTTCCTATCCTACAGGCCCCCTCCTCCGCCCCCACGCTGGGCGCATCTAGGGAGCCGTGGGGACCCCAGGTGCGCAGGGGTCAGGCAGCCTTCTCCCCGCCACTGGGTGGCCCAGGGGCATCTGCCCCTTTCACTCCCACTCCCCACTGGAGGGCCACCAGGGATGTCAGCGGGGGGTGACTTTTCAGAGGAGGGCCCGGCTAGCGCCATCCCCACCAGGCCAGTGCCTAGGAGCATGGCCCCCTCGGTACACCACTGCTATCGTACCCGCCACCCCCGCAGAGGGGGAAGCAGGAGAAGAGCAGGAAACAGGCCTGTAGCCCTTCCTCTTCCCCTCCGTTGACGACGACAATCGGGGGGAAGGGGTGAGCAGAAAATAGGCCCGCAGATACACACCCGCCACCGCAAATACAAATAGTGGCCCATGGGCACTGGACACCCGTAAGCCGCTGACCGGGGCACTGGGGCCCACGGCACGGGAGGGAGGGAGGGAGGGAGGAAGGAAAAGGACGGGGAGACTTAGCACACCCCTTCCAAAAGGTTGCCAACCCCTGGTATAGGGGGTGTAAAACATAGTACACATAGGACTAGGAATGGAAGTTGGGAGCAGAAGTGGGCTGGGAAAGGTGTCCTTTAGGGTGGTAGAAAGTTGAAAGGAAACAACACAACAGTTTCAGTACAGGATATTATGTCAACATTTTCTTACATTTCTACTCCAAAACCATCTCCATCTCATTCTTCTTTCCAGTTATAACATGCAAAATGAGGAAGAGACAGTTACTCACCTTCTGCAGTAACTGAGGTTCTTTGAGATGGGTGTCCCTGTGGGTACTCCATTTCAGATGATGACGTCTCTCTGCATCTTTGATCGGAGAATTTCAGCAGCAGTGCCCATCAGGATTGCACATGCGCTCTCTGTCCGGCGCGGTCATCGGCGCCTCATCCAGCACTGCAACCAACCTTTCTCAGTCGTTTCTCCACCACTGAGTCCGGAAATTGAACTCAAAAGCAGAGATTTAGTTTCATCAAGGTAGAACAAGGGAACATGGATTGGGTAATTTATGTGGAAGGAGGAAGATACTTTTGGTAGAAATTTTGGATGAGGTCTTAGAGTGACCGTGTCGTTGAAAAAGATGGTGCAAAGTGGGTGTGCCGTGAGCGCCCACAACTCACCCACTCAATGGGCTGATGTGATAGCCACTAAAATGCTACTTTCATCAATAGGTGTGTCATAGAACATGCTGCCAAAAGTTTGAATGGGGGTCCAGTGAGGCAACGTAGCATTAGATTCAAATCCCAAGGTGGAGTGGATGCGCGTACTTCCAGGTAAATGTTCCAGATGCCCATAAGGAAATGTTTGGTGCTCGGATGAGCAAATATCGATGTCCCTTCAATCTTGTTGTGAAAAGTGGTAATAGCCACGAAATGTACTTTGATCTAACTATTGGAGAGTCCGGATGTCTTTAAACGCAAGATATAGTCCAATACCATAGGTAGGAGTGTGGAAACGGCACTAATTTGTTGATCTGGCACAACATGTGGAACCTCTTCCATTTCTGAAGGTAAGTATTGTGCGTGGTTGACCTTTTACTGCTTAGTAATATGTCTTTAACCTGTTCCAAGCGGACTAGTTCATCCTGGTGGAACCATGCTCTCAGCTGAAGTCTCTCCAGATTCAGGTGATGAACCTGTCCAGCATCCTTTGATAGAAGGTCTGGCAGAAGTGGGATAATGCATGGTGTGCATATCACTATCCACAATAGGTAAGAGTACCACATCTGTTTAGGCCATGTTAGGGCTATCAATATGAGCTTGGCCTTGTCTGTATGCATTTTGTGTATCACCCTCGATAATAGAGGGATTGGGGGGGGAACACACATAACAGAGGCACATCCCATGCAAGAAGGAAGGCATCCCGCAGAGATCAGGGCCCCAAACCTGCTCTTGAGCAGAATTGTGGGCATTGGTAGTTCTGGGATGTCACAAAAAGATCAATCGATGGATGACCTCATTGTCTGAATATGTTCTGTAGGACAATGTTGTTTAGTTCCCATTAGTGGTCCTGAGAAAATTCTCTGCTCAATGTGCCTGCTATAGTACTTTGACAGCCTGGGAGGTACGAGGCTGAGATGCTGACATTGTTCCACAGTTTCCTGGCTTCGGTGCAAAGTGAGTGTGATTGGGCATCTCCCTCCCTGTTGGTTTACATAAAACATGCATGCAACATTGTCAGTCATTACTCGTAGAGTCTGGTCTCTAATCAATGGCAGGAAGCGGAAACACGCATTGCAAACTGCGTAGAGTTCTAAGAGATTTGTGTGTAACAGCGTTTTAGTGGGAGATCACCTGCCCTGAATTGTGTGATGCTGCATATGGACGCCCCAGCTTATCAGGGAGGCATCAGTCATAAGTATCACTGAAGGTGGGGTCTTGATGAAAGGGACTCCCTCGCACACATTATTGGGTTATGTCCACCAATGTAAAGAGCCTTTGACTGTGCTTGGCATTGCAAGGCATCTGTTTAGGCTGTGTTTGTGTGTGGTATGTAGGTAGTTCTTAGCCAGTCCTGAAGGCAGTGCATATGAAGACATGCATGCCGTACCACGAATGTGGTTGCAGCCATATGGCCTAACACTTGAAGGCAGGTTCGTGCCAATACATGTGGTCTGTTCGGTATCGAAAGACATGAGGTTGGTCATGGTAATGAACCTGTTACCTGATAATTATGCTTTGGCTTCCATGTAGTTGATATGAGCCCAATGAAGTCCAACTTCTGTACAGGGTTTAGAGTTGATTTCTGGACATTTATCTGTAAGCCCAGTCTCAGGAAGAGGGCAAGCGTCCTGTGAGTAACCTCAAGGGCATCTGCTCAGGAGGGGAACTTTTAGTAGACAATAGTTGAGATAAGGTTACTCCTTGTTTGCGAAGATGCGCTGTCACCACTGCGAGGATTCTGGAGAACACTTGTGGCGCTGTCGAGAGACTGAAAGGTAAAACTGTGTATTGGCAATGTTCTGTTCCCAGAATAAATCTGAGAAACCTCCTGTGATCAGGATCTATGGATATGTGGAAATAGACATCTTGAAGGTCAAGAGCTGAGAAACAGTTCCCTTGTTCCAGTGCTGGTATTATTATTGCTAGTGTGACCATCCTGAACTGTTGGATCCTTACGAATTTGTTGAGCCTTCTGAGATCTCGAATATGCCTCCTGTGATGGTCTGCAGAACCCTTGGAGTACCGCCTAGTAGCTGGAATACCACTGAGCCCTCTGACTGACCAGTATGGGTTCCCTCTCACACTGTGATGCTGTGAAAAGCCATAAACCTGTGACAGGTATTGCACTTACACAGCTCTCCACAGGCAGGGACCACACCCAATTTAGTTCAATAATGGTTTTCAGCCACTCATTAACCAACAACTGAGAAACTCCAACTAGCTCCTCAGCCTGGGACCACAGGACCACTCATCTATCCTGGTAAAAAATTCTGCCAGTGGAGATAATTATCCAGTCTGACCTTCCATGAAGCTGGGTGGAATGTGCACCAGCTTTTGTTACTGAGCAGTTCGGCTAAATGTTTCACTCAAAGACTCACTGGTTAAGATAAACATTAAACAAGTGTATTAATTTAAAAGAGATTTTAATTAATTATAAGTAGCAAGTGTAAAGAGATTAAAAGAATTTACCAAATAAAATAAACATAAAAGGTTCCAGTCTAAATACTACACACTAACAAACTCTTGAATTCGCAATGTCTCACCCTTGTTAGCTGGTAAAAGCAGTTTCTTAAATGCAGGAGGGCAACCTCAACTCCCTCTCCCCCTTTCAAAGTCCTTTTGTCTTCCAGACAACCCTTCAGGTGTTCAGTTGAATGGGAGTGGAACCAAGTAATGATGTCACACTCATCCTTTAATAGTTTGCTTCAGCTTGCTAGAACAGTCCGTGATTGTGACATGGCAGCTGCTTCCCATTGCTCAAGCAACCCCATTGTGAATGGCGTACAAGGAAGCCTTCACTGTAAGCAATTCCTGGTAATGGATTCTTTCCTTTATGGCCCATTAGCACATCTGGCCATTTCATTGTTGTACCTGAAAAGCTGGTTTAGGTGGTTCCCAACTCAACATGTTCTAGTAGCATTTACCAAGTATTTTATAACTTCACATACTATGGTAGCACATACAATCCAACAGGATATTGATGTTTAGCAGATCAAGACTTTTAAAATAATACCAAACAAGGCCTACCTTGTACAGAGCATGTCATAATTACATGACATTGGTGAAGATTGGGTTGGGGGGGGGGGGGGTGTCTTGTTTTCAGACACAGGGTGTCACATCTCCATCCTCCATTCTTTTTCTGGGTTAAGTAGTAGGAGTAAAAGCCTTTCTCTCTGTGTTGTGGTGGTGCTTGTTTCATAGCTCCCAGATGTAGAAGGTGGTTTACTTCTTGCCATAGAAGGTGCTCATGAGAAGGATCCCTGAAGGAGGACGGGGAGGGATGGAGGAAAATGGGATCGAAAAGCTGTGTAGATTATTTCTAGGGCCCATTTGTCTTTGGGATGGAAGTCTGCGCTGAACAGAAAGTAGTCAAATGGTGTCTGGAGTGGGAGATGGTTGATGGTATCAGCACTGATGAATGGGGGAGGCCACTCAGACCCTCGACCAAACCCTCAAAACTGTTTGGCAGAGGATGGAGGAGACAGAGGTGGTCGACACTTTGGAGGTCTCTGCTTCTGTTGCTGTGCCTCCTGGTGCCTCTGTTATTGGGCATGTGGAGCGAACCTTGAGCGCTGGTAGGGGTAATATCTGCCTTACTTTCTTTTGGTTGCAGGTGTACGTATCCCCAAGGTGCAGAGAGTTGCCCGAGAGTCCTTCAGGGTGTTGAGGACTTAATCTGTCTTTGAGGCAAAGAGTTGCTGGCTGCCCAAAGAAAGGTCTTCCTCAGTGGGCTGTATTTTCCTTGAGAAACCCCGAAAACTGCAGCCATGACACTCGGCTCATAACATAGTGATAGCTGTGGAGTGCGTCACTGTGTGTGCCACATCTAGGGATGCTTTTTGAGTTCTGACTAACAGCTGACCCTCAGCTAGGAGAGATTTGTATTGATCCCATTTCTTTTCCAAGATGTCATAAATAAAGTCTGCAAGTTTGGAATAGTTGATATGGTCATAGTTACCCATTAGGGCTGCATAGCTGGCAACTCTAAATTGCATTGTTGCTAACGAGTATGGCTTGTGGCCAAAAAGGTCTAGATGTTTCCAGTCGTTATCATATGGACTGATATTGCTGTTTGTCTACTGTGTTGGTTGACCATGTTGACAACCAGAGTTCCATTTGGGGTGGGTGAATAAAAAGTCCATCCCTTTTGAAGGGACATAATACTTTTTATTTGCCCTTTCGCAGGTGGGTGTTATTGTTGCCAGGATCTGCCAGACATTTTTGGCTGGTTCCATGAGCACATCATTTATTGGAAGCACTATTTTTGAAGTCAAGGAGGTTTGCAGAATGTCCAGCAACTTATGCTGGGACTCTGGAACCTCGTCCAGAAGACTCTCCAGGCAGTCTGCTATTCTTTTGAATTTTCTGGAATTGTTTGAAATTGTCCACAACTGCAGGAGGTGGAGGGATTATGGCCTTGTCAGGGGAAGACGAGAAATTATTTACAGGTAGTGTGGTGTCCTGTTCCAGGGTCTCCTCTTGTTCTTCAATGCTTTTCTTGGGCGACTCTGATGGTGCAGCCACCGAAGGTGGTGGTGGGGATCTAAGACTTTCTCTGTACAGGCTGGGAGGTCTACAATATTGCCTCCTGTATGCAGCCCAGGGATCCCAATAAGGTCACTGTGTGGGAAAAGACATAGGTGGTGGCATTCATGGGTGACCATACCAGGACTGTATGTCAGGACCGTGATGATGTCTTGGCCATACAGGTCCTAAAGATGCAGTTGGTTGCAGTCTCTACTCCGAGGCTTCTTGCTTGGAGGTTGGCAGATGCCATGGTGCAGGTGGTACCGAAGGACCCCGGTGTCTCGTACTTACCCAGCCACGGTGGAGTTGGTACTGAGGATAGAGAACAAGCCAGAGACCATTTCTTTTTTGGCTGCTCTTTAGGAGGAGAATTTACTGCTCTTTTGCCATTGCCTTTTTGGAGGAATGAGCCTTCCTCTGTGAAGAGGGTGAAGTCTTCGGAGATTGTTGTCCAGAGAAGGTCTGCTGGTTGGGATCAGATGCCGGTCACAATGACATCTCCATCAGGTTAAGTTTGAGATGCAGGTCTCTGTTTTGGCATGAACCTCTACGTTGTTTTTGTGGTACATGACTCACCTAATCAATGGATGCATTTAGAGTGGCTGTCTGATACCGAGATCACCTCCCGGCATGAAAGGCAGTGCTTGACACCCGGTCAACCAGGCATGGTTCAAACTACGGTGGTTCACCCTGAGGAGGAACGCTAACTATTCTAAAGGGTAGGAAGGGAAAAAGATTTTTATTTTTAAGGTAAATGGGGAAGAAAAAAGGTGTGCAAATCTAACTATTCTACTAAAACTATTTTAAGCACTAAATAAGCTAACTGTTTTGACATCGCTGGGGGCATCGTCTCAGGCAAAGGACAGTTGAGAAGAAACTGAGGAGGATCAGGTCGTGCACTTTGGATGAGACACCGACGATGGCGTGAGATGGGGATAAGGCATGCATGAACTGGACAGGCACTGCTGCTGAAATTCTCTGATCAAAGGCACAGGGACACACCATCATGTGAAATGGAGCACCCACACGGACATTCCTAGAAGAAGGCAGCAAGATACTAAAGGAAGATATGTAAGAAGAAAATGGTGAAATCTTACTTTGCAGTAGTATCTTCATCATATTTTGTTTTCAGGTCAAATAATTCTGTCCGAGTTTTTTCCAAGGCTAAAAGGCATAAAACATTGAAACGTTACTGGTACAGTACTTTGTACAGTGTAAAAAGGCTACTTAATTTTTTATCCCACTATAAACTGTTTCCTGGCCAAAAATCATCTTGCATTAAGTCTACCTGACCAAACAGGTAATAACTTAGAAAAAACAAACTCCTAAAAGCTTTCCATAATCTGTATTTTCAACCTGTTTCTTTTGCATTGTAAAAGTTTCCAGTTACCATTTTGCCTAATGTAGCTAGACATTAAGCATTTCACATACAGGTTTGCCACATTGCTTCTTCAACTAAAATATTTATTCCAATCACTTCAGAGAGTCAAATTTAAATTTCTTGTTTTCACAGAGGAAAAGAAACCCAATGGGCCCCACCTTAGATGGATTGGCAAATATAACTGTGCAAGGATCAATGGCAAAGTAAATAGCAGGTTGCTTGATGTGAAGCAGAAATAAGTTCCATACCTGACCATTACATATAGCACAGATTAGAAGTGTGAGAGACCAGAACATAATACAACATGGAAAGGCAAACGTGGATGTGGTCAACAGCTCTGTGGCCTGTTTCAGTTGCAGGAACATTTCAATGATGTATCTACAATACTATATAGGCTTCACTCACTACATCCACCAATAGCTGGCCATAACACAAGTGTGCAGTTGTTTTGATAGAGTTTAATGCCAGAAAGACCATTAGATCATCTAGTCTGATCTGTATATCACAAGCCATTAAATTTCACCCAATTACCTCTATACTGAGCCCAATAACTTGAGTTAGACAACAGCATTTCAGTCTTCAGAAGACTAAACTGCTATGTGCCACAGGCAGAGAACAGGAGAAATCAATATGCCTCTAATGTCTGAGGCTCCTGGGCTAAAAAAACTCTTATTTACTTTCTAAGCACTGTTGGATCTTCCCCTGAAGATAACACAGACTTGCAAGATCTGGTTCAAGCTCAGTCCTGATTTCCTTTCATTTAACCTACTACCAGCCTGGTCACTGGTATACATCGAAACAGCAATGCCAAACCTGTTTGTAAAGCTTGAACTTTGTGTTCAGCCTCCTCCAGCTTCGAGGCTGTCGACATGTGCGTCTCTTGCAACTTTCTAAAAAAGAAAAAGGGAGAGCTGAAAATGGAGCTGAGGATCTAGTTTAACAACTTAATTGTATTTTACAAGTTTGAGAGATACAGTCATTAACCAACTCAGCTGTAATCAGGCAACTGACACCATGTATACTACAAGATGCCACAATGAGAGTCGGAAGCAGTGCCTGACTGGAAAGCTGTACAGTTTGGAGTCCCACTTATTAAAATTTTAACAGTGTAGCTCTTTCAAAATGTAAGCTGTGAACATAATACAAGAGTTGATTGCTATATAAATGATAACGTTAGTGGAAGGTTTTCCTTAGCATAATTTGTTTTGGAAATGTCACACACATTAAGAAAATTGTCACCACGCATCCGCTGTTGTACAAAGTTAGCATAAGAAGAATGATACATTTCCATTTTTCTGTCATAATGAAGGAATCTGTTGCCATAAATGATATCCTCAATAGATCTGACAGCTGTTTCATCATAGTTGCAATGGATTCTAAATGCAGTAACAATATTAACCACCCTCTAAAAAAACTATGCATCCTTCAAAACAAATATGTTTTTATTTCCTATATAACATGATCAGACCTTCCAATATGCTCACATTTCTTATGTCCATAAGCAATGTTCCCTTGTTTGCGTTGGTTACAGCATATGCTTTCATGTCACCTGGCCATATAGTCACCAGACTCTTTGCTAAAGGCTAGACTTGAAAAGTTATAAAGCCTGTAGTAGGCACAGAGTTGCTGTAACATCCCTCTGGAGACTTTTAGCTATTCTGTGAATTTTAAATAGTGATATTAGTGCTTAAAGCACCCAGTATCTTAAACGTCTCCCTGAGGAACATATTGTTTAAAAAACAAAAAAACAAAACAAAACAAACCCCTATTCAGACACAACCAATCAGAACTTTCCAACAGTCAGAGATCTTGAATATTACTTTTTATGTTCATATGTTCTCTGATACAGTAATTTTAAATAAAATGATACATTAACAAGTTTGATAGAAAAGAAAACGTATCTACGGCAAGAAACTCAGGTCAAAGGTTTTTTTGTTTTGTTTTTTTTTTTTTACATTAAATTATATATGTAGGTAGTGAAAAAGCATCTCCCTAACATATACCCTTTTCTGTAATTTACCTTCCACTGTACTGTCATTAGTTTAATTTTATTTTTATATGCATAAAACAGCATTTGATAGAAATAAGAATCTTTGGTTCTATTATACAACAAAGAGTAACTATAAAATATTGATTTTATAAAGTCTCTCTTAGTTCAAATGTAGCTTCATCCCACTCATACCTTAAGCTAATGATCAACTCAACCACTCACACAAACAATTTAGAAAAATGGTACACTTTGAAGTATGTAATGCGGGTTCACAAATCCAAGCATTGTTGGACTAAGGGAGGAGTACCTGAGCTGATGGTTTGTCACTGAAAAACAACCTGTTGACACCCCTCTTCTATAATGTACAGAATAACTTCCCTGATATCTGCCCTAAATTATAGAAAAAGTTTTAGCATTCCATTTTGCTAGCTTTTGAAAAATTTGAAATGCTTCCAAGGTTGCTTTAAAAAAGATCAATAATTAAAAAAGAAATTAATTACATAATATTTTGACATATAAGGAGCATGCAAACCCTTTTCAGAATGAAGTTCTGAGTGACAGCCACAGAGCTCTCTGCCTTACTGCCAGATACCTGTTACCATGCAAGTAGATATCCATATCACTGGGTACAATATTTCATCTTAAAATGCTCTGTGTTGTATTGATATACAATGTGATACTGTGACATACAAAGCAGACACAGTTGACAGAATTACACTGTTGACTAATGGAGAAAGATTAGCGTCACAGAGGACAATTCAATTAATGAAGAATAAAAGTAAGTTTGCACCCTTCTGAAAGTAACATTTCAAATATATCTGTGCAGTGAAGTAACAATCTGTCTTTGTTTCACTTATATACTTGCACAATTGTCTTTCTGTGTGAAGTTGAGTATCAAATGACTGTGTCAAAAACATAAATCACTAGAATGATTCAATGTATGAGCCGTCTCAATGAAATGAAGGAAGGATCCTGGTTGGAAATATTAAGCAGGAAAATATGATTTCTTTCCCTCCACACAACACCTACACACACACAGACACACTCACCTCTCCTTCTCTGCAAAGTCATTTTGTAATTTTTGTTCTTTTTCAAGAGCTATATTCTCTGCTTGGTTCTTCAAGGTCTGTTCATATTCTCTGATTTTCTCTTTAAGTGCTTTTATCGTAACCTCTACAGAAAAACAATAGGCAAAGAATTAGTTTACACAGCTCCATGTGGCTACAGAATACAAGGCTTTCTTCACCCTCTAGGCTCAGTGTGTTTTAAACTTTAGCTCTTCAACTCTGACACAAAATCAATAGATACGAGTCCCTTCGGAGACCTTTTACTCCCTAAACGTTAAATTGAACTTTAAACGTTTAGGTTGAGAAGGATCAATGGATTTTGCTGGGAAGCAGAGCTAGGGTTTCTAACATGACTGAAAAAAAATCAATTGTAAAATATAATATCACCTTATTAACTAGTCTCAAATTAGTTCTCTGCTAAGTGGAGATAAATAAAGTCCCACTGTGGACTTAAGTATGAATTTACACATATAGTTCATATTACTGTGCTCATGTAAAAAGGAGCAGTTTTAATATGGCTTGTGTACAGATCCAATCTTTCATTAATTGAACACACACCAGCTTCACAACTGATGAAAAATATGGCAGTTAGGATTTAACTGCTGTATTAACACATAAATCAGATTTAATAGACAAACTGGAACCCTTCATATTTCTGTTACAGTAACTGGCATTGTCACTGCGACTCTCACTCCACCCACACCTAAGAGAAGAATTCTTTATGCCTTAAGACTTGCATTAGGAAAACAAAACACAGACCACAACTAGTATGCTTTGCAACAAAAATGGGATTTGGAAAGGAACCATATTTAGAGAAGTCTCATAAGAGCTGGCAATACTTTGATGCTGCCAGGGAGAGACGTAGCAGTCCAAGAAGCGATATTATTAGCAATACTGGTGGAAGGAGAAAAATACTACCAGGTGCAAAAACAAAACAAAAAAACCATCTATAAACAAGTTGAAAAGAAAATGCCACTCTAAAAATTAAAGCCCAGAAATTGAAGTTGATCTCATATACATTGAAAATTGCCATGTAAAATCAGGCATAGTGCCTTGCAGGTCAATGGAATTGTTATTTAAAACCAGAATAAATGAGATCAGAATCTTCATCTAGGGAGCACAGAGAGGAAAGTCAGAGCCATTTTGACCAACTAATGGGGAAGAATTGAAATTATAATAAATGCACAAAACCGACCACCTGCTTTTGATTGAATAGGACAGTACTTTTAGACATTGACAAAAATCACATGAAACTCATTAAATCATATCATGGCATGGTGTCCCTTTTTACCATGTCAATCAGTCATCTTCTTTAAAAGACAAGGGACAATTCTTCCTTCAGATCTGCAAAGTAGATCTGATCACTGATATTTTCCTGAATGTGAAGTGTTGGCATATGCCATTTGGACTGGAGAGAATACAGCCCTAAATATTTTCATCACTAAAATGTAAGAAAACAAAATGAACTAAGTAATATAGAGAACTAAATTCAGTACTTGACTGAGTAAAGGCAATTCCACTAAGGACCATGGGAGCTGTTTCTGCTTGCACCAATGATACATTTGACCCTGAGACTTTAAAAGAAAAAAGTACAAAAATGCCTCTCTCGTTCAAAGCTGCACAGATATGAAGCAATACCAGTAAAGGGTCATGATTTTGGCCCAAATGCTGTTCACACCTTTGCTCACTTGAGCAGTCCCAGGGAAATCAAAGGAATTACCTCACTCCAAGAAGTAAGCACCTTCTTTATAATCTGTGCTGACTAAAACTCAATAAGCAATTACAGAAATACCATTTTGGTGGATGGTACCTACAGGAACAGGAGAATTTTGCGAGGTAGTTCACTTTTTCCTGAAGGAGGAAAGGTTACGTAATCTTTGGGTCAGTTTGTTTGTTGTTTGTTTGCTTGCTTGCTATGTGCTTGGTTGATTGACGATTATAGGGGTCTGTTTCGGGGCTGTGTGCTGAGCCAAGCAGCCTGGTAGGCTAGGTTGACAGCTTACTATAACGAGCCTCTAGGCAGACAGCTTACTAATGAGCTATCCTTTGAATCCTAAACCCTTTAGGATCTTTTGACAAGGGGACCGGGCTAACTCAGGGAGAACAGGAGTTTAAAAAGCCGGTTCCTAAGTGACCAGAGGAGCTAGCGAACATACAACACATGAAGGTAAGCAACTGAATACTGACAAAATGTACAAATGCTTATATATAAAAATGCTAGATGTCTAAATTTTAAGATGGATGAACCAGAGTGCCTGGTATTAATTGAGGATAATGATATAATAGGTATTGCAGAAATTTGGTGGCATTAGGATAATCAATGGGACACAGTAATACCATGGAACAGAACATACAGGAATGAGAGTGGATCGTGCTGGTAAGTGGCATTATATGTGAAAGAAAGCAGAGTTAAATAAAAGTAAAAACCTTAAATGAATAGAACTGCACCATAAAATCTCTACTGATAGAAATTCCATGCTTGAACAACGAGAGCATAGCAGTAGGAACATAATACTAACAACCTGACCAGGATGGTGACAGTGACTATGAAATGCTCAGAGAGATTAGAGAGGCTGCAAAAGCAGAAGCAGCAATAATAATGGAGGATTTCAACTATTCTCAAATTGACTGAGTATGTGTCACCTCAGGAAGAGATGCAGAGATAAAATATCTAGACACCATAGATGCTGCTCCTAGAACCCACAAGAGGAGAGGCAATTCTTGATTTAGCGCTAACATACTCAACATACTCAAATGATCTGGAAAAGGAGGTGAGGAGTGGGGTGGGAAAATTTGCAGACAATACAAAATTACTCAAGTTAGTTAAGTCCAAAGCTGATTGTGAAGTGTTACAAAGTGATCTCGCTAAACTAAGGGACTGGATGACAAATAAAATTCAATGTTGATAAATGCAAGTAGTGCACATAGGAAAACCATCCCAACTATACAGACAAAATGATGGGTCTAAATTAGCTATTACCACTTAAGAAAGATTTTGGAGTCATTGTGGATAGTTCTTGAAAAATATCCACTCAGTGTGCAGCAGCAGTCAAAAAAGCTAACGAAGTTAGAAACCAATAGGAAAGGAATAGATAATAAGACAGAAAATATCATAATGCCTCTATATAAGTCCATGAACACCGTGTGCAGTTCTGGCTGCCCCATGTCAAAAACAGATATATTAGAATTGGAAAAGGCACAAAGAAAGGCAACAAAAATGACTAGGGATTTGGAACAGCTTCCATACGAGGAGAGATTAAAAAGACTGGGACTTTTCATCTTAGAAAAGAGACAATGACTAAGGGGGTATGAGAGAGAGGTCTATAAAATCATGAATGGTATGGAGAAAATGAATAGAGAAGTGATATTTATCCCTTCACATAACACAAGAACTATGGGTCACCCAATGAAATTAATAGGCAGCAGTTTTAAAACAAACAAAAGGCAGTACACTACTTCACACAATGCACAGTTAATCTGTGGAACTTGCTGCCATGGGAGGTTGTGAAGGCCAAAAGTATAAATGGCTTAAAAAAAGGTGCATATATGGCTATTATAGCCAAGACGGTCAGAGATGCAATCCCATGTTCCAGGTATTCCTAAACTCCCAACTGCCAGAACCATCAGGCACCAGACACTATCGGAAGACAGGATACAGGTTAGAAAGACCATTGGTTTGACACAGTATGGTTATTCTTATGTTTTTAACTTCATTTAAGACCATGTGCACCCCATCTATGGAAAGAAATCAAAACACCCTCAACTACTAACAGGTCTCTGCAGGCCATTCTTAGAACATTCAGACCATTTCTATGTAAGTACAGTGTAGAATTGCAATTCCAGAGTAAAACACTGATCAAAGAGGATTCATTATATAAATGAAAAATGCATATAGCATAGGAAAGCCATTCATAATAAATGCAATTTTGTGAAGTTGCACTAAAGGACCCGATCCTGAAAAGTGCTGTCTGCCCTCAGCTCCCATTGGTTTCAAGATCATAAGCTCTTCGTGACATGTCATAGAATCATAAAAGATTAGGGTTGGAAGGGACCTCAGGAGGCTGTCTAGTCCAACCCCCTACTAAAACAGGTCCTTCTACATGTTTACATGACACTTAGCACATTTGTCCTTGTTCCTGACTGAAATTATGTGAGTGCTACTGCTCTACAAATAATAAATAAAAACCAACCAAACAATTGGAGTTGAAGATCCTTTACACTTTCCAGAATCAGGACCCAAGCTCCTACATGAAGGTGGTTAAAGTGCATGACCAAGAGAGGCCACAAAGTGACCTGAAGTTGTCACTCTACTTTTAGCAAAGTAGCACAATTGCTGAGGGTAGAGCTCCCAGCATGCAATGTTACATCTGTTGCAATCCAGTCTGAAGACCTGCATGCTGAGGGACCTGCGGTCTCAATAGGTCACTCCCTTCATATTAAAGAGAGGGGTGGCTGTAGCATGTTCCTTTTGCTGCAACTAAGATGCAGCATATAATGCGCCGGTAAACTGCCAAGGAGGCATCTAGCTGGGCAATGTTTAGATGCCCGAGTCTTACATGATAAACAAAGTCTACTCTCCCATGTGATGGAAGAATTTGCTGCTACTGTAACTCAGAATTGGATATTTACAAGGAAACCACAAGTCATGTGTAAAGGGAAATAGGTTTTAGAGAGAACATATTTTGTTTCCTGGTGCAGGAAGCATGTTCTTCTGAAAGGCATGAAAGCTTGGGTATTTTCAGAGACAGCAGGTTTTTACTCCTTAGATAATGGCCTTTTCATGTACAGTGGCCACCTTTAAAATCTTGCCGATTTCTTTAAATAACGAAACACTACCTCACTATTTGCACTATTCCCTGGGCATTCCCTATAGTAACTATACCCTAGTACTTGCAGCATTCTATATTGTTACTAATTTTACCCGAGGAAAAACTGAGCAGAGAAGATATACGTTTTTAGAAAACAAAATAAAGTTACTAACAAATAATGGATTAAAAAATACTTGTTTGGCCTAAATCCAATCTTACTGTATATAATCTCAGCATTTAATGACTGCTATGTAACTGCAGTTTGCTAGTTGGATCACTAACAGGTAGTGCTGAAGGCAACAACAGAATGCTTAAAAGAAAAATGCCAAGCTATTACATGATAGTATAGGAAAAGTTCTAAAGAAAATCCTACTGGTTCAGTCGAAGTACAATAGTCATATGCAGACACAAATTTCAAAGTGGCTATACACATGCAATAGCCTTCCTTTATTAAATACCTATATATCTGTACACTCTAATTTTATGAAATACAGTTAAGGCTAATCCTAACAATCTTCAAACTGCTTCAAACTGTTAGAATTACAATCTGAAAGAAAGTGCACAATTTTTGCTACCTACCTTGATTTTTCACTTCAGCAAATTCCTTGTTGTATTCCTCTAGAGTTTCCCTAAGTTTCTGGTTCTCTGTTTCAATATCATGCATGCGCTGGACTTTCAGCTGAAGCTGCTGTCCTAAATCCAGAGCTGGAACTGGATCTAAACAACAAAAAGACAACAGCAACACTGATATAGCTTTAGCAGCTCAGAATCGTGAAATCCTTTGTGGAGGAATTCTTCTTCTTCCTTAGTTGAAATGACATTCTAATGGTTATATGCAGTGTTGTTGTATAAGGTCTAGATCTGATTTATTTTCCTCTACTTCCCCCCACGTGTTTTTTTTGAAAATTATATACAATGCTTTATATTTAGGTTCTCCATTACTTTCTAAACGATAAATAGTATCTTTAAAGTGATAGAAAGTATTTTGACAGCATCTTTAAAATGACACAGACTAATGAGGTATGAAAGTCTCAAGATCCAATCTATTTTCTGAAAAAGACATTAATGTACAAGAAGTTTTGTTGCTCTTTTGCTGAGTAAAAGCAAACAAAATTATATTAGTTACTGAGTAATGGAGTCCTTTAAATACTTCCCCTTTCAAAGAACCATACATCTGAATAAGCTTCTACCTTATCATAAGGCCTTCATCAGGCACAAACAAGTATAGCTGTGGGGATCTGTGAAGGATGTTATTTGATATCAGAAACTCTTGTGTGAATAGGATTACAAATCTTTGGCTCATTTTTTATCATAGTGACATTTACTAGTAAACAACTGATGTGAATGCTAATCAAAATTAATTCTGCTAATCAGAAATTTTATGGTACTTATTCTCTATTTTCTTACACTATTAACTAAATATAAATTTGAAACACTTTATCTGCTCTCCTATTGTCCAATTTATCATTTTCTTTTCTGCTAAAACACCATTACAATACACCTGCCATGTATGGATAGAGTTTATTCTGGGATCTCAGCTTCCCAGTCAGTGTAGGAAAATGCTGAGTCCAATGGACTTATAAAAGATTATTGAATACATTTCTGTTATGGGCGCCACCATCACTTGTGAAATGGCTGCAAAGATTTAGTCTCCTGTTGAGGAATGCTAAACACCAAACTCAGTGGATCAACAACAGTATATATTAGGGAGTTCACTTAATTTTCAACCAGCATAGTCATTAATTTTTCAGACCACCCTCAGTCTCTAGAAACATAATAAGTCTATTGTACCTCTGTTAACACATTAAGCATGAGTCTGTGCATTTTTCAATATGCCAGGGTTATTTCACAGTTTATAAAAGAACAGAGCTGGGTTATGTTGAGCTCAGAGACATCATAAGTAGCAGTGTGCTGCATTTTGTTATTTAGTTCTTCAACAGCTTATGACATTACCTTCTTCATAATACAAAATCTAGGCTGCTTGTCATCTGTTCTCTGTACATACATACATAGTTTATGACTACATAGCTTTTTCATTTATGTTTTTTAGGCCAAATACTTTTCATTATTATTATCTCTATTAAAATATTTATAATAAATCAAATTTAAAATGTTATTGTGGCAGGGGAAGGGGTTCTGGATAAAGAATAATACATAAAGTTGAAGTCGTAGCAGCACTGAGAAGTCAAGTCCCTACAATATTTATGCACAGTCCAATTAAGATGCAGGCTGTCACAACATAAGCCTTCTCCCATGCAGCTGAAACAACCATTACCTAGAATGACTGTTTTGTCACATTTCTTCAATCCAGTGTTTCTCCAACAGAGCCTGTCCAACATTTTGGACTATTGATCATAAAGAAGAACGGGATGGTCTCAGCCTATTTGATTCAGTGATATAATACGAACTTAAAAATATGCCAAATGAGGGTCTAAAACTTTATATCCATGATATTTCTATCAAATACTATTAAAGTTTGTGCTAGCAGACTTAAAATACCATGGCCAGTACAAACTGTAATTATAAAAAACAGTGTTTTTATACTGTCCTCTATCCCTGCAATTTTTAACGTTTTTAGTACATTCATTTTAAAAAGCCAAGACGCCCACAAGACACCATGTCTGCTCCAAATAAACAAGTCTTTTCTAGACTCAAATTAGGAAGGAATTCAAAGACACATAAAAATAACATGTGCATTATAAAATGAATGACTAAATCTTTAGTCAAATTTTCAATCCCTGTAAAGCATTATATTGTAAATAAAAATTCATGCAACCTCATAATTATTCATCAGGACATGTATATTTAATGTGGCTCTATTAAAGGTTAATGCTAAAGTAGCAAACAGTCACAGAATGAACAAAATGTAAAAACAGTCTCCAATGCTTTAAATTTCAAACTTTACTATAGCTTAGTTGACCAACTAAATGCCTGCAGCCTTTGAATATTGTTTTGGTATTCGTAAAAGGCATTGCCGAAGTACCTCTTAGGATTAATTTTTATTACTTGTATTAAACAAAACTAATTTACTTGCATGACAACATAATGACTATGACTTGCTTCGGCAAAAGAGTCAAACAATTAATTTATGTATGTCAAACCCCAAAGTGCATTTTAAACTTTAGAAATCACAGCTTTTTGGTCTTCTTAATTATCTCAAACACCATTTAAACTTCACAGAAATATTACTGTGTTCACTATAAACAACACAACCTGAAGTCCTTGATGTGCTATTTTCTGTCTTCATTGGTGTGGGGTTTTGAAATATACACAACCAAAACTTGCACATATAAAAGTCTATCTTTTTATGTTATGTGGGTTTTGTATAGATTTAACAGGAGGTGATTGACATTTGAAGCAACTGAAATGAAATGGTGATAGACTACAGAAAGCAGCAAAGACAAGCTTCCAAATAAGAGTGCTTTTTCTCTAAATCCTGGTACAGTAAAACCTTGCTAATTGACACTAGTAACTGAAAGACTTACTGTAAATGACAGTTTTGCAAGTTACAGAATAAGACCCAAATCAAGAGTCTGGTGCCCCGCTTGGGCACAGGGACAACAAAGAGGCAGGGAAAGGGAAAAAGCCTTTAAATCCCTAGTATACAAAAATTCCTACAAATCAATACCCCTGGCATTAGTTACATGAGAGCTGAGTTCAGATATCTGCTTTTATGCTAACCCTTTCATGTTATTACCTCATTTTCCAACACCCCATACCCTGTTTTTCTGTCGCATCCTAACACCTAAACAGAAATTAATTTTTATTTCTATTCGTATAGTGCCTAGCACAATGGGGCCCTGATTCTTGACTGAGCTTCAGAGATAGTACCATAATAGAAATAATAGTCAAAACTGTTCTTCTAGGCCACTCAAGCCCTGAGGATGGACTAGTGTCCACAGAGCTCACCAGTCTGCTAACCTTTCCACATGCTGCCCTCTCAGTGCTGCTTTACAAGGAGCTCACTCTGAGCAGGTCTCCCCTGCCACACACGTGGCATGCACTGTGTGAATGCTCAGATGTGCAGCATCACACCAGCTCCACTACAAATGAGGCTCTGGTCAGGAAGGAGGGGGTCACTGGATATGCCCCTGAATGAACAAAGACATGCAAAAAGAAACTATGTTAACTTTGGACAAATGCAGTGCAATTTTCCTGGCAGATAATACTTAATAACGTACTAGTTAATGCACAGTCATATATTTTGTTTAAAAAAAAATAGTGGAGTCAAACTAATATATGGCCTCAACAGGAACTGTGGTTAAATCACTTCTAAGAGGTGAAAGAAGGTCACCAATTTTTTGGTGGAATTTAAAAATATGTGGATGAGACGAGGCTATTGTGCTTATTTTAAGAACAGGGTTTTAAAGTAAAAGAAAGGTGGATCTCAATAAAACAATGCACTGCATTAACAGCCTGAGGTAACATTTCAGCAACTGCTGTAACTCTTTAATGCTTAGACCAAATGTAACCTCTGCAATAGTACTATGAGGTAAAATTGGACTAACAATGAACAGATGAATTTCCAAAGAGTTTTCTTCAAAAACTCTATTCCATGCATTGTACAAGCTGGAAAATGACACAGATCTTAATTCAATATAACTGTTTACACAAAGAGCACTGTGGGTAATGTTGCCCTCCCCTGTCATTAGGCAGAAGATGAATGCACCCCCTTGTGAGTGCTGTTCATGCAATGACATCATGCTCCTGCATGCGTTACTTTTCGCCAGGGCACTCTAGGCTAATGTAATCATACGATTACATAATTAACCCAGCTGTCTCATTAAGAAAATCAACTGGAATTCAGGGCATAATTAGTCATACAGCAATTAGCATGCTGATGAGCAACTGATGAAAAGCTGTCTAGATATTGAGTATGCTGGGACCACCCTATTTATTTAAAAAGGAAAAGAAAAAAGCACCTCAGCAGAAGAAAAATAAGATCAATATTGAAAACTTAATCTTTAAAAATATTTCTCTGTTAGCATTTGTTTGAAAAGACACAGAAGCGAAAATATAGAAGGGAAATTATTTCTAAATCACGCAGACAGACTTCAGAAGCAAAAATCAATTGTTCCCTATATTATGTAGATCTTCCCTATTTAAAAGTAATTATTGAATCTGCAAACTAATACAAAACACAGAGACAAATACAAAACCAGACTGGAAAAGTAAATCCTGTCAACTAATATGGAAAAAGTGTCACTGTTTAAATGTACAGATCACATCGTATTGGCTAACTTTTAACTATCCCTGATACTACTACAAAACAAAAATTTAAGAGATTTGCATGGTTTGAGGGCTCTTTATAGAAACTCCTTTAACGAGCCTCAACACTGTATCTGAAATGTGAAAAGTGATAGTTACTTGACTTATCAGCAAACATAAGTGTCTTAGTCATTTCTGGGATGCAGCCCTACTTTATATATTTTGGCAGGACCACTGTCTCCTATATTTAAAACATTTTGTAGGTGGCTAATTGGTATTATGGAAAATGGGAACTGCTAACCACAGAAGGCATGTGTTACAAAGTGCTCCTTAAACTCAACCATAGGGACTGACTCCTATTTTGCCAACGAGAGAGAACTGGAATGTATGGAATGGAATATGTTCAACAGGATCAGGAGAATGTTCTCTCTGAATTGTAAGTCTCCACACAAAGCTTTTACGTCAGCATGACTAGATTTAAAAATTCTGCAAGAATAACTTGCTAAAACACAGGTCACTTTAAATTTCAGATGTGTCTACAGGATTTACTTTCATGTGATAGTGGCAGTATTAAAGTAAATATTCACACTTGCACCATTTCTAACTGTAACTAATAACAGTATCTGTGCTGACTTGTAAAAGGAGAAATGAGTGGATTACTTATACTTTGCTAGGATAGGAAAGATAGAAACCATAAACCTTTAAAAATAAAAGCATGTCTTATTTCTGAGTTTACTGGTGCACTTGTTCAGTGACATACAGGAAAATTGTACACAATCCCATATTTAAGAACACAATTAGGTTTCCTATTTTATTTGATTTAGCGATGAAAATCTGAATAACCTTATAACTTGTTCATCTGACATTTTAGAGATGGAGTTTTTGAAGCGACTTTTCAAAACAAAAGTCTGGTCTCTCACACCCCTACTTCCTCCTCATTAAGGCCTATAACATTGACAACTGTAAAATAGCAAGTTACGAAACACTGCCAGAACAAGTGGCAATTAATATTTTATATCACTGGTAATGTATTTCCTAAGATTCGGATCTAAAAATAATTCATCCAATGCACTGCAATTCTTTAAAAAAGACTATTTGTGTTGCCTAAACTATGTCTTAAGTGCCGCTTTCTTAGCGACTGTTCTCAAGAAACTCCCACACAAAATGACAAGCAGTGAAAAAAGCTCCTTAATGTGAGTTCTTTAAAATGTACAGTTACAACGAACCAGATATAAACAAAAAGCCACAACAAGGTCAGTGTACATGTTCTGTTATGTCACACTATCATCACCAGAAAGCAAAATGAGGTTTTAAATATACCTTTATTCCTCCCCCAAGATCAATCTTGGTAATAAACATTTGTGGTGGAGGTATTCCTTAGGAATATTGTCTCTGGGTTTGTAAAATGGCATGGCAAAGAGCTGTGTAAGCTCTTGATGGAGTAAGTGCAAATGATTTCTTGGGAGATCACACAACTGAAAATAATCTGAAAATGTGTTTTAGAAAAAATAGCAATTACATTGTGGCTTTTGAATATTCAACTACCTCACAGCACACTTAATTCATTAATTATTCCCCAGAAAATTCAGGGGTAAATTGAAATAGCCTAGAGAGACTGAGGCAAAGATTTCATGCAATAAACTGTAGCTCTCCTCCTCCCCTATGACTCCACTAGCCTAGGGACAGAAGAGTTATAGCCCTAATTCATTTTTTGAAGCAAAGCCCATCACCTCTCCACCCGCCCCCCTCCCTATTTTATGTAGAACATGAAAGGGTTGTGGATTTAAAACCAAGAATTATATATATTAGTTGATTTTTCCACTGGGCTGGATTATCCCTTATTTTTCCACTTTTACAAAGCAGAGCATTCCCTCCCACCCCCCAAATACATACCACCCTTTAAATTAAAAACAATAGGACACTGCATAAAAAACTACAATAGGGCATTTAAGATGGCCACAGTGAAAAGGAATGTTAGTCTTCATTACTGAAAAGTAGTACAAGCCTAAATTCTGCAGGCCTCAGAAGGCTTTAAAGCAGTGATACTCAGACCTCAGTGGTTCAGGACAAGCATCTTTATTGGTTAATAATAAATTACACAGTGTTTTAATATCATGTGCTGTGGAAACACATTAAAGAGCCACTTACAACTCCCGAGTCTCAATCTGAGTATCATTGCTTTAAAGGCAATAGAACCAGCATGATCCTGCTGCTTTGAGACAGGGTCACAGATAAAGAATGTGGCACACCAGGAGACTGTTTCTCCCTGAGCATCATAGAGCACTGCTCTGTAGCAGCACTCTTCACAGCTTGCAGGTAGAATGAGGTGCTGAGAGAGAGGACGTGGCCAGCTGAACCATAATTACGTGTATTCTTTAGCCAAAAGTTGGTTCCTAGATACCACAGCTATTGTTTAAAATCTACCTTATTTACCAAACCTAGAATGGCTAGGGCTTCTACTCCAGATTTGATGTTGCAGCACTGGCTGCAAAAGTCTCCAAACCTGCCCTTGGTTGCTTTAGGGATATTTTCCCTATATTATTTCAGTTTTTAGAAAGGTACTTATCCAATCATTAATTCAATAGGAAAAAAGAGAAAATATGTGAAAGGGTGTTAAAGTCAGCAAAAAGATGGCCTGGGCCCATATATTCAGGTAACAGAAAGAGCTATAACTAGCATGAGCTCAGTTTCCAAACATGTGGATGCTGGACTGGGTCTTTTAATGACCACAATTGGTCACGGCTTTGTGCCTCACCATAAAGTACTTCAGCAGCAACACAGTGTCCCCTAACACCATGCATTGGTCCAGAAGAGATACTGGTTGAGATTTTATGCTGCACCTGTAAGAGGTGCATCACAGAACTTGTAGCCCAGAGGGAGGGGGGTAAGGTGGCCTTAAACCACCTTTGCATCCTCATAATCTTGGGATGATCCAGTGTCTACAGCAGCCTCCAGAGTACTTTAAACAGCTCTGACAGGTGTTACAGCAGCTTTCCTGGGCTACCTTATGGGCCACAGCAGTACTCCTATATATGTTGACCCTGAATCGCTAACGCAACTCTCCCAACCCCAGCTCTGCCCTCACCACACCCCCTAGACCAGTACTTACAAGGGGGTCTGTGGAAGGCAGCATTATGGTTATCTTCTACCTGTGCTGTAGTAATTCTCTTTTCTCTTCCAGATGGAACTGGGGTCTTTACTCTGCTCCAGCCCTTTTACCTGGCATAAAGTAGCTGGCACAGGAGCAAGGATCTCACCCTCAAAGGGGAAGAACCACCTACTGAATCACTAGAACTACTTCCTGAGGCAGTGTTAATATACTACCAGTCACTCATCCAAGTATTAGCCAGGCCTAATCCTGCCTAATTTATTAGATATTGGACATTTAAAATGTCATCCCCATGTTTTCAGTTCATCAGTTAGGACCTTGTTGTTGAGTAAGAATCAAACATTTAATTTCAAAACTATTCCTCTCTTTCTTTCTTTCTCTTTATATGAAGTCTGGAAAGGAATAAAATGAGATTGTGGCCCGAAGTCTGGGGTACTTTGGTTCTGGCAGGAGAAGGCAAAAAGAATGAACAAGAAGGTGGCTGGACTATTTATACTAGCCACAAACAATTGTAGTTTTGCCTTTTTTCCTGGTATTATTGATAGTGCCATGCCAGCCTCTGATTGCTTCCTTCATAGGATTGAGAAGAGGGGACTTGTAATGAATATGTATGTATTGCCACTGTCAAATTATCACTAGTGACAGCAAGACTCTAAGCCATTTCATTTTATTACACTAATCTGATTTCCTGTACTTGATTTTGGAAAGGGGTGATTATTTTGATGCATGTTATTTCTCACAGAAGTTAGGCACTGATTACAATTGGCACACTGTAGGCAAATATTGTATAAATTTTTCACAGGTTTGCCAATGCTGATCAGCCTTGATCTGCTATACGCTATGGTTTGCAGCCGTGGCATAACTCTGAGCTGCACCTTGTCTTTATACAGAGTTTTGCCAAATGATTGAAGGTCAACCCAATTAGAAGTATTCAAAATGTATTAACTTCTACAAACATAATTTTAGTGTTCCATTTCAGAATCTTTGTAACTTGTTCACTTGGAACCCGATTCACCCTCTGTCTCACCTCTTCCCCCCTTTTTAAATGTTCATATAAGTGATATTACTTTATAAGCACAAAGGGCAGTATGCTTATAATTAAGCAAGTTCTGTGGCTCTCTGACCATTTTGGTAAGTAAACTTGTCTACACATTCTCCAGTTTATCTGAGTTATCATGAATCTTGTATCTCTTGTTTAATATTATACATGATACTTGGGAAGAAACAAAAAACCAAACACAAATAAAACAAATTTCTACTTCCAAACATTTATCACCTCTGGTGTAAGTGAAGGATCACTTTGCTGTGTCCTGTTCTGAAAAGCACTAAATGAAAGTAATAGCCTGAAATCTCTACTTCATAACACAAACTGTCTTCTAAAGACCTTTAGTAGCTGTTTAAGCCTCCCACCTCCGAGTATCAGATTATACAAACAGCATGGGTCTCTTTTTCCCCTTCCCTCCTGCTTTGTCCTGTTCCCTTGTTCCAGTTAATTCTTCCATCCTTCCTTTTCTCTTACTCCACCTTTGACCTCATAATATTTAACCAAAAACAACATTTTTTAAATGGACCTTTATGTTGTACCACCTTCCCCCTCCTCTGAACTCCCTTTGCCTGTCTTTCTAGATTGTAAGCTCTTGGGGGCAGAATTTCCCACATTTGTACAGATCATAGCACATTTGGGTGCTACCATGATATAAACAAATAAAGTGTTTGAAATGGTGACCTACATGAAAGAAGTTCTCTCTAGCCAGTTATAAATTTTCCAGACGCCAACATAGCTGGAATTCTTAACATACTATACTGCAGTACTGGAACTCTGTCAAAATAAGTTAGCTTAGTTTTATCTTTAATACCCTACACAGAGTTGTTAATACATAAAAAACTAAGAACAAGCAAATGGGAATCATGGTAATAAGAGCTTCTTAAGACAAACAGAATTTCTTTTCAGGGTATGAAAATAATTCCCTTTTGCTTACTATTGATTACTTATTACTGGTTACTTATTTGATTAATTTTATAGCATCTATTTCCAGTACTTAAACAAGATAATTTACAGAAGAAAGCATTATGCCTGATAGTGTTCGCGGAATTGAATCATAATCATGCATGAACAAAATACTGTATGTAATTCTTTGTGTGGAAAGCCCTCCCACACCTCATCCATAAATCCATCTTCTTCAAATTTCTCCTCAAGGCCTACTCCCACTGTGGCACATTTAAAAGAAGTCAGCTAATTTATGATGGCTAGATTTCAGGATTGATGATAGTTGGCCCCTTAGCAATCTGCAACCGTAATTTTTTTTGGAAATGTACATATGAAAATTGCATGTACTTTATTATCCTCTCCCTCCATCGTTTTTATTCCACTTGGTCTTTTTTAGACTGTAAGCTCTTCAGGGCAGGGACAATGTCTTCAGTGAGGGAAGCTCTTATTACAGAGCAAACCTATGAGTGCAATAGTAGTACAAATATTAAATATTACTCAAATCTGTTTTAGTCACTAAATGAACTCATCATAAAATTTAGTCATTTTATGAACTCAAATATTGGCATAATGCATTGACGTTAGTAGGCAGACAAGAAAATCAGGGGTCTAGAGGAGAAGAAAACATCCCTAATATCTTCTGTTTTCTGAGGGCGAGAAAAAAAAGAATGAATGAAAAAAACCCCCGTTTTTCAAAACAGTAAGTTCCACCATTGGCACAGATCTCACAATTCACATGACAGAAATAAATGTAGATTAACTCTGTTCTACAATTGAAAATAAGAAAAAGTTAAATTAAAAAAATTATTAAAAAGGTTTTGGTCCCCAACAAGACAAACAGTGCTTTTCTGGGGGGAACAATTAAAGCAACATAAATATATACAAAATATACTTAAGGTACACTTTGTGGGATTTACCTTTAAGAATGGTTCACTGTGCAGCATACACAGGTTGACAGGGGTACTTGAATTGCAATATAAAAACAGGTGGGAAAGGACATTGTTATCCTTTATATGAGCAAACCATTCTATTTATAAAGGCAATTTTGCGGATGAAAGTGTCATTCTTCCTCCTCACTCCCATAATTCTTCACAAATGAATTCAAGTGAATATTCTGCACTCAAGTCAGTAAAGAAAGTTCTCAAACTTAGATGAATCCATAAAAGGATTACATCTGGTGTTTCAGTATGGATACATTTTAGGAGTAAAATTAAAATAGTAGCCTTTTTTTAATTTTACAAAGTGTGTGCATAGGCAGTAGGTTATCCAGTTAGGTTGTTCAATGAAGTGTTCGCTTTCCTATGCCCCTTAGTTGGGCATAATGAATATGGATGAGTCTATGATATATGTTATCTATATATTGATTGTACTGCCCCCACCACAATGGGGCCCTTGCTTCTAGGCACGACTGTAATAGAAGAGATAATAATTAATTATAATGCTGTGTCTGGAGAATTACCAGAAAGTGATGAATATTTAATCATTAAACAAGCTATAAACAAAAAATTGAGAATTTTATTACCGTTAGAAATTTGCAATGGCTACATGATTGTCTAACTTAATAAATACAGAATAGTAACATCTAGTGTACGCATCTTTTCACTGATGACAAAAACTACTTTCACAAATATTAATTACATTTCACAACCTCCTGCAAGGTAGATATTAATAATTTTATAGATGGTTGAAGTGAGATACAGAGGTTGTCACTTGTCCATAACCATGCAGACAGTGATGGAACTGGAAAGAGAACCCAGGACTCTGGCTCCCAGTCGTCTAATCTGAACATGACAGCAAAAATAAAAAAAACTTCTCCAAACAATCTAATGTACCTATTGAGCATATAAAAATATATCCTCTCTCAAAGATCTTGAAATTTGAGCTGCCCCAGGAATAAAGGAAACTTGAAATCTGACACTATATATGAATAGCCTTTACTTAATTATGTACAGACTTAATTTTAATAAAATTGAAACTTGACAGAGCTTAGTTTATCAATATACAAAATACTTTTCCTATTCACGACTACATAGCAGCAGTGGTAGTGCCTGAGTTCTGGAAACAAACTGAAAGGATTGTGTGTGCTTGGAGATGTGCAGAGTTGTTCTTTTATCTGCACTTTAAATGGAGCTAAGACATTAATTTATTCTGTTTGTGTCATTATGATGTTTCAGATAGTCTTCTTTCTCAAAAGGCTGTGAATCCATCCAATAAACCATTAACATTCAGAACAGCTTTCAGAATCATATGGTACTGTAACAAATATAAAATGATTCTCATAATAATTAAAATGTGAACTCAAATAACTGTTTTAAGAGGAGTCCTCAATGTGCCTATATTACAGTTCTTTCAGTTAGAAACAGTGTCATAGTACAACAATTTGAGAATAAAAACACTACTTGAATATAACTTAGCAAAGGCAAAAGGAGAAAAAGAAATGCTCAACATCATCTGGGACTACAGAGACTATTTGCTTTTCAGAATAGGATAATAATTTGCTTACCTGGAACATCAATTAATCTCTTATAGACATTCAAGAAGGCTGCTTCTGCTTCTTTGCTTCTTTTACCTAATGCATCAATCTAAAAAGGGTGAGGAAAAGAAAGCCTTAGTTCAAGTAAAACTTAAAGACACACACAAAGCAATGGCACTATATACATAAACAAACATATCAACAGTATCAATTTAGTTCAAACGTAAAATGGGAAGCTGACTTCTCTATATATACACACACATTGAGAAGTACTAGAGGGAATCAGCTATATAATACGATTTTTTTCTTTATTTTTATAAGGGTTTTTTTGTACTAAATATACTAAAACACCTATTCTAGCTCAACAGTGAACACCCATATTTTTATGTCCAATACCACCTATTTTAGTTCTTTGGCATATGGTATATAGATTAAAACTTATTTGGGACAGAGGTTTTCCATGAATAATTTCTTTTGTTTGCCACTAACTGAAGCCTAACTGCACTATAACATAATACACAAGCAAGTTTTGTCTCTCTGCTAGTCACAACCCACTGTTCAGCAACATTTGCATAGCTTTGTATTTCTATCCAGTCTCCTGGCAGGTCATGAGACATTTTTTCTGGAACACTACTATACGAAAGACTAAGCATGGATCTCCCACATACAAAGGAGATCTCCTGTAAAGTTTAGACACACACTTCCATTTAAATTCTGAATATCCTTACTTTTGTGAGCTTAAATTACACCAGTAGGGGCAGATTTTGCCCAGAGATAAGTATGTGCAACTCCAATTGAAGAGAAGAGGAGTTGTCATCTATGTGTGAGGGCAAAATTTACCCAATACGGTTTACCGTAGTTTTTCTCGGTGATTTTATTCCCAAAATAAAAGGCAGGTTAACAATTCTGAGAATGGACAACAACACATTCCTTGAGTGACTAATGATTTTTTTTTTTAAGTTCCTAGTGCATTGGATTAGATAACAAGGCATTTATAATTATTAAAGGTTGACAAAGCATCAGGACCATTTAAATTACACACCCCAGTGCAGGAGACAGTTAGGGAAGCAAGAAAGCATTTGGCAGTTTTCTAATAGCACGCTGAGGTCTCAGTTAATACTCAAAAGATGGATATTATAGTTCCCATATTTTTAATAAAAAACAAGGAAGGATCTGGATATATAAGTCTCATTTCAACTAGAGAGACAGAATTAGTAAGGGATAACATTATGAAACATTTGAAAGATGTGTACGTCAACACGAACTACAAAAAGGAAGGTCCTGTCTAAAAAATGTCCTTGAATTCTTTAGCCACATTACTGATTTGGTAGATAAGGCTGAAACAGTAGAAAGAGTTTACTGTATCCATGTTTCAAGAAAGTAACTGATACTTTATTACATGAGAGTCTGATTTGCAGAATAGAAAGTATCCTATGAGCAACCTACTGAAACAGATTCTAAACTGGCTTTGGCACAGGAAACACAGGGTGCCAGTGAAAGGAAACAGTTCAGGGAGGAGAGAGATAAGGAGTGGGGTACTGCAGGGTCAGACTTGGTGCCACATCCATTTACTTTATATGAAAATGACTTTGTAAGAAGCCTAGAACTATAGATGATTAAAATAATGGAGGGAGTCAGACATTAAGTACACAGGAACAGAGCATAAAATTTCCAAATGACTTGTATAGAATAGTTCTATGGACTGATAACTGACTTGTAGAGATCACTATAACAAAATTAAGGCCACAAAACTAGGGGTCATGGATAATTGTAAAAACTACCTAACAGTACAATACAGTATATAAACCAGGAAAAGACTTGGGTGGAGGAGGGGGGGTCCAGGAAGAAAATATGGACACTAAAAGCATCTGTACAATGCTTGGCAGCAGTAACAAAACCTTGGGATATACAGAAAGAGGTTGTAGAGACAGAAGTTATTTTGACACAATACAATACAAGGCTGCAATTAGAACAATGAGCCAAATTCTGATCTCACATATACCCAGGAAAATATGGAGTAACTCAATTGACTTCAGTGGAATTGCACCTAATTGACATAGATATAATGGACATCTGAACCTAACCTACTTTGTGCAATTCTTGTCAGGTTAAAAAAAGCAAAGGTATTTGTGAGATCAAAAGCAAGCAGCAGAGGGCAAAATGATTGTGGATTTGGGGAGAAGATACAAATTCTCAAGAAAAATTGGCTAAGCTTGGCTTTTACAGTTTACCAAAAAAGGTTATGGAAAAACAGTGCAATCTCACAGGTCATGAGACACACTGGAAAGCAAGGAATAAATGGTTGTGAATAAGTTGTTTATTAATTCAAAGACAAGAAACCACAGATGGGCTGATGTTCATGAGGGAACGAGTACATAAGTAATTCACTAAGAGCATCTTCAGACAAAGAATATTTGGAAACTGGAATTTGGAACAAATTGCCAAAGCCTGAAAAGCATAAGATGGTATAAATCAATGCTTGAGAGAACTAAACAATGTTTTTGAAGCAGAAAGATTAGATATGGCAGCCACTAGCTAGCTTTTTGAGGTTCAGATGAAGAGGTATTTCCTGGGTATATAAATGAAAGCTCTGAAAGGCCATATGTACCATGTTATACTTCTAGTCCTCAATGTTCCTGTACACAATTTTCTCTCTATTTGCAACTTTTCCATATAGAAGACACTTAATTATAACTATTAAACCAAATTAACATTAGAGAAAGAACAGTTACTTACCTTGTAACTGCTGTTCTTCAAGATGTGTTGCTCATGTCCATTCCCAATCTAGGTGTGTGTGTTCGCCACATGCACCAATGCTGGAAAACTTTTTCCCTTAGTGGTACCGGTACAAGCCGGCTCTAGCGCTCCGTGCAGCGGCATGCACATATGCCCGCATATAGATGCCATCGGCTTCCCCTCCCTCTCAGTTCCTTCTTGCTGGAACTCCAACTGAGGGGAAGGTGCACAAGTGTGGAATGTATATGAGCAACACATCTCGAAGAACAACAGTTGCAAGGTAGGTAACTGTTCTTTCTTCAAGTACTTGCTCATGTCCATTCCCAATTTAGGTGACTCACCAGCAGTGTCTCCGGAGGCAGGCAGGCAGTTCATGGACGTGACCCTTGAAGCATTGCTCTATCGAAGCCAGCATTGTCCAGGGATTGCTGCGTCAAGGCATAGTGGGATGTGAAGATATGCATGGATGACCAGGTAGCTGCCCTGCAGATGTCCAATATAGGGACATGCACTTGGAAGGCTGCAGATAATGCTTGCACTCTCATTGACTGGGCTGTCAAGGACACCGGAGGCGTGACTCCAGCCTGCTCGTAACAGACCCAGATGAAGGCAGTGATCCATTTAGAAAGACACAGAGGAAACTGGTAGGCCCTTCATCTGATCTGCAGCCGCCACGAAGACCTGTGTAGAGCAACAAAAGGGCTTAGTCTTGTCGATGTAAAAAGCCAGGGACCTCCTCACTTCAAGAGAGTGCAGATGCCTCTCCTCACTGGAGTTGTCTGGTTTGAGGCAAAAAACAGGCAGGAAAATCTCCTGACTCAGGTGAAAGTGGGAGATCAGCTTAGGCAAAAAAAGCTGGCTGTGGGTGTGGCTGATCCTTGTCCTTGCAAAACACCATATATGGTGGTTCCGATGTTAATGCCCTGATGTCCGACACTCGCCTGGCAGACGTGATAGCAACCAGGAAGGTGACCTTCCAGGACAAGTACATAAAGGAGCACAAGGCCATAGGTTCAAAGGGCATTCTGGTGAGTCTGGAAAGGACCAAGTTCAAGTCCCACTAAGGGGAAGGCACCCTTATCGATGGGAAAAGCCAATCCAGACCTTTGAGGAACCTAGTCATTATTTCATGTGAGAAGGTTGTTCTACCTCCCACCAAGAAGTGGAAAGCAGATATGGCCGCCACATGGACCTTGACTGACGAGAAGGCCAATCCTCCTTGCTTCAGGTGGAGCAGATATTCCAATTGCTGGGATCGATGCCTCTGCCAGGGACACGTCACACTCGGTTGCCCAGCAGGTGAAGTACTTCCACTGAGCCCTATAAGCCAGTCTACTCGATGGCTTCCTGCTCTCCAGGAGCACAAGCTGAACTTGAGTTGAGCAGGCCTGCTCCTCCCAGTTCAGCCACGGAGCATCCCAGCCATCAGGTAGAGGGAGGCCAGCTCCGGGTGGAGCAGGTGACCTTGATCTTGGGACAGAAGGTCCAGGTATAGCGGCAAGGTCCAATGCCTGGATCCTGCCATCTCTACCAGGATCCCGAACCAATGCTGTCTGAGCCATGCTGGTGTCACAAGGATGACCTGCTCCCTGTCTCTCTAGACCTTCAGGAGGACTTTGTGGATCAAAGGTATCAGCAGGAAGGCATACAGGAGCCCCTCCAACCAAGGGAGGAGAAAAGCATCGGTGAGGGAGCTTGCACTGAAGCCCTGATGAGAACAGAAGCAATGGCACTTCCTATTGGCCCTGGTGGCAAAGAGGTCCACTCAGGGAGTGCCCCACCTTTGGAAGATGCGAGCTGCTACCTCCGGATGGGGAGACAACTCGTGGCAAGAACAGAAGGACCTGCTGAGACAGTCCGTCAAAGAGTTGTTGACGGCTATTCGGTGAATATTGTGGCTGATGCTGAAGTCCCAAAAACGCATGGTCTCTACGCATAGGGCAGGGGATCTGGCCCCCCTTTGTATTGATATAATACATGGAGGCCATATTGTCTGTGAGAATCTGCACCACTCTACTGGCAAGATGTGGCAGAAAGACTGCACAGGCTAGATTAATTGCCCTGAGCTCTTTGATATTGATATGTAACCCCAGTTCCTCTGAGGCCCATGTGCCCTGGGTCTTGAGGGAACCAATGTGAGCTCCCCATTCCAGGTCCAAGGCATCAGAGACCAGAGTTACCGATGGCTGAGGCACTTCATAGGGCATTCCCGAGAGGATGTGACCCAGACTCAACCACCATACCAGGGAGGTAAGTATTTTTGGAGGGAACATATGTATCCTGTCCAGGTGGTGCCTGACCGGAGAATAAACTGATGCCAACCACATCTGGAGGGGTCTGCAGTGCAGCCTCGCCTGGCGGACCACATAGGTACAGGCTGCCATGTGGCCCAACAGGCTGAGGCACACCCTCGCTGTTGTGAGGAGACAAGCCAAAATGCGGGTAATAATCTCTGTCATTGCTCGGACTCTTTCCTCTGGAGGGAATGCCCTGGCCCTGGATGAGTCCAGCATTGCTCCAATAAATTCTATTCTTTGCACAGGGAATAACACCGATTTCTGTTAGTTTATTAGGAGGCCCAGCGCTTGACAAACACTTCGGGTGATTGAAATGCTGGATTGGACCTGGGACCTTGACCTGCCCCGATGAGCCAATCACCCAGGTAGGGGAACACCTACACTCCTCTTCTCCTGAGGTAGGCCGCTAGCACCGACATGCACTTAGTGAAAACTCTTGGCGCAGTCGAGAGGCCGAAGGGGAACACAGCAAACTGGTAGTGGCGGTCTCCTACTATAAATCTCATGCACCTCCTGTGACCAGGGGAAGATTGCAATATGGAAGTAGGTGTCCTTTAAATTGAGAGCGGTGTGCCAGTCGTCTGGATCCAGAGAGAAAATGATGGTGGCTAGGGAGACCATGCAAAAGTTTAGTTTTCTGAGGTACTTGTTCAGGCACCTTAAGTCCAGAATAAGCCTCAGTCCTACCTTTGCCTTCGGAAATAAGAAGTAATGGGAGAAAAACCCTCAAAGGTCTCTGGGAACCTCTTCCACCGCACTCACTTGCAGGAGTGCTCAAATATCCTATTCGAGGAGCTGTTTGTGAGAGGGGTCCCTGAAGGGGGCGGGGGAGAAGGCAGGAATGAGGCAAACTGAAGGGTATAACCAATAGCCACTGTGCTGAGCATCCATCCATCCAATGTTATAGCAGCCCAGCTGGGAAGAAACGGGCTAAATGAGAAGAAAACAAAAGGGGGTTTGGATCTATGGAAAGAGCTGGTAGGTCGCTCCTGGGCGCACCTTCAAAAGGCCTGCTTTCCACCCATTATGACGGCTAGAGCCCAGACAATGGCCAGCAAATGATGAATGGCCCAAGTGCCTCTTGTAAGCCTTGTTTTTCCTCTTACAGGAGTCTCTGCGGAGATGTTTCCTAGAGCACTGTTCATACTGGGGCTTAAAATTCCTTCTAGAGGAAGAAGGCATATAGAGGTCGAGTGACCGTAAAGTACCCCTGGAGTCCTTCATGCCATGCAGTCAGGCATCAGTCTGCTTGGCAAAGAGAGCTGTGCCATGGAAAGGAAGGTCCTGGATAGATTGCTGGACCTCTGACAGGAGACCCGAGGACTGGAGCCATGATGCCCGCCTCATCGACATAGCCGAGGCCATCAGCCTGGCTGCAGAATCTGCCACGTTGGAAGCCACTTGCAGGGATGCCTTGGCCTACCAATCTCCCCTCTTCTAAGATGGCCTTGAACTCCTGCTTGGAGGACGGAACAACGAGTCTGTGAACTTGTCCAGCGACTGCCAAATATTAAAATGGTATCTACTTAGCAGCAGCTGTTGGTTCGCCACTAGTAGCTGCAGGCTGGCCGTAGAATAAATTTCAACCAAATAAGTCGAGTCTCTGCGTCCTTATGTTTAGGGGTCAAGCTGACTTTCCCCTGCCTGTCCCTTTTGTTGGTGGCTGTGACAACCAGGAATCCTGGTGCAGGGTGGGTATAAAAGTATTCAAAACCCTTCACCGGCACATAGTATTTTCTTTCTCTCCTCTTGGATGTGGGGGGCAGAGAGGCCGGGGCTTGCCACAGGGCCCTGGCTAGTTTAACAACCCCTCATGAACTGGTAAGGCCACTCTACTATGAGCTGTTGAGGCCAATATTCCAAATAGCTTGTCAGCCAGCTCATCCAGTTCCTCTATCTTGAGGCCCAGGTTGGAGGAGACCCTTTTCAATAAGTACTAGGGCTCCTTAAAATCATCCATTGGCACCACAGAAGAGGGTCCCATGACCGCCTCATGCAGTGACGATAAGGAAGAGTTCGGCCTCTGTTCTGGGGAAGGGGCCTCTGTTCTGGGTGGGGTGAAACCCACAGGGCTCGAGGTGCGCGATCCTTCATGGTCCGAATCTGTGTCCAAGTGTGGTGCCGTGCTCTGAGGGATGGAAGACTGTGGCACTGAGGTTCTTCTCGTGTAACTGGTTTGTGGGATCCCAGAGATCAGCTCAGCAGTGAACCTTAACTTATCTAAAGGAGTGGTTCTCAATCAGGGATATACTAAGAGGTCTTCTGGGGGTAGTACATCAACTTTTAGATATTTGCCTAGTTTTACAAACAGGCTACATAAAAAGCACTAGCGAAGTCAGTACAAACTAAAATTTCATACCAACAATGACTTTTTTATGTTGTTCTATATACTATACACTGAAATGTAAGTACAATATTTATATTCCAATTGATTTATTTTATAATTATATGGTAACAGTGAGAAAGTAAGCAATTTATTCAGTAATAGTGAGCTGTTACACTTTTGTTTTTTATGTCTGATTTTGTAAGCAAGTAGTATTTAAAGTGAGGTGAAACTTGGGGGTACGCAAAACAAATCAGACTCCTGAAAGAGGTACAGTAGTCTGGAAAGGTTGAGAGCCACTGATCTAAACCAAGTACATTAAATCTTTTCTGACTAGAAAGAAACAACAGTGACCCCTGTACTCCCCACCCCCATAAGCATATGTTCACTTTTAAGTTTGGCATACTATTTGTCTTGATAATACCACAGAGCTATATTGAGATAACAGAAATAAGACACTACTAGTGTGTTAGCAATTTTCCCTCCTTAGCATACTGTTCATCTTTAAAATACCACTGGAGCTATATGGAGATAACAGAAATAAGAAACTAGTGTGTGAGCAATCCTCCTCCTGTCCACCTTATTTTCCAAGGTCAAGCTCTTTCATGAGTTGTTGAATACAGCTCAAAGTTCAGCCCACAGACAGAAGAAATCATTTCCATAATTATCTGTCTGCTAGACTAGTGAGACTCCTTAATCTGTTCCCAATCCTCAGTCGCCAGTGTGACAGCTGAATTATTGGCATACCACCCTACTAGCTTGGACAGCCTAATGTACATACACTGGGTCAGATTTTGATCTTTCTTACACTAGGTAAAGCCAGAGTAATGCCAATGGAATCACTCAACTTACATGTGGGTAAATCCAGAGGTAACAAAGATCACAATCTGGCCACTATCTTAGTGAGCAAACCTAGGAAGATTAAATACAGGTTTACATTAAAACTACCTCCCTCTACCCGAGTTACAGCAGACCTGTTTCTAGTTAAGTTCAAACAGACCAGGTGAAACCCATCACTTTAACTTGTTATCTCTAACTTTATGTTTTGAGGAAATTCAATACTAATTGAAAGTCTGAGACTGAACTGCTCTACACATTCCCTAAATTCAGTGTTCTGATCTGAAAGGAGTGGACTGCACAGGAGAACAGTCTGTACTGAACTAAATACTTTCTCATACAGTACAGTCACAGACTGAACATTGCACTGCTGCATTTTAGAATTTAAAGGTACAGCACAGAGATCAAGTCTTTCTATGGGGAAGTTGGGATTTCCAGCCACCAATGCATTTTTCACTGAAACTTAACAATAGCTATGGTTTTGATGACATGATCAATGGTAAAAACTCTGGATGCAGAATGAGAAAGAAGCACATGGCAATGACAGTCATGGAGGAGCTGAAGGGCCTGAGACTTTCAACATTGATCACAGTTAGATCATTACATACATAACTTTTTAACAATTCAGTATTCCAAATATGGCTCATCGGGGAACGGATCATATTTGTCTTCTATGCATTATTTTTCAATGAAAACGTCAGTGCTTTAATAATTATAGTAATGTTAGCAGCACTTAAATACATTAAATATGCATAACCTGTGTGGAGATTTAATATGAATTTTCTAGTCCTGATCCCTTTACATGTCACTACGGCATGTACACGCATGATATTCATCCTCACGAACCCTCCAATATCCTTTAAGGAATAAATGTCCTTTTACTGTACTGTACCCAATCTGCAACTAATTTACCATTTTAAAATAAATGACCCGTATATCCAATTAACTTTTCAAAGACTAATTATAGAAATAAGTTCACTATTTGGGCTTTCAATTTAATAGATTCCTGACAAATATACGTTGCCACGTCATTTAGGTTGTATACAACTAAATAAAAGCAATACCTTTATTGGTCCCATTTTTCCCATTGCAGAGGTCTCTCTAATACATGACACTATGTATACAGCAATACCTGGGGTACAACAGAGTTAAGGGGGTAAATGCACACACAGCACGTGCACACACAGACTCAAGTAGGAATTTCTTTACTCTTGTCATTTTGTATTAAAAAACTAGCTCTTTTCTTTTTAACGTAATTTGAATTTAATGTCTTTGGGGTTTTGAAGTGCCATTTAGATAGTAAAGGATTGTCACCATGCTTTTCACTTTGTTAAACCATGCCATCATTTTAAATCATGCCGTAATGGAGGAACTGCCTGGAAATCAAACAGTGGTGCTGGTAGGTATTATTAACACTAAGCAATGATACAAGTCATTCTTTGGAACCATTACATAGGAGCTAGGCATGATTTTAATCTAAAATCATTAACATGTCGATTTCAAAGGTGATACATCCTAACAGCTCTGCAATATACAATGCATGCTAGAGACCACTTACTGTACAGGTACAATATAGGCTTTTTTAAGATTAAAAACTTCCCTTTTTAATAGCAACAGTGAATTAGCTCCATCAGGAACCAATGGGCTGCAATTTTTTTTATTTTTAATTAGAAACTCACAGGTGACAGAACACACAGTAAAAAAAACTATATTGTTTAATTTATGCAAATAACCAGACACAGACCTAAAAAGATTTTAATGACTATTTTAAGAAAAAGTTTCTATACCTGCTTACAGCATAGGATGTATTTTTAACATAGCTATTTTTGTATTTAAATTTTAAAACATGGAGGATTATAATAGAAACAAGGGAAGCCACTGAAAACAGTTGTTCTAATGTCGTGCACAGGTGTGCAACATTGAGTAATGCAGTCCTCAAGACATGTACACTAGTTACATTTACCTGCACATTACAGTTTGATCAAAAGCTAGTTGTCATAAAGACAACAGGAACAGATTAAAGATAAGATTAGATCAAATAATTAGCAATTATCTTCAAAAACTCATGGAAAATGGGAAAGATTTCAGAGGACTGGATGCCAATCTATAAAAAGGGAAATAAGGACAACCTCGGAAATTACAGACCGGTCATCTTAACTTCAATACTCAGAAAGACAATGGAGCAAATAATCATGCAAGCAATCTGCAATCTAGAAGATAAGACACTGTCAGCATGAATTTGTCAAGAACTAATTGTGTCAAACCAATTTAGTAGCTTTCTTTGACAGGATAACAAGCTTTGTGGATGGGGGGGAAGCAGTAGATGTGGTATATCTTGACTTTACCAAGGCTTTTGATACACTCTGACATGACTTTCTCATAAACAAACTAGGGAAATACAATCTACATGGAGCTACTATAAGATGGGTGCACAACTGTTTAGAAAACCTTTCCCACAGAATAGTTATTAGTGGCTCATAGTCAAACCCATATCGAGTGGGGTGTCGCACAGATTGGTCCTGGGTCCAATTCTGTTCAATATCTTCATCAATGGATTTAGAAAACAGCACTTTATAGCACTTATAAAGGTTGCGAACAATACCAAGATGGGAGGCTCTGTAAATGCTTTGGAGGATGGGATTAAAATTCAAAATGATCTGGACAAACTAGAGAAATGGTCTGAAATAAATAGGGTGAAATTCAATAAGGACAAACGTAAAGTACTTCACTTAGGAAGGAACAATCAGTTGCACACATACAAAATGCCAAATGACTGCCTAGCAAGGAGTACTGCAGAAAGGGATCTGAGAGTTATAGTGGATTGCAAGCTAAATATGACTCAATAGTGTAAAACTGTTGCAAAAAAAAAAAAGTGAACATCATTCTAGGATGCATCATCAGCAGTGTTGTAAACAAGACGTGAGAGGTAATTCTTCCACTCTATTCCACACTGATAAGGCCACAGCTGGAGTATTGCGTCCAGTTTTGGGTGCCACATTTCAGGGAAGACATGGATAAATAGGATAAAGTCCAAAGGAGAGCACCAAAAAATTATTGAAGATCCAAAAAACATGACTTATGAGGAAAGATTGAAAAAACTGGGTTTGTTACGTCTGGAAAAGAGAAGACTGAAGGGGGGCATGATAACAGTTTTCAAGTACATAAAATGTTACAAAGAGGAGGGCAAAAAAATTGTCCTCGTTAACCTCTAAGGACAGGACAAGAAGCAATGAGCTTAAACTGCAGTAAAGGAGGTTTAGATTGGACATCAGGAAAAATTTCCTAACTCTTAGGATAGTTAAGCACAAGAACAATTGCCTAGGGACATTGTGGAATCTCCACTATTGGAAGTTTTTAAGAACAGTTATTACGTAATCCTGCATTGAATGCAGGAGACAGGACTAGATGACCTACTGAGGTCCCTTCCAGTCCTACACTTCTATGATACTATAAATGGGGCTCAGATCCTCCAAAGTTCCACTTCTTCTGTCCCCAAGGCAAACTTATCTTCTAAGCCTGGAAAACCTCTCCCCACTTCCATCTCCAGATATCCTCTGTTCTTCCCAGGTCAACCACCATGTCCTTCCTGGAGATGGGCATACTCTCTCAGGGCCACAGGATGCACTCTTGTCGTCCTCTGACTTCTGAAGTCTTTGATTCTCCTGCCCAGCCCACACCATTAGGGATTTACAACTGAATGACAATACTGTACTTTGCACTGCTCATGCCACCTACTGCTCTGCCTTCAAGTCACTACTGTTTTCAGGTCCCCTCTAACTCTGGCTGGACTTGGACCCCATGGACCCTGTATTAATCTGCCCCAACTAGGGAATATCTGGAACACAAGCAAACTAATTGCTACACAGATAACTGGCAAGAATTAACAGCCTATAGTGTTTGATCCTCCATACCCGTAAGTAGCCTAGAGCAAGAGGCTGAGGGGAGATTTGCACCTGTGCATACAGCTCAGCAGGGGCTTATGCAGCAGTCACATGATGCAGAGCAATGCACAGTGCGATCAGTGCACTTACCCAGCACCAGTATCAATATACCTCTTTGCATGATTGTGTAAGACCGAAATGGGCACATGTTAGAAAGTGGACAGGGCATGATGCCAAGCCCTCCATGCAATTAGGGAGCACAGAAGCCATTTTCTTGAATGTCTGTGATATGCAGCTCCATCCAACTCCCCAGCATGAGAAGTAACTCCATGCTAAGCTGAGTGGTTCTCTAACCTGTCCTCCAACCTCCCATCCCAGCCTCTAATCAGCAGTAACCCTTTAGCTACACCTGATTGAAATCTGTATAGTTAAAACAGTACAACCCTTAATGTCGATGCAGTTATTGTTACATAAAGATGCTTATTCCCATAAATATAGGGGAAAATACACACCCCTAAACAAAACAGTTAACAAGTAGAGAGAGCAGCTCTGCTATAGTGAAGGTTGAGAGTTACTTACTGTTTAATGGACAACTATTCTTAAGTGCTCTAAAATACACATGCTGACTCTGTTTTTAAATTTGCTGTGCCTGACAGAGGTGCAGCGTAGAGTTAGTGGTCCAAATATGGGGTAATTTGAATAAGGGGTTCCTGAGATACAGCACTTCTAAAAAAAAGATGTGTTCATAAAACCAACTTTTTTTCCTAAGTTTTTTTGTGCACACCTGGGGCTTAAACTGTGACTCTAATCCTCCCCAAACCAATCACAGTTGCTTGGGATTTATCTCAGTTACTGCACTGCACCCACTGCACCTGTGGGGTGGTTAAGATGACAAAATTATTCAGGGTTAAATTAGGAACTCCAGAGTGGGGTTTCTGTAGCTTCAGCCAAAGGGCACATCTACACTATAACTGGGACAGCATGTGTAGGTATATCTGAGCTAATTCACTAAAACTAGCAGCGTAGCCACAGTGACACAGGTGGCAGCATGAGCTAGCTGTAGGAGTACGTACTCAGGGTTCTAGGTAGGATTGTACTCTGGCAGCTAGCCCATACTACTACTGCTATAATGCTAATTTGAGTGAGCTAACTCGATCAAAAGGTAGCTCAGGTATTCCTGCATATGCCACAATTGCACCTTCCAATTGCTGCACGCGCACAAAGCGAATGAAATGCACAGCTACAACAAGACTTTAGTTCTTTAAATTAAAGATTTAGGCCTTTGAAAAACCAAAGGGTTTCCAGGCAGTCTGCAGTCACAGGGCTTGTCTACTCTTGAAATGCTACAGTGTAAACACTCAATACAACGACAGGAGATGTTCTCCTGATGGCATAGTTAACCCACCTCCCCGAGAGGCAGTAGCTAGGTCAATGGAAGAATTCTTCCATCAAACTAGCATTGTGTCGCCCAGAATTATGGATTTTTTTACACCCGAGTGACGTAGCTAGGTCAACAATTTTTTAATGTAGACCCAGCCATAATAATTGGGTGGCCCGATGAGATGTCGTCATCATCACACCAGAGCCAGTGCTTGGCTTGCCCCAGCACCTCTAGGCTTGGCTCTTCATAGCCCCGGCACCTCCAGGCTTGCCATGTCAGTTATGAAAGTAAAAAAATTGCTTGAGCCCCAGTTTCTCTTTCATTACAAAATTAAGCACTGAACAGAGCTGCACCCAAGAAGCTCAAGTCATACCCCTTGCAGCTTTCATAGACTGCATGTGGTGCATAGGAACACACATCTTGAAGAACCATTGTTACAAGCACAAAGTGAGTAATTTCTTTTTCTTTGAGCAGTGTCCCTATTGGTGCTCCACTGTAGGTGACATCCAAGCAATGCCCCCCTTGGAGGGCTGGGACTTCGGAATCCGGTTAGTCACAGATGATAGTACCATGGAGCCAAAGATGGCATCAGAGGCAGAGACCTTGGTGATCGCATTATGTTCTGCGAAGTTGTGGACTGATGCCAAAATTGCTGCTCTACAGATCTCTGAGAGCGGAACATCCTTAAAGAAGGGGACAAATGAGGAGGTCGATCTTGTGGAATGTGTATGGATCAAGTCCAAAGGGGTCATGTTACAAATCTGATAACACTATCTGATGCAATTCGACACCCATTTGGAGAGTCTTTGGGCTGATATGGGTGAGCCCTTAGATCTGTCCGCCATAGAGAGGAATAGCTTAGGGAACTTTCTGAAGGCTTTTGTCCTTTCAAGGTAGAATGCCAGGGCTCTCCTGATATCTAAGGTATGTACTGTAGCCTCCATAGTGTCTCAGTGAGGCTTAGGGCAGAAGGCGGGAAGGTGAATACACTGATTCATATGAAACGAGGATGACGATTTAGGGAGGAAACTTGGCTATGTCCTGAATGTAACTTTATCTGGGAAGAACACTTATGGGGGATGCTCCATCAGAGCTGCTACTTCCCTTATTCTTCTAGCTGAGGTAATTGCAATCAGAAAGACCGTTTTCATCGATAGGTGTGCTAGCCAACAGGTGGCCATAGGTTCGAAGGAGGGGCTAGTCCGTCCTTTCAGCAGTAGGTTTAAGTCCCACGAGGGGGTAGGAAGTTGAGGGTGAGAGAATGGGGTTTGTTATTTCCTTAAGGAGCCTTTTAATGGTCAGGTGCGATAGTACTGAGTACTCTTCTATGGATTGGTGAAATGCTGTAACAGCTGTTAGGTGGATCCTCAGAGAGCTCAGGAAAAACCCTGATTTTTTTAAGGGTCAGGGCATATTTCAGAACATGTAGAAGAGTTGCTGACACTGGAGAGATTGACATGCACCAATTCTGGAACCTTGACCATTTCTGCAGATAAATGCGTCATGTGGAGGACTTTCTATTGTGCAGTAGAACCTCTTGCACTTCCTTTAAGCATGATCTCTCTAGGTCCTGGAACCACGTGGAAGCCATGCCTTGAAGTTGATGACCCCCAGGTTGGGATGTATGGTACAAGCTTTGTCTGGAGACAGAAGATGCGGAGTGGGCAGAATGGAAATTAGGCACATTGAGAGTTGCATCAGGTAAGGGTACCAGATCTGTCTCGGCCATGTGGGAGTAATCAAAATTACATAAGTTCTGTCCCTCTATCTTCAGTAGGACCTTCTGGAGAAGAAGAAATGGAGGGGAAAGGTAAAGAAAGTCCTTGTCCCACAGGAGGAAGAGAGCATCACCCAGACAGTGCTGACCGATCCCCACCCTGGAACAATATTGCAGACACGTCTTGTTCTGGTAAGTGATGAACAGATCTACTGAGGGTATTTCCCCTCATGCGAACAAGTCGTAAAGTACTTGTAGTCGTGTGGGAATGTGTGACTGAGCTTGTCTGCTATCAAGCTGTGCGCGCCCAGGTGGTAAGCCACGGACAAAGTGGTTTCCATAGTTTCATCACATACGAGCATAGGCAGGGCGGTCTGGCATCTTCCTGGCAGTTGATATAATACGGGCAGGCTATCTTCATATGTGATCCTGTTATCAGCAAGAAGAAATGGGGGCAGATGCGCCTGACCACTCATTTGAAGAGATGGATGTGGAGGGGTATCTTCACAATTGACCATTTGCCTTACATTGAGACACCATTTAAATGTGTACCCATCCTGTTGATCTTCTCAGCAAAGAGCTTGACACCCTCAAAGGGGATGTCCTCCACTGACGTCTGTACCTCCTCTGGGAATCCCGAGAGATGAAGCCACAACACCCATCTCATCACCACAACTATGGAAATGGTCCTAGCAGCCGTGTCAGCAGTGTCAAGGGTTGATTGCAAATATGTTTTTGCAACCAGCTGCCCTTCCTAAATGAAAGCCTTGAAGGAGTTTCGGGAGCTATCCAGCAGTTAATCAATAAAGTAATTTAATTTATTGTAATTCATGTAGTGGCACTTTGCTATGAGCACCTGGTAGTTGGCAATTCAAAACTGTAAGGTGGTCGAGGAGTACACCTTCCCACCAAAGAGATCAAGACACTTGCAGTCTCTGTCATAGGGTGTTGTCCTAGAGTGGTGCTGTCAGCCATGGAAGCTCAGTGTCCACCATGATGGAATTGGGTGGCAGCTGGGTGAACAGGAACTCTGATTCCTTCGTAACACATTTTTAGTCCACCTGCTTCCATCTCGAGACCACCAAAGCCACACTGTCTTAAGATAGGTCTAGGATGGCCATGTTAATTGGGAGGGTGATTTTGGAAACAGTTGAAGCATGGAGAATATTGATGACATAGTAGAATCTTTAACCTCCTCTAATGATATGCGGAGGGTGTCGGCCACTCTTTTTGCCAGCTACTAGAACAAGAAGTCATCCGCCATGGAAGGAGGTGACAGCATGACTGCTTTGTCCAGCGAAGGAGGAGGATATGGCCTTGCTTGTTACCTCCTCCTTTTCTGTGTCTACCTTCTGTTCCTCCATTACTTGAGGTTCTGAGGCTCACGATGCTGTGGCTGAGGTAGCATGCCTGGAAGGTTCCTGAGCAATGGTTGGTGCACTTGAGGCAGGCTGTCGGTGCACCACCCAGGGGTGTCAGTATGGCCACTGCAGTGGCATAGGGGCTGGTGGAGGTGTCCACGAGTGGCCGTACCAAGATAACGGCAGTGCTATCTGATGGTACGTTCCTAGACCCTGTTGATATTGGGTTTCATATGGTGCTTGAGAAGAGCGTTGAGAAACTCCTTCTCGCTCACTCTCCAATCCCTCACTTGACAACAGAGGGGCACGTGAGGCATAGGTGCTGGATGATATCAGTGCCAGCAATGCCGAGGATACCGAGCAAGACGGTAATCGCTTTTGGTTATCCCTGGGCTCACATAGGGGACTTCGCGCTCTCTTTTTCAACTTATGAGAGGACTGTTTCTTTGACCCACTGTCCTTCAAAGTCGATGACTGAGAGGAAGACTCACACCCGCCGTAGGATTGGGGTCAGAGACCACCTCCATAAAGATGACTTCCGCCTTACTGCAAGTGCAACACTTCTTGAAGCCCGGAGAGCTGAGCGTACTCTTGTCCAGGGGCGAGTCCCCCCCACCGGGGGTCAACAAAAAAAAAGTATTTTCTTTCTTTCTTCTCTCTCTCTCTCTTTTTTTTTTTTTTTTTTAAAAAGGTATGGCCAAATAAAGAGTCAGAAGAAAGCTAAGATGTTTCTAAAACTAAAGATTAACAAATGGAAAGGAGAGTTAATAATCTCTTAACAGACAGCTAAAGGCTTCTTCTCTAGCCAGAGTGGTTAAGAAGGAACTGAGGACGGTTAGCCTCGTGAAGCAGCATGAAGAGAGACAGTGCATGTGCAGGCCCAAGAGTCATTGCTACCAAAGTTCTCTTATTATCAGTGCAGGAACACAGACAGTGGAGTACCCATAAGGATACTACTTGAAAAAGAATAAGGCCCGTTGTAATTTGGGAGGCGAAAGAATGTCAGTGGCATGTGCAGGGGGTATAACAGATATGAGGAAGCTAGTTGCGCCCTTCCCCTTGTATGCTGGGGTTAAACAATTTGGTTTATAATAGAGTCTATAGTTTGTAAAGTTAATAGTTTTGAATATAATATTTCTCTTCTCTCAAAGGCATATTCTCCACCCACTCCATGTGCATAACTCTTATTGATGTTAATGGGTGCAATTCACATCAAGAAGAGAACATACCTCTTTCCAGATGTCTAAAAATATTTAAATTTCCTGAGGGAAAGGCATTGCTTAAATTGCAACCAATCTAGCCAAAATTGATCATTTATGCATTTGTATAAACCAAGGAAATAAAACATAACAGCACCACTATTGTTCCAACCTGCTCAGTGTGTATTTTCTTTTGCAGTTTAGGACCATAACCTACGATTAAAATTAAGTATGTGAAACCTTTTCTGTGTTCATGTTAAAGAAAGAAAAACTCTACTGACAGCTGCTGAAAGAACATTAAAGATAATAATTATCTAGTGGAAATATTAGATTTGCTCCACACTGTCTTACATACAATTGTTTAATAGGACTTTTATTGAAAAACTGCAAAGCTTTGGGCCTAAATCAATGAGATGAAAGCTCTGAATTTTGATGTATGCTGTTGACTTCCACAACACAGAGCAATTTGTAATAGCTTTGCCTCACTGTTGTTTTCAAAGCTCCTGCTACATCACAAGCATTTATTTCTGACCACAAAATTACATTTATTCAACAGAAAGCAGCTCAGGGTCTTTAAGAGGTTAACTTCTGGAGTGCTTGGCTGCTCTCCAGCTTCTGTACTAGAATCAGTGCTAATGCAACAGCACACAACAGCACCCAGGCTAGCCATGATTAATAGACTGCTGAATACGCTGCTTTCCACATACACACACTTTTCATTCCCCTGCTTCCATAGATCATGGACTTATCCTCAAAATATCTGACAAATTGAATTTGGCTTCTCTCTCAACCGTTCATTTCCTATGTTATGCAAGGTTATATCCTTTTCTGCATGAGCAGAACCAAACCAGCTGCAGCTTTTGAGAAGAAAATGTGTTTTCAATTATGAAACTGGCCTGAATTTTGAACCATAGTTCTACTGCTATTCTAATTAAGTCATCTTGGAGTAAACTTACAGGAAAGAAATTGTATTAATCAGGTTTGTAAATTTAACAAAAGGAAAATTTTAAAAAAAGAAAAGAAAAGATCGATATCAGCCAAGGAATATTCCTACAAAATGCAGGAGACAAAAGCAGGAGACAAAAACAGATAGATGACTGAAGCTTTCAGGCCATTCTGTTTACAAACTCATTAAAGCACTGGTATGATGAGTAATTCCTGTACACCAATCTGATCATATTTTCAACTCCTGTTTCTGCATATAGACAATTACTAAATTACTCTACTGACCAAATAAATAGCTTAAAGAGCAGTTCAAATAAAGTACTGAGCCAGAATGCTCTCATCAGAATGGTAATACACCTAAAACTACTTGCCTTGAAAGAAGAAAATTAGAAATGGCAGTCACAGAAGATCAGTCTACTCTTTCAGAGTATTTTGCCTTAAAGGATGCTCCAAATTAGGGATTACTGTGTTACTGTTGGACAGTACTGCTATGCCACATGAAAAGAATGCTAATAACCCCAGGAAATCCTTTCCCAGACTTAATATCTACTTGATGACATCACAAATATGGATTCAGACATTAATTTTCCACAAAGCAAATTTATTTCTATAACAGAAAGCACAGGCTAAGAACATAAAGCTTTACATTTAGGATTTCATGTGCAAGTGTTCATCTGCTTATATAAACGTGATAACCCATTGCAACTTACTATGCATTGTGTTCGGACAATGTTTATTTGGAAAACTAAAGGGTGTTTCCTGCCTAACTTGGAAAAAAATGTATAATCAGATAATAAAACACTCTGGCCAGTTTATTCATTCTGGCCTTTTATGTAATCCAGGATATAATGACTGAAGAGTTAACAGGAAGCAACCTCAATTTATTGATTGTAAACAAACAAAAATTGATTAAAAAGAGTTAAGGTTGAAAGTTGAGTTCAGTTGAGTCCAGATAACACACAAACAAAATGATGTTCTTTACAAAAATTCTAAATTTTCTAAAAACGCCAATGGGCCCAATCATCCCATAATCCTTCATCTCTCCCTCTCACACTATCCGATTTAACTCACCTCACAAGCTCAAGTTTCCCCTTAAAATTTGCAAAAATATACACAGAAGTCAAATATTTAACCTACAAGTTTTGAAGCACAAAGCTTTTTGTGGATTTTAAAAGAATAGTTTATGAGAGAAATCCAAATGCAATCTTAATTATGGAATGAATATCATAATAAAAACAATAATATACTTCAAGTGGACTATCCATTTCCAAAGAACTCAGGAAGTGTAAAACTGTTTTGTAACATTTTTGCATTTTAGTTTGATCTACTGCTTTTTCATCTGTTACTGGATATGTAACATTAGGACTCAATGTGTTCTACACTAGGCTATAATACAATCACCACTATACTATGCATTTCAGAACTTAAAGAATTTCATTTTTTCTTTTAGCTAGAGATACCCCACGTGTACCTTGCTTTAGTAGATTTTCTTACTGTATTTGTTTTAAATGCATTTTAAAACGTGAAGTATGCTCAATTCTATTTCACAATGTTTTTACATTAAATATTACCATGAAAAATCTGCACTCCTACTTAAAGTTCCAAGATCTGTACATCAAAACAGCTCTTTCCAGCAACTAATGGAAACTAGATATTTTAGTAATTGAAACAATTTCCATCTGCAATTTCCCCTGATTGAGATAAACATCCACAGAATACAAAACATTCTGGTTGTATTTTTTTTATTTATAAATTTCCATCCATATTATGCAGTGAAATATAAAGAAAGCTATTTGAGAGATCAAACTAAAAAAATCTATTACTGAAGGATACCAATGAATATATTTAAAGAAATTAGCTAATGGCAGGTATGTGTGCTGAATGCTACACGTCAGGCACATGAAGGATACTGAGAACATAAGTGATACCATCTCTTCTAAGACATGCCTGACCCACTGATTTCACATGCTTCCACTCCAGGATACCTCCCAGCATGAACTATGCTCATAGTATCACAGCCACCATGGAGCCCAACTGGAGCCGAAAGCGATGCATCCCACGGCAGACCTGTAAATGCTTGTTTCCCCTTATATGACAGGATTTTGCTAAGATTTTAATACTAGTCTTTTATATGCCAAAAAACAATCAGTCAATGGGTACTCGCAACAGCATAAGAATATTTTAAAACTCTGCAAAACAGTTCCATATATAGAGGAAAACTACACTTACATGGCCGCTGGAAGGTAGTTCCAGAAGAACTTCACAGTAATTGTAAAATTACAAGTACAATACATGTTGCAATCAGGGCACAAGCATAATTTTTTCAGGCCCAGTATTAAATAAAACTAACACTTGCAGACCAACTGTAAATAGTAAACTATGGCTCGACGAGACACTGGGCTAATGTTTTTTTTATTTATTGAAATCATTTCAAATTAAGGCTGATATGTCTTAGAAAACAGTGTATCATGGTTGAGAGTCATCCACTCTGTGTTTATATATAGTTGACGTGATGAAGGTAGTTATGCTGGAAGTAAAAGGAGTTTCTAAGGCCCTGTCTTAGAGAGTGACACCAGCGTAACTACACAGATGCAGTTACAACAGCACCAGCCCTAATGTAGACATGCTGCACTGATGAAAAATGAGGTTTATATCAGCATGTTTTACTCTGGTAATTTACCAGATTAAGTTTCACCAGTACAAACTGTGATTTACATCAGTGAGGCAAGTCTACAGCAGGGGTTTCCTTTGCTGCAACATTGATACATTTATATCAGTGCACATTTCTCTAAAATAAATAGGGCGAAATGGGAGAATCTTCTTTAAACGTAGCAGGATCAGGGTTTATGACACATACTTGAGCATGCAGCATTCCATTCATTAGAGAAAGGTGGTACATATACATAGACTTCAGTCAATACATTACAACCTAGAAACTAAAGTGAGAGAGTCTTATAGAGTGTGTCAGTTCATATAGAGCAATTTTAATGTGCAAGTTCTCACTGTCAAACTGACTTACCTAGTCCATTCTTTTTCTCACATAATGCTATTACATACCAAAAGAACTTCATTTGATATGTTTTTATAATCACGCTCAGGAAATTAAGTCGTTTTTAAAAAGCATACTGCTTCCAAACAAAGAAATTATTGCTTATTTGAGGTACATGTTCAGCAGGGTGGGCAAGAAATCAGAACTGTAACCCTTATTAAAAATATGAGTGTGCACTTAATTCCCTATGCAGAATACTGAAAATATACTCCTAAATTTCTTGGTGCTCTGATGGGAACTGCAACCATATAACAATCAGTTTACAGCTTATTATACATTTAGCAAGTGCAAAATTTTGCAGCTTAGTCCATTCTTTGAGGTAAGAGATCTACAACATGTAATAAGGCATGAGGTTACATCCACTACCCAGACCCTTCTGATGTACTTTTTTTTTTTTTTGTGAAGAATTATGAATTTAAATGTTAAAAACTGAAATTTTTCTCAGTAATAATCTAATCTCTCTCATGGTGTAAGGTCACATATAAATAGTTTTTCTTTTTAACAGAATTAAGGGATTTATTGTTTTATTTCCAAGATTTTTCACAATAGACAGACCCACACATCTTCTGCACTAGCACTTTTCTTCACATTTCTCAGCATGGCTTCCCCTGGTGTTGCATTAGTGGATGCACTAGCACATGCTGGCCACTGACATTTTAATTGATGTATTTCAGAGCTCTGGTCAGAGCAGGTCTAGCTGACATAGGGGTTAAAATACTGGTGGGTTGCTCTACACAAATCTTGGCATTGCTATCACATCAGAAGCAATGCAACAAAGGGAAACTGGAAGAAAAATATTAGTGAAGAAACAGGGTTTGGCAACATGGCTCTGCAGTTCAGACTATGGTGGTATGAATTTCAGCATGCACTAGCGTGCTGTGCTCTAACTCTCCCGTGTGGTCCCTGTGGTCACAAACTAAAATCTACCTAGCTCACATTAACTTTTAGTTCTGTTTAAAGAGGACTGTGGTCAGATCTACATTATAAACTTAAGTCAATATAAACAGTTGCTCAGGGATGTGAAAAATCCAGTTATACCAACCTAACATCCAGTGTAGATAGCACTATGTTGACACGAGGGATTCTCCCATTGATGTAGCTACTGCCTCTCACCACAGTGGATTAAATACGCTGATGGGAGAAGCTCTCCTGTCAATATAGTAGCGCTTTCACTGAAGCACTACAGCAGTGTAGCAGCACTGGTACAGCTGCGCCACTGCAGCATTTTAAGTGTAGGCCTGCCCTAACTTAAGGTGAACTCACCCCATTCACACAACCTAAACTGCAGGGCTGTGCAGACATAGCCTTAGAGTGTCTTACTTTTTAAAGTGTTACAGCCTGATCTAAAGGCCATTAAAATCAATTCAAAAACTACTCTCAGGTGTAAGTATTGTTAGGGAAAACGACACCTGCCATGAGTGCTTCACTGACAGCCACAGTCAAAAGGTGCAACTCTGCAGCAGGTTGCAAACTCCTTTCCCCATAGGAAAGGACCTTGTGCTTCAAAATAATTGCAGGCTGACTTCTGAAATTGTGACTATTCTACAGAGAAAAAAAGTCTAGGGGAACAGAAGTAGCAACAACATTGTTATAACTTTTTGTAGATTTTTTTTTTCTTCCAATCACCACCTGTAAACATTCAGGTCCAGGAAGCTGTTTAGAGTCTAATGTTTCAACTTTCAGGGAAAATTTACATATTACATAATTTATATATAGTTTTCCCTCTTTGATGTAAGCTTGTATATATTTTAATACATGAATATTACATAATATCATCTATCTAACTAATTCAATGGCTTAGGACTTAGGGTGACCAGATATCCCAATTTTATAGGGACAGTTCTGATATTTGGGACTTTTTCTTATATAGGTGCCCATTATCCCCCACCCTGTCCCGATTTTTCTCACTATTAGGACCTACCCTAGAGACAGTCTCCCCACAGTGCCAGAGCCGAGATCAGCAGGAGGCCTGAACTGGATCCCCATTGTTACAAGCGAAAGGGGCGTGGCTGGCAGTTTCTCTGTTAAGGCCACTCCCACCTCCAGGCTCTGGAACTCGCTCCTGACCTTAGTTCATAACAGCATGACTCTGATGAACTTCAAGGAACATTGTAAAGCTCATCTTTTTTTCCTAGGCATTTGAAAATGGGGTAAAAGGATTGTAATGGCGGGCATTGTTGGAGAGGGTAGAAGATTTGAGTTTTTAAATTGCCTGGCTCAATGGTAGCAAGTTATCTTTCATTGTACTGCAGCATTCAGGTACAATTTGTGATGTATTTAGGTTATGTCAAGGACTCCTAAAACATATGAACAAGTGCCTTTTTAAGCATTTGTATAAACCAAAATATATTCCTTTTTCATATACATAACACACATGGGCCCTGATCCTGCAAAATGCGCCATGCTGCTGGCAGAACCCTTTGTCCATACAGTTTCACTGAAGGGCTACAGCATACTAGACTGAAGTAAATGCAGATGATCAGAAGTGGCAAGCTAAATGAAAGCATAGACTCTTACCTCCCCCTGGAAACTCTTCAATAATGGAGCTACCTGTTTGCGCAGGTCCTGCAAGACAAAAGCAAAGGGATTCCATCAGGAAACAACCATTTAAAAAAAGAAAGTATATAAAGAATAAGTTTGATCAGAATAAAGGTGATTATTAAATATTTTGAATGGAGCAGCACATTTACCCTACTAGAGAAACTTGACTCCCCCCAATTTTTTGAATATTAATTAAAGCTTGATTGCATTTTTATGGCAACCTTTGTTTAATCAGAGGTGTAACTAGAATCATTCTGAACAGGACCATGTTTCCAATTTGATAATTTCCAGTTTGGTACACCCTTATGATTGTTGCAGGTGATGATAATTGTTTAAAAGGCTGTGGTAATGTCGGGGAAGCAGAGAACTCTTTCAATCTGGTAAGTCTATTGAAACAGTGAAGTGATTAATGTGATCTGAAGTAAATTTCTGTGTCCACTGAAAAGCATTCCAACTACCGCCCTAAATTTAAGTCAGTCTCCTTTTGACATTTTGCATTAATGGGAGTTTCCTCTCTTTCCTCCCTGAGTGTAAGACTACTGGGGCCACCACCTTAACTAAGGGCAGTTTGGCTCTATTAAGAATGGGAAGTGATAGCCATTTTAAAAGACGGCACCTTCGCTGAGGTGAAGACTGCTGTGGTTCCAGTGCCTTTGAGAACAATGGGATATAGTAGTCATTTTGAAAGTGAGAGTTCTTTGTGGTTCTTCTACAGATAATGTGTTATTCGATAGCCCCTGCTAAAGAAGAGTCTTTCAGTTATGAAGCATGACGACCACTAGTCCTTAGAAAAAAAAATTTAAAGGCTTGAGATGTGGCCTAAACATACTACAAGGGAAGCCTGAAGAGTCCATTACTTCACTATAAAGATCATTTGGGACACAAACACAGTACAGTGGTCTGATAGTACTAAATTTCTTAAAGGACCTTCTTTTAAACTAGTTTTAACTCTAACTAATTAACAGCTGTACTTATACATTTTCTGAAAATTCATTCTATGCCCAAAATGTAAGTGCTGTAACTATCGAGAGGACATTCTGTAGATTCTTCATGCATAATGAAGCAGCTGAATCCTTTTTTGAAGTGCAAAACTCAATTATGGAACCATATATGGCACTTCCTCAGTTTATATAGTTGTAAGTCTATCTGCAATGTGGAGACTACACACAATAATAATAATAATAATAATAATAATGATGATGATGAATATAGAAGTCAGAATAAATTTCTAAAAATTACCTTTTAAAAAAATTTAAATGTCAAAATTTCAAGGTCCAATATCTTAGAGACTTCTAGAAAGCCAGGCCCTCCTAAAAAGCCAGGAATTTTGCTTTTCCAGTGGTAAAAAGCCCTTTCTTTTAACTCCTGATCTATAAGATATCAAACCTTGCCCATCCTGGGCCTTACATCAGTGTAATTTCTTGAGGAAATGGAAACAGTTCTCTGGCAGATTAATTTTTTTTAAACGGCAACTGTTTGAAGCCATTTAATATTCCAATTCTCAGAAGCTGTTTCAGAGCTGTTTCATGAGTGATGGATTAGTGCCCAGAATGCAGGTGAAGATGATGTCAAAGATATATGATTAGTTGAAGAACTATATTATAAGTATAATTTATCACAGTCTTTCAATTTTATTGTATGGCTTTGCACAGTATCATATGGCTATCACTAGTACAGTACACATCCACATCATAATAAGAATACTGTGGTAGCTGTATAAAACCATGACCTTGACCTAGTCAATACAGGGATTTTAGCTCAGCCCTGATCTACACTTACCTGGAAATTTGACGGCAGTTGACAGGAGTTACGCAATTTACGCAGACTAGCTTGCGTAACTCCCGTCGACTGCTGTGCTTCTCTTCTGCGCACGGTCTTCACTGCATTGCGCCGACGGGAACCGTGTTCCCGTCGACACAGCGCTACACCACTTGAAGGGGTGGATATACTGTGTCGACTTCCTGATCGATTGAGAGGGTCTACACTGACGGCTCAATCGATCCATAAAGATTGATCTGACGGCAGCGACTTTGCCGTCATCAGTATAGACATACCCTAAGTTGCATTTTCCAATATTTAGCTGCCACGTGAGACCAGAATGCAGTACTCTGCTATGTAACTTTTATAATATGTTTTCTTTGTATTCAGTTGATAATAAAAAGTTAATGAAAAAAATAAAAATAAAAGCTTCGGTTCAGGGCCAAGATCTTGCATGCCAAGTTTTAGTCTACAGTGAAGTTCTAAACTTTTGAGAAACAAGATTTATAATGGAAACACTGGCAGTCTTTTCACTTTATTGACTGGTATACCACTCAAGCAAAGAGGTAGCATTTTATAAAATAAAATAAATATTTCAATCCAAAAGTAGTGATTTCTTTATTCTTTGTCCCAAGCATCCCCCAAGTAATCAAAATACTAACAAGCAGGATTACATGACATAGTGTCAAAATACCTGTGCCATATTTATTCTACAGCTTTCATCATCAGTAAAACTATGCTTACAAAATTTCCTGGTGTAGATGCACCCTATGAGTGCATACAACATGCCTTTATAGGCTCTGAAGTCCAAAGTGATCCAGCTAATCCTCTATGAGAGGGTGCTATTGAATCGGGAACCAGTTTTGGCAGTCTCTGGACTCGCTGCAATGGTGGTCACTTACTACACGTAAACGAACATGTAAGAGGCTTTGATACCCTTGGAATGGTAGCTAAGAACAATAAAGGTGTGGCACTTCACACCCTTCATCTTATCTCTTTTCATATAAAAATAAGTTTTGAGATGAACGACCAAAAAAAAAAAAATCTTATATTCTGCTCCAGTATTTTAAAAACACCCAAAATGAATGCACCTTTGAGGGGAATGGTAAGTAAACTGAACAACAGAGAGTTACACACCAGAAGAAATGACTATACATCTTTCACCTGCTAGTTATTTTTGCAAATTGTTTTAGTTTAGTCTAGTAGTTTTACAAGCGTTTACTAGGCTAACTGGCATTAAATCTTCAGAAATCTCACAAAAAAAGAGGAAGTAAAAATAAAACCACAAAAGTAGTCAGAACTACATATGTCCAAGTCATCAGCTAAATCACTCCTACTAAATTTATTTTTGGCAATTTGAGAAATTATTTACCAGACTAGTCCTCCAAATATTATACTAATGTCAGATATTATTCTACCTTCTTTGCCCTAAATTGGACAGACAAAAATAACGACGCTCTATTCTGACACACAGGAATCTGTAATATTGGTTAGCAAGGACACCATATGATTTATTATCCTTTTAAAATGTAGTGGCCTTTATTGTCCGGGCTCTGATCAAAATAGGAGATGCAACCAAATCCAGCCCCCACACACAGCTCTGTAGCAAATCACTGTCATCCAACACTACAGCTAGAAAGGGTACATTCAACTGAACATTAGAACAAATGATAATTTGCCAACACAAATGCATCAAAGTACTCAAGTGCTCCTATAAGATTAAATTTGAAGCATATTTTTCCTTGCCATCTAAATGTGCTCTCTCTGTGGATGATTTATCAGGACACTGCCCTTTCCAGGAAGCTACTCTATCAGAGACAAATTCAGCACCTAAAAAGAGTATGAATTAGTATGTTCTAGCTCTATCAGAATCAAATCTGTACAATACTGAAGGCCAATATGGTATCTCTTCTCTTTAAAGTAATAAACAACCAGTTTACATGTTGATAAAAGAGTTACACAATGAAATCTGAATCCCAATAACTTTAACTCCTTTTCCATTGGCATTAAAAAAAACCATCAGACAATGAATCAACAGTGAATTTATGATATAAAATGGACACCAAATATATCTTTCTGACACCCAGATTGTATTATTTATCTATCATCATCTTCATATACTGCATTAGTATATACAGATATACCAACTCAGGGTTAAGGCTAGCAACACTGCACTTTTAATTTACTTTACCTCTGAAGCTACAACAGCACCTTTGCCCGCCCTGACTACTTGATCTCCTTTACCTCCAAAATGCTCATTTCTAAAATACCACAAAAGAAAAGCCCTGTGACGCTGGTTTGATAAAGTGGTCCTACAACATTGTCTTGACCTGTACAGCTTTATCATCCACAAAAGTATTGTATCCATAAGGGGTGGAGGGGGAAGACAACCTCTGGGGCAAGTGTTCTTCCAGTTACCTACGGTACCACATTTTCTATGATCTGTTCTGTAGATTGTCTATTCTAGATGCATGTTGGCTAGTGAATGTCAGAGTGTCTGGCGGAGAAATCATAATGAGAAGCAGCACAGTTGTGTCAGCATCAGTGACATCATTAGTTCAGCTGTCACATTCTATTTCGAAGCTGGCTCATCACAAGAAGATGCGAAGGCTTTTCTGCCATCTTACCCTTTTGCATTTCCTTCCTTGTTAGGCTACATGTAATAAGGAACTAACAACTGGCCCTACACTGAAAATAGGTAAAGCTGAAAATTATGGCTACAGACGCTTTCTGATGAGACTTAAAAACAAAAAGCAGAATAGTTATTGAGGGGGGAGGTACTTGTTAGCTCAATCCACATTACCACTTAAAAAAGGGGGGACAGCAAACTTCTCCTAGCCAAAAATTATTTGTACATAGCAAACTGTTTATTTTTTAGAATCAGAAAATATTTGTGTGTAACCTCCAAGAGAGAATTGCATACACTTGGTCCCCGCATCTATTTTCTCAATATATAACTGAAATGCTCCTTCAAATTCACATACAGCTAAAGAAAAAACGCAGTAACCAAGCACAAAGCATTTGATGAGGAAAAGTCATGCTCAACTTTAGAGGTGTGTTACGTACATGCATTGAGACCCCAAACTGTATCTCAAGTTTACCGGCAACATGAAAATTGACAAGTTAAAACTGATTGCTGTCACTTCTAGTTAGACTTCCGTTGGCCACCTTACAAAGATCTGGCATGCATATATACTTCACCCAGTTAGAGGCAAAATTAACTAGTAAACTGTGGTCATCTGAAATTTGATTCATAACCACAAACATTTTAATCTCTGCCTATATGTTATTTTATTATTTGTTCTAGTTGTGCCCACAGATAACATATACAGAGCCAGTATACCTTCCCCAACACAGATCTCAGGTAAACAATTTTTAAAAATGTTAATGGAAACATTGATAAATCTCTTTTTTATGTTTAATAAATTTCATGGGAAACCATTTAGCCCTCCAAATTGAAACCCTAGCTGCATACACAAACAGATATTGCAGAGGAGCTGAGACAAAATATTTATTTCCTAAAATAAGGCAAGTTAAAATCATATGATCAAACAATTCTGTTGCTCAATTTACAGTATGATTTAATGAGATGTAAAGCTTCTTGTTGCTTACAGCACCTTTACTTGGTATCTAATCATTAGAGAATGATTCATGTTGCTAACAATTTACTGATACTTTTGATCATTTTAACAGATGAGAACACATTAACACTCCAGTGTCTCTGTACAAAAAATCATTTTAAGTTACATTTATAGGTAAGTTTCTACCTATCATACTGATAAATAAAAAATCTTGATTTACAGTAGCAGAGTGCACACCACACTACACTCAGAAAGATTTCAGTTCACATATCTTGTGAAAATTCCATTAACTTTAATTATTTATTAGCAGAAGAATTAGATTACTGTTCTTGACCTATTTTTTCAGTGCATGGGTCCACCCAGCAGTGAAATGAAAGAATATTCCATTTGTGAAAAGGCTGGTTTTACCGGAGATTCTAGTTTAGACGTATGAACTAACCCCAAAACAAAGAGATTAGAATGTTGTACCCCACCATAGAACCTTCTCTGCAATAAGCAGAATTCTCACTCAGAGTTCTGATATTATTAAACATAAAAGGTTTCCTTGTAAAAGATGTGTTTTTAGTCATCTTGGTCCCTAATCCTTCAAAGCTTTACTTATGTGAGTAACCCCAGAAGAAGGTGGAGGAAAAGATCAAGTATCGCACACCTAGAAGAGAGGTTCAACTGTTTTACTGGCACCATGCCCATTTCCATCAGACCCTGCAAAAGAGTGCTCAAGAAGTCTAAGGAGTTATGGGGCCTCTGTGTGAATGGCCCTTGGGTCTGCAGAGTTTCTGGGCAGATCCCATGGTCTAATCAGTAGAGATAGGGCAGGGAAGCATAACTTTGTACCCCTCATAGAATCATAGAATATTAGGTTTGGAAGGGACCTCAGGAGGTCATCTAGTCCAACCCTCTGCTCAAAGCAGAATCTACTGCAACTAAATCATCCCAGCTAGGGCTTTGGCAAGCTGCACCTTAAAAACCTCTGGAGGATGGAGATTCCACCACCTCCCTAGGTAACCCACTCCAGTGCTTCACCACCTTCCTAGTGAAAAAGCTTTTCCTAATATCCAACCTAGACCTCCCCCACTGCAACTTCAGACCATTGCTCCTAGTTCTGCTATCTACTACCACTGAAAACAGCCTAGTTCCATCCTCCCTGGAACCCCTTTTCAGGTAATTAAAGGCTGCTATCAAACCCCCCCTCATTCTTCTCTTATGCAGGCTGAAAAGTCTAGTTCCTCAGCCTCTCCTCATAAATCGTGCTGTAGCCCCCTAATTATTTTGTTGCCCGCTGCTGGACTCTTTCCAATTTGTCCACATCCTTTCTGTAGTGGGGGGCCCAAAACTGGACACAGTTCTCCAAATTAGGTCTCACCAGTGCTAAATAGAGGGGAATAATTACTTCCCTTGAACTGCTGGCAATGCTCCTACTAATACAGCCCAATATGCCATTAGCCTTCTTGGCAATAAGGGCACACTGTTGATTCATATCCAGCTTATATCCCCTCCCAGCAGAACAATGTGAGGGGAACCTCTGCAAGGAGATCTTTGCAGAGATTTCCAACCCAAGCCACCTCCAGTGCTTTTGTTGTTTGTTTGACCATAGGCATGGGTGATCTGTCCCATTGATTTCAATGGAACTACTCATATGGGTCAGACTTTGTAGGATCATCTCTCTTCCAATTTAAAATGTTAGCTTTTATTTATTTTCATTCTGTACCTATGCAGCAATGTGCAAACACTTACTGATTACCTTCAAAATTGTTTATAACATGAACTGTGCAACAGAAGCACTGTGGTAGCCACTTAAGTAAAACCAATTTTTTTATATAACTTTACAAGTCAATTTAGCAAACTGCACATTTTAGAAACATGTTAAAAATCTTACAGTCACTTACAAAACATCAAGTTAACTGGACAAAAATGACATGAGTTGACACAATTATGAAACTGAACTGTTGTTGCCAACAAAACAAATTCACACAGGAGAAAAACTAGAAAATATCAAATGACGCAATCTAAGGCAACTAAAGCCCGATAATTTTATTTTCTTCTATGTTAAAAATGAGTGAATTCTCTTATAAAGTTAGCTTTAAAAATTACAATGAAGTTGTTTTTCCATCCCCTCATTTGTTGTTAATCTTGTCTATCTGTTACATTTTTATTTTCCCAAAGCTCAGTGAGAAATAACAGATCACCACTGAATGGGAAAGTTGGGAGTTATTGTCTAACAACTGAATTGATTCTAAAACCTGTGAATTAACTCTTGTGTTTATAGCGGTTTTTCCCTTGCAAACATTTTGTCTCGCTTTTTTTCCTAACTATCATGCACTAAACTACCTGTTGTTGAAGGTGACAAGTGACAATAAACGTATAGCCCTAAAGATACAAACCTGTAATGGGAATAATTTTACATATACATCCAAGGTCAACATAGTTACATAACATGTCTAACAACTAACACAATCTTTCAGGAACCCTAACAGGCCTAACAGAAAGCATTATGTGATTGTAAACAAAAAACTACATTTTTGGCAGTTTGTCTGAGAAAAAGTGTGAGAGTCAATAGTACGGGTACCTGAGATGCCTTGAAGCAAGCAGTTCTTGTGGTAATGGTAGGACAACCATGTTTCCCTGAAAACCAGGAACATCCTATTTTTCAATCTTGTCCCAGCATCCCTATTGGATTTTTAAAAACAGGCATTTTCTCCCAGTTTTAATAAACACCTGCAGATTCCAGCAATCTGAAGGAACATAACTGAACTAAGGAAATTGAAGACAGATGAGATGAATATATGTGCAACCGAAGGACTACTCTCAACTAGATCTGTCAAATATTACTACCCTTCCATCCTTTATCTCCATGGAAAACTCAAGTAAAAGGCAGACTTGCTGAGAAGGCCTGTTCTAAAGCCTGTTGAAGTCAGTGGAAGATTTTCCATTTGTTTCAACAGGCTGCATCTGTCCATCAGGGAAGCTATTGTTTTAACATTAACATTTTACAATCTGCATAGCTGGCCAGGAAAGCTATGAAAAAAATCACCTTCAAAGATCAATAAAGTCAATTTGGTATAGTTAATCTTTTAAATTATGTCAAATGGTATAGTTGAACATTTTCTTTAAAGTTAATGTCCTAATTTAGTAGCATTTAGTTTGTCAGAAAGGCAACTTTATTTACTGTTTAATATTAAAACAGTAAAGGACCAGCTTTTACCCTCCAAGATCCACACACATAACTTGCATATTCAGAAGTCTTTTGTGCGCAAGGATGACAGTGCAAGTTGCAGATTCTACTATTTGATCTTTCCCTACTTGGATCTGACCATGGAGAGATTTTTGAAAGTCAGCACATGAAAGTGGTTGTGAACAAATATATATGAGTCAATTCCTGTCCCCTTCCCCCCAACTACTTATCTAAATATAGGTCCATTTACTAATTTGTGTGGTTGTAATGGGCCATATTCTGGCTCTCCAATACCCAACAGGCTGTCTAATTTTATGTGAGGAAGGAACAAATACTGTGAGAACCTATGAACTTTAAGCCAATAAAGAGATAATTAGTCACAATCCTGAGCTGAAGACACAAAGTAACTAGCCAAAAAGTGCAAAGCATTTTCCTCAGAACGCATCTCAAACACTGAGGAAAGGTTTGAACATTATTGCTATTTTAGATAGCTTCACGTGGACTGATGGCCTCAATTCAATAAATGATGTGTTCATATCACAAACACTGTCACATCTAGCATCCTGAATAGCAGTCTCCAAAAGGCCCAGAACTGAATGGAAGCAGAAATTTAACTAACCTCTCAGCCCTAGTTTTGATACCATGAGGACATAACTGAGGCACACTGGGGCGGCATAGGGGACTGCAAGGTGCTCATGCTGTACTTATTCTGCATATAGCTGGAGAACCTCAAGCTCCAGTGTCATGAATACAGTATTCTCCACAAGGAATATATTCATTTAAAAAAAAAAAAAAAAACTCTAAAAACGTCAAAGGTCTTTTCAACTATAAGCTATTAAAGACAGATTTACATGTTAGTCTGCAGTTGAACATGAACGTGGGGAATGGTGTTGGGCATTACTAAAAGAAAAAGTATTCAAAGCAAAATCCTTACATAGCTTCATATTTATATCAAGTTATGCTCTGGGGAAATTTGGCACTTATCTGTATATCAATTTTAGAAGTGCAAGTTATTGCATTAGGATTTTACACATATGTATTGTTAACACAGAATATGCGCATTTATCTAATGAATGGTCCAAACAAACTATATTAAATCCATTTGTTAAGGAATCTCTGCATAAAATGTTCATGACAGAATGTGGCACTGCAGGAATGCCTAAGTGGACAAACAGGTTAAAGTCCATCACTAAGTATGGGGCACTGTGCGTACAAACACTTTACATGTCCAGATAATATATTCCTATTAATTCCTTAAATATTTTTAAAAGCTATTACAAATTTCACAAAAAAATCTTAAACTGTGTGACTCTGTGATTCTAAGGCCAAAAGGGGCCGCCACTTGATCTAATCTGACCTGCTGTATAGAACAGGCCAGAAATAGCACCCAGCACCCGCACACTAAACCCAACAGCCGAAATTAGACCAAAGTATTGCAGCCCAGAGGAGACTAGATTATTATGTGCCAGAGACAGAGAATAGGAGGGATCAGGGTGGACCAGTGTCCGAAGCCTTATTGATCTTTTAAGGTGTCACCACTGAATGGGAAATGATAAGTGAGATATACACAGACAATCCTGGCAAATGGCCCACACCCACACACTGCAGATGAAGGTGAAAAATTTGTCAATTTGACCTAAGGGAAAAAAATCCTTCCCGACTCCACATATGGTGATCGGTTAGACCCTGAGCATGTAAGCAAGAAAGAGCCAGCCAAACACCAGAGAGAGAGACCTCTTGGTGCCAACTCAGAGCGTTAGCCCTCCCCATCCTATGCCCCATCTTTAGCCATAGCCATCCCTGATGCTTCCGAAGAAGAAAAAAATAAATACATTTTTAAAAAATATCATCATCTTCTTGATACTTCCAGAGAGATATCCATTAGCCATTTGTTTGCTTAAGGAGAGTGGTTCCTACCGGGGGAAAAAACCATTTTATTTTTTTTTTAAATAGGAAATGTGTGGTATAGCTGTAATACAAACTGCTGTCATAGTAAATTATATTTGATAGAACAGATTAAATGATTGTTAAATAAGTATGTCTCGCATATGTACAGCAACTGTCAATTTTTCAGGAGATCAGCGTTTCAACATAATTAATTTCAATGACGAGACAGCAGTATAGTGGACTTTTCCAATAGACCACACTTGTCCCAGAGACAGAAGAACCTTAACGAGGTGCCCACTCTTACAAAGGTTGCCAAAAATCTACATTGACATCATAAATTCTACATAGGGGGCTCATAATAAATAGGGACTTTATTTTAATTTTTTAAAATTAAGAGGCTTAAGTAGTTTATAACTCCCAGAGCACAATTTTTAAAAATTTTTATGGCATCAGGAAAAGATACAGAGTCAAGGGAGATCTGGCAACGTCTGAGATTAGTAAAGGGAACTTCAACATTAAAAATGGTGCTTTCATGTTGAGAGACACCCAGATTTCACTACAAAGTGTCACACTGCAATATGTTTAGTGAAGCAAATCTCTTATTGTAACACATTGTTTCCCATATGTGTAACAGCCATTATCATTTAAATAGAGCCAAGCTAGTACCACAAGATTTCCAAGAAGGTGACAAATTAACAAAAATGACACCAAAACTCAATATACAGAGTCAAAGGAGTAGTGCTCTTATGTTACCTTAGTGACCCATCAATATATGTCAAAAATCTAATTAACTGAATTTTTCTCTTTCTGTGGGCCAAAATCACAAACACAGTATAGATCTTCTGATGTTGTTTTACCAATTGAATTAATTTGTAAGGTTCTATTTTATAATTAGATTTTTTGCCACAAAAATCTGAAGTGTGGCACTTTCTGTCCCTGTTCCCACTAAAGTCAATGGAATCAGGCTCAGGCCATAGTGCTTATGCTCTGGTGGCAAACTGGTACAATAGATGTAAAGGAATCAATCAAGGAGGAATCAAAGCAAACTCAGTAAAACAGTTATTCAATACGCCTTTTTGTTGGTTTCAGGGGGCGGGGAAGGGTATTTCATAAATTCAACTCCAAGAAATTTCTAACAGCAGCATCGTCTCACAAATGTAATATATAGTCTCAGCTGGGACTAATCCCCAAATCTGTAAGACTGAACTGTGAACTATTCCAATATATTGTAGGAGAAAGAGACAGACTAAGAAAAGAAACCCACTGGATTGAAGAAAAAAATACCTTAAAACATTTTATTATCTCTGTGCTCACTTTTTTCCTTATTGAAAGCACACAAACATAGCCGTGAATCACAATGAACTCAATAACATTAAAATGAGACATATTTGTGTATGAATAAATCAACAGAATGAGTACTGGCTGATCTTTTACTAACTTAGAAGGGAGAGGTAACAAATTGCGCATAAGGAAAAAATAGTTTTCCTGTTACAAAAATTCTCAGTTTCTATAGGAGACTGAACACTTAGAAAGTCACTGTTTTAACAGCAGCAAAATAAATAATTTGTGTTTTGGGGGGAATTCTATTGGCATCCATCTTCTTTGAAACTGTTACCAAACTACAAGGCCTTCATAATGCACAGTACTTCCCCCTTCCTTCTGAACACACACAATTGCTCCTCTGGGCTGCAGCTATTCAGGAACCTAATGCAGTTTAACAAATTCTCTATCTCTTGGCTCAAGCTGTTGGCTCTGACAGATGAATCAGAGAAGTCCATAAATGTCTTGAGGATTTGTGTCGACTTTTCTTGTATGACCATATATAGCAAGTACAGATCGAGTTATCTACAATAATTTTAACCTAAGCTTCAGACTTCTTACCTTATTACTATCTTCGTGGCAAACATTCTTGAGCCACAATACAGCTAAAATGGATATAAAGCTGCCAACCATTCAACTGAAATGTATTTTTCTATTCTTTATGATCTATTATTGTAAAAAGTATGTATACAGTTACTTGACCTAAATAAAGGTATACTTAACGGGAAAAGTTATTATTTAAATGTCTTCTGTTCCTCAGAGAAAAATCAGAAATACTGTGATTTAACCAAAAAACTGATGGTGTGGGAAACATGCATTTTAAAATGTGTATCCCATTTGCAATGTGCAAGGTCCCCTACTGTTTACTTTAAAAAAATCAGATACCACAAAATGTCATTCAAGTCATCACACAAAGCAATAAAAGAAACTGGAATCAACACTAGATTCAAATAGACCAACAGTGCCCTTATCTCTGACCACTTGTAGACAAGCATTCTGCACATGGACTTATCAGGGAATTCCAACGTCTATGGCTTCCGATGAATCCATACAAATATTGTATTGTAATTCTTTGCAACAAAAAGACAATATCTATCTATTGCTTTCTGTACCTGTTTTATTTTTACATATTGTTATCCCCTCATATTCACATTTCTAATGTACAGCACAGAAAATAATTCTCCAGCTGGGTATGAGTTGCTGTGGGCACCCAAAAGCAAATACAAAGTAGAGAAAAAAATGACTTCCTTAAGTTAAGTGACTCAAACACACTATATGAGGGATCTCGAGTGCCACTAATCTCAAGATAAGGAAGCTCCTCAAATCCGTGTGCAACATATGTAAAAATTATCTTGAAACACTAATCAGTTTGAAAGTAAATCTGAAGCTTTGTTTGCAAAAGTGTATAATGTGAAGAGGAGAATGGAGGAGGAGGAGGAATATTGTTTACAAAAAGTTGAACGGGAATCCTCTGGAAAAGGAAAACTTGTACAAAAGAAATCTTTAAAAGATTAAAATATTGTAACAGCAGCAGAAATCATGATTCCTTTTAGGATTCTAGAGAAGCAGACTCGGTTAAAGAAACTTTAGACATAAAAAAAAAAAAGTAAACGTGCATGCATGCAGATTCATGTAAACACTAACAAACTGATAACAAGCAAAACTGTAGAAGAAAAATTACAAAAAATGCTCAATGATATTTCTGTGACACTGAAGGGTTTTACTTCTAATGCAAATAATGATTCACCCCAAATACAGGGATGCGTGTGGGGAAGGAGAGGGGTGCACTGGACACAGTTATGCCAACTTCTCATTCCCAGAGAAGTAATGAAAAAAGACTGCCTCATATGTGAAAATTTGGCCCTTAGTCAGGGAAGGTCACATTTGCTTGTTTAGATTCCTCCACATGCACTTTAACAATGCACTTTACTATTTATTTAAGTTATGCCTCTAAAACCTGCAAGGTGCTTTCCAAATAATGAGGAAGACCCAGTCCCTGCCCAAAGAAAGTACAGTTTATAAAACAATTCCGCTTCAGAGGGTCTAGATACTATATTTTATTATTTTACAGTGCCCAAGCACATGTTGTGTCTTAGAATCCCTGAAGCTCTTGTTTCAAATTCAAATGTATGCAACACAAAACATGTTAGTATTTTCATTTTGTGAAGTCCAAATTGTTGTAAGAGCACTTTTGGCCCAATCCAACTCCCAGCGAAATCAATGGAAAGAATCCCAGGATTTTACAATGGAATTCTGAGGATCAGCATGTTCAGAGCAGGCCTTTCTCCTACTGATTTTCTTTAACACTCACATTTCAGGATTCAGGATTAAAGAGCCCAAAGTATGCCCCTTGAGTTCAGTTACTTGGGTGTGCTGTATTTGTCAAAACGTTCATCTTAGACTGGCTATGACGCTCTCTCCCTTTTTGCTTTGTACAGGGTTTGGGGTTGTTGTTTTATAATACAACAATTCTAATATAATTTCTTTTAGTTGGAAGAGAAATAGTTCTGATGCTATATGCTCATAGCTTCTACAGTAAATTCATTACTTGCTTTAACAATGTGTTTTGTCCTTCACTGTATCAGCATGAGCCTTCCTATACTTATTTCTCTCAATCTACTTTAGCTATTCTATACCTCCTACATAATTAAACATGTTATGTTCTCGTTTAGAAGATTTGCAAGACAGAAAGTCCAATACAAGTAAAACATCCATAAACTGGTGTTCTGCTAAGATATCTCATAGTTCCTCATAAGTAACAGATTTGTCTGATGAACTATTTGTTCACTGTCTTCAGTCATTTCTGACAGATTCTTCATATTATCCAGAATGGCACTGGAACTGTATTCTGGCAATTCTGTTGGATATGAAATTCCATAATGACTGGTTAATGCAGTCACTAATCCAATGCTTGATAACTATTCCACTCTGTTTCTGAAAAATTGCTTAGTACAATTAGCACAGGCTCCTTTAGAGTGAAAGCAAGAAATCACACATTCTTTTCTTCAGCCTAGTGATTCATTTGGCCTATTTCAAACTGGGCAGTGTGATTTTCCTTCAGTGGTCAATATGACTGCTTCAAAAACAAGTTAAGCAGATCCACTCTAAAGGTCCTTACACCTCAAGTTCTTGTGACTGGATACTTGATTTTGGTTCCCAGTGTAAAGGAATGTAAAGATTTTTCTTCCTTAATGAGTGGAAGGGATAACTGCTTTAAGTTTCAGTTAACTTCTATATATTATTAGCTCTTCTGACCGTCTCTCTTTCAAAATAATAGGTCAGTCAGGGGCACCCCAATGCTATCTTAACAAACTGAACTTTAGCTTTGCCTTTGGACTTCAAATGCACCACAATTATTGAAAGAAGTTATGAGAATCCAATTAAAGTACACCCAATAGTAATAAATTATACGGGATACAAACAACTCTGACAAAAAGGATCCTGATCTTGTCAGACTAACTGGAAAGAAATAGGAGTTTTACATGGTGCAACAGAAAACTATAGTTATTAGACTAGATATGTTTTTTCCAGAATAAATTCCCACTGTCTCCACAAAAGAAAAGATAAAGGAATTCCTATATGAGAACTGTGTGACTTCAGTACTGTTTCCTCTGTAATACTGATGGTTACACACAGGCAACTGGATGTATTATATAAAAGTATACGGTTACACACGTGGGTACGTAATTACTGTTTATCTTCTGGGAAAAATAAATAATAGCACTTTGGTATTCAGTATAGGGCCTTTCATCTGAGGATTTCAAATAAAATTTATAATCTATTAAGCCTCAACTTACACTAAGGGAAGTATTGTTATATAGTTGTATTGTTTACAAAACGTATCCATTTATGAAAGGAGAAATAGATTCTGGAAACAAAGGTTAACATCTCAAGAGAATAAGCTAGGGCCAAACACATAACTTTGGAACTCAAGTCTGAGAATCTGTCTGCTTTTTTCCTAAATACCACAAGGAGTAAGCATTTTATACACCATACAGCAAGATTCACAACCAACCTATTCATGATACAAAACACACGTAATAGGTAATTTCCCTAATGAACATGAGATATTTTGATTCCCTGGTAAGAATATGTGGCAAACCATAGATGTAAAGAGATTTTACCATAACTGTCCAACTTCAGTGTATGACAGTTAATCAGCCCAGTCACTAACAACTATACCATTAACTTTGTTCCCAATTTCCAGTCCAACTAAGCGATAAAATATAAAAACCCTAAAATATACAGTATTAGAAGTATACAATTTTATTTGTACACCGCTAATTTTCTACCTCTAAAGTGAAGAGATAGCAAAAGCTAAAGAGAAGGTTTGAGTTTAGAAGAGATATTACTTTCATTGGCTGCTGATAAAGCATAACTGACATGAATTGGTTATCAAAAGTTTTTCTTTAAAAAAAAAAGTTATCTATCAGAATCCCTGTATTTGAGAGAGAATTTCATAGACCCAAAGTTAAGTGTAAAATTTTCCTAAAAGCTTGTATCTTGATGGACTATATCTCCCAAATATTTCTGAAACAGGGATTTTTATTTAATGTAACGTCAGATAAATCCTGATGACTGCCATCGGACAACTAAGAACGAACTTATGATAAAGATGGTAAGCTCTCTCTCACTTGGGCAATCACAAAGCTTAACACTAGCATTCCATTGTTTATTTCATTATAACAGTTAAGAGCAGATAAGCTTATTTTATTATTTATACTCCCATTGATTGTTTACTGTGCTCTCTTTAGTGGTACTTTTTAATAGTGAAATCGTAAGAGAAGAAAAGTAAACTAGTTTGCTCAACAACAACAAAAACCTGTGAGTTTGGGCCTTCATCTTTCCCGATCAGATAAAGGAACAATTTGAGTTGATTACCTTTTTTTAAATATTTAAAAATGCCTCTAATAGGCTAACAAAACTGTATTTTAATAGTTTGCCCACTGATCTGAAAGGGATTATCTTCTAATAGAAAACTAAGATGAATATTGGATAACCTACACAAGGCTCTAGGGGCTATGATCCCTTTTGTAAAGCATTTGTACATGAAAAAATGGGAAAATTAAACTGAATCCACATTAGATTTACATGAGTGGATGGATATTTTTAAGAATACTCATGGGAATGCTACTTCATATAAATTGACAAAGATACATAATTCAGGATCCATGGGGTTCTAAGTGACACCATATAAACTTCACAAATTTCAGATATCTTAGTTGGTGGAATGCTAGCAAGCATACACCCAAAAAGTAATTTTACTTCTATATTTGTCCATGGCCAGTTGATTGTTTATAACAACATTGCCAGCCATCTTTCATGGAATCAGACAATCTAATACCCCATGATTCCAAACACTGCTCAGATTCACCTACATTCTACTATGAAAATGATAAGCAGTCCAGAAATTAGTCTGTTATTTGGCTAGCTTCTTTACCCTCTCTTTTTCCCCCGCTCCAACTTAACCTTCGCCATTCATCTCAAAAGTTGGCGTGTGGAAAAGCAAGAAAGCCCAAGTCTTAAAATAACTCAAGTAAAATAGGGCCTGATTCTCCCTTGCCTTACAATTAACTTGCAAGGGCATAAATTCCTACATATGGTACAAGGTGGCGTAAAACTAATACCACTAATATGACTGAGTGGAGAATTCTGACTCGGTAGTACTTTACATCCACTTTGTCCAGATGTAAATAACTACAGGGGACAAAGCAATGAAGAACTGGGATCTTAAAATTTCTATATAAACAAAAATGAAATCTTAATTCTATCAATGGCGTTTATTTCTTATATTTTTAGACAACAACATATAATGGTAATATATATTACCTTTTAAGTTACCGTGTAATGCATAACTTGGCAGTTATCTCATGTCACCTATGCACTTTGCTAAATATAAAAAGGTTTGAGTATATTCTACTTTCATACAATAAAGCCTTTTTATTTTTTGCCATTACATCCAGACACATTTGCAAAGCACCTATGAGATCAGCACACAAGTAGCCTGTTAGAACTCTTGTCACCTAAGTAAGGCCTTGTCTACAATGGAAAGTTGTACCACTCTAACTATACTGATATAGTTAAAATGGTACAACCTCCCTAGCATGGACACACAGTTATATTGGAATAAAGGCACTTTATGAGAGTATAGCTATTCCCATATGCAATAAGCATGTAAAATATAAGGCATCTTTTATATCAGTATAACTTCATCCAAACGAGGGCTTGTACTAGTATAACAATATCAGTAAAAACTGCACACCAACTGGCACAGTTATACTTGTACAATATTTAAGTGTAGACTAGGCTCCAGTCCCTTGTGATGTTTTTGAAACTTAGGCTATTTGACTCCATCCCCACACAGTTTTACTTCTCCCCTGAAACCATGTCAGCATGAGTCATCTACCAAAGTTTTCTAGTTGATGCCACCATGATAAAAGTATCACTTCAACAGGCTCAATCAAACAGCTACAACAGCTATTCTAGAATTTGAACAGTCCTTCACATACAAAAGTGATTGAAATAATTCAGCTGTGCAGTGATTCATCAAAGCAGACAATGTTGTTTAAGATGTAGATATCAACATTTTAGAATATCTGAAAACATTTTCAGTGCTGTTCTTGAAGATGTTACATTTATAAGAAGTGTGGAAATATGTTTCAATGACATTATCAAACAAGAGAAGCATAAACATGGCAGTTACTATCTGAAAAGAGAAAACAGAATTCAGTTACAGCCAACATTCTTTTTGAATAGTCCAGAACACAGAGAAAAGTAATGCATAAGGAAATCACATTGTCACAGTTACAGTAGCAAACTGTGAGTGTCCCTTTTAGTCCCCTTAGAGCAGTGGTTCTCAACCAGGGGCACGTGTACCTACTGGGGATACGCAGAGGTCTTCCAGGGGGTACATAAACTCATCTAGATATTTGCCTAGTTTTATAATACGCTACATAGAAAGCACTAGCGACGTCAGTACAAACTAAAATTTCATACACATACTACTCAATACATTGAAATGTAAGTATAATATTTATATTCCAATTGATTTATTTTATAATTATATGGTAAAAATGAGAAAGTAAGCAATTTTTCCATAATAGTGTGCTCTGATACTTGTGTCTGATTTTGTAAGCAAGTAATTTTTAAATGAGGTGAAACCTGGGGGTACGCAAGACAAATCAGACTCCTGAAAGGGGTACAGTAGTTGGGAAAGGTTGAGAGCCACTGCTCTAGAATACATCTTGCTATGGGTGAAACAACATCATCCAACCACTCAGACTGGATCTCTGGGCTGCAATCCCCATTTCCCAATCGTGTTAATGCAACAGGCCCAACTGCACTGGGCACCTGCAAGTCCTTTCACTCCAAGGACCTGTGAGACGAGCAAGCTGATAAAAGCAACTCAAAAATAGTACCTTCAAAACACAGCATTATTTATTCATTCCCCCAAAAGTACAAAGCACATAAAAAAGGGTAGAAACTAAAGAAAGCCTATACACCTGAGGCTTACTGACACCTTAATCTTTCCTTGCCAGTTTTTGTAAATTCCCATCAGCCCAGATAACACCCATAGCTGGCTGGAAGAAGAACAGTCATGCTTGCAGGATTCACTCCCTGTCTCTGAGCATCATCTCCTTGCCACCCTGTCAGCTCTTGCGGACACTCCCTGAGCAGTCTCTGGCCATTCACTCAGTTCCCTCCCTTTACTAAGCCCCAGGTTCCTCTAATGTTCAGTGGCCTCCTTTAGATCCTAGGTTTAGCTTTGAGAAGAGTAAACTGTTCTTAGCTTGGTTGAAGCCAGGTAGCAGGTAATTCCCCAATAAACAGCTTCATCACTGTTTCCTCAGGGACTTTTATCTGGGTAATTGTTTTGCCACCCATACTTGGCTCTTTTAACAACTCCTTTTTGATCTAACTCCATAGCAAGTAACCCATCTTGAACAAACACAAAGAGGAGTTACTCATATTCATTTAAAAAAACATATTTCCCAGTTTGCCTCTCACATACTTAAGTATTTTTTTGCATCTGGTTAATATATAGACACTTTATGTTGCAATAGTGGTAAGTACTCATCAGTAATGAATTTCCTCAAAGTTATTGTTCATGTTTTTATGTAAACTAGTATTGCATTATACATCATTTTATTTACACCAACTAAAGAGGACTAGCTCTTTTCATGTGGGTAGGAGACAATCAAGTTAAGAAACTAGCATTAATAGGTACTTTCTGAAGACTACTTCAAATCAAGAATAATGAACAGCTTTCTCCTTCTCTTAGCTATTTTAGATACAATACTTAGGCACCTTAGAAATACCTAATTGCCAGGCAACAACAACAAGATAGTATAGAAGATGTCCAAATATGCAATGGTATCTTAGTCTCCCCTAACTTCCTGGTGTGCGTATGTGTGGGATTTCTGTGTTTACCTAGCTATCATTTTTCTTTCATCTCTATTAAGTGTCACTCCCTTCTTGGTTTTATGCAAATTAAACTAATGAGAAAGGTGACAAACAAACTATGAAATCCTGACTCCACTGACTTCAACAGGACCAAGATATAACCTGAGACGCATAAAGGAATCAAAAGTTAGAGTTTGGTTTTGGGTGGACTTCAGGAGTTACCAATAACCACCCTTAAATCTAAAAATTTAAAAACTTTTGCCTTTTACTAGAAATAAACCTATAGCAAATCTTTTCAGATGTGAAATGCTTAATGTTTTCCACACATCTACCAAAATGTTTAATTTTTCCAGGCATATCTCCATTTTCAGGTTCCAACGACGAATTCAAGAACCAAAATTGCACAAAGGCTCGTATAAAATATTTCCAGATTCACCAAATGCAAAAAGATAACATCTGAGAGATTTCCAGTACAATTCTGACAATTGAATAGATTCATCTGAGCTTTTAAAGTTGAATAGGCCCACCATTTCAAGCCACATGGTCCTTTCTTGCTTCTAAAGTATTTAATATCTTTATGAGAGGGGTGCACTTTTTTGCTTAACGTGCCTAATGCACTTAGAACATTGAAAGCATTTCATTTTTAAAATGACTTCAATATAAATTTTAATTTTTAAAAGGATCTATAAATTATCAATGGCCTTTCTGCCATGTCACTTGGCTTCTGAAGAATGTAAATTCTTTGTCCTCAAGTTGGCAAAACTAGTCAGCTTCATGAAACAGTGCTTAACCAAGCACACTCATCACATGCAAAGATATACTAAAGCAGTATTTATAGATACTTTTACAAAATAATTTTTAGAGAAATCCCATTCTAACGCAACCATAATGTTAAGTAAAAAGAGACTACTTCTGGTGCTATAATCCCATGGTTTTAATAAGGGAGGAAAAGATGGGAGATGGATGGTTCTGGATGCAGGAGATGGAGCTGGACATAAGAGAAAACTGGTAGTCCAAAACAAGAGGGTAAGGTAAGAAAATTCACTGTGCGTGCACAGCTGCCCAAAACTACTGGTTCACCCTGGGAATGTGGAAAACCTTGCCATCAGCCCCTCTTTGGACAGGGCAGAACCAACTCACATTCATAGACATAAAGCTCTCAGATACTCAGAGATAAAAGAATTATAAGACAGCAAAATATTTTTTAAAACTAATTTAAAGATGAATGTAGTTATTTTAGAACATATTAACATACATGCAAAACTGACTCTCAAAAAGTTGGTCATCTAAATAAATGGTTTGCTGAGCACATTTTGAACAATTACTTTAGGATAGCGGTGTTACATTTGGAGATATCAAGTGCCTAATCACAGTTGCTGAGCATATGTAGCTCCCATTAGTTTGAAATGGAATTATGGGTACTTACCAGTTCTGAAGAATAAGGCCAAAACCCATAGGCAAATTTAAAAAACTGAACAGTGAGTTTCCTAAGAACTTAGCTGGCATGCACATGAAAAGGGGGAAAAGTTGCAAGTTTCCAACAGATGCCATACACCAAAATAAGTAAGTCAGAACTCTTAAGGCTTAGAATTTAGAAACCCTGAAAATTAGCATGCTTATCCAAATCCCTATTACCTACAATATCAAATTGGAAATTTTACAAGAACAGGCTCTCTTGCAAGGTATTTATCATAACCAGTTTCATCCCAAAACAAGAAATAAAAATAATTTCCCCATAACATCAAAATTTCAGAAAAAGATTCTGTTCTAAAACTGTGTAAAGGCGGAGTGTTTTTGTTGGTTTTTTTGTTTTGTTGTTTTTTGTTTTTTTTTTGGGGGGGGGGGGGCGCGTGGGAGAAAGAGTTGCAAGGGGAGGAAGAAATTGAGGATTGCCTTATTTTATCCAAACTAGTTTGTCCAGTCCTAGAGTGAAATGCTCTTATACCTTTGCAACCACACTACCTTTGTCTGAGAGATGCTCAAACTAAGCAGCATTTGTCCACAGTGGGAGACCCAAAAAGCCCAAATAAATACAGGAAATGGTATTCGCAATTCATTAGGAGTCACTTTTTCTTCCATGTCAATACTGAACTAACGGCTCAGAATGGTAATAAGAAGTACTGTGCTACAGGAGATGGTATCTTTCATATAAAATACAAGCTCAAGGACCTCAAAGATATTGTGGGACTTTTAATGATATTACTTACTACTTAGACCACCAATTACTATGATAAACAAAAAATGTGGCGTAACTTTTTCCACACCCTTCATTTAACTCAGATTCCAAATTCCAACTCCGGTAATTACATTACGCCTACCTAAATTCTCTTTGCAGTTGCAACTGGATAATGTATTCTATACTTCCTACCCTCAAACATTGAGTGGTAGTGTTGTATACTATTAAAATTTATTTGTTGGAGAGTCTCTCTCTCACACACACACACACACACACACACACACACACACACACACACACACACACACACACACACACACACACACACACACACACACACACACACACACACACACACACACACCTTTACCTTTCTTGTCGGCAGGAAAATGGGTAACTAATGTTTGTAATACTCCTCCAGATGCATAAATGAAAGGTGCAACAGAAGTTATTGCCATCCTAAACACTTTTTAAACCCCCTAGGCAACATAAAGAAAGAATTATAATTTTTGTTTTAAAGCCCAATATGCTGCCATCTACATGGAAAGGGGACTAAGTTTTTGAACAGGAACAAAATCAGACAAGTTATTCAGGTGGGATTTTTTGGTGGCTTCTAGGTATTGCAGCTGTTTTAAATTACAACCTAGACATTCATTACACAACATAGCTGGAGTTTACATACAGACACACTCACTGAATTCAAAGCTACATTTCAAGAAAGTTTAATCTTTGAAGCAATCACCGCAACAAATGTTCCTGCTCCAAATGAACACATCATAAACTGTCACCGAGTCTTCTTGCACAATTTGTCATACCACAGCAAAACAGAAGCCACCTCTCTCAGATGCCGTAATTGCAGAGCACTAGATGCTGAAATGTTGTTTTCTGAATATAGCAAACATAAATCAAAGAAAAATCTACAGCATTAAGTCTACTGGTTCCCAGAGAATTGGGATTCATACATAATTTCTAAAACAAGAGGTCAATAAAGTTCAAAAGTGCTCAGTTCAGATACTTAGGCTGCCACAGGTGATACTGCAATTGTATTAGAAAGAAATCCATAATTACAAAGGAGGGAATGCTATGCTTAGTTCCAACACACAGCTAAATAATGGATTATACTCCTGAGGGAATTCTGCGTCAAAAAATTAAAAATTCCGCACCAAAAAAATAAAAATTCTGCATACAATATTTTTAAATTCTGCATATTTTATTTGTCAACAAATAAATGTGGAGGCTCTAGCATAGCAGTGGGGAGCACAGACCACTGGCTGCACAGAGATGGGAGATCACCCTGCAGCCCCCAAACCTAGGGACACCGATTTGGCAGTGAGGTTTCACCCGACCCTAACAAAGCACAAGGGCCAGGCCTGCCCTAGAAACACCTTGGAGCCCTGTCCATCCACACCAGGTACACCAAGATAACAAGCAAGAGGGACAGAGTCTCGCACACACATCCAGCCCTGGCCCCAGGCAGGCTCAGGCCAGGAGAATCCAAGTGTGGAAGGGCTTAGTGTGGGGTTAGAGGTTTCTGTGTGAAGCAATCTGAATGTGGGTGGTTTGGTGGGGGATCCAGGCTCGTTGAGGGGTTGTGGGTGCAGGGGAATGGGACTCTGCAGTGGGGTCCAGGTAAAGGTGGCTGGGGCTCAGAGGTGTGAGGGTCTATGGGGTTTGTTGGAGTGGTCCAGGTGCAGGGAGGGTGGCTCGTGGGGGTAGGGGTCTGAGTGCAGAAGGTTCAGTGGAGGTGGTCTGGGTGCAAGGGTGGGGCTCGACAGAGGGGTCTGGGTGCACGGGGGCTCCAGATGCATGGGGATTGGTTAGATGGGGGAGTATCTCCCCCACAGCCACTCCTCCCCCCACAGTCGAGGAATGATGGAGACAGGAAGCAGGAGGTAAGAGGGGGTGGAGCTTTCTGCAGCCAGCAGAGATTTCTGGAGATGGGTCTGACCCAGACCCAGCACTTCTTGCAGGGGAAGAGGAAGTCCTGTCCTCCCCCAGCCCATTCAGGACTAGCAGCTGAGCCTGGCACAGGGTAGGAGACAAGGCCTCCCCTCCCCCACAGTGATCTATGTCTCCGCCAGCTACTCCAGGAGCCCAAAATGATGCACCCACTCTGCTGAGTAGGGGTGCATGACCACTCTTGTGGCTTTCTTTTGCTTCCCCATCATTTTCTGAGCAAAGAAATCTTCAGGGAGACATGAATTCTGAACACACATAATGGCGCCACATTCCCCTAGGAGCAGCATGAACACATTAGAAACACAGTAGGAACCTCTCTCTCGTTAATAACAATTAAAAGATTAGCTTGCATGAGGGTAGTGTGACAACAGATGGGAATGCTTCCACAATTCAGTTTGAATTAGGGATTTGTTATCCTGCTGAAGCAGGATACATCATTCCTACTGAACACCAAGAAGCACTTTGATCAACTTAAAACAAGGAAGCCTGGTGGAGTTAGGAAGCTAATAAGCAAGCTTTCTACACAAGTTTCTTTGAACTGTGGGCTTACAAGATTCCTTTATCACATGTTAACTGCTAACCAACAAATCATCTTCATTTTGTACAGTGTAAAAGGCCTGAAAAGCTGCAGAACTGCTGTGGTTCTGCTTTGGAGTTGGAGGGAAGACCAAAGAGAGGTCATACAGGGAATGTGCAGCTAAGCAGTGTTTTGTGATGTATTGTTCAGTAGTGGCAAAGAGGAGGGATTGGATGAGAGCTAGGGGCATTGCAAGTGGACCCATGAAGTAGGACTGTTCACTGATGAAGATAACATATAGTGAATCAAACTTTACTATAGCCAGGATACTTCTACTCTTCCCAGACCTCTTGTAGGTATCTGACACACAGTCTGCTTACTCAGGTTTTGCAGAGAATGAGAATTTGGTCCTAACAAGGGAGTCTTCAGTTGCATAGCCACATGGCTAATGAAATGAACATCAAAGCTATGCTGCAATGATAAATCAGAGTTTTAAAATGACATTCTCATATGTTAATTTCTTTACCTAAAAGAAAGGCAGAGGGACTCTGAATGTGCTAGTTTAAGTTAGGATTCAACTTCCTTGCACCATTTACATATTCTTCTGTGAAATCAATGCCCGTCTGCTATTCAGTGATCAGCACCAGTATTATGAACAGAATACTTCTAACATTTAAATTCTTCCACAGCATCCAGCCTTACAAATAGACTGATCCTAAAAACTTGGATGGCCAGTGTTCAGAAGCAAAACAAAAATAAAAACAAAAAACCACACAACCAACTATATTAAATCCAACACAGAGGCTTTTTCAAAAGTATTTATGAATTCTCCAATTAAAATGATCTTTACAAGAATAACTGAACTGGACATAAGCTAAACGAGAACTGACTGACTGACTTGCAGCATTGTGTTGTTCTAGTTATCTTTCTGAAAAATGAGCCTTGGCACTGTGGAAGTTCACACTGGAGAGTCAATTTCCTGTTCTCATCAAGACTACTAAGTAAATCTTTTGCATGTTTGATTTAACTTGTGTTTAAGTGCCTTTTCCATGAACACAGAAACAGACAGATAATGGATTTGGATCACTTTGCAAAGCTAATGCAGCAAAACTCACAATCAGACTATAAGCAATCAGTTAAACATACTGTAGACAGTCTGGCAAAGTTGTATTCTAACACTAAATTATAAAATGTCTTTTCAAGGGATCATCATTCAGGCATTACAATTTGCAATATTCAGAGATCCTGCATTTTCCATAATTAATCATTTTGTTTTAAGTTTTTTTGACATGACATATATATGCTTAAAATATATAAGCTGTTCAAGATAAAAATAAGTAGGGAAGAAAATTAACTCCATGTGATGTTAGCGCTTTTTCACATTCTCACATATTGTCACAGATGGACAATAAAGCTTATTCACCTTTTTTCCTTTCCATTACTGCATCTTTTCATCTAATCATTGTAGCTAACCTTTCTTGCATCTTTAATGTTTAGCAATTCAGCCTTTTTTTTTTAAGCTATTTTCATACATTTTTTATTTTTGTGCTTAGATCATCAGCATGCTATTCAGCTGTGTAAATCAGTCTCTTTTTTGCTTCTGTTTGTTTTATGGTAGCAAGTAAGAATCTCAAACATGGATCAGGGCCCATCATACGAACCTTAACCCCAGAGAGCTTACAGTGCAGCTATTAGACAGGATGCAACAAGTGGACAAAAACGAACCAAGTTTAGCAGAAAAAGTAGTAATTGTATTTATTTCAAGACTCTGTGCTATTTTTATATAGTATCCTTTATTTGTTATTTCATATAGCATATGGAATCAGTTTACTCTCTCTTCACTCTAATGTGTATCTAACTTCACCTTCAGAAAGAGGAATGCCATAACCAAAATAAAAAATATTCTTGGATTTTCTATTGTTTCATTGTGACCTCACAAAATAATTTAGTTTCAGTTATAAATATCTTATTTATATATACACACCCACACCCACACCCATACACACACACACACACACACACACACACACACACACCACTTTAACCTATTTTTCAGCAGACTTCGGACATCACAAATTAATTTTTGTGAAAATATAACAATTTTCTCATTTTTGAAATCTCAACAAGATTTTACATAAACAACTCCAACATAATATCAGTCCACAAAGTCATTTTTGGATTTGTTTTTATATTTCACAACCAAAAATACTTCCAGTATAAACTGTTAACTGAAGCCCTGACAAGTTTTATTATAAATATTCCTAGCTTTAGAGAGAAATTTGAATAAATTCACTTAGTGTATGTTCAAGATCCAGGTTATGTCTGACAGCTTCAGATTATGCCTCATTTATATGGAGCAGTGATCAAACTCATTAATATGTGAAAGAACCAAAGAAGCAAAGGATTGTGAATCAAATAACGTGAGCAAAGTTGTCTAGTAACATGAATAGCTTATGAGGATTTATGTAGGGTGATAGTTTTCATGGTCTCATGTGCCAATGTTTCTAAAATAGAGGTCTAAACAGTGAGTAGCTTTGAGCAGTGTGCAGCACTTCTTACAAGAGGCTGAGGTTGTGTCATTAGCAGTCACTGCAAAGTTAGTGAGGCTCGTAGCACTGTTAGTGTCACTAGGTCTGAAATTCACTCAATACAAAGATCTTTATTGCAGTAAGCACTAAAGAGGAAACATTTAATTTGTCCATAATTCATCTCATATGTAAAAAGTGTTAAGGGTCCTTCTGCTTAGTCCAAGTGAATGATTTGACAAGACAGGTGAGCAGGGTCAAAATATTTTCCTTACCTCTTGTATTGCCAAATGTTGCTGGGATGCAAGAGCATCTGTGACAGTATTTTAGATAGCCCAAAAATTTAGCAAGCATTTTCATAGAACAAAATCAAATCCCACTATGAGGTATAGTCTTTCTTTAAACTTCACTTTAATCTTCTGCTAACACAAGCTGTGCCTGTACAATCATCCAAGATGATAATCTGCTATATAGAGCTATAAATCTACTACAGTAGAACCTCAGTTATGAACACCTCCAGAATGGAGGTTGTTCGTAACTCTGAACAAAAAGTTATGGCTATTCTTTCAAAGGTTTACAACTGAGCAGTCCAGCTACAGACTGACCCCATCTCTACAGAGAATTACTATTAAACATTTTATCTAAATAAAATAGTTCTAACTGTTAACTCAATATTATGGAATAATTAAATCCAATTTTCAGTCTCTTATAAGTCTAGTGATTTCACAAATTCTCTCACATTTTTAATGAAATAGCAACTGCCAACTATTTGCAAAAGTCCCAATTTTCATAAAATAATTATTTTCAGAGTGATGGATGCTTCTCCTCACATGATTATCAGAAAGCTGGGCCCAGTAAACTACATGCTGCTTTTCTGCTACCATGCTGCAGGTTAAATGTAAATTATGGTTAGTTTCGTTTTTCTTTTCTACTCTAAACTCAGTTGATACAATCTGCTAGGAATTGGCCCTAGGCAACATTTATTAAACAACATGGCTGACGCATGTTAAAATGGCTTTACACTATGCTCTAAACCTTTTTCGCTTCCCTTGTCAATTCCCTTTGCTTCCCTTGTCAATGGCTAAACTTAGTTTCAGTGTCCAAGTTCCAGTGTTCTTAGTTCTTTATCTGCATTAGTAGTAATACAGAGCCAGACAAATTGGGAGTTATGTGCCATTTCCTGACATGAAGCCAAAAGGGAAAAACAGTGAGGGATAGGATTCCTCATGCATTTCTTCACCACTTTGAACATGAGCCATTAAACAGAGTAACCAGAAGGATTATGGTAAGTAACAGTTAACCAAGTCTGAGACATTTAAAAAAAAAAATCAATCTCTGATGTAGCTTAAATTTTTCCATATGAAGTTGTGCTTTAACGCTGAACATCTTCTTAAAAGAATTTTGATTTTTCCTATTATATTCTATTATATTGGTAACTAGATGTTTTAGAGTTACAAAAGAATCTCACTAACCCAGACTCTGCTAAACTGCACACATTATAATCTACACAAATTCTGGTGTGTTCCTATCTTTCGGGAAACATCTGAGAGCAGATGCTGTTATGAAGCAACACTAAGAATACTTCAATACTTTTATGAAACATATTAGATTTATTAGTATACAGTTAACTACCAAACAAGGGACAAAATATAAATAAAACTAGATTTCAATCAAAACATTTACAGAAAATACAAAATCTGACAGTGCAATGATTCGGTGAGAAATGCCTTCTCAGGCCAGCATGCACAAAGCAATTTAGAAGAAGGTTTTGTTACTTCAGGGTTGACATAACTAGTGTCTTTTTCTACATTATCTTCTGCAAGTTATATACATGAAATAAACATCCATTTATTTTGAACAGTTAATTTATCTTCCTGCATTTTTTGCTGTTTACAGGATGAAGTGTGAAATCTTAAAGAATTGCTGGTAAAATAAGATGTTGTGGAAACTTACTATAAAAGGGAATGTACCATTTGATTATTAATATTAATAAAATAAATAATAATAGTAGCATTACAGTAGTGCCTTGGAGCCCCTTTGCTGGATCAGGACACTATCAGGCTAGGCACCCTATAAACACACAACAAAAAAAGCCTGCAGTAAGAGGCACACAGAAATAATGACCATCCCAAGTAGGAGGCATTTAAAGCTGCTCTTAATCCAGACAATACGTGCTATTTTGGTAAATGATCTTTCTCATCATGGCAATTATGTGTTTGCTGGAGAAATCATCTTATCAAAGTATAATTTACTTATATAAATTACCAAACTCTCCACTAATCGTCCAGTGGTTACCTCCTGCAGTCATGATACACAACATTCTAAAAATCTAAAAATAAATTTACCAGTCATTTACTTTAAATCCAAACTTTGATAAATCCTAAGAGACCAAGAACTAACAGTGTAGTATTACATATTCCGTTAGAAATACATGTTACCACAATGAAACTGCTGGTATTGTTTCAGAGCTGGTCTCTTTAACCTAACTTCGTACATACTTCACTTACAGAAAAAAAATGGGTGGTCGTGGGGAAAGTAAGTTTTCATTTTGCACAGTATCATGGAAGAAAGATACTGAGAATGTTTTGCATGCATTTTAGACATGCTGAATAGCTAAATGGCTTCTGTGGTTATACCTCTCAGTTGTTCATACTAAGTTTCAATAGATCCATTTTAGTTGAAGCTTTCATATCTATCACACCTGGAAAAATAGGTCATGTTTCCTACAGCATTCACTTTGTATTCTAAAGAGTCAGGAAGCACTTTTGCAAAAAAAGTGTTCTTGTGCGCTGGCTGCATTTCTCTTTGGTCTGACTCAGTGACTGCTCGGCACTGAAGGTGAAAGGATCTGAAAGCCAGTTCTATATACTGTATACACACAGCAATTTGTTACTGTGAAAAACCATCTGTTTCTCGGTATTACAATCCTCAGAGGGCAAATTATAGCTAGCGTTCAACATAAAACATCAATTTAAACCATCAACTATTCATAATTCCAATTCTTTATTGGAAACCAAGGACATAAATGTCAGGCAATATAGCAATATTTCTTTTATTAACTGTTCCATTCATCTGGCTATTAAATAAAACCAGGACCCTAATAAATAGCATTAGCCTTTGTACTGACAGCCACCCCAAATAGCACTATAATTCTCAGATGTTTTAAGAACAACTAAAAATGCATTTTAAACATTAAAGCTATCATAGAAAAATACAACAAAATTGTACGATAAAAGGATTTAACACATTTTTTAAAATGTGTGCAGTTGCTTGACAATAGTTTAACATTTTAAAAACACATTATTGAGCAAATAAGAAAACCTCACTTTATATCAAAGTTCCTGTCAGCCAACTACCTCCAGATATTATTCTGCTAATATTTATATTACTAAATAACAAAAAAGCATCCATTATTGATGCTTGCTTGACTGTTGCCAAATGGGGTTGTTCTTTTAATCCCCTTCTTCTAGCTCAGATGCTTCTTAAAAGAAAAAGTAGGATAAAGAGAGAGAGAGAGAGAGACAGACAATGATCGTCACTGGGACTGTTCCTTGACTAAAGGCAAAAATGTCTATTTATGTTGACAGTTACGGAATATTTATGCAGTTGGGGTTTAAGAGTTACACACAGAAATACTGAAATCTAATGGAGTCGGACAGAGTACAGTATGTAGAAATCCAACTGCAAATCTTTTCTTTGCCTAAATTGACAAATCAAAAAAGTCTGACCTTTTTTGTTTACTGCTTTCATGCTTTATAAGGGCACAATCCTGAACGCCTGACTCACACAAAGCTCTGCTGAAGTCAGTATGAAATTTGCCCAAATCAGAGATTCATAATTTGGCTCCATATGATTAAATATAAGATTATCTGGGGGAGATTCTCAAACATGAAATGGAAAGAAGTGTTTTATAAACCGGATAAGCAGCCTTGAAGAGTCCATAAATTCACAAGTAAAACTCATATAATTATCTATTACTCCTCCTTAAGAATAACTCCCCCTGCCTTTAAAAGTACCAGCATGGGGACCTTACCAACACCGCTATGGGTGGAAGGAAGCACAACTGTAATCAAAACAATGATTACTATCACATTCATTTAAATGCAGAAAGAGAAATTTATACAAAAATATTCACTCAGAAGGAAAAGGTAAGCGATTAACTTTTTCCCTATGGGCATCAGAAACCTAACCTCAAAAACCAAGAATTACTTGTAAATTTTCCACATCCCCTTTGGAACACATTCGTTTCTCTTTCTGCATGTAAATGAATTTGATAATAATCACTGTTTTGATTACAGTTGTGTTCTTCCTTCCACCCATAATGGTGTTCTTAAGGACCCCATGCTGGTAATTTTAAAGGCAGGGGAGCTATTCTGAAGGAGTAATGGACAATTACATGAGTGTAAGTAGTGAGTTCGTGGAATCTTTAAGGCTGCTAATCTGTTTTATACAACTTTTTTCAATTTCATATCTCATACTCTCCCCAAATAGTTTTATATTTGGCAAATATAACCTTCCTTGGACAAAACTCACATTGACTTCAACAGAAGTAAATAATTCAGATTCCTGTCTACATTAGGACAAAAGGCATATTTTTAATATGCTAACTAACATATGATTTTAACCCATGTTTAGTAAACCTAGCATAGACAAGCCAATTTGTAGCTTTAACATGTTCATTGTCGAGGAAAACCTTACACTCATAACATTCACCTTAATTCATGCCATTACAAACCTTCCTGTTCTCCACTCCTTCCACCCTTGCTACATGTAGTCTTCTTCAGGCATGCATGTAGGGCTAGTTCTAGCCTACACTTAAAACTTACAATGGCATAGCTGTATTGATATAGCTGTGTCACTGTAAGAGCACTTGTGCAGACATGTTATGTCCATGGGAGAGAGCTCTTCCACCGATGTAATAAAATCACCTAAATAAGCAGAGGTAACTACCTTGGCAGGAGCGCGCCTCCTGCCGACATAGCTCTGTCCAAAAAAGTGCTTATTTCGGCAAAATTTATGTTGCTCAGGGAGTATTTTTTTCACACTCCTCAGAGACAGAAGTTTTGCTGGCATAAGTGCTAGTATAGACAAGGCCCTACTGAATGCTTCCATCAGCCACTGACTGTTCTCCTGACCTTTCTTAAGGCTATGTTTACACTACCACTTATGTTGGTATAACTTATGTCACCAGGAAAAACAACAAGAGTCCTGTAGCACCTTAAAGACTAACAAATTTCTGTGGGTATAAGCTTTCGTGGGCTGCAATCCACTTCGTCAGATGTATGAAGTGGAAATCACAGATAGGAGATGTATATATATGCATCCAAGGGTAAGAAACATAACAATGGAGAGGGCACGTGCTAACAAAGTCAATTCAGTTAGGGTAGATGAGACCTATTCACAACCATTGATTTCAACTATTTCAAACATGATTTGAACTTAAAAACTTCAAGCTTCTCAAATGAAGTCGTCAAGGAGAAATGTGCACTTTGGACAGAATGAAAAAATGACTAAGAAATTCAGAAGTTTGCCTTCCCTACAGAGTTCAAATACATGAAAGCATGAGCAGATGTGCAACTGGATACTGTAAGAGATCTTCATTTTAAGCAACTCCACAGAATCTAGCCAATCATTCAATCTCCAACATAACTCTACCCCCTCATCAAATTCCATCACCTGCCTTCAAGAGGCTGAGCATTCTAGCAGCCTATTTGCTGGGCCCCAATGGCCCCCAATTTAAAATTGTGGGTGGTCTACAGGGTTAAGTGTACAATGCGGCACGGAAATCCAGTGTGGAAAATTTGAACCATGTGAACAGAATGGATAGCAGTCCAGTCAAGTGTCATTTAATTTAACTGTGCTGTCAAATGTAGTTGGCACATCTTTTTCTTAATAAGGGAACAATGCAAACAAATTTTATTATTAAACAGAGCAAGTAAGAGAGAGAATGTATATATCAGATACACACAAAGTTAGGTGCAAATATGGCAGGGCTAAGGTTATTATAGACAAGCTTCTTTGAATTTCCCGAATTGCCTCTATTTAAAATCTCTGCCATAAAGTGACATTAACACCATTTTTGCATTTAATAAAACTGTCATTAGTAGATTGGAAACAGTAGTTTCTTTATCCACCAAGAAAAAGGAAAAACATCATTTAAAGGTGTGTGATGCTTTCAAGTATATTTCACTAAGTGTATGAAACATGAAATTACAGTAGAGCAACAGCTCTGTATATTTAAGACCGCTTTCTGTTTAAATTTCAATTCTACATGCTCTAAAATGTACATGATTAATCAGACTGCCTTGAAATTTGGTATGCCTCATGGAGTTGTGGCACTTTATTTGTAATCCAAATTTGGGGTCATTTGACCAATGGGTTCTTGAGATACATCACCCAGGAAAAAACAACTTATCATAAAGTTGACAGATACTGACAACCTATTTTTACTCAAAAATAGAGATCAAACCAGGGCTCTGATGATCACACCTAGGTCTCAAATGCTTGAGGGTTACTCCAAGAAAGTGCATGGCATTCACCACCCTTTGCGGGAAAATCAAATTAAAACTTTTCAAAAAAAGTTACTTCTCCAGTTAGGTGCTTCAGAAGGCTCATGTGCATTCTGCACACCCATTGGCTTATACTGAGCATGTGCATGGAGAAGGTGACTATCTGAAACACTACCCCTATACCAGAGGACGGGGTAGTTTTGAGGATATGTTACAGTAATTGAAACTGAGCATCACTGCAGGCACAGAATTCAAAATCCAATCCAGCACAGAATTCTGAAGTAATACAAGTAGGCATATTGCTCAATCTGCCACTATCAAAGGGGGGGGGTTATTCTGAGGACGTGTAATCTGAGTGCAGCATAATATTCAGAAAGTGCTGAAACTATTTATTTTTTGAAGAAAATAAACGATATAAGCAAATGTTTATTGGAAGGGGAAGGTGATTAAGATGGAAAAGTAGGTGCCCTTTCCATGTGTGTGCTGGGATCTAGGGGAGCCCTAACCCACTGCAAGAGTTTAAGTCCCCACTATAACAAAAAAGTCAGGAGTGGAGAGGAATCACACAGCTACTGTGCGGCCTAGGAGAGAAGCAACTGGATTGGAACTGTTCCTAGTTCTGCCACTGGCCTGCTGGGTGATCTTGGGAAAGTCACTTGACTGTTCTGTGTGTCAGTTTCCCATATTTAAGAAAGGGATATGGATATAAAGTTCAACTGAATGGAAAACCCTCTAAAAAAGCTAGATCCTTTTGATTATTACCTAGCCACAGTGGCATATCAACTGCAAACCTAGGTGAGAACAACTGCCCAAATGACCACTAACTCCTACGAACAATGCTCTTTCTGTTAAAAAGAACTAGGAAATTAAATGGCAAAAATCTTTGTTAATACAGAATTACGGTTTGCCTGATGATAGCACATGCCTTTCCAGAACATACAAATCAGCAAAACTAAAAATTTCTGAAAACCATGAAATACAGAGTTATAGTAAACATCCATGTAATCTTAACTCGGCCCTTGAGCTCTACCTTTTCATATAATGTAAAGAAAAGGTGCTACGTGCACTTGCCTTATGCTTAAACACTGAGCCTACCTCAGACAGAATACCACACTTGGAAAAGTTAACAGCTACTTCATACTTTTTTACAACCCTGTCTCACCTGTACACAGGATACTGCATAAATCTATCTTTCCTCTGCCCATCATTAAATCCACAGATGGCTCATATCCCACCTCACTACTGACAATACCCAACAAGATCCCAGTGCCTTGCTACTGACACAACCTACATAATTCTGTACTGAAATGATGCAAATGGAATCTCGAGGCACACATGCACCTTTTTACTTTGATAATACACATGGGGGGGGGGGAGGGGGGGTCAGACACTCAGATCCAGATCTCCTCAGATCACAATCAGAGCTCTTCCAAACCGCTCCAATTTATTCCTCCACCATTCAATATAGCTACAGATAACACAGTGAATGCAGCTGGAGGGAATACAGATGGTTCTCAGTGACTATTGCCAGCTCAGGGGTGGGAGTATGGGGCAGAATTAAGATTGCAAGGTACATGTCCATAACTCCGTGTTTCCTGGTTTTCAGAAGTTGGTGTTTTGTTGATCTTGATGTTCTGGAAGGATATGCGCTATCACCAGACAAACTTAATTCTGTGTTAATGTAGTGTTTTACCATTTAATAAAAGTTAATCTTTAAAAATGACAGTATTTTTAAGAGGTCTCTGTGTACCCCAATAAGGGTAAGATAAAATCTTAAAAGTCACAAAGTGATGCTTTCAGCTCTGGCATAAGAGGTATACCTCCTAATACAGTCTGGATTTCAGGTAAGCCTTGCTAATAGCAAGAATCTCATTTCCTTTATTGCAAAAAGTCTATTGTAGAAGCAAGCATTCATGTCTCATGGGACCACTGTTTGGAATGACAATATTTGAACAAAGGTCTGCCTTAGTTGCTTTTGTTTTTAATACCGCAGCCTGACATTAAACTATATAGTCAGAGTTTATTTGTGTAGTGTTTTAGTAAATCTAGGTGTCAGGCTGTTTAACTCCCACTGAGGATATTTTTTATCATGTGGATAGAGAACAGAATAATTTTAGAGATCACCGCTGTGCAGATCTTACAGACAAGACCATTTATAATTTTGGATACTTTTCAACTATTCAAGAAAATCATATCCAAATGCATTTCAGCATTGGATCAAGAGGGCTGGCTCATTGTATTTCTGTAAAATAAACAGTACAATATCTAATATGAATTCTTTCATTTCCTAAGTAATGCCTTCAAATACAGGCTCCAAAAACATGACCTCTTTAGATATTCCTGATTAAAAAATTATGCTCAGAACTTTATAGTTTAGAGCAGTCCATTCGAAAACCCTAAACCCTTTTGTTGTGAAATTATTTCTCACAACTTGGTTCTTGTGAGCCACTGGGCACCTTTTCACAGTAGTATGAAACACACACACTTGACACATTCCCAGGTTGTTACAAGAAAATGCATTGCTTTTGCAGCTTCAGAAAATACCAGGTGGCTTCTCATCTCACACTAGTGCTAATCGAAGATGGTGTGTGAGATATTTATAAACAAGCATAAATAAGTTGCCCAGAATTGAGAAGGGATTACTTTAGAACCCTTTCCTGAAGGAGAAGAATGACCACATTGTCAGTTCCTAGATAGGTATGCTAGATTTTTTTCATTGGTTGCTTGTCCTACAACTGACTGCAATAATCTGTGAAAACACTGTCAAAAACAAAAAAAATGCTCACAAATCTGTAGTTTTAATTATAATTTACAGGGACTTTTGCCTTTTTTCCTTCTTAATAAACCTTTCTATGAATGAGTTTCAAGGCCTGTATACCTAACAGTTGGTACTGCTTCTGGCCATAAAACTGAGGAGCAAACCATGATTTACCTGCTTTTTTCTTGTTAACATGAGACATTCAAGGCTGCCTCAAGTGGTGAAATACAAGATAAAGGTCGTTTTCTAGTCTTTAATGAGAAGTAAAAATATACACATCTCCTTACCATTAACAATAAAGAATTTAAACATTTAGCAGGCTAGCAAAAGATTTTAAAAGTATAAGACAAAAACATTAATAAAATCTTACAGTAACACAGCTGCTTTGATATTGAGGAATCCCAAGTTGCTTTACAAATTATACACAGAAAATACTGCACGTATCACTGAATGCAGCCACCTCTTAGTGGGAACAGGGGAGATGTTTGATAGCAAACAGCAACTCAAACACAATAATTTACGACATAGGACAGAACAGAGGGTCCAGAAAAACATTAACAATGAGATTATAGTACTTAGACCATGAAATGATCCCTATGGGAAAGTAATGGAAGCCCCATTGCTTGGGAGATTTAAAAACAGACAGGACAAAATGTTAGAAAATGTACAATAACCATGTCCCTGCCAATGCATGAATGTTATAAAACCTAAGATGATTTACTCTCTCTCTCTAAATTCTATGAGCTGCAACTGAACTTATGAAGTACCAAAAATCTTCAACGACCACAAGTGGTCAAGACTGTTTTTGTTTTTCATGTGAAAGATATCACTTCTAGATGCATAATGAATCAGTACCAAATCAGAAAAAAATGCCAGCACTTTTGAATCACTGAGATTTTCTTGGAGATCGCCTCTCCTCAAAGTAGTGATTAGATGTAACCTTTGTTGGAAATTGTCTACACAACCCTGCAATTTGGATTATGGGGGTGCAAATAGTAGTACAGTGCAGCACTTTGGTGTTCAACTCCCCTAGTATGAGCACTGCAGGCTCCTAGTTTGCATTAACAGTCCTCGTCAAACAGGACTATGTTAATACAAACAAAGTACATTATAGTTCGAACCTGCAGCATCCACACAGGAGAATTATAGCACAGCACTTTGGTGTGCACAGCTATTCACACATCCCTGCTTTGAACTGTGTGTGTATGCACAGCCTTAGTGCATGACATATGATATCACCACCATGTACAAAATATTACACATTATTAGAGTGTATTTATAGGCAGGGAAAATTCCTCTTGACGTGGTAACTGAAGTAGACAATATGTACCATTTTCAAAAGCATTTAAGTGAATGAGACTTAGGCACTTTTGAACATTTTTACCCCTTGTTCATCATTTATTTTAATAAGTTAAATCCTACATAGGGTTGCTGCCCCAAGAGATGCCAGCTACATATACAGATAGGAAAGATGTGTCATCTACTATACACTGTCCAAGAATTCTGAGTTCTGTCCCTAACTCTGACACAGGCTCACTCTTAGAGACTTTGGATTCATTGTGGATAGTTCTTGCAAAACATTCACGCAATATGCAGCGGCAGTCAAAAAAACCCTAAATTTTAGGAGCCATTAAGAAAGGGATAGGTAATAAGACAGATAAGATTATAATGCCAGTATAGAAATCCATGGTACATTCACACCTTGAATACTACATACAGATCTGGTTGCCACATCTCAAAAAAGATATTAGAATTGGAAAAGGTACAGAGAAGGGCAACAAAAAGTGGTTAGAGGTATGGAAAAACTTCCATATGAGGAGAGATTAAAAAGATTGCAACCATTCATCTTAGAACAGAGATGAACTGGGAGGGGGGAGGGGGGGAAAGAGGAGAGGAGGAGGAGATATGAGAGAGGTGTATAAAATCATGAATAGTGTAGCTAAAGCGAATAATTAAGTTTATTTACCCCTTCACATAACACAAGAACCAGAGGTCACCCAATGAAATAAATAGGCAGTAAGTTTAAAACAAACAGAAGGAAGAATTTCTTCACACAATACATAGTCAACCTGTGGAACTCACTGCCAGGGATACTGTGAACACCAAAAGTATAACCAGGATCAAGAAAGAATTAGATAAGTTCATGAAGGATAGTCACATCAATGGCTATTAGCCAAGATGGTCAGGGATGCAGCCCCATGCTCCAAGTGTTCCTAAACCTCTGACTGCCAGAAGCAGGGGATATATCACTAGATAATTGTCTTGGTCTTTCCCTCTGAAGCATCTGGCATTGGCCAGTGTCAGAAAACAGAATATTGGGCTAGATGGACCATTGGTCTGAATCAGTATGGCCATTCTTATGTTCACTCTATGACTTTGATCAAGCTACCTACCCTCTCTGTTTCCAACTCCCCATTTGTAAAATGGAAATAGTAGCACCTAACAAGACAATTGTGAGTAGTATTATTTCTAAATCACTCCAATTCTAAAATGAGGGGTATTATAAACTTCCAAAAGTATTATTCTTATATGCATATATTGAAGTTTTTAAAGAACTATGGGATCTTTCAAGATGAAAAATACTCTAAAAATGTCGGATGAGATCATTAAACAAAATATCACTACATCACAATTTTAATACAGAATGAGCCAAGTTCTGTTTGACTTACCCGGTGAGAAAGCCTGTCTTCCCCTATACTTCTCCTCCAAATACTTCTAGTATATATTTTTTTTTAAAAATCAAAGCTGATTTGTCATTTAAAAAGCCTATCCCTAAAAGCCACAGCAAACCAGAAACCTGTTTAGTGACCTTTTGTTTTTTATTACAATAGCCTTTTTTGCACTCATTCAGATTTGCACTGCAGAATTTAAAATATTATTTCCAGACAAGATAAACTGCAGCTAAGAAAGATTAAAATGGAGAAATCAATACATTTGTCTCTTCAGGTCTTTAGACTTAGCTAACTGGTTTTTGGCTACTCTTTCCATACATAATGATTGTTAACCATCACTGGAAAATCTACTTGTTCTATGTTATGTAATGTCACAAGTTTCTTACATGGTACTTTTCAACATTAAACAATAGGAAGATATTTAAGAAAGAGAATTAGGAACAAATACCAATAAGAATAATTAATCTCATGAAATTTTTGAAATGACAACCCTCTGCAAATTAAGACTGAAACAGGTGGCACTTAAATATAAACTTCTCTACTAATAATACAACAGTCCATCTGCTTTTAATTAGCTAAATCAAATATGGATTTTAATTTTTATTTCCAAATACGCTCATTTTAAGGTGTTTTTTTTTTCTAAACCTAATATTTGGCTAGCTAAAAGGACAGCTGCTAGCAAAACAGACAGCTCTTAAATGAGCCCCATTGCCATACTGATAGAAAAAAAATAACTGCATTGACTCAAATATTAGCACTGTGTATAAGTATGAAAATCAAAGCTCTAAAAATGCTAATAGACAAAGCAATCTGGGATCAAGTGAGAAGGGGATAAGGTTAATCAACTGTCCTGTAATCAAGAAGGAACAGGTATAGTTAACTATTTAGATGCTACAATTTGCTTTTTAAATGATTGTTTTTCAGTACTCTATAATAAAAATGTAACAATAATAGAAGGAGTGTTGTAGCTATTAAAAGGGTATTAAAACTTTGCTTTTGTTAGTTCTCAGATAAAGAACAATGGCAGGATTAACAAGGAAACTATTGCAAAATTAATCTCATTAATGAGATTAAATAATAAAGTGTATAGCTATACTTAAAAGAGTACACAAGTTACACCTTGTTGGAACATGGAACTTGTATGTGATGAAATACTAATGAGAAGGACATTTTCGTATTAATTAAATAGTGAAAACAAGAACCTCCCAAAAATCCAGCAGGAACAAAGAAGGAAGGGAAAAAATGCACTAGTAAAAAACAAACAAACAAACAAACAAAAAACTAACTACAACACACTCCACCCTCCATATAAATCAGCATTCTTTGTTTGTATGGTTTGCTGCACATGACCACAGTTTCTGAGAACAGTATTTCTCCAAGATCTTTTTAGTTAGATTTTCTTTTTATTTGATGTCAAATCTCACTCAAGGGCAAGTGGTTTGTTTTGTTCGGTGTTTTTTTTTGTTTTGTTTTTTAACACAACAGTCATTTCACATACAATATTTTATCATATCTGCTGGGTCATTACACACTGAGCTATGCCTATAATCACTCATTCTGGCCATCAATCAGATTCTAAATTAGAAGGGTGAGGATAAAAAGTTGGCTTTTTCCCCCTTTTCCCTTCTTATGAATGGGCCATGCTAGTGGGATTATAATTAAAACTGCAGATTTTGTGAACATTTTTGTTTTGACAATGCTTTCACAGATTATTTGCAGTCAGTTGTAGGACTAGCAACCAATGAAAAAACTCTAGAATATTTATCTAAGAATTGACAGTGTGATCATTCCTCTCTTTGAGAAGGAAGATTCTGCAATGATAGACAACTTATTTATGCTTGTTATAAATATCACAAACACCATCTTTGATTAGCATTAGTGTGAGGTGAGAAGCCACCTGGTATTTTCTGAAGCTGTAAAAGCAATGCATTTTCTTGTAACAACCTGGGAATATTGTGTGTGTTTCATAATAGTATGAAAAGGTGTCCAGTGGCCCACAAGAACCAAGTTGTGAGAAATGATTTCACAATAAGAGTTTAGGGTTTTTGAATGGACTGCTCTAAACTATAAAGTTCTGGGCATAATTTTTTAATCAGGAATAGGTCATGTTTTTTGGAGCCTGTGTTTGAAGGCATTACTTAGGAAGTGAGAGTATTCAAATGAGAGATTATATTGCTTATTGTACAGGAATAATGACTTCCTAAAATTGGCACTAATATTTGGAAGATGCAAGAGATAAGTTGTGTTGGGGGTTATTTTGTTTTGTTTGTTTGTTTAAAAAATACACTTCAGCGCCTTTCCAAAGAAAAATATTTATATTGTGCATAGGAAGCAGTTTGTTTTTAAAAATACAAAATATGCTTTTTCATCATATTAGGGAAGTGATGTACTACTTTAAGGCAAAAAGATAATTTGCAATGGTAGATTGTTTTCATAGTATTTTACAAAGTGACACTGATTTTAATGTTAGCTCGGGTAGCACTGACTTCGCTATTTGTAGGACTTTCAGCTCTGATACATAAATCGGTGAGTACCAAGGACCTCCTTGCCTTATGAATCCAAGCAAGAGCAAGTCATATTAATAAATGTAATTAACATACTAACTTCATCCTTTAGCTTTTCTTTCTTTTCCGCTCACCATTCAGAGACTTAACAATTATCAGCTCAAACACAAAGCCAAGCTCCACACAGAGCTGGCTGTCAGGCTCTTCAATCGCAATATATGAAGACTAAATCAAACTACTATGTACTGGTACTGTACATCTCCAGATCTGTAGATATATGCACTGGAGTCAATACTAATCCCATATTTCTAAATCCTGCTTGTTCACGGCTTATCAGTGTTTTGTGAACACCTCAGGCTGTGCCTCTTTCTGAGTAATAGGGAGCTTTTTTCCTAGGTTATTCCTGGAGCTGCCCAACTGTAACAAACTATTTGCTAAGCCAAAACAACTGCGTTCCCTTCCCATTAATCTATCAAACCCCTGCTTTAAAAAACAAAAACAAAAACAAATTCACCATATAGAAAACTTTACTAGTAGTAGGAACTAAGAACTATCCACTTCACCTCCAGTCCAAACAAAGCTTTCTGAATATCTAATTCTAAAATACAATGGTTTAAAAGTAAACCACAGCTGAACAACAAAAGGGAGAAAATGGGGAGCCTTGTGGTTAAAGTACAAGTCTGGGAAGTCCAAAGACCTGGATTTTAGTCCCAGCTGTCACAGACTTCCTATGTGACCTTGGACAAATCATTCAACCTCTACGTAACTCAGTTTTTTAAGCTGTGAAGTGTATACAAAGAAAATACCTACTTCAAAGTGGTTCTGTGGAGCTAAATTAGTGTTTGAAAGTTCTTTAAAACCTTGGATGGAAGGTACTGCAGAAAAGCAAAGTACTAATATAAAATTGTTTTCATTAAAATAATGCACAAGATATAGTAAGTATTTCTACAGGTGGTTATCACTTATTTACCAAAATAACTTTGAAAAAATAGCCAGATATCAATTTATGTACCATTTTTTATATCTAAGAAAACCATACACTTACTTGTGTAATACACAGTCAATATAATACTGCAAATTTTCCCTTAAAAATACAGACCATGGATTCCCAAGCAGCATTAATACCAAGTGAAAGTGAAAACAGGTTGAGAAAACCAATATTTTTTAAAAGTTACTGATGTTAAAAATCATTACCATCTCCTCACCCCATCATTATGAAGTACAGCTATTTCACTAAGGGTGTGACATTCCTTACTGTTCTCAGAACACCATATGGCTTTGGAGAAGGGATATTTCACTAAATCAGTTCAATCATAAAATGTTCTAGTCTTTAAAATAAGGCAAAACAAAAATGGCTCCTTCACTACTAACTACAATGAATGCCATTTTGGAAGAATGGCTGTTGATAACTGTTGATCTCAAGGTACCATGAGCAGCCTTGAAGTTACCATTCTCAGCAGGTGTAAAACCAAAAAAGCCCTAGGCATTGAAAATATAGTTATTTACTGTGCAAAGTAGTTCACAATACAGAAATATGCATTAGTTACAAAGAATAAGGTAGATGACTACATTCCAAGAGGCCAATAAATGAATGAGAAGTTGTTGCAGAACAAACTGGCCTTGTTACTCTCTTAGCCACCTTTATGAGACATACTTGGGAACAGAGGCATTTGCTAGCATGAAAAATGTCCGATAATGAAACCTATGCCGTGACTGGTACTGACTAATAGGAGGTAAGTGGGGAAACTACACGAACAGTCTTAAATGAAAGGAGAGGCAGCCTCAAACAACTTCAATATCTGTGTTGTAAATTTATCTGGAAATCAGGTCATCAGCCCATGCGGCTGAATAGAGAAGAATCACTAAAAGATAGGACCAAAATAAAACCTGATCTTTGCAATAAACCAAAATATTATTCCCAAGAATACTGTTATCTAATGGTTCAAAAAGGCTCCTACTATCAGAAACTTCAAAGAATGTGTTCAAGTCAATACGGACAGAGGCAAATGCCTCCTGGCCAAAAGGCTAATAAACTAAGCTGTTTCAAAAGCTCAGAAATATAATTCAGAGCACCCACCATCTTTTGCATCAATTGTTTATATTGAAAAAGATCAGAAGAACTATAATAATGGAATGTATTAAGCAATCTAAGTATAGAGGACGTAGCAGCTCCTCTTATAAATTGAGGAGTTAATGACCAATATCTACCAAGGGACACAAAGTGCTAAACAGGAATACTTTTTACCTAATGATTTAACCTCTTAAGCAATTTATTAAGAGAGATACAATGGAATACAGTACTTACACAAATCAGATTATCAGTATGAGACAATCAGGAATTCAGTATGGAAGTGAAGAAAATTTAGATTAATATTATCAAACTTCTTGAATAGTGTAGTGCAAAAGGTAAAGCAAATTATCTTAGCAGCATCTTTAAGGCCTTGATGATAGAAATAATTACCTCATCACACTCATTACCCACACAAAGAATCTTTCAGAAGAGATTAAAAATTTTTGTCTTTACCCTGGATTGAGAAGAATATCAAAGGCTATAATGCAGCATGATCTAGAAACACCTGAAATCGTAGGAAAAACAAAAGTAAGACAACTAGATCATTGTCCTAACCCTCATTAGCATCAGACTCTGATATAGGGAGTCCCTGAGATGAACATGTTCAGGAGAGATCAGAAAAATGGGAGAATCTACTTGAATCTAAGGTCTAGTATCAACAACAGAATGGACACTAGAATCACAAATGGACTGATTACAGTAGAAGTCTTTTAAAGACAGAGAAGAACAACAAACATTAGGTTTGTGACATTGTCCAACTATTTTATTCAAATGACTCACATTATACCTAGGTTCTTGGAAGACATTCTGTGGGTTTTGACCCAAACCTATTTACTGTCTTTTGTTATTTGAAAAGGGGCTGGATGTAGTAATAAATCATTCCTTTATGGTCTGTGCTAAATTATAGAGAAAACAGACAGTACAACCTCAGGTCTACTGTATATCCATTTAATCATTGCAATTACAAATCATTTTGGAAAATTCTCAACTAATTTTCTTTACTATAGTAATTTTATGTAGTCAAAATAATAGACTAAATATCACAAAATAAAATAGTACAAAAATGACAATTTTACTATGGGGAAGTTGGGATTGCCATTTTAAATTAACAAAAACTGAAGTGGGCATTACTGACAATGTGAATATAGTAATTGGGGTTGATTTTTTGGCACTTTGCCAAAACTAGCTTACTAGCATCTTGCAAATTAATTATAGCTCTCAACAGAGTGGGGACATTTCACAGTGTTGCAGAGATAAATTGATCATACAAGTCTTCAGCAAAGCAACATTGTAATGTTATGGCTAGAGACTAGGCAAAGCAAAACATCACTACTGTTCAACTTATTACAAAATGGCCATAAGGAATGTGCAGAACAAGACAGCTGATTATTACATGGAAAACATTCAAGAGAAGGAACATGACTTTTACTATTATAACTAGTTATATGTCATGACCTGTCTTAAATCAGAATTTTGAGCTAAAGCCATTATAGAAAAAGCTTAATTTAAATATTTCATAAAAGTGAAATGCTTTCGGATTTCTTCATCTGTTTGTTTTGTTGATTCTGTGTATGCACATTATTGATTACGCACGTCTCATAACAGTTGGGGATTGCAATCAGTAGCTTTGTGATGGTCATACTGTTCACCTTGATAGGGGAGGACAACCATGTATCACTCCTAAATGTTTCTCAAAGATAGCTGCAAAGTGTCATTGCACCCTTGGAAGATGCTTGCTTTTCAAGCCTCAAAGCCAATGGCATGTTTAAATGTGTTGAAGTGGAATTGCAAGTAAGTCTACACAGATCTTTGTCTTCCTTGTCAATTTCTCTTGGGGATGCCTATTGCTCCATCACTTGTGGCTGAGTCTCCTCTCCTTTGCTGTAGATAGAGGCAGCCAGAAGAAATGTAAACCTTAGTCAGGAGGGCATATCAACCAAATCCTTGTCCAAAAGAGATACTGAAACTACTAAGACTAGTACTGTGACAAAATAATGCTCATACCACAGCATGTACAAAAGGAGAGAAAAACCCCTAAATTGGAAGGAAAATTTGGCAACTGAACATCTAGTAAATACACAATTTGATCAACTAAGGGAAGACATCTGAAGATGTTAATTTGATCAGCTGCAATCTACTTTCAAGATGCCAGCCACAACACCTACAGTCAGGAAATCCTATTTTAATAATTCTAGCAATTTATCAAATAAATAAATAATAAAAAAAATAGGATGAGGTATTTAGTGGCTGATAATCCTGTCTTGGCACCATCCCTTGCCACAGATTTGTCCTGGATGTTTAATCCTGCAACGCATAGTGTATTTTAATTATCCTGTCTTTCTCATTTCTTTCTATTCATTAGCCATGCTGCTAAACTTCAATTCTCTGATAACTATCTCCCTTTTTTAGGAAGATTTTGTCGTTAGGGAATTTTTGCATATTCTGGTTTGGGTTCTTCCATTTGAAGTTCCAAGATGAGGGCCAGGATAAAACACACAACAGTCAAAAAGTTAAAATATGCCCATGAGAAGAATTTGCCTAGAGAGCACAAACTCATACTTCTCTAATCTAGATTCAGAGAGATCTCCTTCTTCAAAGAAGAAGGTGCCAGAATGTAAGAAGAATGTGGAGGAAATAATTGTACTGTGTCCACTGATGTATAATGTCTTCAAATAGGGAACAAGAAGCAGGAACAAATGAACCTCTAAGAAATAAGAGGGCAGATTTAATGCAAAATGTCTTTCATAATAAGTACAAAGGAAAAGAGGAAAAACCTGGAAAAATTATTACATGAAACCTTCCACCATTATTCTCAACATCTATGTTTTCCTGCACAGTTATCGGATGTATACGTGTCTGAGTAACAGTCACTGACCAAAGATGGAGCAAAACTGGGACCTTTTAACTGGTTCCTCTTTCCTCACCATCTTTAAAGGATTCAGTTAAGGTGGGATTTGAATCTAGAGCCAGAACCAAAGCTACTCTGATCTTGCAGATCTCTATTTGTTTTGTCATATTTTGATTTGAAGGGGAAAAAAATCTGTGATTCAATATGCAGCACTTAAAATACAGTCTTATAACCCTAATGAGGTACAGCAGAAGAGTGACAAAATATTCCTACCGATGCACATCATAGTCGTTCAAGCTGAAGTAGGGAATGAAAATGTCACACATTTTTAACACAGTTCATCAGCTCCAGCTCCAAATGGAATACATAAGATACTGCAAACAGCATACCTTGTTTAATATGCCAGGATTATGCTACTAGGCTTCAAAGTAATCTTTAGGACAAGGGTTCACAAAGGAATTTCTAAGTTAAAAATCTCTGGAAAGTGATGAGAAGTTAAGTCCCTTGTCCCTCCCCAGTTCCCCACAAAATAAAATTAAGTATTAACATTTATTTTAAAACACATATTTCAAAAGCTTTATGAAAGCACAAAAAATTCACCAGACAGCAAAATACATCTTTCAAATCAGACTAATTTATCAACTTTTTTAAATTATTAGCGATCTTTGGAAGTTTGTGTAGGCCAAAATACCCTTATTATGCATGCAACATTCTATCACCTACTGTACAGCTCTCAATACCTTTTTAGGATAGCTTGCAGCATCTGCCCCTTCATAATCAAGCATGAAAAGGACAGACAAGTTGGGTAAGGTAATATTTTTTATTGGACCAACTTCTGTTGGTGAGAGAAACTTTCAAAAAGATATTTACCTGACCCACCTTGTGTCTCTAATATGGTGGCACTGACACGGCTACAACTACACTGCATACAATTGTGAAAAGAATACACTTATAAAAATATAAAATTTGATAAAGAATGAAAATTTACTGACAATGTACAGATACATCTTTTGGTTAAACTGTCCCTATAGTACTTAATTTCTGTAAGTTAGCTTATTTCTTGTTAGATGATAGAATTCTTACGTATATTGGGTATTCAAGTTGTCTGACCATAAAAGTTTTAATTAATACTTGTAAGATACTCTATAGAGAGAATAAAGTATTTTTACTACTCCAGTCCTCTAAGTGTACCTTCCTTTAAAAAGCACACCACATAAAAAGCAACTGTGACGTTAAAAAACTACAGTTTTTACCATTGATTTAAGTTATTTTAAAAAGGCACAGTGTCAAATTTTAGACCTCAATATTTTCCTTCACAGTTAACTCTTCTGTTAATAAACAGAGTACAATATAGCCATACTTACATTTTTGTTTGATTTCCCCCACTCCCTTCTCTGCCTGCCTTTAACAAATAATATAAACAGATCTGTTTAAACACATCTATTTAATCCACAGCTCTAATGTTACTGGACTAAGTAAAACAAAGTCACATATATCCATAGACAGTCTGATTTCTGCATTTTTTTTTTTTTTTTTGGGGGGGGGGGGGGAGCTCCAGTCAGGCCAAGGGGCCAAACATTGGGGGGGGGGGGATGCGCCTGCCTTGCAGTTTCGGGTTGGGGGGAGCCAACACCCTGCTACCACCCTCCAACTATGGGCATGCATATATTCCTATTAAAATACCTATTCTAACTGCCTTCTGGCATGAGAGTCAAGATTATAGGTATGTTTTTAGCGTATTGATAAATGAATAATCTTTGGATCAGAGAATTCAAGTTAAGGAGTGGCCATTTTTCTTTCTGGGAATTTGCTGGTATCAGTCTAGGTACTCCACCCTGTTAGCTTTGGGAGTTGTCATTTCTTTCTTAGTCATCCCATTTTGGAAAGTCTCCAGCCAGAGAATCAAACCTGCAAACCCCCGTTTCTAAAATGATTGTGTCGTGATACAATGATCCGAGCATTTTTTTCCCCTCCACTCACTGACAAAGGAAATATTAGCCTTTCCATCTAATAAAATTCACAACAATTTCCAGAAATAATACTAATTAATAGAGTTAAATACCTTTCTCTTATTATGACTGAAAAATGTTAAGCTTAGTTGATGAATTTATTGAAGGACAAATCTAAAGGTCCTTTTACTCATTCTTTCCTCAGGCAAATATCACATTGAAGTCAGTGTGAGTTCTGGTTGCACAAGGGTTGAGTAAAAATTGAGTAAGGCCTGAAATGAAGAAAAGCAGAAATATAACGGAGTTCAAAACATATTTTATTGAATATTTATAAACTCTCATGTTTCACTGAACTTTTGAAGTTACCTTTCACCTTTGGGAACTGCCAATGAAAGAAAATGCATGTTTTACTAATTGATACTTCAAATCAACTGTTTCCAAAAGAAGTAAGTGAATGAATTAAAACCCAGATCATTTCAAAGGCTATATTTTTGACTACTTAAGATAATAATGCTATGTCTATTATCCTAAGTAGTCAACAAATATAGCTTTTGAAATGTTCGGAGTTTTAATTCATTCAGTTATTAAGTTCTGATCCCTGGCATGAAATTAAAAAGACTAGGTTGAAAAAATATCAAAAAGCATGAAACATTAGGGTTTATAAATATCACATGTGGTCAACAGATAAATTAGACAAATCTATCCTCAAGACTGGATTATCAGAACAAATTGCCAATTTGCATTATCTGTAAGCAAGACAGGTCAGCACATCGACAAAATTAGCCTAAATTATTAGATTCCATAAAAATATTTTATTTCTGAAAAGCAGATTCTTGGCAACAAGATTTTTATACCATCGTTTTTATTATTTAGATTTTCATTCCCATTTTTAAGATTCTGCAAGGAAAAAAAGCAAACAACACTTATGAAAGGGTCATTCAATTGATGCCAGAGTTCCAATTGTGCAGGTAGCCAGGACAAAAGTCCAAGTCAGGACTTGTTAGCCATTTTCTTCCTTAAATCATTATGCCTATGAAAGGGAAAATAGTAAAGATAACATCTCTAAAGTGTATAAAAACTAGTAGGGCTTAGGAATCTGGTGGCTACTAAAATCTGTAGATGCTGTCACATTCAGCACTCAGCCTACAGCGATGACTGAAATTGAAAACCAAGAGCTTTAGCTGCCACTTTCACAGAATTGAAAGAATAAAAAGTAAAAGCAGCCAGTTAAGTCATCTCTTTTCATAAAAATCTGAAGTTTTATTTTAGTATTTTTCCACAGATTTTTATATTCTCATTTAAAAAATAATAATCATAATACAGTACTTAGCATTTACATAGTGGTTTAGACTGTATCCTCACTGGTTGTTCAGCACTTTGAAGGTATGTGAATCAACTGCCAGTGCACCTTAAAAAATGATGCAACTCTTTAAGCCCCAAAATACTTAAAAACACAGCGACACGCAGTTAGACAATGACATATGCATGAACGTGTGTCTCAATGTTCCCTGAAGCATATAGATAGCAAATATAAGAGCACATATTGCCATGTGTTATAAAGTAAACTGGATGCATCAGAAAATCACGATTAGTTATCAGTTAAAGAAATGGTAACTCATGGTTGCTGTCATCAAAAAGCTATCTTTCAGGTTTGTGACATGACCATAAGAAAGAAATTTTTGTATTATAACAGAAGGAAACTGAAAACATTTACACACATTTTTACCATATGTGGTGATTTCAAAATCCACATGAAACTATCATCATATGCCTTTAATGCTCTCATGCTCACTCTGACCACTGATTTATCTCTATCAGGACTTGTTCCAACATTTCAACAACTTTCTATAGAAAGAAAGGAAATGAAGTGTTCTTTCCCTTCTACCAAAAACAACATAATTAGCTCTCTCTTCCTCCCCGGCTCCAAAATTACACTAGTCTGAGATACAACACAGGCAATATTCAATTCTGGACCTGTGAGAAGATTAAGAGTTCAGTGCTGCACAGCAAAACACACTCTAGACACACTTACTTTGTCCAATTACAGTGTAACTGATGAAAGGGGTTATTTACCAGTAACTCTTGTTCTTCAAGAGCTACCTCTGTGCATTCACACTTATGGGTATTTGGCACCTCCAGCTCTGAGCTGCAGAACTGTAAAGAAAAATTCTGTCGAAGGGTGCAGCATATCCTTGCACTTATGTCATCAGCCCCATCTGTTTAAGGGAGATCACCCACCCAGTCACCTACACTCCCTCTCCTTAACCCACAGAGCCCCAAAATACTGAGCACTCCAAGACAGAGCGGAAAGCCGGTTGGTAGCATGAATGTAGAAATAACTATTGAAGAACTAGCCCTCAAAATGGATGGCGCTGGAGCATCGGGCCCATACCCAGCCGTCGCCGGCAATGAGAGCCGCGGGGGCTACACCGCAACGAGTAGGAGGGCCGCTGCGGTGCGCCTTGAAGCCGAGGGCGCGGGCTCAGGTGGAGCCGCCACAGGTGCAGATCTTGGTGGTAGTATCAAATATTCAAACAAGAACTTTGATGGCCGAAGTGGAGAAGGGTTCCATGTGAACAGCAGTTGAACATGGGTCAGTCGGTCCTAAGAGATAGGCGAGCGCCGTTCCGAAGGGATGGGCGATGGCCTCCATTGTCCTCAGCCAATCAAAAGGGAGTCAGGTTCAGATCCCCAAATCTGGAGTGGCAGAGATAGGTGCCGCGAGGCGTCCAGTGCGGTAACGCAACCGATCCCAGAGAAGCCAGCAGGAGCCCCAGGGAGAGGGCTTTTTTCCTTCAAGGGCTTCTATTTGTTCCCACTTTTGGGAGACCATCAAGCAATGTGAGAAGACGGTGAGTAAGGAGTTCTAGACAAAAATGGATCATAGCACCACCTTACCAAACTGAGCATCAGATCACAATGTTAAATTGCAACGTTCCCCTCGTACAATCTGGACTGGAGCCCATCTTTCTCTGCTCTGCTGTGAGAACCTGCTCTCCTGGGCTGTTCATGCACAGCCACCAGCAAGCAAATTATGCCTAACTGAGTGCTTCTAGCCAGCCACTCCTTTGGATTATCCATCAGAATGACCTCAGTCATTATCCCCAATCCCAAATGCCACCCTAAGAACTTCCATCTTACAATGTTTAGTGCTGCACACTGAACAATGTAAACTCGTATAAATTCATCAATTTAACAAGGAAATTGATATGCACCAGCCTTGTCATTCCCAGTGAAGTCTCCCACACACATCAAACCAAATGCACTGCTTTAGATAAAACAAATGTATTAACTATGGAAGGATTTTAAGTGATTATAAATCAAAGGATAGCAAGTCAGACTTGGTCAAGAGAAAACAAAAGCACAATGCATTCTAAGCTAAACTTAATGCTTTCATCAACTTTACAAATGTAGGTGATTCTCACCACAGTTTTCCTTCAGCCAGGCTCTCCCCTTTGGTCAGCACTTCAGTTGCTTGGTGATGTTTGTAGATGGAAGTGGAAGACAGCGAGCATGGCAAATGTCTCCCCTTTTAAAAATGTTCCTTCTCCCCTCTAGGGCTTTGTCCACCCTCCACCCCCAGGATCAGGTGACAAACAATGTCCTTGTATGGTTTCATCTGTGTCCGGAGTCAGTGAGCTTTACCTCATCAGGGATCCAAGCTGGCCACGGTAAGGGAGGTGACTCACTTGAGCGTCCCATTGGTTCTTTGTTGCTGCCTAGGCCAGTCCTTTGTTCCTGGAAAGCTGAGTTGGGTTTGTCCTATACAAGCCTTGACGAAGTGTGAACTGTCCCTCTGCTCCTGGAGAGTTTTGCCTGGATATGTTTCAAGCCATGAGGACACATACTTGGGAATATTACATAATGAAGCCTCATAACCATACACATGACATTGCAACAAACATATACTGAGCATCATTACTATAACAATGTCATAAGCATTCCAAAAACATCTTATATGACATACTCTGTGGGTTTGTCTATACTTCAGTTAGACATCTGTGTCTGGCCTGTGTCAGCTGACTTGGGCTCACTGAGCTGTTAAACTATAGTGTAGACTTTCGAGGACCCTCTCATCTTGTAGGGTCCTAGAGCCCGGGCTCCAGCCCAAATATCTACACCGCAATTAAACAGCTCTGTACCAAGAGACCTGCAAGCCCAGGTCAGCTGGCACAGGCTAGCCATGGGTTTTTAACTGCAGTGTAAACATACCCTGTGAGGCTCCCAATTCCAACTATCATGAGACAAAGGAACTGATTTTAGGATTATTTATATCACCTCCTCCCCCTTTATTTAAATTAGGATGTGGATGTAACAAGGTATCAGTCACTTCTCTACCCAACTACCACTAGCGAGCCATGAGTGAATATGTGATTTTTGTATGTATATAGCTTGTAAAGCACTTTATGATCCTTTGGGACGAAAGGCACTATAAAAATGTAAGATATTATTATTAAACCAGTGATCTGATAAGAGGAGACAGCTTTTCAAATCTTTACAACAGCTGGAGTTGAAGAGATCAGGAAGCCCAATTTGAAAAATAGTAATTTGAAACAAATTTGAGGATTAGAAGTGGCAGTTCTTTTGTGGATTCTCCATGACAGGTAAATTTAGTAGGCTACTTTAATTTTGAATCTTTTCCTGTGCATTGGATCTGACAGGGAGGAAAGTGATTGAAGCTGTTACGGCTACATCTCAGTCTCCCAATTTTACAATTCAAGTGTTTGAATCTGCTGCCATAACTCTGGGAACATAGATCAGAAGCTTATCAAAACAGCATCTATTTCAAAGACAAACAGAAGCATTTCCCTTATTCCATCAATTTGTAAAATCCCTGTAAAAAGCAGATGAGTAAACCACAGAACAGGTGTGACGCAAACCTCTGTATCTTCCATAAATCTGTTACTTTTAATGATATTAAGTTAAAAGGTATCCATTTTGGTTTAACACATGTAAAATACATTTGTTTAGCAGATATAATCTTTTAAACAAGTGATCTTAATGTATTTTACTTTTTGAAGCATATTCTTTTAACTACTTTATTACTTTATCAAGAGTTAGTTTTAAAAGCCACTTCAATTAGTTACCTGTTTTGTTGTTCCAAAGTGACTTCTCTTTCCTATCTAGGCACCCTTTCATTTCCTCTATTGCAGTCTTTATTTTAACTGCATGGATGAATCCAGTGTGCTTTAGGCAGTTACATGCATTGTTTACAATAGGGTGGTATGTTTTAAGGGTTTATTACATTCAGAATGGGATTTGCTGAAGGGCTGTATGGGCTACTGTACACCTAAGATTGTAAAGTTTGTTTAAATAGGTTGAGTTTCAATTTTCACCTGACTGATATAGTTACTGATTTCATTGCCATGTATGAGGTCTTCTCCCCCCCCTTCATGATGAGGTCATCTGTCTAGCTAGGTTTCTGTGATAACGGAGCTTGTTTATGAAGTATATCAGCTGTTGTGTAGTATGAAATGTCCCCACAGAGGCGGCTGTGATATGATGAAAGAAGACTGGTAGGAGAGGGGGGACATCCTGTCAAAACAAAACTGTTTAACTCCTATTGTTAACTCCTATTAATCTGTCCTTTTAAACTGGTAATCTTTTTGTCTGTTGATAGCTGAGTTTAAAAGTACACTAATGTAGTACTTACTGTCAGTGCCTACTTGTACTGTACAGTCTTAGCATGAAACAAAGATGAGTGGGATTCAAATCTCCCTCCTATAATTTTTACAGGAAGTGTAAAAATTGCTTAGCGGCACCAGTTTCTTCAATTGCCTCCTAGTCATTAGAAACTCTACCTACTTATCACTACCAACTCCATCCACATAAGATTCCCAGCCCCTTTCATCTTTTCTGCATTTGAAGAAAAACAACTCTCTCATCTCTAGTGCTTTGGCCACTATGGATATGCCACATCAAGGGGCACCTAGATAACTGTCCAAGGGTATGCCTTCACTGCAAGAAAAAGTGTGTTCTTAACCCAGGCTGGCAGTGAAGACACATCAAGTCTACTTTTAATGTGGGTTAGTAGTAGTTCAGCCCCAAGCTCCTCTATAGGCTTTAACTCAAGCTGCTAATCCAAGTCAAAAAGCCAAACTGCCATATCTTCACTGCTATTTTAACTGAAGTTGTTAAGACTGAAATTTTTTTTTTAAAGCAGTGAAGACATACGGTAAGCACAATTATCCAAAAAAGTTCTGCAAAGCTCACACATGAACACAAGTCAGTGCATAAGATTTTAAACACTTAAGTGGATTAGGTTCCTAAATCCCATTTTCAACAGCGTCTTTGGGATTTACTGAAAGCCAGCGAGACTTGGGGTACGTCTATAATACAAGTGAAGGTGTGATTGTACTATAGCTGGCTTAAAAAGATAACAGTAATGATGACATGGAGATATGGGCCTCAGTGCAGTTAGCAACACAAGTAAGTGCCTAGGGTTCCTGGCAGCTAACCTGAGCACAGGCCCATACCACCATATCTTCACTACTATTGTTCCCCATGCTAGCTATATTAAAGTTAGCATGGGTATAGGTATCCATACGGCAATCAAAACATGGTTTGCAGTACTTCTATGTGCTCAACTTACTTTTGAAAATGGGAGTCAGGAGCCTAAATGATTTAGGAACTTTTGAAATACCATCTTTTGCTAGGCAAAATTGTAACAGTTTAAAGTGTGCTTTTTAAGAGTAGTCTGTTAAAAAAAACCTCCCTCCTATAAAGATGGAGATCATTTGCCAACATTCATTCAGCATACAATCAACAACTATTTTCTCTTCTTTTTCTTTATCATTTTGCTCCTTAAGATTTTTTCATCCAGACAGTGCACATAACCAGGATGTAATTAACTGAATGTACATTTTTCTGTTAGGCCACATCTAGCAATATGCCCAATAGAACCCCTGTGCCAAAGTAAAGCTCATTTTAGGATCAGGGCTTTTAGATACTGTAAACACTTAGGGTTTTAAGAGGCTTGTTCATAAAACACTGAGATCTACAGATGAATGGCACCACATAAATCAACCACAGAAATTGTTTTGTCCAAATAGTTCTGAATTATCAGATTCCACAGACCTTTCGAAAACAATGAATATTAGAATACATACTTTTAAATCTGTTACAAAATCAAAATGCAAGTAAATTGAAGTGATGGTTCTCAGTCTATCCTTAGTCAACACCATTACTCTTGCAATATACACTGTACCTATTTTCCCCTATACACATGGTTGTGGTTTAAAGACAGACATCAATGTTAATGGTAATTCCCTTGTTTTTGATTACCTATCATCATCATTCTTTGAATTTCTTTTGAAAAAAATATACATTTAATTCTATTTCACATTACTGCAGCAACTATGGGCTTCCATATAATTTTAAAATATGTACACAGCATTTATCTAGCTGACAGTCAAAAGTGACAAACTTTGGTCATTCTAGATGACTGGCTACATGCATTTAAAAATAAAACAAGATAATTCACCTGACAATAGCTTCAACAGAAGCTATTTCAGTGTATTGTGTAAATATGTAGTTAGGCTATAACAAGTTCCTGTGGAGGGTTATAAAACAACTACCTTAATATATATTTACACAAGTTTCCAGTTTTTTGAGAAAGTGATATGTATTTTAAGCTATTTAACTAAGTGTTTACAAGAGGGAACAGCCATTTATTCTCTAACTGATTTAAAATTAACAAAATAAAGCTTTATAACTTTTTTAAGGCATGATTATTTACCCAGTATGAAACCTATTCAGCCTGCTTAGAGAACAAACGGTAAAAATCTGTATGAATTGTAATTACGATACATGTGCACTAGCCAAATTAATATCTTGGATAGTTTTTTCATTTACAAAATAATTAAAGCAATTAGACAATATTGTGCATTAGCTTGCACAATTTATGTTTACTATATAGCAAAGTCACAGTACCAGGGGAAAACAATATCCAAAAAGTTTATTTTCTAATGTGTAAATAATAAAAACAGGTCTTGCCCAGCCCAACTCTCCAATCTGTATTATAATCAATAAATTATAATCAATCACCACACATATTGGGCCAGATTTTCCAAGTTAGGTGCATACATTGACACGTGTTTGACTTCTGCATGCAAATACCCATTGTGAGCACTTGGGCACTGATCCAAAAAAGCATTTAAGCACATGCCTAATTTTAAGCACACAAGTATTTCCACTGAAATCAGGTAGATTGGGAATACAAATCAGGCATTTATATGACCTCATGACTGTTCATGCACACAGGAACACATGATTTGCACATACCCCGTGGATTTTTTTTTTTTTTTGCTTAAGCAGTTAGACACATGCAATTACATCTAAAATCTGGCCCCTTATTTATTCCAAAAGATTAGTGAGGTGTTATAACATATTAAAATATCCTCTCTGAAAAGTCAGTCAACCTGTACACTCAACATGCACATACACATAACTGTCTTTGCAATAGTAAAAGTTGGAATACGACTGTCAGTACCTCAAAAATTCTGAAACCACAATTTTACAGTTTTAAGTAAGGACAAGGCTTGTAATCATGAGGGATAGAAGTGTGCCTCAGATGGGAACCTTCAGTTTAGGGAATAACAGTAGTAGTAATTTGACTAAAGTAACTATTGTATACATATAATGAGTCTATTTTCAAGTCAATTTTTTTGGACTTTCTAAAAAAAAATGTCTTGTACTGTTTTATTTTGCATGATTTGTTTTGTTTTGTATTTGTTCAGAAATAAGCCATACGAATGTTAGTAGGGTCCAGATAATGGTTATTGTATTAAACTTTTTCTTGCATCCTGCCTTGATAAGGGCATGAATATTTTAAAAAAACTGAATGTTTAACAAAACAATAAAAACACTTAACTTTAACTGCAATAGCATGAATGTACCATAATCATGAAGAGTACGTCTTGTGTTCTTTCAAGAATTGTCATATAACGAAATAATAGTATGCCTACCACCTTATTAAACCTAAGACCTGATGATTATTTAAAGAGTACTTAATGCTACAGTTTCTGCTGGGAAAAAGAGATCCAGAATTGAAGCAAGCTAGTTTTCATGATTAAGAAAATATATATATTTCCACACTTAATTATGGACAGTAACAAAAGCTGAGTAATAAAAAAAGTTCCACCGAATCCCTGAAATTGTGCCTGCCAAATAAAACACCTACTACGAATTTAGTAATGGGTTATGCAAACATAAATTACAAGGCCAGACATTTTAAAAGGAAAAAAAGTTGATTTATTGTCACATTGGAGACACAGCAGAATAGAAGTGCAATTTCATTTTTCCATATATTCATCAACACTGCAGATGTGTTAATGCAAAAAGAATTCTAAAATAAAAATTACTCTCAACTCCTCTACTTCTCATGTGTCATTTAATTTACTTTAAAATGGTTACCAAGGGGCTTGTTTCTTACAAGTGAGACATACACAAAAGATGATCTGTGGAAACAGATACTTATGCACAGCTCGGCTACAAATAAATTTGCTTCTAAACATTCTGCCTCTTCCACACTACATCCAAAAATGATAATCATGAAAAAAATGCCTAACATGAATACACTTGTTTTACTTTTAAGCGGAGAAGTAAAAATGGCAAAATTGTAATACATAATCTATCATTCATGTTTTCTTCATGTTTTGCTCATATTTTTACTTTACTATATTAATCGTAGCTGCTCCTACTTTAACAGATTTGACTTTTTAATACATCTGTTGTCAGAACAAGCAAAAAGAATTTCTTCTCACCCGTAACCATTAAGAGTTGTTCATGATAGACAATGTGATAAGTTTAATAAGAAAAACCTGTTCTTTTAATTAAGTTTTAAACTATGGCACCTGTATGACCTTGAGGTGGTCCACTGCGTGACATGAAGTAGATTTATTGCATGTTTGTTCTCAAACTAGAAGAAAAATACATACAATTAGACGTTTAATTATCTATTCTCCTATTACACACACATCTGAGGGAAGATTAGGCCTCTTGCTTTGTGTGTAAGATTTGAAAGTCTGGCCAATATATTAGGAGCCTCAATATGAATTTAGGAACTTAATTTCCCTCTTCAATGATCTTGGATAGAGGTATTGTCAAACATAGCAATCACATGTTCCCACACAAGCCACATCTTCACTCAATCTTGGAAGTATTAGATGTCTTCTGGAAGGTGTTGACTGCATTGCAGAATCAGGATTTTTATTCACTTTTGAGATCTGACTGTGAAAATGTATTTCTCTTTTAAATCTTCCCTTTCCCCATCCCAAATGTTCATCCTGTCCATGATACAAAATTTCATCCATAGAAAAGCTAAGAAAAAGTATAATTCTCTCAAGCCCTCACAAGAGAAGAGGTGGAGTTTTTTTTAAATTTCATTTCATTATTCAGCAATAGGAATAATACATGAACACCTTCAATAGTCACCTTCACCCTTAAGGGTTTATTTACTAGCACATGCCTCTGTAAACTACAGTTTAAGTCAATAAAACTATCCCACCGTTCCACTTGACCTCAATGGAAAATGCAACATCCTTCTAGTGACACTTATAAAGATGTCACACTGACATCACTAAAAGAAAAAGTGCATTCCTTAACTGTCAAAAGTTTGCATTTGATGAGAAAAAGGTATTAAAAGAATAAATACAAATTGTGAATGATTTCAGAGTGATTAAATGCCTGAGGTTAAAATGTTGTCCATGATTAAAGAAAGGGGCAGCTCTGTTGAGGTTTATAACTTTTGGACAAACGATCGCCCACATTTTCAGTCTTAGAAGGAGGTTTTTTTTGAGGGGGTAACAAAGTAGAAGGTAGAGGTCTACATATTTAAGATGCTTTGAGTTAGTCTCAGAAAAATATTTTTCAAATGAAATTTTTCCACCTAGTCACCTATAATCCAGACTAATTTCTTACACAATTAAAATTAAAAGGAGTGAATTTGCTGTAATACAAAGCTACATGCATGTGCAGGTGTGCATGTACATAATGAATTTAGGCATTATATGCTCCATTGCAAACTATAAAACCACTGATCTCCAAAACAAATATTCTGTATGAAATATCCTCTCAAATCCTATTTGAACCAAAGGTTTTTTTTTAATCAGGTCTGTGTCCCAATATCTTGCTCATGACTAACAATAACCTTTGCTACTATCTCATCTTTGCTGGGGAAAATGTGGTCCCTTGCTTCTGGAAGAGAAACCACTTCTGGAGGTGGACTAGGTTCAGTGAATCGGGCACATTATGCTCGTGAACAAACTGACAATATATATGCAAAAAATATCAGGTCTCCATTGCAACAACCCCTTCCAAAGCCAAAAGAGTGATTCCTTGAAGTTTGAAAAACTGAGAAGATGTAAAGATATAAGAATAAGACAACCAGTTCAGAATATTAGAAAATATGTTATTGGCTATTGTACTATATTCTTCCAATATCCTGTATAGTACGCCATGGAACAGGAGTCAATGCTGGAATTAAGTAATGTGCAATAAATAAGAGGAGAAACGTTGGTTACCATAGAATCTGACTTGACTTTCTCTAAGGTAACTAGATAATATTCTGTATTTTTTACTTCTTTTAATAGCTTCTACAAGTTATATAGTGTGGGGAAGGTTAATTTGTGTGGGAAAAACTGGGGTCATCTTAATGGGAGTACGATTGGGAACTGTAACATATGCTGTACTGTTTATGACTCCTTCAATTGCAATAAATTGAAAGAAAGCAAAAAAGGATCTTTTTTTAGGCAAACATCTTGTAACTACTTGTAATTTTGTCTTATTAATAAATATCTTTAAAAATCAGTGAACTATGTACCAAAACAATAGCATTTTATATTATTTAAGAACCCTTGAATAAAGGACATCCATTATAAGGTTTTTTTTCTTCTAGTGCTACCAACCCTAATTGTTAATTAACATTTAAAGATGTGCATCTATAATATGTTAACTTTCTGAAAATAGTTTGAGAGATAACATACTAAATCATACAGCTTTCTGTAAAAAAGCCCTTAAGATAAATTAGGTAACAAAAGTTTACAGTAATATAACATTTAAAAGCATGATTAAGTGGTCTAGCGTACAACTACTGTAATAAGACTCAATTATACAGTAGTAAAGGTATTAATTATACCTTAAGACCTTGCAAATACATATCTTACTCCTTCATTCTTATCTTTTCATTCCTTAACAGGAAACTATCAAGTTTTCAAGTGATGAGAGAGAGACACAAGATTAAAAAATGCTCCATTACTAATATTCAACCCCCCTACTAAGCTTACATGTCTATAAACATTTTTAACTCTGGTGGAGAAGGAAAGAGATTTAAAGAAAGAATCTCTTTCCCTCTTCCCCTTTTCCCCAATACATTTTTAAAAAATTAAACAGATTTCTCTTTTAGCTCATTTTTATCATATTTGGGAGACTGGATAACTCAATCAAGTAATCGGGAAACGCTGGACAGCAACAATTATTTTTAATTTTAAAATATTTTGAATCCTTGACAAGTAAATTAAGTTAACCTTTTTTAAAAAAAAATTGATTTTGGATTTTAACAACTTCATATGATGTTTTTTTAGACAGATCAGCTTGGTCCACAACCATATGACTAAAACAAGTTTTCCTGCATAACAAGAGATCATAGTACAGATTATTCCTTCATTTAAGCTCACAATGTCATCAGGATTGCACAGATCCAAAGTAGAATTTAGGCTGTATCTGTTGCTCAATTTACAAATGTAACAATGAAATTTCAAATTTTACTCACGTGGATAACAACGATCAACTAGGATGGTGCAGAGGTCAGTAGGTGGCAGTGATAATCAGTATTAAGGTGCTCGGTTCATTTGCTCATTAATTTAGTCTCTTGGCAACTTCTAATATCCAATTTCCTAGACCATTTTGAAGCTGTTTACTCTGAGAATGCACCTATGTTAGTTGTGCTCAAAGGCTCCCCTGTGTACCTCCATTACCCTGTTGATCTGATCTTTAATCAGCTTTATAAAATACAGATGTCAATTTTGGCATTAAAAGGTAATCCTGACCTTCTAAATCTTACTGATGGAGCACATATGCAACCTGGAAACAGGGAAAGGCAACAATGAGGAATCAATGGTTCAACGGATTCTCAGAAGACAGCAATGATCAAAGTAACAAGCATGCAGAAAATATGAAGGAATCAGAGGGCAAGCTCCTTCAGACAGTAAATTCCTTTATGCTAAGTCTCACACTGATTCTTCATGGCTCACAAATTCACACCACAAAATTGGTATCTGACACTATTTCCTGAAACCAATTGATCCACTCCTCATCTTTCCTTCCCTCTCATTTTACTACTTTTTTCTGTCAGATAAATATAGGAACCTCAGAATAGCTAATAAAAAAACCAAGGTCTCAAGCATAATATCTTAGTTACAGTAGAAACACATATTAAATCATATTAATTTTAAGGACAAATCTGGTCAAAAATGTCTCTAGCCCTATCTTTACAAATCAGATTGCTGTTTAAAAAAACAAACAAACCAAAAAAACCAGATTCATGTATGTACCTATCCAAACCTTACCCTCAAGGCCATTTTCATTGTCAAGCAGAATAAAGAGCCCAATAAACTAAAAAAGCTTTTTACACGTCCAATGGTAAGAATATTGTGTCTGATTTTAAATCATCAAAATTGTCCACACAGAAAGTAAATATTGAATGCCAGTCTAATTACTGAGCCCCCATGGTCTTGCCTCATAATGCTCTAAATAAGGAGCCCCCCCAAAAAAGAATTAAGTCCCTTTATTCAAATTGGAAAAAATCAGCCAACTCTGGCCCTAGAATGGCCACTACACCTTACATTAACATCTATGCCAATTCCCAGCCCTGATGCAGAGAATCACATAACTACTATGTTCCCAAAAAAGAAAAAAGCCTTTCATCCCAAAGGATTTTAAAATGCTTTACATGACAGTAGCTAGAAAATAAGCCAGCCCCAATACTGAAAACCAGTCACCTCTGTGATGGAAGACAAAAGCCATTAATGGTACATAGTAACACTGTACAATGGCATAGGATAGGAAGTGAAGAATACTGAATCCAACAGAAACTGCAATGAAAACATGAAATTCTCTACTCTGAAAGGCCACCTGCTTTGGTCCAACAAAGCCTAGATTTCTTAGTCTTCTGGGCATAATGTAAGGCATTTAATAAGGATAGGTAGGGAGGTGAGGAGATGAAGAATGACGGGCTGAATGGGGTTAATTTTATTGGCCCTTTTTTCTTGGGCATCTAACATTTACTATGTATATGAAAAGTCTGGGCTCAACTATTTATTTATAACCTAATTGTATTTTGGAATTTCCCCTATTTTTCTATATTTTTTAAACTTACTTTGAAGCACCTAGAGCACTAAATAGGTTTTCATAAGTTAAATAAATGTAAGTAGACAGAATGTAATTACCCAACTAGGAATTTGGACAGGAACTAGGGCAGCCTAATGATCAGCATCAGGAAATCCCCTGGCTTCGTGCCAAGAATTACTAATCAGTACGATTGGGACTATTTAGAAAGGATATGATTAAGAGGATATATGATAGAACTAGACAAAATAATGAATATTAGAATAAATAGTGTCTGAATTACCTTCTCTATTAATACTTAAACTGTAAATTCTTAAGCAGGGACTGTCCTTTGTTCTGTATTTGTACAGTACCTAGCAAGATGAGGTCCAGGTCCATGACTGGGGCTCCAATGCACTACAACAACACAAATAATAAATAATAATACAACACTGAACAAGGGGCATTTCAGGATTGTGGAATTCAATACCACAAGGTAATTTTGAGCCCAAGAGACTTGTAGGGCTAAAAAAGGATGAGATTTATACAGATGAGAAGAACATCCTTAGTTACATTACATTGGGGGGGGGGAATTTTCCTAAGAGATAAACCACTATGCTTCAGGGTATAAGCCAACCACTCACAGACTTGGGTTGTGAAGAAGCTTTTGCTATGGGAAGGTTATTCTGTAACTGGTAACTACAGGATTTCATGCATCATTCCCAGTTGCTATACCTTTTCCGAAATCAACAGGTACTGACCAATGTCAGATACATGGATTAGAATTAGATCAGTGATCTGATCTGGCATGGCAATTCACATGATCCATTTTGAAATGTCTTGCATATCACAATTTAAGCATTTCAGATCTATGACTTGGTAACCCAACCTCTGAAACCTAGAACTCCTTAACTGTTGCTCACAATGAATTACAAATAAGTAGAGGTTGAAAACACCCTAGTTGCATCTATGGACTGCAGATATAATATAGTGGAAAACATCCTGCCCTTTTATAAGTTCTGAGAGAGTAAAACTAACTTTTTGGAATATGATTAATTTCTAAAGCTCTATTTGAAGTCACTAGTTGTGACTCCTGACATACACTTGTCTGTGCCCAAACATTCACAGAATACATGTTGCTTCTCTGAATCCCTTGATTATACCAGTCAGAAACAGCTGCCAGTAGTTTTGACTATCCTGCTCCACATATTTATTTCTGAAGCCATGAAAATAAGGAAAAGATCTCGTAAAAAGGGAAATACCCAATATATTACCTTTCTATCAGAGTTGATAATTTACAAAGGAAGATACCCTGCTGTACCTGCTAAATCATTTAAAGTTTCATCTAAAAATTGTCCTAACAGTCTACTCTCCTCAAATAGAAGTGTTAGTATTCAAAGTTTCACTGAAACTGTAGCAGAATGGGGCATCTGCCATAGGACTCTTCTAAACACTAGATTACTTACAACAGACTTTAAAGAGAGTTTAAAGGCATCTTGGATAGCATCTGGTAGGGAGCTAAGAGCCAAGTGACACTTATCTACTAATCTGTGGGGAAGGAAAGGGATCATGTAACGCACTATGCTACTGCAGCATTAACTGTGCTGCATACTTAATATGAAGGGAGACCAAAAGCCGAACTTTGAAACAATCACAATTTTTTTAACAGCCCAATTCATATTTTGTTATCTTGGAGAAGACATACTGCATCAATTACACAGGGTAGCTTTATTTACAGATCAGGAAAACTGTCTCCCTTGGAAGATATTCTGTACATAAACTGCCTTTTTTTTTTTTTTTTTTAAATTATGTTACTAACAAAATATATTTGGAGTTTGGGCTACCAAAAATAGATTAAAGAGGGAATTCCACTACATGTTAGACCAGCAAGCAGTCCTTATACTTCCATTGTGTACATCTCAGGCATGATTTCTCTGCCTTGGATAGAATTTGTGACAGGGACTCAAAGTTGCAGTTTTGGCTAGAAGCCTGCCCAAGTAATTATCTTCTTTTAATGGTCTCCCAGCCACCAAAGGCTTTGGTTCCTCAAATATGATCCAAGAACTCTTCTTCCTACTCAGAATGCTACACTTTGGACACACCAAAATGTCCTTTTCCTGTGTTTTTTTTTCCTGTCAGATATTCATTACCTAAAGCTGACTACAGTTTCTCTCTTTCCAATTATGAGCATTTACATAGAAGGACCAGTGGACATAATGCTGTATAGAGCCATGCCTCAGAGGGTGCCTGTCCTAATGGTTGAAGAACCTGCCTGAGGACAGCTGATGCCACAGCAAGGGCAAGCAAAGAGGGAGGAATACTGAAAACCTCATCAGTACAGCTGAAGCCTCTATTGCTTACCTCTAGCGTTACTTTAATTCTGCCTGTCTTACTGATGGGGAGAAGAGGTTACTCACTCTGTCCAGTAACTGTGGTTTCTCGAGATGTCCTCCCATGGGTGCTCCACTCTTGGTGCATGTGCCACCAAGTACCCTTGATTGGAGATTTTCATTAGCAGTGTCCATTCAGCCCACACATGCACAGAGGCTATCTCAGGCTGCACAGGGGAACTGCCCCCTCAGCTCCTGCTTCACTGCCAAGTCTCAGAGGAAACGCCGAAGCATAGGGAAAGGAGGGCGAGGAGTGGAGCACTTATAGAGACATATCCCAAAGAACCACAGTTATTGCACAGGATGAGTAACGTCTTCTTCTTCGAGTAGTGTCCCTATGGGTGCTCCACTCTTGGTGACTCCCAAGCAGTATCTATTACAGAAGAGAGAACTACATTACCAACTGCAGCATCAGATCTGGAGGAAACAACCAGATTATAATGTATAGGGAAGGTACATACCAAAGACCATGTAGCAGCTCTGCAGATTTCTAAAATGGAAACATTTCTGATGAGAGCCATAGATACAGATTATGATCTGGCTGAGGGAACTGAAACGGTGATATAGGGTGGACAGTCGTAGACAGTCCACCCTATATCACCGTTTCAGTGCCGCATGGTAGCAAGTTATAATACCCTCAGAACTCTATTGAGAGAGTCTGGGAATAGAAATGGCAGAACACTTTACCCTGTGTGCAATCAAAACAAATAGCCCATTGGATTTAGAAAATAGACTAATTCTATAGAGGTAGAAAGACAATGCCCTCCTGACATCTAGAGTGTGGAGAATGGTCTCCTGGTTAGAAGTACGCAGTTTTGGAAAGAAAACTGGAAGGAATATGGTCTGATCAAGGAGAAATTCAGAAGTTACTTTAGACAGAAACCTGGGATGCAGCATAAGGACATCTTGTGGAATACTGTGAACGGTCTGTCATTAAAGCCCCAATCTCTCCACTTCTGTGGGCTGAGTTAACCCACCACTAGGAGAGCTGTTTTCCTTGATACATTCAATGAGGAGCAGGTGGCCACTGGTTCAAATAGGGATTTTGTGAGGCTTTTGAGAACCAAGTTCAGGTCCCAAGCAGGAGTAGGGAGCTTTACAAGTGGGAGGAGATTCCCCAAGCCTTTCATGAATCTTGCAGTTGTGGGGTAAGCAAACAGAGAAAATCCCTCAATAGTAGTATTCAAAAAACCTTGGTAGGGCCCCCAGATGAACTTTGATTGAACTAAAGGACAGTCCTGATTTCTTACACTATATATAGCAGGTACTTCAGAATGAGCACAAGCTGGGCAGATTCAGGAGCAGCATTGTGGAGTTCACACCAATGGACAAATCTTGTCCATTTTTTGAAGGTAAGACGTTCTGGTGGAAACTTTTTTACTATTTAATAGTACATGTTGGACTTTGCAGAGCCACCATCTAGGAAGGAACCATGCCTTCAGGAAAAGAATGCCCAAGTTGTGATCTGTCAGGAATCCAACGTCCTGGGAGAGAAGCTGAGGAACAGTTCAGAGACCTATCAGAGGAGAGAGAGCAAGATGTCACAGGTAAAGAAACCATGCTTGCCTCGACCAGAATGACACTGGCCTTTTCCTGCTTGATCTATTCAAGGTGATAAACAAGAGGTGTCAGAGGGAAGGCATAAAACGATTCAAACATACGGCCCGCGGGATCAGGTTGGACAACAGAAATGGCCCGCCAGCCTTTTTGGTCTGGCCCGCGAGGTCCGTGTGCGTGGCGGTGAGATGTTGCAGCGTCTCTGCTGGGGCCTATATCAAAGCAGTGAAGGGCCGAAAACCTGAATCTAGAGATAGAATTATAGCCACAAGGGCAACCATCCTGAACTTCTGGGATCTCACAAACCTGTTTAGAAGCCTTAGATCTAGAATTGGTTTCCACTCACTGTTCTCCTTTGATATGAGGAAATAGTTCAAATAGAAACCCTTTCCTCTGTATTGAGCAGGTACTGGTTCTACTGCTCCTAATGAAGAAGAGTGTTTATTTCCTGCCTTAGCAGAGGCTACTGAGAGGGATCCCTGAAGAGGGATGAGGAAGGGAAATGAGGAGGAGGGAGAGAGCTAAAATGGATGGTGTAGCCCGATTATATTATTTCCAGCACTCATTTGTCTGGGGTGATACATTCCCACGCATGCTGGAAATGAGTGTAGGTTAGCGAAACAATAAAACGCATGTGCTGGGGCCGGCAGCCGCGAGAGCTCGCGGCGTTGTGTTGGGGCCGGCAGCCGCGACATCTCACGGCGTTGTGCTGGGCCGGCAGCCGCCAGAGCACAACGCCGCGAGATCTCGCGAGATGTCGCTGTGCTGGGGCCGGCAGCCGCGACATCTCGCGGCGTTGTGCTGGGCCGGCAGCCGCGATATCTCGCGGCGTTGTGCTGGGCCGGCAGCCGCCAGAGCACAACGCCGCGAGATCTCGCGAGATGTCGCTGTGCTGGGGGGCCGGCGCGACATCTCGCGGCGTTGTGCGGCAGCCGCGAGACCTCGCGGCGTTGTGCTGGGCCGGCAACCGCCAGAGCACAACGCCGCGAGATCTCGTGAGATGTCGCTGTGCTGGGGCCGGCAGCCGCGACATCTCGCGGCGTTGTGGGGGTCAGTCAGCCGCCAGAGCACAACGCCGCGAGATCTCGCGAGATGTCGCTGTGCTGGGGCCGGCAGCCGCGACATCTCGCGGCGTTGTGCTGGGCCGGCAGCCGCGATATCTCGCGGCGTTGTGCTGGGCCGGCAGCCGCCAGAGCACAACGCCGCGAGATCTCGCGAGATGTCGTGGCATTGTGCTCTGGCGGCAGTGCGCCAAAGGCTGGAGAAGGACAGGGTGGTCTTGGGGCATTGCGCAGAGCGCTGTCTGTGGGAGACTGCGCTCCAAAAGGCTGGAGAAGGACAGGGTGGTCTTGGGGCATTGCGCAGAGCGCTATCTGTGGGAGACTGCGCTCCAAAAGGCTGGAGAAGGACAGGGTGGTCTTGGGGCATTGCGCAGAGCGCTATCTGTGGGAGACTGCGCTCCAAAAGGCTGGAGAAGGACAGGGTGGTCTTGGGGCATTGCGCAGAGCGCTATCTGTGGGAGACTGCGCTCCAAAAGGCTGGAGAGGGACAGGGTGGTCTTGGGGCATCACAGAACGCTGTGTATGCCAGACTGTTATAATGATATCTTGCATACACAACCTTGTGTAAGCTGGGCCTTGTACATACATACGCAGCCTTGTGTAAGCTGGGCCTTGTACATACATACACAGCCTTGTGTAGGGCCTTATAATTATGTTAGCAAAGAAAAGAAAATTGGAGAAAGAACATCGTGTGGTTCAAGAGAGGTGGAGAAATTTGTATTTCTTTGCTGAACTGAATGGAAAGCCAACATGTTTGATTTGTACGCAGCATATAGCTGTTGCCAAAGAGTACAATGTTCGGAGGCACTATGATACCAAGCATGCTGAGAAATATGATAAATATATTGGAAAGTTGCGTGAGGACAAAGTTTCTGAATTGGAGAAGTTATTGAAAAAGCAGCAATCGCTATTTACAAATGCCCATCAAGTAAGCGAAGCTGCAGTTAAGGCAAGCTACATGATTGCGCATGAACTAGCACAGTCATCAAAACCTTTTTCAGACGGGGAAATGATAAAGAAATGTATGTTAATGACTGCAGAATTAATATGTCCGGAAAAACGGCAAGCCTTTGCAAATATAAGCCTCTCGAGAAACACAGTGGCTGAGAGAATCAGTGATCTGTCAGAGAGCCTTAACAATCAACTAAAGGACAGAGTCAAGTCCTTTGTTGCATTTTCGATTGCAGTTGATGACAGTACGGATGTTAGTGATGTGGCACAGCTTGCAATTTTCATTCGTGGTGTTGATAAAAACATGTGCATAACAGAAGAGTTTGTAGAATTGGTTCCTATGAAAGACACAACAACAGGTGATGATATCTTTAATAATTTGGTGGAAACTTTGGACAGATTAGGTGTAGACTGGATGCAAGCTGTGAGTCTGGCTACAGACGGAGCACCACAAATGGTGGGTAGAAAAGCTGGAGTTGCTGCAAAGTTAAAGGAAAAATTGCTTGCTCTCAATCCGCAAAATCAGTTTTGTAATTTACATTGCATTTTACACCAAGAAGCACTGTGCAGTAAAACACTGAAACTGGATAATGTTTTGGATGTGGTTATAAAAACAGTTAATTTTATACGAGCAAGAGGCCTTCACCACAGACAGTTCAACTGCCTTCTGGAAGCAACTGAGAGACCCCATGGGTTACCATACCACACTGATGTTCGTTGGCTAAGTCGGGGGGCTGTACTGAAACGCTTTTACGAATTGCGTGGTGAAATACAATTGTTTTTGAATCAGAAAGGAAAGGTTATGCCTGAACTGCAGGATAATGAATGGCTTCAAGATCTTGCTTTTATGGTGGACATCATGGAACACCTGAACTGTCTCAACACAAAGATGCAGGGACGCAACAAATTGGTGACAGATGTTTTTGACAGCATTACTGCTTTCGAGATTAAACTTCAGCTTTGGGAAAAGCAACTTTCAGATAATAATCCCGCACACTTTCCAACTTTAAAATCTCAACGCAACACAGCTAAGTTTCATTGTGATGCTCTCACAAAAAAGTACAGCAGCAAAATTTCCAACTTAAGAAATGAATTCCAGGCAAGGTTTTCTGACTTCAAATACCTTCAGAAAGACTTTGCAATTTTCCGTAACCCATTTTCTGTCAATGCGCATGAGCTCTCAGAGGAGCTTCAGATGGAAATAATCGAACTGCAGTGTGATTCTGTTCTGAGGGATAAGTTTTCCAGTGTTGATGTTGGAACATTTTATCAGTATGTAGGACCAAATTACCCCAGGCTGAAGTCTTTTGCTTCAAAAATTCTGTCCATGTTTGGGACAACGTATGTCTGTGAACAGCTCTTTTCTGTAATGAACGTCAACAAGTCAGGATTTCGTTCTCAACTTACTGATTCACACCTGAATGCAATACTGAAGCTTGCCACAGCCCAGTGCCTTGCTCCAGACTTTGATGCAGTGGTCCAAAGTAAGAGGTGTCAGGCATCAGGAAGCAGCAGTAGCAGTAAATAAAGTACTATAATTCTTAATCATTGATCGATTCTTTTAATCGTAAAATAGTAGTTGTAGCAGTGAATTTACTGAAGTTTTATATAGCTGATATCTAGCAAATAAAATATAATACTACATAAAAATGGTTGTGCCTTGTATTTCGATTTATGGTATGTATGGCCCACTTGAAGTACATTTACTTCAAATCTAAAATATAATACTTTAAGTTATTTGTGATTTACGTAATGTGGCCCTGGAATCTTTAAGCGTATGTAAACATAGCTGAATAGAACAATCAAATGGAACAAAATGGTTGTGTTTAAAAAAAAAAACAAAAACAAAAAAACACAACACACACACTTGTATCTAATCTAAAAAGATTAACCACCAAGTATGACACACACACTCTGTATGAGGCCCCACTTGAAGTGACATTTCACTTCAAATCTATTAACTCCCGATGATCACCTAAAGAAGCACAGGTTGGCCCTGTTTGATTTTATCAAGCCTGCTACATTTGATTACAATTACAGTCATTATCTTTTTCTCTTTTTTAACCCGTTTTATTTTTTTAATTCTGACAAAAAGTAGAGCATGACGACAGACTATGATATTCCTGTTCAGAAGCAGAGGAGATTGAAAAAAAAAAAAAAGACATCATAGTAATAGAGGACAGAGAGAAAAGGAACTCTGAGAAATCTATACAAGCTTATAGGAGAATGTGATCCGGTAGTGACGTAAACAGAGATGAGACCAAGCTGTAAATTTGGTACAGATCCAAGCTTCCCCAAATATTGAGCCAATTCATTGTTTTAAGTCTAATCCATCTCTATTTTTGAAGACAAAGAAAAACATTCTGTACCAAATTAGTGAACAAAAGGTTGTCACTTTGGGTTTTTACAGAAAAAAAAAAAAATCTTAAAAATTCTACCACCATATGATTACATTAAAAACCATTCACTTACTTGTGAATGTCTTGTTTATCTACCGCAAAAGCAAGCCACAGACTTGAAAAACCGAGTGCAAAAACAATGCCTCTAGAGAATGCAGAGCTTCCCACTGAGTATGAACTCCCATACAACATAATAAAAATTTACTGATAACCACAATGCATTTAAAAGCACCTATTTCAGTAAACTTCTGCTTGATAAAAATACAGTTGCCAGTGTGTTAAGAAATTTGCCAGGGACAATTCTCCAAATAAGCCAACAACTGTTAAATGCAGAAAGTCATTCTTGCATTCTGGTTCTTCACAGGAGGGTGAGAAGAACCAACACAAAGTTTACAGAATGTACATATAAATCTTCCATCAACCTCCAGACACTTGGTATATTTGAGACTTCAGCTCCTGGAAAGATGTTTATCCCCTCTGCCTCACACCTCCTCCTTTACCCTTCATAGCTCACACCTCTCCCTCCATAGCTTTGCCTCCTTATGCCCACTGATGGATTCTTTTCTTCTGTCCCAATGCTGAGCATTGTCTTAGCTCATTGAAGTCAATGGTAAAACTTAATTTGACTTCAGTGGAAACAGATGGGTCAATGATCTATATTGAAGGAGTTAAAAGGCCAGGTTCTACATGCATGTAGAATGATAAAGTTTGGATTACCACAGAAAAAAAGATTTTTGCAGTGTCTCTGGTTTTGGATGATTATGAAATGTAAATAAGCCATTTGTGTTAAACATGGTGTTCAAATTTAGATCCCCAAAAAGTCAATTCATATTTCAACAACTATAGAACACTCAAGCAGTCTAAACAAAGTCTTCATATATATCAGTCACAATTAAGTTGATGAATTAAGCAATGCATTAAAGAAAATTCTGGAATCACATTCACCCAATCTAGTTTTGTAAAAAACTTAAAAGTGCCTGTTAACATCAAGGAAGTCAAATGACAGTTAAGCAGCTTTTCACCTTACCTCTGGAGTGTTTTTCTTGAACTCGCGACTTTGCTCAATAAGCTTTTTTCTAGACTGCTCACTTTCATCTTGTCGGTTAGCCAATACCGTTGCTGTGGCATCGAGCTCTCTCTATCAAGAAAAAGAAAAGAAACAGCAAGATTGTAATTGCTCTTAGTTAAAGAGAAGGTCATTTATCCCAGATAAACAAAAATATAAGCCTTTATACGGACTCCTCTCAAGAATGTCAAAATGGCTAGTTTACAAACAATCTAGTAACAGAGCAAAGGTATCAGCCTCCAGAAATCACTTCCCCGAAATGTAGTTAAAAATTAAGTGCTACAGCATACGAATTCTGTCCTGAAACCAAAAATATGACTGTTTGCATGTGGGAAAACCAAATAGATATTTTCTCAAAAACATTTAGGGTTGTATAACATTAAGGTAATAGTAAGAGATCAGGAGCAAAACTAATGCAACAAATACATCATCATAATCCCCAAATCAAACTAAGGTAGTATGTCTACTTCAAGTTCAAGCCAGTTCCATTTTTAAATAGCTTACCTCATCAGTTTCCTTTGCTGACTTTGGAAGCACTCTCTGTTTTAGTTATTCTGAGTGAAAAGTCATGTCTGAATAGCTGAAGTACAGATTTCCCCCTACACTTCGACCTATGATGGATGGCTTTATTTCAAAATTATTTTTAAGATCACAAACTGCTCACTGGGATCATTATATTCTTCCCCAAGTAAAATTTTTAAAGTTTGGGGTCATCCCTCGGTAAGAAATTTCCTTCTGTTCTAAAGAAGAAACTATCTTTTCCTCAATCTCTACTTCATACTGGAACTTGTCCCCCTTAGCATTATCAATAACTACAGTAACACAATATCCTTCCTTTGTAGTCATACTTTATGAATGCCAGAATAACTTCCATCAATTTATAGTAAACAGAACTATCAAAGCAGCCATCACACTACTGACAAGCTTTGCCCAAATGATTTCAACATACTATCCACCATCGTATCTTTCTTCTGTACTCAACACTGCACTTTTAATTTCACCATACTGCATTGCATGGGTCATTTATCATAGCATAAGCCAACGCTAGTCAATCATTCTGCATCAGTATGTTTTCTTTTGCAATATTTGTATATTATATTTAGAATATTAAGGGCTAAATTTTCCACTCAGCTATGTGCATCATTTCCACTGAAGTCATTAGGGGCTATATCCATGTATTTAAGGAGAAAATTTGGCCTTATATTTTCTTTACTTTTAATTGATTTTCTTTCATTCTTACTTAATCTGATGTTCATGAACAAGTGAGAAAAACTACTTGCTAGAGTGAGGCAAAACGCAGACAGGCTCTGGGCCATCATCTCCACAGAACTCTGCCAATACACCTGGGTCCTGGCCTACAAAATCACTGGCAATTCTGGGCAAAATTTGCCAATCCTATGAAACAATGAAAAATTGAGATATAAACTAATATGAATACAAATATTAGACACACAACCAAACTGATTTAACTTGTGACCTACTGTCAGACTTGATCTCAGATCCTCAATTGTAAGTCAGCTCATTGACCATATAACCCCATATACAAAATGGAATATTAGTTTTCTTTTATTTTAAACAACTTGGTTATTTTGGTTAATTTTAGATGGCTAGTTTCAAGTCAAATTATTTTTTTCAATTTAGTCATAAACTTCTGAAAACTAGTGTCCCTAATCTGACATTCACAATACAATTCTACCATATATTACAGCTCTTCCCAACCTCAAAATGGTTTGACAGATGGACTCTGCCACCATCCTCTCATACTATGTCCTGATAGCTGATGCCGTCTCTCATTATTTCCATTTTCATCCTCTTTCCTTTGTCTGTCTTCTTTTTATTCTCTTAGTCGTTGAATGTATTTTCCCCTCCCCCCTCCTTCTTGTTGGTCTATTATATGGTTTTTGCTGACTTCGCTCCTAGCTCCTCACTATCCCAACTCAATGGATGGCAACATGATGCTAGAGGTGGGGCATCCAGTGGTGCTTAACCCCAAGATACGGGAGGGGAGTGGGGGGGCTCTGAGACCATAGCCTCTAGCCCAGTACACATGAGAAGGTCCCCCAGCTAGCCACCGTAAGAGTACAATGCAATTAAACACCTGAGGCTGGCCTATACCCGCTGACTCAGGCTAAGAGGCTTGGGCTAAAGGGTTGTTTAATAGCAGTGGAGACATTGGGGCTGAGGCTAGAGTCTGGGTTCTGGGACCCCCGTCCCTCTATGGAGAGCCCGAATATCTGCACCTCAATTAAACAGTCCCTTAGCCTGAGCCCTGTAAGACCACGTTAGTTGGCACAAGCTAGCCATGAGTTTTTAATTGCAGTGTAGACATATGCAAAGAGGTACAATGGGAGCAAGGAAAGAAGATGGGAGACATCTGCCACTTTTTCCTGCAAACACAGCAGACAATTTGCAGCAATAAGGGAAAGCCGGGAAATCTGGAGTTTTATAGGTTTCTTCACACGCAGATGCTCTCCTGGTTGATTTCAATGTGAGTTATCAGTGCTCAGTATCTCTCTCAGAATCATGACCACAGAGCATAAGCCTAAAATTTTTATTTTTAAAGCAAGGTACAAATACTGTATGCAGAAGCCATAAGCCAATCACTTTAACCCCCAAGAATTTTGGTTACCCTCATTTACTGCCAAAATCAATTTGTGGAGTAGGATTTATAGCCATAGTTATTTTACATTCTTATGCAGGCAAAAGTGGAAATCTCCAAGAAAAAATACAGCAAATTCCATACAATACTAAGTCCAACACTTCAGATTAGTTAAATCACTTTCATTCTAGAACCAACAAGAAAGTACACAACTAGCAGATGAAAAATAGAAGATCAGGATTTTAGCTTCTGAGTCTCTTTCTAGGCATTTTGTGAAAGAAATCTAGATTCAAATTATTGGTTCTCTTATGTATAAATCCTGCCACTTTTCTGTTACCTCTAGGCTTAAACTAATTTAACAAGTCTGAAGCGCAGACTGGGTTGATGTGCACATTATTTTACACAATTACGTAAGTCTGACTTAGGGGAGGGAGAGAGGAGAACATTTGAGATTTTCCCTTAGCAGTACCCAACTCAGAAGGATTTCTGCATTTTTTCTTAATTTTTACTTCCTCACATCAAAGAGGTATGCCAAGCTTTTTACAGTTACATATAGATCATAATTGGTTGAAATCCTTTAAAAAAAAAAAAAAAAAAAAAAAAAAAAAAGATATAATTGAAACTAAGTACCATGATAGTGATCCAAACATCCGCATAGCACTTAAAAAACCCCTCAATATTTCTCACTATAAGAAACATTTTAGGCCAATATGTCCAACAGATTTTGTTTTGGAATTCTATAACATATATGAAATCTATTGTAGAAAAATGGGAAATACTTAACAATTGGATAAGCCACATTTGAAATTGATCCCAATTAAGTTTATGCAAGATAAAAGAGCAACAAAAACCAACGCAGTTAGACATTATTATAAAGAGCGTTAACGGTTGAACAGAAGGCTTTTCAAAAATACAAATCAAATCTGGTAAGGACAACAATTTGAAAATCTATATTTAAGAAATAAGCAGAAGTTAAAAGCAAGAAGAAAAACTGATGACACTGGAGAGAATTACAGCAGATAAAACGTCAAGCAAATGTTGTCTACTAAGAAGCATTAGTAATGAATTAGAAAGAAAGAATAGAGAAGTAGCAGATTTGTCAAAACAGTTTTTTGCTTCCAATTTTAGAGAAGAGGAAGAAAGTGAAGTACTGATTCAGAGAACTTATTTTGCACTACCAGAGTAGAAGAGTTAGATAATGGGTCAGACACTATCCCATGTTTTCTCTGTGCTATTCTACTGGTATAAAGCAGTATAAAGGCAGCCAATTCAACCCTTTGAGGATTTCCACTGCACAAAGGAAATGCTTGGTAGTGAGAAACCACTATACCAGTACCCACGCCACCTTTCAGCACATAGGGCATGCCCAGGGAAAAGGGTAGAGATGAGATTATGTATCAATAATCCTGAGCTGCTGAAATGACTGCTTGACCCAGTGGAATGCGTAACATAGCACAGCCCAGAGACATGGCTCAGGATCTGGTCCAGTGTCTGAGTAACAAGACAAATGGCTATGAATAGTTTAGAGATTCAAAACAAGCAAAGCATCAAGACCTCTAGCTAAAGAAGTTGTAGAAGACATAAAGCTAGACATTAATGAAGTCTTAAAGAGACATTGTCATGGTTGTCAAGCCCAAAATTAGAAACATTTTAAATTTGTTCTTCATTTCTTCATCATAACTATTTACACACCAGCACTGAAAAGCCAATTAACTGGAAAAACTAGTTGTACATTGGGTACAACAATATAATAATTATGGAAGATTTTCCCACATTTGTGGCATACTTAGGAATGTCTCAGGAGAGACTGGGATTATTGTAAAATTCAATACAGTACACTGCATTATTCTTGTAAGAAGACATACCACATGGATAAACTTGTGAACCGAAATCCTTCTGGGTAAGACAACTTTATGGCGCACCAGCCACAACAGTAGGTTCTAAGTAGCCAGTAAGAGGAGATTTAAGATTATGAAGACAGAAAAGTAGCAGAGGTTCCATTAAAATTACAGGATGCCAATCTCTCAGCCCAAATATTTTCTTGTTGTCTAACTCCTCCTCACAACTTTGCAACCTAAAATTGTCAAGATTATAAGCAACAGAAACCAAACCAAAAAGGTGTTATACTGGTGACCAAACTGTGCAGGGGATTCAGAGCCCATCACCGCTAGGGTCACTTATTTAAATCTGGCTACTAAACTTTTAGTCAAGAGTATCCAAAATTTACCATTGTTCAACAGCCTAGGCAAAATGATTTGGAGTCTCAGAACACTTTCTAGTTCGAGAAGTGAGGCCAGAGACATGGAGCTAAACTAATTCCACCCCGGAGTTGGTCACACCATGTTAGGGCAGAATAGAGAGGTAGATAGGGGAGGTTTATATTATCCATGCTACACTTTTGTGATTAACTAAACAACCATCCTCTTTAGAGCTATCCATATGACACCTTTCACCAACATACATTCACTTTTGAAATGGGGGAACACAAAGAAAAGAAAGCATTATGCTCTTAAATGTCAGCCTTATTAAAAAGGAATCCTCAAATATCAACATCAAATTTTTTTTATGCTGTATCAGAAATACAATCACATGAACTACACAAGGTTAATTTGATATTCACTGTAGCAACATCAATCAAATTCATGATGAACTTGTTTGGTATTAATGTAACAATTATGCACTTCCACTATAATCCCTTTGTGTTAGGGCTTTAATATTTTTTCCTTTAATTTTTATTTAACCTGTTAAAAACAGAGAAAGCAATGATATGTTCTCTTGGTACTCATACAGCCTGCAAGCCACTTGCAGCCCCCACTACTCCTTTAGAACACTGAACCAATTATACACACTCACGTACATACACACAAACAAAATCCACTTTTGTAATGAAGAGCTGCAACCAGTATTTCCAGCTCCCTGCTCAAAAGCACTATGTGTGAGCACCTGACTTTTCTGGAATTACAGAGCTTTCTTACTGCTCTGTTTGAGAAGAGAGTTCTCGAAATCCTCTTCCTGTGTATTCAGAACACTACAAGAGGACTCCCCCCACCCACAGTTTGTGTTTCTAGACAAAGGTGAAAGAAGCTGAAAATCTTAGGCAGAGAAGACCATGCGCTGCCAAGAATCTCCTATCTGCTTCTTTCCCACCTGCTTCTCCTCCCTTCCTCATAGAAGTAAGGGAAACAGGAGAGTGGAAGGGAGGAGTTTAGAGGAAAGAATCAATGCTGAGAATGTGCATAGATACTAGATTTAGTGGATGCTGGAGAGCGATAACAGGTGGGTGGGGAGGATGCATGAAGAACAATTTAATTTTGGGCACTGGAGGAGAGATAAGGGAAGGAGGATTAGAATTCTCAATAGCCCTTTAATTTGCACTGGCAGAGATGGGAGGAAATAGGAGACTGTGCCTACCATCTGCCTCTCTGAAAAGAAGTCCTGAAGAGAGTTACACACCCTTCTCCTCTCCTTCCTACTGGCAAATGATAGACCCCCTGGGAGAGAAACAGAAACAAGCTGGTGGCTCTGCAGGCAGACCCAGGAGATAACAGGATGTCCAGGGCCGAGGACCAGTTTCACTATAACAAGCCCATTCAGCTCCCATGCAGCACTGTTTTTTCCCCTCACTTCTTATAAGAAGATACAATAATTTAAGTTATAATTTTTTT